>NC_134246.1:3760000-4385000 GCF_965152275.1 Natator depressus | reverse complement strand
AGTGCAAATATTTGAAATAAAAAATAGTATCAAGTGAGCACTGTACACTTTGTATTCTGTGTTGTAATAGAAATCAATATATTTGAAAGTGTAGAAAAACACCCAAATATTTAGTAAATTTTAATTGGTATTCTATTGTTTAACAATGCAATTAGTCACAATTAATTTTTTTAATCGGGTTTAATTTTTTTGAGTTAATTGCATGAGTTAACTGCAATTAACTGACAGTCCTAGTTAAAACACATGTAGATCCTAATTAGTAGAACTTCTTTAGCTAAATCTTTTTTTAAAAAAACTAAACATTCCAGTAGTGCCAGTAGATCAGAAAGAGAAAGTAATTAGAAATACTCTTATTTATTGTTCACTGTTGAAATTGAGTGAAATGCCAGAAATAAACACACAGGGGTGATGCCAGCAGAGATAGGGATCTACAGAGATCTGGCTGCTGCACCACGAACACTATGGTCCTGAATACAGGCAATCTTGCTGAAGAAGGGAGATATCTGAAGGCTGACCAGCCCATGGTATTCCCACTTAAGCCAGCTCAAGAATTGATCAGAAATAGAATTCTCCTCCCTTTACTGTTGCAGAGTGATGTTGCTCCTCTCCACAAGACTCTGTTGCCTGCCACAAGAGTGGGCTTGGATTGAATGCTGCTCGGCACACTTCTGCGAGAGCACTGTGTGATCCACCATAGTGCCAGAATCAATCCCTAAAAGTGTTTTAATCGACTGAGAGACACTGTGTTTCTGTTTCACACCTTGTGTATTTGCTTTCTGGTTACAACTTAATCTTTGGTTTCAGAGTAGCAGCCGTGTTAGTCTGTATCCGCAAAAAGAAAAGGAGGACTTGTGGCACCTTAGAGACTAACAAAATTATTTGAGCATAAGCTTTCGTGAGCTACAGCTCACTTCATCGGATGCATTCAGTGGAAAATACAGTGGGGAGATTTATATACACAGAGAGCATGAAACAATGGGTGTTACCATACACACTGTAACGAGAGTGATCACTTAAGGTGAGCTATTACCAGCGGGGGAGGGGGGGGGGAACGACACACCTTTTGTAGTGATAATCAAGGTGGGCCATTTCCAGCAGTTGACAAGAACGTCTGAGGAATGGGGGCGGGGATACTTAGGATGTTTGCCAGTTGCAAATTTCCTTCCTGTGCCCAACTCTGCAGGTACATTGGATGAAATGAAATCTAATTAAATAGGCTATTCATGTGAGTTCATTTCACCATTCCAGTGGGTGGAGATAGGAGTGGAGGAAGTGGTCAACAAAGCTCTTACTTTTTGCTATGAGAAAATAGGGCTTTTTGCCTCAAATTAATATTTCCCATCTCCAGCAGGTGGAAGCAACCCTCTTGCTAGTTACTAGATCTACTAAGCTGCTAGGCTTCAGAGCTGAGCTTAGGTTAGTCACTGATATTTTTTGGTTTCTTTAGCTTCTTAATTACTTATTTAGTGTCCAAAAATATGCTAAGCACCTCACAAACCTGTAATAGATAGGCCACAGCCCCGGAGAACTGATCAGCTAAATAAGTAAAAACAAGAGATGATGGCAAATGCATGCCATATGTAAGCAAAGTGTTAGAGGTGATATTTAGCATGTTTTGTTACCATTTACCTTTTAACTAATTCCAGCCCCCTCCTTACTGTGAATTTAATAGCCTCCCCCCTAATGAAAACCTTTTCAAACTGTCCCTAACTTTTTATGTAAGGTTCTTTGTCCTGTTCACTAATCTGGAAGTGATCTTACCCATTCAGTTCATATCCAAAGGGAAAAAAGTACTACCTCAATATTGAGGGAATTGGTGCTCGATATACCATTGTAATGTGTGTGTTTGGGATACCTAGGAGAAAAAAATATTTAAAACTTACTTTTTTTTGAGGCCCCATCTCCTCTTCATTCTGTTGAAATCTGACTAGAAGTATCTTGAGACTTCTGATTGTCCTGGAATTAAGTCTTTTAGAATAGTATGGCCTGTGATGGGATGTTAGATGGGGTGGGATCTGAGTTACTACAGAGAATTCTTTCCTGGGTATCTGGCTGGTGAATCTTGCCCATATGCTCAGGGTTCAGCTGATCGCCATATTTGGGGTCGGGAGGGAATTTTCCTCCAGGGCAGATTGGCAGAGGCCCTGGAGGTTTTTCGCCTTCCTCTGTAGCATGGGGCACGGGTCACTTGCTGGAGGATTCTCTGCTCCTTGAAGTCTTTAAACCATGATTTGAGGATTTCAGTAGCTCAGACGTAGGTGAGAGGTTTATCGCAGGAGTTGGTGGGTGAGATTCTGTGGCATGTGTTGTGCAGGAGGTCAGACTAGATGATCATAATGGTTCCTTCTGACCTTAATATCTATGATCTATGAATACTGCCAGGCCAAGGGTTAGCGTAGACCATCTGGCAGCCTAAAATGATGATTCCCTGAAGGCCATTACAGGTTTATAGTTTGAAAGTGTTGATACCTTGCTCTGGGAATTGTGTGGTGTGAGCACTTGTTCTTCCCTAGAATTTTCTCTAGACCCTATAGAAACAGGAAGAAGCATGATCATGTGTGGATTTTGGAGTGGGGAGGAGAATAATACAGGGTTCCATTGTTATCACAAAGTCCCCTCAGTTTATTGGTAACTTTTGAGGGGTGGGTATTTTAGAGTTGCTGGGTTGACATAGGAAAAGAATGAAAGTCATTTTCTTTCTTCTTAGGACTTGAAGTAACCAGTGCTAGACCCGAAACCCCTCCTGTGTTTTGCAGAAATAATTTGTGTATTAAAACTTTAATGCTGTTATGGAGTTGATTATATAGTAAGCTATTTTCTGAAATTCTTCGCTAGTGTACACAACTGAACTGTAAAGGAGCTACCAGTCCTTTAGGGTAATGGTGCTTATTTCAGTGAGAAACATACAGGCACTGCATATTAGAAAGGTCCTACATACCAAAGCAGGCTATGGAGTGGAGCCTCAAACCCAGAAATATTCAGATTCTTGGTGGAAAGGCTAAGAGAATAATCCATGGATCTGTTGACTCCCTATCCCAGATGTGAATAGAGACACCGCTTTGCTTTCCTGAATTCCACTACACGGCAGGCCAGTTAAATAAATAAGGCAAACGTCTGGAGTGATTCTGATAATATTGTATTGGCCACAGGCACCATGGTACTTGGATACCACAGAAATAGCAAATGGGGAAAGGGATTCTTACTGTTCGCCGTGAATTCTGGATCCACTTTCTCCAGGAAGGAATGCAGAAGCAGGATTTGTGAAAGAATCTGGAGTAAATTGAGATTCTAGACTGCTGAAAATGTGATGGGAATCAGATAAATTGCAATTTCTGAAGGATGGCCTTAATTGTATAAATGTTAGTGCATCCCCTCTCATTGAGATCTTCGGTAGTATGGGGGGGTGAAAAAGGTTCTAGCTTGGTGAAGTAGGCTAAGGTAGCTGTGTGTCCTGGCATCTGTGGACACATTATTTGGCTGAAAGGGTCTTTCATGCAGATGTAGATTAATCTGTATTTTTCTTTAGTGCTTTTTCTGTGTTCCTATCCCATTGCTATATGGATTAGTGTAAATTGTTTTGCCAGTCTCTTTCCCTTTCCTCATATCTGGGATATGCTGGGTTTTTTTCCCTCATAATTTAGTATACTTTAATTGTCTTACCTGTCAGTTGCTTTCCTATGAGATGCCTGTCAATCCACCACTCCTTTTTTCAGTTTGGGGAAAGAAGCACTATACTGTGTGCTCTGTGTTTTAAGTGTATGCTATTTAGTTGTTCTTGTAGCAGGGTAGAGCAGAAGGGGTAAGGTTCATGGGATGTTCTTGTTTACTGACATCTCTACCCTGTATTCATATCTGCCAAGTAATAGGAGCAACCACCGTCACAGGATTACTAGATCTTCACTTGGTTAATCTGCTAGTTTCTTTTCTGCAAGTCATTTATTTGAAATAAAGTACTCCAGTGTTCTTTTAAGAAGGTATTGAGACTTGTGGAAAGATGTATGCTCCTTTACAGTAAGCCTTTTCTGACCACGTTTACTGGAATCACAACTTTTAAAAGGTAAATTGAGAAATGTATTTTCACGTTGCAACTTTTGCACAATTGTTTAACCGAGAAGAAGCTTTTTTACAGAGATTTAGCTTAAGAATTTGGCTGGCTTATTTTTCACCTCCTTGTTATAAACCCTTTAGCATTAGTAGAGAATTAAAACGTTGCTGCTTGGATTATTCTGAATATAAAAGAAGCATCTGAAGTTTCAGACAAGGTCTTGTTAATTTTTTGAACTGTTCAGTTAGTGTTAGGAATATTCCTTTTTCCAGGATTAAATAGAGTCAGACTCTGGACTATAGGATTTGATGGTATTAAAGGTTGGCCTCACAGAGGTCAGTTATCTTCACAGGAAGAGCTGTTAGCCTTGCAAAACAGAGGTGTTGCTTTTTTCATATAATTGAAACTTCTGCCACTCTTTTTGTTTGAGAAATTTATGAACAGTTTTTGCTAATACATGTCAACTCAAGCACAGTAGTTCTGGTTAAGAAATTTATTTCTAAGGAAACACTCCCACTCGTATCTTTTAAATCCTTTCTCCCAAAAGCTTGGAGTGTTTTTGTTTTGTTTTGTTTTTTAACTATTAACAATGTCATGTAGCAGTAGATGATGATTTTTCAAACCAAAACTGAACACATTCGTTTTCCAAGATACAGAGTCTGTGGAACTTATAACCAAGTTTCAGCAACTAGCACACATAATAGCTATATTTTGAATGAGAGGCTCTAGTTATATTAATCTTATTGGGGTTTAAAGGGATATAGCTACTTTTTGTGGCCAAATTCGTCTGCCATCACAACTGAGTCATATTTCCAAGATGTATGTTGTGCATTTATTATCTAATTAATATTAAAATGCCTTAAAATTTTTGGGACCTGAGAAACCCAAACACTCTCCAGTCAAAACCCTTTTATGCTATGCAACATTTCCTGTTGCCAGTGACATGGAAGGCACAGCCACATAGTTGGATCAGAACTCCGCACAATCCTGCTGCCTACTGTTGGAGGACTATTGTCTCTAGTCCTGGTGGAGAATTCAGCTGGCTGCACGCTCTACTATTTTGAAGAGAAAGCAAGAAGGCTAAATGATACGGAGGGGTGTTTGTAAAATTGAACAAGAATAAAAGCAAGAGAAAACATGCAGTCTCTTCATCCTCTAATATTTTCATACAGTATTTTAACTCTCTAAGCATATAGCATCAACTTAACTATGTTTCTTTAAAGAGTGGAGGAGAAAGTGCCTGTAGGCTACCAGAGCAGTGCAAGAATTTGGTGTGTGTTCAGACTAAAGTGTCAAAATGTCAACAAACTATTTCCATTTTCACATAAGCTGAAAAGAGAAACCCTAGGAAAAAAATTAGTTTTAATTCATTTAAGCCACTAAGGTAGTATTTACTAAACTAAGACGACCTTGGTTCTGAAGTAAGCATTCAGTTTGTTCTCTGGGGGGCGGGGGGGTGGTGGTGGTATGTATAACTTTGAAATATTCCATGAAATGTTGTTCAGAGCATTTGAATATGTTTCATTATCAAGCTAACAAAAAAAATTAGTGTAGCACTTATGTGCAAAACTGCTGTTGAATACAGATGTCAAACTTATTTACCTAAAGATTTTAATAATTGAAAGGGCAGTACTGTACTAGCTTTCTTATTTTGCAAATTACCTTGAACACTACTTGAAGATGTTTTAAGATTCCTATTGGAGTAGAAAGAGAGTGAACAGAGCAATGTATTTGGTTCTGTTCCATGAGGTTGGAGTGAAGGGTGGTCTGGCTGAACTAAAGAATAAAACTTGGATACCTTTGATAGTACACTAGACTTGTGAAGGAATGATATCTCTGAAAATTAAAATACTCTGTCATAACACAAAGCAGCCTTGTTTATACACTGCTTAGGTTCCTAGTCCACAGAATTTTCTCAGTATTTTTTGGCTTGCAAGAATGTCTTTCTACAAGTTGTCAAGATTCCCATCACACATTGACCTTGATAGCCAAAGGCTTCAGATCCTGACAGGTCTGTCATGGTTACAAGGATATATGCACCTCTGTCTCCTTTCTGGTTTCTGAGTGTACCCCTCAAATATCTACCTCTGCTGGGGTGAAAGCTGCAATTTTTCCCTTCACAGATGGGCCCTTGGCCAATGGTAGCCTGTGTACCAACTGCACTTACACTGCAAGTCCAGGTGGGTTTAGCATTTGGTTTTCTTCCCTTGCAGCGGTTCTCAAACTTCATTACACTATGACCCCCTTCTGACAACAAAAATTACTATGTGACGTGGGGGAGAAGCAGGTCAGGAGTGGAGCCCGAGCTCTGCTGCCCAGGCTGAAGCCCTTGGGCTTTGGCCCCAGGCATCACCAACTCTAACACAAGCCCTGTCGACCCCATTAAAATGGGGTCACAGCTTACTTGGAGTCACAACCCACAATTTGAGAACTGCTGCCTTAGGGAGTCTGTGACCAGTGATGAATATGACGACAGGATAACTCCCATTTCTGTTGACCTATCTGGAACAACGATCTAGCAGAATACTATTTGCTGAGGTAAACTGCCAACCCTGAGTGATTCCAGAAGGACTTGAGTTCTGAAGCTTATATTCAGCGAGTGGAGCTTCCTGTGATAGACCTTTTTGCCACCAACGAGAACAAATGGTCTCTGTTCTTTGCCAGAACATGTACCGGCCCAAGGTCCGGTAGGCATTTACAGCTGCTGCTTCTTTGCTGCTATAGTTGTTCAAGATAGCTTCATCACACATGTGCAGTCACACTTCTGATTGTAGTGTATACTTACCCGAACAGCTACTGTAATACAAAAAAAAAATTGAAATCCTTTTCAGCTAATTATTTTCCCTCTTCCTAGATATGAAGTCTCCTACCTGCAAGCTATTCTCACTCCTCCACAATGACAGCAACTCTACTAAAAACGCCTAGGCACTAGCCTTTCAAAATCTCTCCAAGCTGTTACTCGCCCATCCTTCCCAGCAGCTATCCCTCTTTTCAGCTCTGCTACTAAATTTTTCTGTAGTCCCACATCCCATTACAGCCCCACAAATCAGTATGCAACCCTTCTGTAATACCGTAATCCATCATCCTAGGATATAGGAAGTGTATCTGCAAAGAAGAGCAGCTAGTAATATGCATTAAAAATCCCATTTTAGATAATGTTTTCAAAGTGTCTGAAATTTTTGCAAATAAACCAGAGATTGTCTGTGCCTGGATGAGATGGCTAAGAGACTTTCCTTCTGAGCAAGATACAAACTTCAGAATTGTGAGGTTTTACAGCAAAAAAATTAACCGTATTCCATGTACTCTCCATCATAAATAAGCTTCAACTATTTTTCTTAAATAGTTGCAGATCAACTTAAAAGAATGTGCACTGTACTGCAGAAGTATGAGAAATACTAATGCCACCACATGCCTTTTCTAACCTCTTGCCTAGGTTAGGTAAGGGAATAAGCAACCTTTTTTGATGTGGTGTTAAAGTTGCTACTCAAGACTTTTGTCCCTGCCTCCTCAAGGTTAGAAATTATTTTGAGGCACCTATCGGTGCTTGTCCCAAACACCATCTCGTAACCTAGTCAAGTTGTCTAAAATAAGAATTATTGGCAACTTGTAGAGAGAAAAGTGCAGATTTTAAAGGAGGAAAATAATGCATCTACTTGGATACTAAAAAGATCCTCAGGAGGTGAGACCAGAGCATACGAGACAAACTACTGAAATGCTGCATATAGCATGGTAGGCAAAATCTTTGTCTCCTACAACCTGGAATGGCATTTCAGTCTGCCAGAGTCACTCAATCTTTTGTCCATCATGGTTCATATTTTCCTCCCAACTTGTCTGTCTTTATAGCAGCCTGGTTGGCTCCATTACTACCACCACCAAAAAAGGGTGCCCTTGATGGGAATTGTACTCTTAAAGCACGAAGTTATAGCACCTCAAATTTTAACCACTTTATTTAAAGTGTTTGTATCTCCAAACAAACAATATTTTCCAAGTACCCTTTTCCAATATATTTTGTATAATTACTATGCTTTTGTTCAGGGTAATGTGTGTCTCTCAGCAGACTTGTCTAAGGCAAGTTTTAACAAACCACTGGCTAGGCTGGGGCTTATATCTTCCTACTAGAGATTTTTATATGAAATAGAAATACAGGACATATGGTTAAAATCTTAATTGTGGATGGTGATGATTATAAGAGCCTAGATGGTATAGACCAGTGCGCCTCAAACTTTTTTTACTGGTGACCCCTTTCACATAGCAAGTCTCTGAACTTGCAACCCCCCCCCCCCATAAATTAAAAACACTTTTTTATATATATAACACCCTTCTAAATGCTGGAGGCAAAGCGGGGTTTGAGGTTTAGGTTGACAGCTCGTGACCCCCCCATGTAATAACCTCGCGACCCCCTGAGGGGTCCCGACCCCCAGTTTGAGAACCCCTGGCTAAGTTGTACATCAGGGACAGCTAACTGACACTGAGCTTCCAAAAAAAAGTTTTTTTTATTTCATTTTCTGCAACCCAGATGCCATATGTTGCAACTCCTCAAATGGTGGGCATATCTGCCATGTATTTGGCACAAAAGAACTCTCTTGTTGACTCGTAATTAGTATAGTCTTTATGGAGGCACTTTCATATGTTGTTTCTGTCAATGAAAATATGTCTTTCCCTGTTTTTCCTCTTTCTAAACGGCAGTGTCTTTTCTTTCAGCTCTGCCTTTGGAAAGATCTGGTGAGTGAGACAATGGTATTAAAGTTTAACAATAAAATTGAATGATCTCTGCAGAAGTTCTGCTATCTAAGAGGAATATGTTGCTTCTGTGCCTGAAAAGGAGGTAAATAAACCAAATTGCAGCAATCACCAGACAATTTATTGCTAGTTAATTTGTGAGCTTTTTGCCCATGCCAAATGAAAACCATGTCAGGTAATGGTAATGGGTAAAGAAACTTCCTTGCCCAGCTAGACACTGTAGGCAGTGCTTGAGTCCTGTGTGACTCAGTGGAGCTAAACTAAATGGTCAGGAGGTTTATGTACAGAAACGAACAATGAGGTGGTGGGGATATTAAAATGTAAATTAATTTGGTAGCTGGGAACCATTACAAATGAGCCATATTGGTTTCCACTTTCAGCATTTTATACATTTGTCTCCCACATTGAAGTCTTCAGTCTTGTTTTAAATGTAATGGCTCCCAGCTGCTAAACCATTTTCAAATTTTCATAGCTCCCTCTGTGATCAAGGGTATTCATAGTCTTTGAGATCTGCGGACTTCCACCGCCATCCATAGGTCAGCCAAGCATGATGATGCAACCTTCTGATGCATTTTTTGAAGATTTTTCAGCCTGTCAGGCCTTTATCCATCGGACTGCCCTATTGAGCTGTAGAATCATAGAATATCAGGGTTGGAAGGGACCTCAGGAGGTCATCTAGTCCAACCCCCTGCTCAAAGCAGGACCAATCCCCAATTAAATCATCCCAGCCAGGGCTTTGTCAAGCCTGACCTTAAAAACTTCTAAGGAAGGAGATTCTACCACCTCCCTAGGTAACACATTCCAGTGTTTCACCACCCTCTTGGTGAAAAAGTTTTTCCTAATATCCAACCTAAACCTCCCCCACTGCAACTTGAGACCATTACTCCTTGTCCTGTCCTCTTCTACCACTGAGAATAGTCTAGAACCATCCTCTCTGGAACCACTTCTCAGGTAGTTGAAAGTAGCTATCAAATCCCCCTTCATTCTTCTCTTCTGCAGACTAAACAATCCCAGTTCCCTCAGCCTCTCTTCATAAGTCATGTGTTCCAGACCCCTAATCATTTTTGTTGCCCTTCGCTGGACTCTCTCCAATTTATCCACATCCTTCTTGTAGTGTGGGGCCCAAGACTGGACACAGTACTCCAGATGAGGCCTCACCAATGTCGAATAGAGGGGAACGATCACGTCCCTCGATCTGCTCGCTATGCCCCTACTTATACATCCCAAAATGCCATTGGCCTTCTTGGCAACAAGGGCACGCTGCTGACTCATATCCAGCTTCTCGTCCACTGTCACCCCTAGGTCCTTTTCCGCAGAACTGCTGCCTAGCCATTCGGTCCCTAGTCTGTAGCGGTGCATTGGGTTCTTCCGTCCTAAGTGCAGGACCCTGCACTTATCCTTATTGAACCTCATCAGGTTTCTTTTGGCCCAATCCTCCAATTTGTCTAGGTCTCTCTGTATCCTATCCCTGCCCTCCAGCGTATCTACCACTCCTCCCAGTTTAGTATCATCCGCAAATTTGCTGAGGGTGCAATCCACACCATCCTCCAGATCATTTATGAAGATATTGAACAAAACCGGCCCCAGGACCGACCCCTGGGGCACTCCACTTGAAACCAGCTGCCAACTAGACGTGGAGCCATTGATCACTACCCGTTGAGCCCGACAATCTAGCCAGCTTTCTACCCACCTTATAGTGCATTCATCAAGCCCATACTTCTTTAGCTTGCTGACGAGAATACTGTGGGAGACCGTGTCAAAAGCTTTGCTAAAGTCAAGAAACAATACATCCACTGCTTTCCCTTCATCCACAGAACCAGTAATCTCATCATAGAAGGCGATTAGATTAGTCAGGCATGACCTTCCCTTGGTGAATCCATGCTGACTGTTCCTGATCACTTTCCTCTCGTGTAAGTGCTTCAGGATTGATTCTTTGAGGACCTGCTCCATGATTTTTCCGGGGACTGAGGTGAGGCTGACTGGCCTGTAGTTCCCAGGATCCTCCTTCTTCCCTTTTTTAAAGATTGGCACTACATTAGCCTTTTTCCAGTCATCCGGGACTTCCCCCGTTCGCCACGAGTTTTCAAAGATAATGGCCAGTGGCTCTGCAATCACAGCCGCCAATTCCTTTAGCACTCTCGGATGCAACTCATCCGGCCCCATGGACTTGTGCACGTCCAGCTTTTCTAAATAGTCCCAAACCACCTCTTTCTCCACTGAGGGCTGGCCATCTACTCCCCATGCTGTGACGCCCAGCGCAGCAGTCTGGGAGCTGACCTTGTACGTGAAGACAGAGGCAAAAAAAGCATTGAGTACATTAGCTTTTTCCACATCCTCTGTCACTAGGTTGCCTCCCTCATTCAGTAAGGGGCCCACACTTTCCTTGGCTTGCTTCTTGTTGCCAACATACCTGAAGAAACCCTTCTTGTTACTCTTGACATCTCTTGCTAGCTGCAGCTCCAGGTGCGATTTGGCCCTCCTGATTTCATTCCTACATGCCTGAGCAATATTTTTATGCTCATCCCTGGTCATATGTCCAACCTTCCACTTCTTGTAAGCTTCTTTTTTATGTTTAAGATCCGCTAGGATTTCACCGTTAAGCCAAGCTGGTCGCCTGCCATATTTACTATTCTTTCGACTCATCGGGATGGTTTGTCCCTGTAACCTCAACAGGGATTCCTTGAAATACAGCCAGCTCTCCTGGACTCCTTTCCCCTTCATGTTAGTCCCCCAGGGGATCCTACCCATCCGTTCCCTGAGGGAGTCGAAGTCTGCTTTCCTGAAATCCAGGGTCCGTATCCTGCTGCTTACCTTTCTTCCCTGCGTCAGGATCCTGAACTCGACCAACTCATGGTCACTGCCCCCCAGATTCCCATCCACTTGTGCTTCCCCCACTAATTCTTCCCGGTTTGTGAGCAGCAGGTCAAGAAAAGCTCCTCCCCTAGTTGGCTCCTCTAGCACTTGCACCAGGAAACTGTCCCCTACGCTTTCCAAAAACTTCCTGGATTGTCTATGCACCGCTGTATTGTTCTCCCAGCAGATATCAGGAAAATTAAAGTCACCCATGAGAACCAGGGCGTGCAATCTAGTAGCTTCTGCGAGTTGCCGGAAGAAAGTCTCATCCCCCTGGTCCGGTGGTCTATAGCAGACTCCCACCACTACATCACCGTTGCTGCTCACACTTCTAAACTTAATCCATGGACACTCAGGTTTTTCTGCAGTTTCGTACCGGAGCTCTGAGCATTCATACTGCTCCCTTACATACAGTGCTACTCCCCCACCTTTTCTGCCCTGCCTGTCCTTCCTGAACAGTTTATAACCATCCATGACAGTACTCCAGTCATGTGAGTTATCCCACCAAATCTCTGTTATTCCAATCACGTCATAATTCCTTGACATCACCAGGACCTCCAGTTCTCCCTGCTTGTTTCCAAGGCTTTGTGCATTCGTATATAAGCACTTGAGATAACCTGCTGATCGCCCCTCATTCTCAGTATGAGGCAGGAGCCCTCCCCTCACAGACGTTCCTGCCTGTGTTTCCTCCCGGTATCCCGCTTTCCCACTTACCTGAGGGCTTTGGTCTCCTTCCCCCAGTGAACCTAGTTTAAAGCCCTCCTCACTAGGTTAGCCAGCCTGCTCGCAAAGATGCTCTTCCCTCTCTTCGTAAGGTGGAGCCTGTCTCTGCCCAGCACTCCTCCTTCATGGAACACCATCCCATGGTCAAAGAATCCAAAGCCTTCTCTCCGACACCACCTGCGTAGCCATTCATTGACTTCCACGATTCGATGGTCCCTACCCAGGCTTTTTCCTTCCATGGGGAGGATGGACGAGAACACCACTTGCGCCTCAAACTCCTTTATCCTTCTTCCCAGAGCCACGTAGTCCGCAGTGATCTGCTCAAGGTCATTCTTGGCAGTATCATTGGTGCCCACGTGGAGAAGCAGGAAGGGGTAGCGATCCGAGGGCTTGATGATGAGTCTCGGCAGTCTCTCCGTCACATCGCGAATCTTAGCCCCTGGCAAGCAGCAGACTTCTCGGTTTTCCCGGTCAGGGTGGCAGATAGATGACTCAGTCCCCCGGAGGAGAGAGTCCCCGACCACCACCACCCGCCTCCTTCTCTTGGGAGTGGTGGTCGTGGAACCCCCAACCTCAGGACATCGCATCTCATGCCTTCCAACCAGCGGAGTCTCCTTCTGCTTTCTCCCCCCAGATGTATCATCTGGTCCACTCTCCGCAATGGTACCTGTGGAGAGAACATGAAAGCGGTTAGTTACCTGTGTCTGCATTGCTGGAACCCGGACATTCCCCCTTCTTCTTCTGGAGGTCACATGTTGACAAGCTTCTTCACTGGCCTCTTGGCTCCGCTGTGCAACCTTCTTTAGAGCTTTGCGCCCGTAGAAGCATATCCTGACTTTTGTCCAGAAAATCCTCAGATTCTCGTATGCAACGCAGGGTCGTTATCTGTTGCTCCAGACCTTCAATCTTCTCTTCCAATATGGAGACCAGCTTGCACTTTGTACAGACAAAGTCGCTTCTGTCCTGTGGAAGAAAGACAAACATTGCACATCCAGTGCAGGTCACAACAGCTGAACCCCCACGTTCCATATCACCTTCCTACTATGAGCTTCCTCAGAGAAGTTGGCAAGATGTAAGCCTCACTGGGCTCACTCCAGGCGAACTCCCAGGCAAACTCCTGCTGTGTGCTGCTCTGCTGTTCCCCGCTGCTCAGCTGGTTTGCAAAGCTCTGGCTATTTTTAAACAGCCAGGCTTCCCTGAAACAAACAAACAGACAGCCCCAATGCCCGCCCCCTGCAGGCTACCAGCCAATCAGGCACTCGCTCAGCTCTCACACTGTCCTCCCAGCAAACACACACTCGGATACTTAGATATTGTAGAGATTCACAATATGTAGATATATATAGATACATATTCACAGATATGTAGATATTCACAACATGAGGAAAAATGTTGGAGTTTCCATCACAAATATGGAATCATGACATTGGAAGAAAGACAAATGTGTACAACCATAAAAATTGTTTTCAGGGTAAAAAAGTACATAAGAAGAAAAGTATGTGATCACAGAACACAATGATGTTTGCGTGCATGCTGTTTTGAAAATCTGGCTGTGATGTGTGTAGTGATCCCCATCCTATAAACTATGTGGACAAGACATGGAAAATCATGGAAAAGTAATAATGGACCTTTATTAATTGCGGTAATTTGGAAATGCTAGAGAAGATCTTTGTATTGTTCCAGCATTTTTTTCTTAAACACTCAAGTATTATGTTACGCCTGTTAATTTTTTTTTTTTTTTGGATAACCAGACATTTTGCTGCAACTATATTATAGTCATTAGTGCCAGGGGCTGACAACAGGAGCCCCAGCCGTGCACAGGGCTGACAGCGGGAGCCCCAGCCACTGTCATCTCAGATAAATGGGGTTCTACTGTACTAATGGGGAAAAAAATATGTAAAATTGTGCAAAGTAAGCTAATTAAAGTCAAAATTGTGGTGGAAGCCTAATATTGTGGGATCTGCAGTATGGCAAATTAAGTAGGGCCTTATATATGAAATTCTTCTCCAAGAAAGTTATTTTGAGATCTTTCTGTAAGATGATTTCCCTTTATATAACTTCCTGTCTTCTGTATATCTGAGTGGGATGCACTTCATCTAACCCTTCATAATATGGATTGTTAACCTTAGTCAGCAGAACACTCTGTTCAGTGAGTCGGACACCAAAGGGACACCTTCCCTGTAGAATGTGGATGGCGGGCATCTGTCTGCAGAACTGGTAGTCTAATTGGTACATATCATCATGGAGAACAAAGGTTCTCTAGAGTCTGCACTGGGAAAAGAAATTTGAGGGTAGAGGGGCATTTAACGGGAATACTTACGGGTTCAGCAGTTCATATTCAATATTCAAGGACAATTACAGAGGAGTCTGTGCTCCTTGGATGTAACTTGGACGAAGTAAACTGGATCAGTCCTCCTGAATATATCTAGATTAACTTAAAAATTAGTGAGTGGGGGAGACTGCCAGTTCGCTGAATGGTAAGTATCCATTGTAAAAGTCTTTAAGAATTCAAAATGTTTATTCTCCCAAAAATACACATTTTCCAGCAAGCCACCAAAATACACAGTGGTGTGCAAGCCATCATCAGCTGAGGCCTCGTTGTGTCATGGGCAGATAGTAGTGTTTTGGTTCACAACATTATAATTGTAGAGGTACTAGCTTCTCACCCATTACTTATCTGTCCTTCTGAGAGTCTACGCTAAAAAATTAAGTTGACCTAAGTTATGTTGAAGTATCACCTCCGCAGTAATTAAATCACTTTTGCACGTCCATAGTACGCTTCTTGTGTCGGTGGTTTGCATCCTTTCCTGGAGCACTTGCACTCATTTAACTATTAGTGTGGCGCATTGTGGGACGGCTTCAGAAAGGCAGCAACAGTTGATGTAAGCAACGCAGTGTCATAGTGACACTGTGTTGAGCTAACTTCATTGACCTAAGCTTTATGCTACTCCTCTCGCGAAGGTAGAGTTATTAAGTCAGTGTAGTGGGCTAGTTACATTGATGGGACCTACATTTTAGTGTAGACACTTACACAGTTAAGTTGCCTTATGTCGACCTAGCTCTGTAGTGTAGACCAGGGCTTATTTGTACCAGTGGCCCCATGACGTTTCTGCAGTTAATGGAACTGTGAATTCCCATCCTGTTGTCACTGACTTTAAGTATTGGCCTAATGGATGTAAAGCACTTCAAAATTCTTGTATAAAAGGGGCTATTGAAGTATATATTTAAGCTCCATGGGACCCTTTGGACCTTTGTTTTTGGTCTCTATTTCTAACCATCAAGATGGCGGCAGTGGTGGTTTTTGAGTGGGCCCATACGTTTCAGTGAACTTTTCTAGGTTTATATAATATGTTCTTTTATGTAAATAAATTTTTACGAAGAGGTGTATAAAATATAATTTTATCAAGTCAAACCAATTTGAAATTTGGAAGAGATTGATTGATAGCTAATTTATAGAAAATTACTCTGGAAAACAAACAAAAGAGGTTTATGCTATTTGTTCTATGTCTGACCTATCAAGTTTTGTTTGAAAAGGTCCTCTACGCTATCCTTTTGTATTTTGTGTGAACACTATAAAGGAAACCAAAGCCTCAGTCCTTCTGTTGTAGATTTTATCAAGTAGACCTTGATGTACAATTATCTGTCCACTGAATGTCAAAGGACTTTGTGTCTAATGAGATGGAGAACAGGCTTTATTAGCGTTTTTAATAACATTTGTAATATAGTGTTTTGAGTTTTTTGCACCTCTAACAGATGCTGTAGCTTGCATACTTTCTTTTGTAGATCCACTGTTTGGTTGCCATATAGCTATGCTGTTTCTGTTTAGCACTGCTGTTGCACAGATGTGGAGAAGGGGGACAGAAGATAATTGGTCCAAGACACAAGTATCTACAACAATGATGCTCAGTGTTACTGGAGCAGGATGAAGCTGCAACCCATCAGTCTCCATATCTTTTTTTTTTTTAAGTTCCAGTGTTAAATATAAAATTGAACACTAGGGTTTGAATATTGCTACATTAGTGAATTTAAAACTGGTTTAGTTAAAAGTTGAGTTGTCAGAGTAATCTGGGATGTTTTAAATTATAAATGCAACATTTGGGCTCAAATTTTAAGTAGATTATTAGAGCTACTTCATTATTTGGACTGCTTTTATGCTGTTTTTACACTCAGTTTGTGAAAGATCAGAACATTTCTTGTTTTAAGTAGGATAGACAGAATTATGGTGCAAGGTGGTTCTTGGGAAAGTTAGAGGTTAAGAATCTTGCAACGGTATCAGAATTTTTCGGTATATATATTGAAGAGCAAAGTAATAGTTTTGCTCCAATATGAGCTTCAAACAACATGCCACCTTAAAAAAGTAACTTAATTAAAAACAGATTGGCAATTTAGCAATTAAGACAGGATTATGATACAGGGTATTATGGATACCTTGCTATTATTTAGATGTATTTGGCAATACGATTAATCAATTTGTGAAACAATTGTGCATTTTGTGACACCTAGGGTAGGTGGTGATACACTGGAGAGCTAGGCCCTCTTTAAAGCCGGACCTGCAGGGATTACCTTTTCAGTGCTCGAATATCCCACCCCCAGAATTCTTTTCCTGGAGTCCAGATCAGTTTAGTCCATGTTCTGCATTCCACTGGATTGGGAAGATGCCCAGATTTTTAAATTCTTTTGGTATACTCTCCGTTTTAAATGTACAAAATGAGTAATTTTAATGTATACAAGGAAATAGATTGTAGTTGCAACAAAACAAAAAAAAATACAATGAATCCTGTATTGGTCTGCAGAATGTTCAATGACTAGTTCATCCTAGAATGTTCAGGGAAGAGATCAGATACTTCACTTAACTACAGTTATACATTTATGAAATTAGTGAGATGCAGTCTTCACAGGAATAGCAGTTTCAAGTTTCCATTATTAAAGGGTTAGGTCAGGTTATTTTCAAGTCTCTCTGGAAACTGCTTTAAACTCGGACTTCCATTCCCTGGCTACACCCTTGGTTTAAAATGGCTCCACCCTAAACCAGCTTTAGTTCAAAGCTCTGTCTGTTTCCCTTCCCCACCCTGCATTCCTTTTTCCCCAGGCTCCAAAGCTGCTCTCCTCCTCCTCCTCCTCCTCTTCCTCCTCCTCCCCCCTATAATAACAGCCATGTTTCTGCTAATCTGCTTTAGCTCCACAGATCAGAGAGCACTTCCCTTCCGAGTGTCTTTATTGCAACTTTAATGTATTTGCATCTTGAGTTGAGGCTATACTATTCCCTAATCTATATTTATCCAACTTTTTACCAAACATTCTATTACCATTTTAATATTTTAATCCAGCCTTTTTCTCTTTTTGAATATTGAATGAATAGAGAATAGAATAGAGAATTTTTTTTAAATGTGAGTCAAAATTTCAGACTGCTAAAGTATTTTCTCCTGGTTTGTGAATCACACACTCCTGTAAACTGTTCAGTATTTTCATCTTTATAATGGAAGGGGTAATTTTGCATTTATGTATGATATGTAGGAGTTCATTCTTTGAATTCAGTGGTCTGCAATCTGAAAAAAATCTGAGATCTACAAGTACTGTGAAGTTACTACTGCTTTTTCTGAGTTTTGATCACGTCTTGAAACAAAATAATTTTTTTAAAAGGATTTTGAAAATCTTAACATTATTTCTGAGGTAAGATGCTAATCCAGTGGGGGCCATTAGCCCCAGTGCACCTGTCATTCAGTGTTAATATCATTTATTTACATCTCATCATAGCTTTGTGTGGTCCTGTACAAAAATAAAGGCAGATAAGGTCTCAACACTGAGAAATTTATAATATAATACTTTGTCTAGAATTTTAGGAAATCTGTATTTAAGAGTCAAGAGATTAAATAAACATACAGTAGTACACTAGCATTTGCAGTGTTGTAGAATGTTACCATGTCATGTTAAAGGAGGGTGAATTATCCTCAAATTCCTATGGATTATTTGTTAATCTGTTAAACCTGAATTTAAATGATTTCTGTCCTGTGAGAGTGTTGGAGGGAGTTTTCTAATTTGGCGAAAAGGTCTGTGGTCTGTAACATGGAGTCTTCCTTTTGAAGGCCAATCAAGCTATAATTGGTATTTTACCAGTAATAATTTTTTTTTTCATGATTTAGTTTTGTAGTAGTGGAAAACGAAAAATAAATTATTTGGTCAGACACACAATTCAAGTATTATATGTATGAAACATGTAATTATAATAGATTATTATATGTCATAATAATCATGGACTGTGTTAAGACTTTAGCCTTTACACATTCCATAAGCAAATTCTCATAAGCATTCTCATAAGCAAATTAGGGAGATATGGTCTAGATTAAATTGCTATAAAGTGAATGCGCAACTGGCTGAAAAGACATACTCGGAGAGTAGTTATCAGTGGTTCTCTGTCAAACTGTGAGGATATACCAAGAGAGGTCCCACAGGGGGCTGTCCTGTGTCCAATCCTTTTCAATATTTTCATTAACAACTCGGATGATGGAGTAGAAAGTACACTTGTAAAATTTGCGGATGACACCAATCTGGAAGGAGTTGCAAACCCTTGGTGGCTGGGAGTATAATTCAGAGTGATCTTCATAAATTGGATAATTGGTCTGAACTTTACAAGATGAAATTCAGTAAAGACAAGTATACAGTAATGTATTTGGGAAGAAAAAAAATCAAATGCACAAATACAAAATGGAGAATACCGGGCTAGACAGCAGTACTGCAGAAAAGGATCTGTCTGTTTGAGTGGATCTCAAATTGAATGAGAGTCAACAATATGGTGCTGTTGCAAAAAAGACTAGTGTCATGAGGTGTTTTAACAGGAGTGTTGTATGTAAGACACAAGAGGTAATTCTGCTCTAATTGGCACTGGTGATGCCTCAGTTGCAGTATTGTGTCTGGTTTTGAGCATTACCCTTTAAAAAATTGGAGAGAGTCTAGAGAATAGCAACAAAAATAAGACAAGGAGTACTTGTGGCACCTTAGAGACTAATAAATTTATTTGAGCATAAGCTTTTGTGAGCTACAGCTCACTTCATCGGATCAGCTGTAGCTCACGAAAGCTTATGCTCAAATAAATTTGTTAGTCTCTGAGGTGCCACAAGTACTCGTGTCTTTTTGCGAATACAGACTAACACAGCTGCTACTCTGAAACAAAAATAAGAGGTCTAGAAAACCGGACATCTGAGGAAAGATTGAAAGAACTGGTCCTGTTTAGTCTAGAGAAGATTAAGGGGAGACTTCTTCAGATATGTTAAGGGTTGTTATAAAGAGCCGTCTGTTCTTCATGGCTACCAAAGGATAAGCATCTTAGTTTGCAGGAAGTGAGATTTAGGTTAGATATTAGGAAAAAATTTCTAACTATAACTATAGTTAAGCACTGGAATGGGCTTCTAAGGGAGGCTGTGGAATTCCATCATTGGAGATTTTTAAGAACAGATTAGATAAATATCTGTGAAGGATGGTCTAGATTTACTTAATCCTTCCTCAGTGTAGGGAGATGAACTAGAAAATTACCTCTTGAGGTCCCTTCCAGCCCAACATTTCTGTGATTCTGCATGTGAAAGTATAATTCCTGCCCATATTGGAGCTGCTCTGTAATGTGTCAACAGGGGGAATCAGCTTATCCTCACGTGGGCTAAAGTACTTGGTATTTAAGTGATCTGTCCTAAAATATGTATCTTTGTAGTCAAGTGAATATCCTTTAAAAACTGAAGTTCTGCTAGAACATGCCCAGTCTAGGAGCAAACCCAAATCTTTTTAGCATGCTTCAAAAAGGCTTAGTGTTAGATTTATTTTTTTTTTTTTAAAGAATTTGAAATACTGTTTTCAGATACTCTTCAAATCTAGATTTTGGAGAGTTGTTGAAATTGTCTTGTCTTGCTTTTTTACATTCATTCAGACATCTGGAGTTGTGTATTGAAAGAACAGATATATTCCACGTGAAGGATTTTAGATTTTCTAATAAAAATGTATTTGTTGCATTGACCATATGGAAATCGAATAATGGCCTATGATAACCAATTCATAGTTCATATTCAAGACCTTATTGGAAATGTAGCAGAACTTTACCTTTCAAATGGCATGCACTTTGAACTCCTTGTATTCTAGAAGTTCAACTGTTCAAATACTCAGATCATACTACAGTGCATTCTCAATTTATTCAAAGGACTCTGGGAGACCTCTAGAAATTTCTAGCTAAGACAAAATAAATGGAGTAGCTGGCCTAGCAAGCTTTGAAGTTTTCCCTCTGGGTCCCCAGCAATAGATGGCAACTTTCAAAAGCTGTTTGCTGCGTTTTCCAAAATAATACTTAATGGATTATCCAAAGCCAACCTGCAGTGCAGAGGAGAGAGTGCTCCACGTCCCAGCATGGACCACAGTAAAAAGTTTCTGTAGAATCCATAACATAGTGAAAAATGAAGTGCAGCCCCAAGGAGATAACTTAGTCAAATTACTGTTTCAGTTAAATGTAGTTGTATTTCAGAAGATATATCCTGTTTAAAAGAGGTTCTTAGAATAAATTTGTGCTTGAATATTCATGTTTGCTTGGACCTTTCTGTAATAAAGCTGTGAATTGTTATGCAAATAAGGCTTTTGTGCTTTCCTTTAATAACCAGGAATATATCTTTATAGAACATATTGCACATTTTTATCCTAGTCACAGCTCTTATATACACATACACACTTTAAGCCAACAAAACTCAAAGGTGTGATAACCAAGAATCCAGGATAATGATATGCCTGAATTCTGTCATGCAAATTAACTGCAGTAAGTGAAAATAGTAGTTTTGCTTAATAAATAGTGACCTGTAGAAAAGTTATGTCTGCTAGGAGTTTTCATTTTTGCCAACTAGGGATTATCTGCCGCCTCTCACTGGAGAGCCATCCTGAGGTGAAATATCATTTTCCACCCCCACCCACCCCTGCCCAATCCTGTTTAAAAAAGGTGGGGGGAGGGAGGCAAAGAAACAAAAAGCACTGGCAAATCAAAGAATGATTTCTGACTGTTTGCACATCAGTCTTGCCTTACATAAATTTAGCTCTTTTCACAGTTTGTTCGTTGAGTAGATTAAAAGTGGAAATGTGAGTGCATGTTTTTCCAGACCTGCTTCATCTTTGGCACCTTGAATAAGTCTAGTATCTTGCAGATTTTCACCAGTTCTGGACAGTTCTCCTAAAACTTGACACATTTAAAAAAAGCAGTTATAAATGCATTTTGGAACAGTTAAAGGGGGTTTGTTCTGCTTCCTGAATTTGGATGAGGTAACAACATAAATACACCCCAAAAATGTATGTTCTGATGCTTTTAAAGGGACATGAAGCCAATATAACCCCCAAATTTAGGTTTGCTAGTATGTATGTATCTATACAAAAATAAATGAGGTCTTTGAAACTTTGCTTAAGACCTGTAGAACAACTGACGTGGATTAAATTCCAATTAAAAGTTCTGTTTTACGCAAACGTGAGGATTTTACAGAATTTGACTTTTCCAAGAAACTTAACAGAAATAAAATTCAGAAGTCAACACACACCTTCAATATCCATTCTGTTGTCTGGTCTCAATCAGGATCCACATGAACTTTCAACAAAGACTTTCATACAGCACATGTGGTTGGATTGTGTTTGCTCTCCACTGACAGCAGTCAGTCTTCTTTATGGTAGCATTGGATACTCACTGGCCAGTCAAAGGAGTTCTATTTGTAAGTTAGCAATGGCTCATGTTTCCTTATTATCAAGTGTCACAATGTTATTTTTAAACAGTCAAGTTGTAATGGGGAGCCTTACATATCAGGGTGAGCAAATTTGGGGTTTAACCCTGATTTTGAGAGTTTGATGTGACAACAGAAGTAAAAAAAGAACTTTTTCAGTTTTAGCCATAAAAGGAGTCCATATTAATGCTTCACTTTTTCTGTAAAGCTTGTTTATTATGTATCCTTTTTCCCTTCTATTCCTCCAAAATATGTCCCAAGTACTTCCAAATATCACTTGTAATATGGCACTTAGTTTTAACTTTGGTTCTAGATAAGTTTAAAGGTGTGGCATAAAGCTGGTGTAGATGAAGTGCTTAGCAGTTATTTATAAAATTTATAAATTTATAAGGCATTCTAAATGCATTTGTTATTTACAAAGGGAGCCAAAGCTTTTTATCGAAAGGACATTTCTGTCAAATGAGGTGAAACATTACAAGGTTCTTTAACATTACTTCTTTAAGTCTCTCTAAGATTACAACATTTAAGATTATTTTCCAGGGTCTTGATCTTCTGATGTAACAAAGTTATGCTTTTTAGGCATCTTATGAAGGGTTTTTCAGCTCTCTCCCTGAGTTTGTAATTCAGTCAAATTTCTTCAAAGCTTTTAACATACCCACAGGCACCACTCACCCTTTCCCATACCCACCTTCAGTCTGTCACCATTTAGTATCAAAAGTATCAGATTTAATGTGAAGACTCTTTATTTTGTGAAGACATAATTTTGTTGAGGGAAGCTTTACCGGTTTTCTTAATTGATCATGAAACCTCACTGAATCAGAAGATGAAACTTCATCTCCTAATGGCATTAGACCATGTGATGTAACTGGGACAGTCCTTCTTTTAAAAGGCACCCTCTGTCTTTTTGGTCATATAATTGAAAGAGAGTGAGAACTTCTCCATAGTGTTACCATGATATTAAGATTTCATCATCTACCCATAAATAGGTTGATGACAGTATCTCAGAATCATACCAAAAGACTGTCTTCATCCCATTGCAGACCTCCAGAAATCAAACAGCTTTATCAGAAAGTTCTAGTTCTGAAAGACTAATTTTAATTTTCATCATTCCTGCCCTTTCCCTTTCAGCTGATCTGGGGCTTTGGACTTAAAGGGTACCTTAAAGAATGCTACTTTCATATAATTTTCAGACTGGCTCCGATAAAATACCTCCTGTTTTTCTCTGCAGAATTACCGTTATCAGTACAAAGAGCTGTCCTTTGTCTTTTTCCCACATCAAGGGTATTCATTTTTGACAGTGTTTGCCACAGTTTACTTGGCATCGAGCTTTGATACTGACTTTGGGCGAGATTCTGTTCCCCCCCTCCCCCCATTATGTTAAGTAATGCCTTACTCCACAAAAAGTACTATTAACTTCAGTAGGGCTACCTTTAGAATAAATTACTATTCAACATGGTTCAGGATATCCGAATCTGACCCTTTGAGGGCACTTTTACAATCCTTGTGGTGTTAGAATTCCTCAGTCCTACTTCCTGGGTGCTGCTTGCTAGCATCTTGCAAGTAGGATTATGCAGGGGTCATTTTTTAAGAGGAAAAAAAAAACCCAACAACTTAACATTCTGACTGTGGCTCTTTGAGAGTTTTGCCTTTTCAAACCATACTATTTTCTCCTCTTCCTCGGAGTTCTTCTGTTGTAGGATTCTTGGAGAGACAAGATGGGTGAGGCAATAGATTTTATTGGACCAACTTCTGTTGCCGAAAGAGACGAGTTCTTCATTATATATGCATACGTGCAGGAAGACATGCACGTGTATGTACATAAAGACAGTGCTTTGGGAGAACCACAGTTACCATAATCAACTGCGTTTTATAATACGATGAGTAGTGCAGTGCATTGTTGGTATAAAACAAGCAAGGAATGCCCTATTGAATTGCATGTATGTATGAAGATTACTGTATGACCATTATTTTAAACTTAAAACTAGCATAGAGATTTGGGAAGTATTTGCACTCTGGGGGGGTGGGGGGTGTATAATTATAGGCTATTTAATCTTTTTGATTTATTCATACACTGAAAGTGACTTTGGCAGTCCAAATATGTCCCTCATCCCTCCCAACGTATGTTCACTTTCCACTCCCACACAAATTTGTAAATTGCTTTCAGATACCTTATATAGAGAGAGCTGGGAGTGGAAGAAAAGGACATGTCCCTTTCTGTAAATTGGCCTACATATCAGAAAACCCCAACATTATCAAGATACAGTAAGGCTTGTACTCTTACTGTTGTACTCAACGTTATCAAGATACAGTAAGGCTTGTACTCTAAGTATCAATCCAATGTCATCTGTTAATGTTTCCTGTCTTTCAACTAGTATTTACAATCTAAGTTCTCTAGTATTCCTCTAGACTTGTCTATTTTAGAGAACATGCAATAAAATGGTAAGAATACGTTTTATAAAGAACATGTAACAGTGTAAAAAATGTTGTGTTTTACAGATCCCCCTGACATCAATCCCATTGGTTGACTTCACTTGCAAAATATTAAGCATGTATGTGTTCACAGACTTGGGGCCAAAATATTTTAGAACTTGCTTGACTTTCCAGTAACAATAGGCTGGCCATAAATACTAGGTATGGAACTTAATAAGATGTACCATTATCATAGTATTATATTAGGGAAAGTATTTGAAAGATAATGTCTTTTGGATATTGGACCTTTTTTTATTGTGGAATCCTTTTTTTTTTTTTTTTCCCTTCTCTTTTATTCAACTGTGGGCTTTAGATTTTTTTTATTGACGATAAAACAGAGTTATAGATTTTTATATATACAGTGAATTATAACTTAGTGTTTCAGTACCTTCCATTTATTTAAAGTTCCCACCTTTTTCTTTAAAGCTCTGTAGGCTTTATTTGCCTAAAGTTGTCTATAGGTCTCTTATTCTACCAGATATAAAGCACCAGAGAATATATATGATGGTAACTAAAATATTCCATATCTACTCTGACCATTTAAACTTGTCTGGAGATAATGTGCTTTTAGCAGCCCCATTTTAAACAATAATTTGCTTCAATCTTATGTTTTAAAATGTTCACTTAGAGGAGGGTTTGTGTTTATATCTTTGATATGGCACTGGCAGCATTTCTAATACTTATTTCCCCGGTGTGCAAACCTGAGCTCCTGCACTTCTTATGAAGTAGAAGGCCAGGGTCCACTAGAACACAATAAATATAAAAGCTTGGTTTATTTTGTTCTGAACGTGGGTGGATGCAAGCAATTGTGGCAGTTGCAATGCATGCTTGTAAAGTTAATGTCCCCTTAGCACTGGAAGGTTACATATTTAGTTTTGGGTTACAAATACATAACACAACAGTAATTTATAAATGTGACTTACATTTAAAATGCCAAGTTAAATATTATTGATAGTGTTTCTAGGATACTTTTAAGAAATATCGACCCACCTGTGGATTCCCCCCCCCCCCCCAGGGTATAATATGCTATTTGATATGTTACCTGTGGATCACATACAGATGTAGGGAAGATACTCTATCCACTGTTGCAGCGCACAGCAACATTTATGAATAACTCAGTTCTAACTCTTAAATGTAAAAATGGATTTTAAATGGTAAATATCTAGATTAGAAATTAACTTTAAAGTACAAATCAGATGCCTGTTTTGTTGCTGTGCCAAATATTTATTTCCAGTAGTACCTACTGTGTGCTAGGTACTCATCTAGACTCTTTATATAAAACTGCACATATAATTACAATTAGTTTCCACTGATTAGATCATACGCTCCTGTCATCTTGTGCATTAGACTTTCTTATACTTTTCTAAAACATTGTACCTAGAAAAAAGACATTTGAAGAGAATATGATACCATAGAAATATTGACTCTGGCAATTTCTGAACGAAAAGCTATTTTCACCATTTGTTTTGTATGGTTCAGAGGTACACCCACAAAATCAAAATTCCTTGCCTCCCTCCCACCACAACCTACACATTACACATTTTATAAGATGCTCTTCCTTTATTAGGAGAAATGGGATTAGTTGTCCGTTCACAATCAGTTATTGAAGGTTCTTCTGAATATCTTTATTAGATGTCCAGATATTATGGTAGTGGCTGCTTTACAAATGCATATGATACATAGATAGGAGTTGATAAATCCATTTACTTGGGTGATTAGCATCCAGCTTCTGGAGAATCGAAGCTTTAATTTAAAAGAAATGTAGTTTCTAGCTCTTATGCTGAAGAATACCTTCTAAACATGAACACAGTATTAAGTGATGCAGTTCCATCTTGAGTCTGCAGACAGTTCCAGTGCCTTTGGTGTTGCTTGTAGCTTTGTCAAGCCTCAGCAGAATGAAAGTGACCAAAGTCATGTCAGTTTTTGTTACTTATCAGAACCCTAAGGGCAGCAATAAAATTGCCAAGGTGATGGGTGCTTTTGTTCTGCTGCAGCTCCTAAAATTGTGTGTAACAGCTGAGGCACTACTGACTTAGGAACCCAAAAATCAGGCAGAGAAAATGATCAGGTAATTTATTCATAGATTTATAGTGTCCAAGATTAGAAGGGACCATTATGATCATCTAGTCTGACCTGCATTACACAGGCCATAGAACATCCCCAAAATAATTCCTAGAACATATCTTTTAGAACAATATCCAATATTGATTTAAAAATGGTCGGTGTTGGAGAATTCAGCACAGCCCCTGATCAATTGTTCCAATGGTTAATTATCCTCACTGTTAAAAATTTATGCCTTATTTCCAGCCTGAATTTGTCTAGCTTCAGCTTCCATTGGAGTTTTGTCTTCAGTCTCTTCATCCAGGAGTCTCTGAAGACTGAGATGGGGAAACAGTTATTCTTTCTCATTCTGTTAGCCAAGGAGGGACTTATGGGAGAGAGATCAAACTCCCTTTAGCTGGTTCCTAGTAAACCGGGCTTGAATATTTTCCAGAAACCCAATATTCAGGAGGGAGAGGGGAAGTAATTGATGGAACAAATTAAAAAAAAGGGGGGGGGGAATAAAAGTGTGATAGAAAAATGTTTAGGAGGAATTAAAGAACACAGTGTAGGGAAGAGAGAAATTGGTGTAATGAGAGAAGGAAAAGAAGAAACAGGTGCTGAATATAACTTGATATTGATATACCATGAACAATGATAGGAAGGAAAAACAAAAAGTGGAGTGAAGCCACGACAGGATAAATGTATAACAAAAGCAAGAGTTGGATTTTTTTAAAATGTCTGAAATGGAATAAGAAGTTAGTTAATTACAGTACACAATTTGTATTCAACCTTTAAATTGCAGGAGCTGTTTCTTTGGGCATATGATCCTTGTCTATGGGGTGGTGGCACAAGTAATTTTCATCCAGGCTAATAGGCTTAGTTATTTTAGAAGCGTCAAGTGCATTTTTCAAGCTCTTGAAGATTGGAATTATGTATCGCTCTTGTTTTTTGTTCTAATATTTGTAGAGTCTCACTGTCACATCTTACTTTTGTTTTAATTCTTCACTTTAAACTTCAAGGGGCAATACTTCATATTTTTCTGGACGGTACAGTCTTTTTATAAATAGAGCCTTATCTAAAAAGCTTATTAAATCTGACTGTCATGCAAATAATTGTCCATGATGATATATTTTAGTTGATGGAGGTGGGTTTTAAATGCTCAGTCTCTGGTACCGCTCCCACAGTTTTAATTAAATTTTTCATTTATCTGTGTCAACTTCTGTCAGCATTGTAACATAGTTCATGGACTTGCTCTTCTCCTTATTGCAGCAGTAAATTTGAATCAAGGACAGAACAGTTTTTGGTTCATTGGTTACATGACATAGGTTTGGTGGATGACTACTGAGAAGGATAACTAAACTAAAAAATATCCTGAAATTATTGCAGTCCAGCCAACATAACTTTCTTGTTGTTTAATGTATTTAGCCAGAATGAGCAGTAGAATGTGATCCTATAGCATTCTTTTGTATATGGTCCAGAAATATTAAAAAAAAATAAACCTTTTAAAAAAATTTTTTTTTAATTTTTGCATGGAGCATCAGTAATATAGTTTTCTAATTCAAGTATGAGGCAGTGATTATAAAACAAAGAAGGGGGGGAGTAATGACTTTTTATATGGTTTGAGTGAGAAATGCATGTCAAGGTCAAGTTGCTATTTTTTTAGAGCAAAATGTTTTAAATAAATTTGTCTCTCGTGTGTGGTCTGCAGTGTTTAATGCTCAGTTTCTGATCCTTTAAAAATAAGTGTGATATTTGGTATTTGCTTTTTTAAGGGTCTCTAAACCTGTATATTTTAGTAATTGCAATTATCGTAAGATGTCCGAAGACTTGAAGCAACCCAACAGCTACATGCTCTAACCCAAGGGTCATCTTGATGTCAATCATTGACAGACATGAGCACTACCTGTCTTCTTTCAGAGTAGCATGATTGCCGTAAATGCATTACTGTCTGCTCACAGATGTCACTCAAGCTATCAGGTCCCAGGAGGCTTATGTTAAGTTATACCTGTCATCCTCCATAGCTTCCCATTAGACTGATTCTTCAGTTAACATGGAAGTCTGCAAAGAAATTCTTAAAAGGTTAGTGACTGTATTTAGACTTCCTCCATTGGAATCATCCTCTTTTAATGTAGAATCTTTTGCATTGGGTCCCAAATTAGCAACTTGAGAGTTTTGAAGTGGTACTTGAGCTCCTTGCCTTTCAAGTCAAAGGGATAAGCTGCATTTCAGTGCCATTCCATTATGGCTCTAAACCCTCAGTTTGGTGGCGGGACTTCTGCAGAGCATAGAGAGAGGTTTAGGGTATGCCAACACTGCCCACGTTACAGCACGCTGCAGCAGGGCAGCCATGGCAGCACTGTGACGTGGGCAGTGTAGTCACGCTTTTTCGCCGCAGGAGAGCTCTCCCGGCGATTCAAAAATAACCACCCCGAACGAGGGGTGGTAGCTTTATCTCTGGGAGCACTGTCTATACTGGCGCTTTTAAGCGCTAAACTTTTGTCACTCGGGTGTGTTTTTTCAGACCCCTGAACAACTAAAGTTTTAGCGCTGAAAGTGGCAGTGTAGACACAGCCTTAGTGATTATCAAATCCATACCCCATTTTGCATCAGCTACATTTCTTGAGGTACCAAATCCCAGTAGTGTCCTCAGTCTGACCTGATGTGACACCTGAGAAATGTGTTCTGACATGTGGCTTTTGCTTCTTTCATGCTACCGTTAATCAAGAACATGTCATGTGCTAAGTGTTCAAGATAACTATATAGCTACACAGAATGAGAGTTGTGTGTTCTAGCTGGAGATTAGCTGATCAAATATCTCTGTGGAAAAGGATTCAGTAGTGACACTAGGTTTTCTAGGAAGTTATTCAAAGTGTAAACTTGCTCCTTTGAAACATTATATTACAGCCCTTGTAGACATAGCTCAGTCCAGAGCGCTCAGGTCTACTTGGATGGAATACTGAAAGAACAGCTAGAAGATACTTGAAACAACTATACTGAGAATCGTAACCTAATAGTCACTACAACGTTTATTGTTCTTGTGGTATACTTTCACATAATACACTCAAAAGAGATCTGAGATCTCAGTGGTATGGCATCTTGAATCACATGGATGTGACACAACTCTTCAGAAAAGATTGTTGTAAAGAGGACGGTGATCAGTTGTTCTCCATGTCCACCAAGGGTAGGACAAGAAGTAATTGGCTTAGTTTGTAGCAAGGGAGGTTTAGGTTAGATATTAGAAAAAGCTTTCTAATTATGAGGCTAGTCAACCCCTGGAATAGGTTACCTGTGGAGGCTGTGGAATCCTGTCACTGGAAGTTTTAAAGAACAAGTTAGACAATCATCTGTCAGGGATTGCTTAGGTATATGTAATTCTGCTTCAGTGTGGGAGATGGACTAGAGATCTCTTAAGATCTTTTCCAGCCCAACATTCCTATCATTCTGTGATTTACCTGGAGTTGGTAAACAGTCTGACCTCAGACATGGACTTCCAAATTAGTAACCAACAACAGAACCAAATGTGTCATAACCGTTTCAGAAATAGTAGCTGAACTTTGCACCAAGCGGTGCTCAACCACTGTTTATGACACAGCGATGAATGTGGTTTTTTTGTTCTGTCTACATTTGTAGTCTATTTTCAGTGCTAGTTTAATTACCCCCATTGCTGACACATAATGTCAGTGACTGGTTCATTTTCTAGTGTAAACAATGCAATATAGAAGGATTATTTTCCTAATATATGATCTTTCTGGATATACAACCTAAAATTGTCACACATCACAGAACAAATTAATATCTAGCTGCCTATAAACTTCTGCCTCCTCCCCAGGTATGTTTTAGCCAACTTTGAAAAATTCTTCTTGACTTAGGCAAGTAAGCTTTATGGCAGGTGAATAAAATACAGGGTTTTTTTCAGTTATAATTAATCATCATGTGTAAAGAGCAGATAAATGGTTATTTTGCCAGGGCTGGTATGTTTTTATTATAGTTTTATCTAGTTTGCATTCATACTTTCCAAGTATGTCACTCACATAACAGTTTTGGATTATTTTCCCAATGAAGAAGATTGCCTTATGTTTTTCTGTTTTGACTGTTTAATTTGTGTTTGTATTTGTAACTTCTCCATCTTTTTTGTTTTAATTTTCTGACCTCCCTAAGCTTTGTAGGAATTTCCAGTTTAGTAGTATTTTCAAATAAAACCCTTGTTACAGCAGTGGCATACTGCTGAGATACAGTACCCTAGGACTCTGTATCTCAAGACCGTTAAATCGAAAGATGACTGTGAAGAGTTACAAAGGGATCTTATAAAACTGGGTGACTGGGCAACAAAATGGCAGATGAACTTCAATGTTGATAAATGCAGAGTAATGCGTATTGAAAAACATAGTACCAACGAAATATATAAAAGTCTGGGGTCTAAATTAGCTGCTAATTCTCAGAGATCTTGGAGTCATTGTGGATAGTTCTCTAAAAACATCCACTCTGCGTGCAGCAGCAGTCATAAAAGCTAACAATCTTCTATACCTACCAAAGAACAAAAAACTGGTTTCTTGTCACTTGTGCTCCTCAGCAAAAAAAAGTGTCCAGTTTACCTCTATCCAAGTAGAAATTTATGTGCAGAGGCTTTGTCTGTGTTGGTTTAGGAAACTGCTACTCCAGCCACTCTGTCAAACTGCTTAAACACTGTTGTTTCTAGAATTGTGCTAATGCTTACCGTGGTGAGCATAGTTAGGCATGAAGTGTGTGTGTCATGCATTAGTCAGCTAGAATGTGTGGTCTCTCTGTAACAAGATGCATGTAATTGGGCTTCATGTGTAAATAAGGATTTTTCCCAGTTAAACACTTTCAGAGTTTCAGGAATGTATGACCTACAGTATAGCAGAAACTGTTAAAAGGAAGCTTTTTTTTTTTTTTTTTAAAGCAAGTCTTTGAGCAGACTGAATTTCCTAATAAAGATTTTCTGAAAGCGTCAGTGTCTGGAAACAAGGGTGGGGCAATGGAATAATTGTGGGAGAATTATTAGCAGATACTAATGAGCTCAGTTTTTCAGAACAGCATTTTAATTCCATATTTAATTTGCTGGCGCTAACAGGGTTTCCTGTGAATGATGCAAAAAGATGCAGGGAAATGCCTCTTTGGCAAGAAAATGTCATTTAAGCTCTCATTTAGAGTGTGTCTATGTTATAAGTGAAGGTGTGAGTGTAGCATGAGTAGGCATATCCGTGCTAGGTTTAATTAGCATGCATGCATAACCATAATAGTGAAGACGTGGCAACTCAAGCTACTAACCCAGGTATGTACCCAGGTTTCCTGATGGCTTGTAGTCAGGTTGTTAGCCTGTGCTAAAGTTCTTGTTGCCACATCTACATTACTAATCAACAGTACTAGCTAGATAAAAGCTAGCGTTGTATGTTTAGTCACACCTTCATGTGCAGCATACACATACCATAAACGTTCGGTGAATTAAGGCTTATTACATTCCTCCTCTCCTTGGATAATTTAAAAAAAAAAAAAAAAAGCATTTACTGGAACTTGATTGACTTGAATTTGAAGGGCCCTGATGAACTCCTTAGTTCAGGGGTGGGGAACCTTTTTTCTATATAGGCCACTGACCCACAGAAAAAAAATCAGTTGAGGGCCACACACAGCCCTGTGGGGGAGGGGGGGAAGAAGGCGGGTTGCAGAGGCTCGGGGCTTTGCCCCGCAGTGGGGCAAGCTGGTGTTTGCAGCTCCAGCCCCACATGGGATGTGGAGGCTTGTGGCTTCCCCTAGGCTCTGGGGTGGAGCCAGAAATGAGGGGTTCAGGGTGTGGGAGGGGACTACAGGCTGGGGCAAGGGGTTGGGGTGCAGGAGGAAGGGGTGAGGGCTCCGGCTGGGGATGTGGGCTTGGGTAGAGCTGGGGCCAAGCAGTTTGGAGTGCAGGAGCAGGCTCTGGGTTGGGGCAGAGGGATTGGGATGTGGGAAGAGGTTTGGGGTGCAGGCTCCAGGAGGGAGTTTGGGTACAGGAGGGGGCACAGGGCAGGGGGTGGGAGTGCAGAGTCTGGGAGGGAGTTAGGGTGTGGGAGGGGGTTCCGACCTGGGGCAGGAGGTTTGGGGTGCAGGTGCTTACGGCAGCGCAGTGGGGCTAAGGCAGGCTTCCTAGCTCCATGCTGCTCCCAGAAGTGGCCGCCATGTCCGGCCCCTTGGCAGAGGGACCAGGGGGCTGTGTGCACCACCCCCAGGCACCACCCCCACAGCTCCCACTGGTCATAGTTCCCAGCCAGTGGGAGCTTCAGAGCCGGCACTGGGGGCGGGGGCAACGTGTGACGCTTCCCTGATGGTCCCTGCTCCTAGGGGCCGCAGGGACATTCTGGGAGCTGTGCGGAGCCAACCGTACTTTTAACATCCTGGCAACCTCAGCTTCCCCCCACAGCTGGGTGAGCTAGTGCTCGTGGCTCCAGCCCCGCGGGGGGGCACCAAGGCCCAGGGCATCTGGCCACAGGCTAGATGAAATGCAGCAGCGGACTGGACCTGCTGTAAGTTCCCCACCGCTGCCTAAGTTAATTGGGCAGCGATGGATACTTTAGGTTCATGTGATTCTTGGCTAACAAATTAGAAGAGCTGTTACATCAGATTTGAGAGGGGTTTTGGAAGCTCAGTTAAGGGGGACTTTGTGCCTTTGGGGTTTCTGGTTTTGTATTTTTATTTTGTATTTTTTTTTTTTAGTAATTACATGAGTGTGATTAGTTATTTTGCCTTAATGTGTATTTGATTAGGTCATTTCAACTATAAATACTGAAAGCCCCAAAGGTACTATTTCATTGGCTACCTCTAATCTTGGCTTTTGACGAATACTTAATATTTTGTTAGGTTTCAGAGTAACAGACGTGTTAGTCTGTATCCACAAAAAGAAAAGGAGTACTTGTGGCACACCTTAAAGACTAACAAATTTATTTGAGCATAAGCTTTCGTGAGCTACAGCTCACTTTATCAGATGCAATATTTTGTTGTGGTTACAATTAATCGTCTTTGTTTTAGCAATTAGTGTTTGTGTGCAGCATGCAGCAACACATTCTGGAAACTGTCAGTCAGCATCTGTAATAGGCTATGGAAAAGAAGTGAGAAAACCGGAAATGTTTTACTGCCCAATTTTTGGCAACAGTGATTGTTGTCAAACATCCTTTCAGGCCTGAATTCTTTGCCACCTCATGCAAAATGCACTACACACATGGCTGATCGGAGTAATAGGTTTAAAGATGTTTGTTAAATTGCCTTTTTAGTTAGCCAGAATTCTCTTCATTTCTTTCTTTTCATGCAATGCATGATTTTGAATCATTTTGTTTAAAGGGACAAATGTTTTTTTAAAACAATCTGTTTTTACAATTGTTTTTATCCTTTAGTTATAAGCACTAATAAAAATGTGGCTAAGTATTAACATTTTAAACTCAGAAAACTAATTTTTAAAATACTTTTTTCTAAAAGAAACTAAGACAGTTGAATGACAAATTTATTTGAGCATAAGCTTTCGTGAGCTACAGCTCACTTCACTGGATGCATCCGATAAAGTGAGCTGTAGCTCACAAAAGCTTATGCTCAAATAAATTTGTTAGTTTCTAAGGTGCCACAAGTCCTCCTTTTCTTTTTTTTCTTAAAACGGGTGAGCTGACTCTCCAGAAATAAAATATGGGGAGGGAGGGAATAATGAGAAATAGTTCTGCTTTAAAGAGACAGACAGAGAATATGTCTGATAGATGAACCTAAACACTGCTGTCATGTTTGTTGCAAAGCTTGCATTGCCATTCTTTAATTTTCCCTAAATCTCCAACAGTGTTGATTGAGTACTATATAGTAGTGAATAGTTTCATTTTTGAAGGAAGTGGAAGATGTTAAGTATGGGACAACACCAGGCTATTGTTCTATTATCATATATGCAATCCAGTTTAGCAGAATAAACCTCAAAGTATGATAAAAGAAAAGGAGGACTTGTGGCACCTTAGAGACTAACAAATTTATTTGAGCATAAGCTTTCTTGAGCATCCGATGAAGTGAGCTGTAGCTCACAAAAGCTTATGCTCAAATAAATTCCTTAGTCTCTAAGGTGCCACAAGTACTCCTTTTCTTTTTGTGAATACAGACTAACAGGGCTGCTACTCTGAAACCTAAAGTATGATAAGGAATCTAAAGTGCCCTGAGAGGCAGATGTAAGATCAGAGCATATCACAAATAACTAACTTCAGATACACTTCTGTTCAAAAAACTGTTAAGAGAAACTTCAAGTGCATAGTTAAGCACTTAAAAGCCAAGATATCCATATGATTAACCTTAATTCTGCTATTGTTATGCAAATGTATTGGGATAGTCTTAGTCTCACGATCACATTGTTTCTCAAATAGGGCTCTCAAGTATAGGGTATTGCAGTTTCCTCTTTCACCCCTCTTATTCATGTGGCCATTAGGAAGGCCACTAAGATGGCATGTTTCAGAGTAGCAGCAGTGTTAGTCTGTATTCGCAAAAAGAAAAGGAGTACTTGTGGCACCTTAGAGACTAACCCATTTATTTGAGCATAAGCTTTCGTGAGGTGATGGCATGGAGTACAGTATTTTAAGTATTTTTTTATGAAGGTGAAAGCCAGCTTGTGTTCTGGACCAGTGGGTCTCAGCCAAGGGGCTGGGGCCCCCAAGGGGGCTGTGAGCAGGTTTCAGGGGATCTACCAAGCAGGGATGGCATTAGACTTTCTGGGGCCCATAACAGAAAGCCGAAGCCCCGCCACATGGGGCTGTAGCCCGGGACCCTGAGCCCTGCCACCCGGGGCTGAAGTTGAAGCCTGAGCAACTTAGCTTCACAGGGCTGTCTGTGACATGGGGCCCTAGGAAGTTGCCCTGCTTGCTACCCACTAATGCTGGTCCTGGCTTTTATATGCAGAAAAACAGTTGTTGTGGCATAAGTGGGCCATGGAGGTTTTTATAGCATGTTGGCGGGGCCTCAGAAAGAAGAAGGCTGAGAACCCCTTCTCTGAACAATGCTGTTGAACACTTTTAGCCAGTTTTAGTCAGGTTGAGTTTAGGTCGTGGAGGAGGGCAGGTGAGTTAAATTTCAAACTAGGCAAACCTCAGGTGGTGCTAAATTGTAGGATGTCCAGTTTAGGATGATATGGAGAAATAACATAAGCCCCTTTGGCTGAAGGTATTTGTGACGGGATCCCTGGGATGCAGCCTGGGACTGTGGAACCGCTGTGCCCCCTTTACTCCTATTCTGGGTTCTCTCTCACAATGCCTTACTAGGGGCAAGCAGCAAACCCCTGCAGATGCTGTTACCACTTAGTACAACTGCATGTGGAGCCCCACTGCATAGACTGTCGGTCCTTCATCAGTTGAGACTGAGCCAATCACAACATGTCTTCCAATCTTCTCTCACTCTGGCCATCCTTCGCCATGCTTGTCCATATCTCCTTGTTAGGAAATCATCCCACCTCTTTGGAGGCCGACCACGTGGCCATTTCTGTTCTCGCGGATACCACTCTGATATAGCTATGGTCCGTCTGTTGTCACTGAGTTGGGCCGAGGTAAACTAGGAGGTAAACGCGCCACTGACAGCCCAGCCAGCGGGTAGCTGAAAACAATGGCTAAAACAAAATGGAGCCCCACAACCAGCTAAATTGCATGAATACTCCCAGAGCCACTCATGAATCACACAGAGAAAAGCACCAGAGCCAAATCCCCTCAGCTCCCAGCCTTGTACCTCAGGCATATACTGTCTTCACTGCTCAAGACCCTTTCTTGAGCAATGCAAGTTTATTAATTGTTTCCCCACTTCATCAATGGAAAGTGGACATACACGAGTCTTTGTAACTTGAGCAGATTTACCAAGCACTTCAAGCAAACTCATTGGTAAAGATAAACAGTAAAACAAGTTTATTGATTACAAAAGATAGATTTTAAGTGATTATAAGTGATAGGCAAAAAGGCAGAGTGGTTACCAAAATAAAATATAATATAAGCATGCAGTCTAAACCTTAACCTTTATCACACTAGGCAGTATTTAGATCAAGCAGTGTTCTCACCCCACTTTATCTTACAGTCCTTAATGTACAGGTTTGTCCCTTAAATGTGGGCCAGTCTCCTGTGTTGAAATCTTCTGTCTTCTCAGTGTCCTTGTTGCTTGCAGCCTGGGGGGGGGGGGGAAAGGCCCAGCATGGGGCCACTTTTGTTCTGTTTTATACCCCTAGTCCCATGTGCTTGGAGAACACAAATCTAGGCTTGTCTCATGGTCACTGCTGAGTCCCCAGGCAAGGTTGAGCAATTCCCTGGTGTGGCCTTGTGCAAGTGAGTCATTGCTTTGTAGCTCCCTTGCTGGACAATGGCTGTTGATAGTTGTTAACCAAAGCCCAGGCAGGTGTTGATCTCCCTGGTTATTGTCTTTGGGGGAGCTAATATCTGGGCGATTCCCAAACCCATAGATATTTTAGTGACAATCATACAGCACAATTCTCCTAACTTCATATGCATTAATGATGTATATTTAGATGGAACAGTGGGTTTCAGCAGATCATAACCTTTCCCATGATACCTTACAAGGCATACTTTGTATCTAATATAAAAATTATATACAAATGAGGAATATGAGGGTTACAGTGTGCTCCCCTGGGGTGTAGTGTGTCACAGTATTCATCTGTTCTTAGTTTCTTAATTTTGGAATGGTTGTAGGCCATCATTTAAAACGCAATGGCTTTTAGACACTCCATATTACAGCAATGACCAATATGTTGTTTTTTGGTCTGTTGCCAGACAGGAGATTGCAACCTTTTCTCTCTGATTTGGACCTTGTTGCTGTTATCTGTGGCATTGTCACCTCAAAATTACATTATGGTAATGTAGAGCAGTGTGATCTAGTGGATAGAGCAGTAGACTGAGACTCAAGACCTGGATTCTATTCCTAGCTCTACTATTAGCCTGCTCTGTGACCTTGGGCAAGCCACTTCACCTTTGTGCTCAGTTTCCCCATCTGTAAAATGGGAATAATGATTGACTTCCTTTGTAAAGCACTTTGAGATGTAGTGATGGAAATTGCTATCTAAATTATAATATGCTCTCCATGGGGCCACACATTAAATCTATATGAAAACTGCAGCTGGTGCTACAACTCACCTTTTAGGTGGTATATCTTGTAAGGGAGCACACAGCATCAGCACTTTGATCTGCCTTGGCTGCCTATTGGTTTGAGTGATTTTTTAGAGAGTTGGTTTTGACCTATAAAGTAATAAATCATTTGGGACCTGTCTACTGAAAAAACTGCCTCTCTGCCTATATGATGCAGCCATACATGCACTCTGCAGAGATACAGAGCCCCCTTGGTGGGGCATTCTCAGTGATGATCTGCTGGCTTTCCAAAATAGCCTTAATCTGTTGACTTTTAGGACCTGCTGCACCAACAATCCATTTGCTCAGGATTTTGGCAATGGCAAAATTGTGTGTGTGATTGGGTTTTAGGTTTGTTTGGGTATGTTTGGCTATTTTGAATTGATGGCTAGTTAACTTTATTGTGTGTGGTCACTGTTACTCTGTTGGGTGATTATTCCTTTGTGGAATATTTTAAATAATTATGATGGCTAAAGGAATGGATGTCATTTTTTATTAGAATAAAAAACATGCAAATGTAATATTTACAACTTTACATACATGTGTATTATCATTTTCTAACATTCTTTTCATTCTTCTGTACTTATACTAATTTTATTGTTGTAATAGTCCATTATATTTTTGACTTCTGAGGCAATTAACTATGTCGGGTGGTCTGTTTTGTCAGAAGTTTTTCACTAGTACTCACATTAAACTTCATGTATAATATATGTTGTGCAACTGTGGTTTATGGTGTACTTTTAATATGAATGACCTCAGGGTCCACATGGAATTGTAGTAGACCTGTTGCTCAGATTTTCCAGAATCTTCATCCTGGGGGAAAGACCAAGCCTGGAAAATTTCAGCTGGAAAGCCACAGTTTAAAGTGGCTGAAAACCGTTTCTGTACTAGCTTGCTGTAATAAAATCTTAACTGTCATGGTCAGTGAAACTCTTGCTGTAGTACAAAATATGAATTGCTCAGTATAATCCAGTGAGTTACATTGATTATCTTATATTGCCTGTCCATCTACATTGTTTGTGGTACCTGTGATGTAACCACCTGCTTCACAGGACAACAGTGAATACTGCAACCCAAATTGGTAGGATCTGGTGGTGAACCTTAACTGAATTGGTTCTGATGTATCTCTTGTAATGCATACGCACTTTCTGTTTCACGATTATGGGTCATATAATATTGCTGTTCACCTTCAGGCTTTCTCGAGGGATGAAAGAGTTACTCGCACTAAATTTGTTTCTCACCATGTATTTGAATAAGTCTTTAGTGGTTGGCAACAGAAAAGGCTAACAGAGTTTTTGTTTTAATCTTTGTGTAGTCTGGAGATTAGAAGCATGTGAGGTTGCATGTTTTGGGTTGAGTAAAAATGTGTAACTGTTTTAATTTAAAATACGTAATGAACAATAAAAGTTGAGGCAAACCAGAATTCTGTACCATCTACTTATGAGAGCAAAAACATAGGTCCTTTCCCTATGTACTATTGGTGTCTAGCTGTTTAGTCCTAAGATTAGAAATGCACCTGTGGTAGATATCTCACCTTGAAAGTTTGAATACTTTGTATGTTTCTCTAATGGTGTTTTTATTTACATAGGTGCTGATGTGACAGTGACAGAACCCAGTAATTCGGATAGCCGACTGGAGAGATCAGACCTTTACGCAAATGTTGATGAAGCACTCATAGGAGGTGATGTTAGCTACCTATCTCAGCCTCTTACCCCAGAGAAGGATGATGCACTTCAGGCTGCGACAGTTGCTAACCTGCGCGCAGCCCTCATGAGTAAGAACAGCTTGTTATCTCTGAAAGCTGACATGCTGGGAGAGGACAGTTCTCTGCTATTCGAGTACTTACCCAAAGGCACACATTCTTTATCTCGTAAGTTTATACTTTTATATTTTTGCTTAAAGATTAATTTAAAACCTAATTAGGGGAAAAGGAGGAAATTCAGGGCACTCTAGATGTATTCTCCTTTACTATTTGTATCTAGGTTAAACTTCTGTATAAATGCACATCCCACCAGGTTTGGAATCCTGTCGTCTGTAGTGTTATGCAGCGTAACTCTAATACCAATGTTGGAAATACAAAAGGTATTAGGGAGATATTTATTACATTGATTTTGTACTTTGTGCTTATTGACAAATCACTAGCATGGCTTTACGTATTTAGAGAATATGGAATATTTGACTTTTTCAGTTAAAGAAGGGATGCTGTGTAGGATTTGGATCAAAAATGAATCAATCATAAAGCCAGGTGGGAAGGAACTGCCACTCCAGTAAATTTTAAAAATAAAATGAGAGTTGTAGTCATGTTTGTAAACCCAACCAGCCTAATCCTTTTTTTTGCTTCTTCCTTTGGATTGTCTGCATTTGATAATGAACAAATATAGTTTCTATAGCCATACTGACTTTCACTATTCTTGTGCACAAAGAGGGATGATACTTGTTTGTTTTGGGAATTTTTTAGGACTAAATATTTGGAATTGAGGAAGGAAGGAAAATTCATGATAGCATCTTGTAAATAGTCACTTGCACATTTGCTAGATATCTCCAAATAATCAGGGTAGAAGTGTTTACAGTGTTGCTGTATCCATGTTGGTCCCTGGATGCTAGAGACAAGGTAGGTGAGGACCAACTTTTGTTGGTGAAAGAGACAAGTATTTGAGCTTACACAGAGCTCTTCTTCAGGATAAAAGTGATCATTCTGTGTATTCATAACTTAAAACATACTTCCTTCAAGTCTGAAGCATGCGGACACATAGTTCATAGGATGATTTCCTGGTTGCTTCAGGTTATGCTCTACTGGTTATGTGTACACAACATTAATAAGAACTTGAGTATGTATGCTTGCCTGTATTGTAAGATAGATCTATAGTTTCTTCTATGCATAAGTCTTTTGTAAAGTGTTTTAGATTCTGTGGGGTATACAACTAAGAAAACTTCGGTGGGCTGAAGAAAATAGAAATAACAACCACATATGCTATATTGAGATGGTATTTTCAGTAGTGGGGGAGCAGAACACTGGCCGTACAAAGCAAAGGTGGCCATTAGCAGTGTATATGCACTTCAGACTTCCAGAAAGGGGGCGGGGGGGGGAATCATCATTAAGGCAGTGAATGACCCAAATAAACAAAGTGAAAAGAACATTTAGCACATATTTGATTTTTATTTATTTTTATTTTTGAAGCCGGAAATGTTTAGGTCACCTTTAAGCTAACAATCACCTGAACTGCATGATGAATTACAGTGCAGTGGCAATGCAATTAAAAATAATGTAATGGCAAATCTTAATGTTCCTTCTCACTCCCAAAATGAAAATAATTGAATTTTTTGTTGACGTTAGTCTGATTTTTTTTAAAAGTGAAAAAACTATGGGGGATTGGAAGGAGTAATCTTTTTGCAACTTGGGGTTGTGTGTTTTGTTCGTTTTTGTTTGGGGAGTGATGTTTTGCTTTTTTTTTTTATTGCTAGGGTAGTTTCTTTCCTTTGGTAATATCTCTAAGTAAATAAGTAGAATATTCTGTTCTTCAGGCTGCTCCTAGAGTGCAAATGGCCCCATTGCAATGAAGCAGCACATGACCCTTTGTACTATCTAAACTCTTGCTGTAACTGTGTGGAGGAACCTGTAGGCAGAGTGTTTGCACAGGGGAGTTTTTGCCTTCCTTGCGTTCTGTAGAAAGGGTCTCGTCACCAGGCCTACAGGTGGGTGGAGGCTAGAAATAGGGCAGGTCCAGGAGGGAACCTGGGATCAGTGTTACAGAGATAATGTGTCATGGCCACTGCTTCTAGGAGTAATAGCATGATGAAGCAGTTTCTGCCTTCTTGGGCAAGAGAAACAGCTCTGAGAGGATGCCACACTGCAGCCCCTCATCTTGGCCCTAGATTGGCAGGTACTTGATTTCACATCCTTACGCTTTCACCAGCACATGAAATTCACCCACATAGGCCCTAATTACTTGGTCTTTATGCAAGTAAAATGAATGTCTTCTGGAGTTAAGAGAAAAAGATAATTGGTCTATACTTCTTGCCACAACTGCGCCCAAAAGCTTGGGGAGACTCATTTTACAGCTGACTGAAGCAGGGAATTGGAGTGGGGGGGGAGGGGAACCTTCTCTTTATATTTTATTAGGCTCCTTGCTGTTTATGTTAATATATCACTAGGAGCTGCTGTCATAATTTTGAGTGTCCTTGTTTTATAATGGTCCATTCAATCTGAGTATCTTTTTAATGTTAATTCTTTAATGATATTTAACTCTATACACTAAAATCTCTCATTAAACTTTATATTGTGTTGTATTTGTTAGCTTGTTTTTAAATTCGTGTTTAGTATTAAACTCATAAATTATAATGTATCAAGTGATTAGGGCACTGCTAAGACATTCAGAACATGCAATTTAGGTTAGTAGTAGATTTTTGGATTTTTTTCCCCTCCCATTATTTCAGTTCTTTACTTTCTTTCTCAAACCCATGAGTTGAGGATTTTGTCATTTAAATCCTTGGTACTTAAAAGAAAAAAAAGAAGAAAAAAAAAAAAAGCAGTGAACAAAGTTCTTTTAAAAAAACCCAGACATGTTATTTATTGTAGTTTTGTTTTCTATTTTATCAAATCTGAAAATGACGTGTACTTACACCAAGCATTTCTAAATGGTTTTCACCCTGAAGCTTTAAAAAAAAAAAAGAAGAAAGTGTGTTGGATCTTAACCATCTGTTGATTCAGTTTCTTCTTGACCCAGAAAATAGTAGTGTAAGAAGATGACCTAAAATTGCTCTCCTTTTTCTCAAAAAGAAAAGGAGTACTTGTGGCACCTCCGTTTTCTGAGTAAGGTTGAGGTAAGGAGGAATAGGTTGTAAGAGTGTATTTTCTTTGTTTGAAATACTCATGAGCTTTCTAAGAGAGTATAACTCTGTCACTGTTACGGATGCAATGAGGGGAGGGAATCAGGGGGCCCAGGGTTCCCCCCGCCCCCCTGGCCATTGGGAGGAAAGCGGGAAGAGGTCATGGCAGTGCCGGGGGATGAGGGAGACACGTACACACAAATGCATCTCTCGGGCTCCCTCCTGAGGAAAATTCTGGTTGCACCCCTGGTTGCTGTAGAAACACAGGGTTTTTTTTTAGTTTTTCTCTGGCATAGTTTATACTGTTGTAAGAAGCTAATTGAGAATACATAAAGGTGCTCATCATACCTTTGCTGATTTTTCTAATGGATTTTAAACCTGGGAAATCTTTGTGCTTGGTGAGTAAAGGGAACTGCTGATTACTAAAAGGCTTAGCTTCATGTCAACTTTACTGTGGTTCTGTGTTGTAAACATTAAGCTAACAAAACAAAGTAAAAAGTTCTGTGTAAATGAACATTAATTTTAAAGGATGTACAAGCATTGTACCTTTTGTAATGATGACACTGAAAGAGAGGCATGAAATCCCTAATATTCAGCTAATGGACAATGGGAATACAGGATGATTCTTGTTACAGTGGATATTAATATATTGTGTTTAAAACAACGGAGCAGAAGGTAATGCGGTACTTGTAAACTTAACCAATTCAAATCAGCTTAAAAATAAAAGTAATAAAAAAAATAAAAAATTGATATTCATTTCTTGCCATTCAGGTAACGCTGTAAGAAATAAATTGATCCAATTACTTTATCCATATATTCCATAGTTTAAAAAGTCAGTTACGTTTTCAGTTTTCTGGTGATTGAAGTCAACTCTCATTTTAAAAAAAATGACTCCTTTCATGTTTTCAGATTAGTCTGTTATAAAGTTCTCCATATGTCTGTTTGGCTCTTCCTGTTTACTCTCTGTTTGTTTATAGAAGCAATTCCTATGAACCGTGTTATACAACAGATTGCATGGTACAAAAGGCCCTTTTTTCTTGGGCTAACCAATTAATATTTTATTTTTAGATACTCTTTGAAGCCAATAATTTATACTTTCACTAAAAGTTAAAGGAATACGTTTACACAGTGGTCAGTTTTCCGAAGTGGTATTCGTGTAGGCAGGGATGTTTTCTTACAAGATTTAGAGGAGAGTTGATGTCATTTTAAGCATGTCATAATGATCTTGGCATTTCAATTTAAGTTTTCTACAGGAGTTTCCTGTTAAATCTGTTTGTGCTCTTGGCAATGGAGGATACTATTTTCATGTTGCTATCAGTGAGATCTTCTATGCATATTTTTCCATGAACAATGCTGACCATAGGACAATTGATAGTTTTAATTTCTGATTAAGAAAATTGTCTTGCTTCCTTGAAAGAATTTAAAGAAAAAAATAATCTTACCATTTCTTACTATATTAGCAAGAATGAATTAAAATCTAAACTCAGACACTGTTTGTTTACTTACATGCATTGTACAGAATATCAATGATATACCTTCATTTGATACTTGCAATTGGTGGAAACAAACAAGTAGTTATTAATTATTGTTGTTATGTATCTATTTTATGCTGCATATGTTTTCTTTCCATTTTCAGGAGTGGCATATTGTTTCCCCTTATTCTTCAAAAAATCGCCCATTCCATCAGCCCTCACTGTTGCTTTAATAAGTGGGCAGCTGTTTACTTCACATTCAATACCAAGCACAGCTTCCTAAGGAAACAGGCAAGGGAATTACGAAAGCTAAACTACTGTTTCTTACTTTGTCAAAGTTCAGACTACATTTAGCCTGAATTGGACTCCTGATGTAAGTTCTCTAGAGTCGCAATGCAGAGCTGCAATGTAAACAGGGCAATCTGCATCAGTATTGTAGATTTAATCAGAACACCAGTTAATCTCATATTTGTGTAGGTGGACAGTGATTGTGCAATTACCTAAAGTAGTGGAATACTATAAATCTAATTTTTCCCCCCGATTCATTTGAATATTGAAAATATTTTTTACTCTGTATCTCAAAGAAGATGTATTAGAATTGGAAAAGGTACAGAGAAGGGCAACAAAAATGATTAATAGTATGGAACAGCTTCCACATGATGAGAGATTAAAAAGACTGGGACTTTTCATGTTGGAAAAAAGATGACTAAGGGATATGAGAGAAGTCTATAAAATAATGAATGGTGTGGATAAAGTGAATAAGGAAGTGTGATTTACTCTTTCACATAACACAGGAATTGGGTCACCCAGTGAAATTAATAGGCAACAGGTTTAAAACAAACATAAGTAAATTCTTCACAAAATGCACAGTCAACCTGTGGAACTCATTGCCAGGGGCTGTTGTGCAGGCCAGATCTATAACAGGATTCAAAAAACAATTAGATAAGTTCATGCAGGGTAGGTCCATCAATGGCTATTAGCCAAGAAGGTGAGGGATGCAACCCCATGCTCTAGATGTCCCTAGCCTCTGGCTGCCAGAAGCTGGGACTGGACAACAGGGATGGATCACTCAATGATTGCCTGTTCTGTGCATTCTCTCTGAAGCATCTGGCGTTGGCCACTGTCGGTAGACAGGATACTGAGCTGGATGGACCATTGGTCTGATCCAGTAGGCCGTTCTTACATTCGTATGTACTCTCCATGTGTTCTTGAAACTGCCACAGACCATTGCCCAGTCACAAGGAAATCACATAAGTTCTAATGGTAAATTAAGACAAGAAATCCACCTGTTTATAACTGGAGATAGTAACTTAATAATTTAATTTTGCCTTATTACTGCATACATTTAGTTTTTCTTGGCATTCTTCACTGCCCTGCAATGTTTATTGTTAAATAGAAGGAAAGCTTAAAAATATTCTCTTCTCATCACTCCTGAATGTAACTAACTAAACTGTGAGAGTAACTTTAACTTTAATACAGAAGACCAAAACAGAGTAGGCCAAACCAGAGGACAGTAAGAAGTGCAAGAGTAGCTGTGGTGTTTCACATGAACGAAAAATTAAATAAACTGAGGAAGTAATGGGGAGTCCTTATTAGAAGGAATCTTAGTCACTTTAATCTTTTTTGGTATTTAATAAAAATGTTAGGCTGCTGTGTTTTGGGGTGGGTGGTTTAAGTAAGAAACTCTTACCCAGTTTCAGTGGAATGCTTCGTTGCAATTTTGATTAAGTTGTATCTTTTGTGAAATAATTGTTCATGCCATGCGACTTAACATTTGCACGTATTTAATAATTTGATTAAAATTATGCTAAGTTTTTATACACCTTGTTTACGATCTTGCAAACAAATTATTGTACTCTTGTAATAAGAATAAAAAGCCTTTGAAAGGATGTCAAGTATTTAAAATTCTGCTTTTTTTACAGCTTAGTTTACAAAACCATATTTAACAGTGCATATACAGTATTTCTTCCTGTTGATTTTGCCCACTTTCTTTTCACAAGCAGTGGTTTGTGAGGTTGAAATGAGGCAACAATTAAGATGGCTGTTAAGGTTTAATTAACAATTTTAAACTTATATAGCCATTTGTCTTAGTCAAAATATTGTTGTATATTTTCACCATTGATTGTCAACATACTTTCTGAGTACGGTATACCATTTAGCTGCTGTCACAACATGAACAAAGGGGTATACTTTTATTTTGTCTGGCACAGCAAAAATAAGTTGGCCTTTTAGTGGCCAGTCAATATTCTTTTCCCTTAAACTTTAGTAGAGGTTTAGAATGTAACACTTTTTAGGGTTTAATTATGCAACCGTGAACAAGTCTCTTAAGTTCTCTGCTCTCCCAATCATAAAATGTAGGTAATGCTTTCTCACCTTTGCAAAGCACTTTGAGATCTCGGATTAAGGATACTATATAAAACAAATTTATTGTATTGTATTGTATTGTATTTATTTATGGTTAAATGTTGATCTTAAGGCTTTGACAGAAGTTTTAAAGACAGTTATATGGATAGTTGATCATTTTTGTATCTGTTCATGGAGAATTTAGAGCTATATGTTTAAAATAGTATTTGTTAAAGCAGTGTATTTCAGAGATGTAATTGTTCAGAATATTTGTGCTACCTTTTGCTTCTTTCTCCCATGTGACTCTCTTTAGTGGCCATTTTGCTGCTGTGAGATATAACCCCCACCACATACATCACATGCAGACAACTGGCATTTTGGGTGGGGAGGCTGGTTTTAAAAACACAAAAGGCCTGCATCACTACACTGCTGCGTTCCCTCCCAATGACAGAAGATAAACTGCAAGTGCTCATTCACTGCCTTTTCAGAGCCTTTTTTAAAACCACCAGCTGGTGCTAGTTCACGTGGGTGAGACTCGTTTCCTGTGTTCCCCAGGGCCTGGTGCCAACTTGAATCGTTCAAGGGGCGAATTTGATGGTAAAGTGGAAGCACCATCTCCCCTGCTGCCTTCATCACACCTTGCCACTCAGAGCCCCCCTGTGATCTCCTGTTCTGGTGAAATGTCACCAGAAACCATGATAAAAGGAAAGCTGTCTTCCTCGGCTCAGGTAAGATCAAGAGCTGGCTGCAAAAATTTGTAAATGTTAGAGGGTTTTAACACACATTCTCCTTAGTAGAAAAATGTGACCATCGTATTTTATACTTTTACCATGTCACACTAGCGAGTTAGATTTTCAAAATAGTTAGTTTGAAATTTCAGGAAAAAAAAAATCCAGATTTGCTCCTGGGCTGGGTTAAGAGCTAATATTTTCCTAATTTTGCAGATCCCTTTCTCTTTTCTTCCTTTCCTGAATGGAACGTGCATCCAAAAGTAATTAGTATTTTTTTAAAAAATGGCAGGTGTGCTTTTTATTGTAAAAACCATTAAAATTTATAATACAGTATAGGGATGCTTGAAAACACAGGTGTCCAGTGTGCTTTTGTTACTCATTACTTAAACATGGATAGGAGCAGGGATTGCTTTCCATAACAGAAAAGTTTCTGAACTAAAATATGTAGCTCTCAGTAATGAGTTACATTTTTAAATATTTTTGAATTAGATATTTGCCTCCTTATTAAACAAATGGAGTAAAATACAGCTCTTCTTTTGCAGTCACCTTAGAAAAAAATCACCTGGTAAGAAAGGTTAATTTACCACCCCACCCTGTCCCCAATCTCTGAGAAACCTGCCCAGACTACATCATCTGCTCTATTCCATAGACAGAGTCACCGTCTGCCATGCAATGGCATAGTGCAAACTGCTTATGCAAAAATCAGCTTGTATTTATAATTCAAATCAGTCATATCATATAGTCTTAACATAAAAGAAACTGAGGAGAGCATGCTTTTGCTTGATATGGATATTTCTCTATGGAAAGAAAAATAGCAGTAAAGGGTTAAGGGCAAAGTTAGGTACCTGGATCCATACGCCACCTCCTAAATAAAAGTAGCTTGACTTTCAGAATTGCTCTGCACCCATGGTTCCCATTAAGTTGAAGGGAGCTGTGTGTGTTAGGCAACTCTGAAAATTGAACCACATTTACTTACGAGCCCAACTGTGAATTTAAATTCCCTATCTAGGTCCCCTTCTTTATGCTCCACACTTGAAAATTCTGACCTCCATTTCTAAATTTTATTAATGAAAAGTTTGTAGAAGAGAAATTAGTTATTGCTGAATAGAATGCTGGATCTCTGTTAAAGAAGTGGAGGGTTGGTGGATGGGTGAAAAATATTTTTCTGTGTGTGTTTATTTTAACTTAATTGAACTTTTTATTTGCAGGTCCCCTATGATGGATTTTTAGCACTGTGGCAGTTTGGCAACTCTGACACAGGTAAATGGAGAGAACAATACCTTTAATAGAAAATTATTTTATACTTAAAGTCATTAACGTGTGTGTGTTTCTGTTTTAGATATAAACGTTTCAAGATCTGAAGATATGGACTTAACCAATGAAGGCCTGTTCTTGGATTCAATCTTAACCAAGAGACTGACTTGTGCTTTCTGCAGGAGGGTTTTTGAGTGCACTGAAAAGTTGAAGGAGCACATACACGAGCATGCTTTTTCCATGATTCTTCCTTTTGACTTAATTGACTGTGACAGACCTGTGCTCATTGGCCTCACTGATCATATGTCCCAGGATCAGCTTGCCCGTTTCCAATGTTCTAAGTGCCCTGCAAGCTTTACACTAAAATCAAATATGGATAGGCATGAAAAGACAATCCACTTTAACCACAAGAAGATGCAGTGCCCTGACTGCTTAAAACTCTTTCGAGACAAGACAGATCTGAACCGGCATCTTATGTCTGTGCACTCAGATGAACGTACCTTTGTGTGTCTCTTTTGCAGCAAAGGTTTTGGCACACAAAAGAATCTCACTACTCATATAAAAGTGTGTTACCTGGGCTCTGCCCAGCCAATTGGTGAAGAAGTTCTGGATAGGGTGGATCAAAATCAGGAACCTGACGTCGTCTATCAAAGCTGTATTAAGGAAATGAGAAAATCATGAGATGGGAGGGAGATGGGATCCCATGTTTTAGGCATTTATTTTTTATTAAATCCATAAATTAAGAGGAGTATATTGCTGCTTTGTTACTTGCTGAAAATGGGTTTACCATTGGATAAACTGGTTTCAGAGTAGCAGCCGTGTTCGTCTGTATTCACAAAAAGAAAAGGAGTACTTGTGGCACCTTAGAGACTAACAAATTTATTTGAGCATAAGCTTTCGTGAGCTACAGCTCACTTCATAATGCATCCGATGAAGTGAGCTGTAGTTCACGAAACCTTGTGCTCAAATAAATTGGTTAGTCTCTAAGGTGCCACTAGTACTCCTTTTCTTATTGGATAAACTGTAACACTATAATAATTCCCAGATATTGGACAGATTGGTCAGGCACTATTTCAGCTCCAGATTTTGTAAACTAAAAACTCTAATTAGAATCAAGCTGCAATTTTGTGGAAGAATATTTTTGATAGATAATATAATGGTATTTTGGATTACTCATGATTAGAGATCGCATTTCTTTAAAATTTTTACATGTCATGATTAACAACTTTGGCTTGTGTATTTTTTTTAATATAAGCTCAAGCCTTTAGAGAAGATTTAATTGGTTATACAGAGGTAATGTTTTAAGGATAATTAATTTTTTATTTTTTTTTAAAAGCAGTTTTAAAAGATTCCTTTGTAAAGATAGCAATTTAGAGCAATATGTTTTATGCAGTCCCTATGTACTGTGAGGGTCTGTATGAATGGAAATGATCAGTGATTGTAAACATTTGCTTGGTTTAAAATTCTGCTTTATAGGTTCTGTTTAAAATAGTCTCAAAAGGATTATTGAGAAGTATACAGGATAACTGCATTTGGGAGTAGAAGAAGGCATGTCTCTGTGTCGACTTTGTCATCTAAGGAGATTGCCCCCTCTGATGTTAGGCATTACACAGTTGAACTATAAGCTTGTTCTGCACTGCAGCTAAAGTGAATCTGTTCTGAGAAGTACAAATTCCAGCAGATGTCAGGCATGGGCAGAGGAATATAGTCCTACCAGAAGAGGTGAAACTGGCCTGCTGTTTCAAAAAATTTGATTATGGCATTTTGAGATTTTTTTTTTTTTTAAACTTCCTTTGGCTTCCTGCCAGTGTACCATGTATGTACACTCAGCCACCTCCTCTTCCCTAAAGCACTCTGATTGTTGCCTGTATTAGGTGAGAAACTCTGTTGAACCACTGTGACAAATATGTCTGCTTTGCTGAATGATGTCTTCATTTATACTAGTTTTAAAAACCACATAAAACTTCTGGAATGCTATTGGACAAAGATTAGATTTGTATTGCATCAAACAGATTATAAAAGAAACAGAACAACGAAAGACCTGAGCTTTGCAATTGCACAACTGTGGGATGGAGCTTGGGTAACCAGACAGCAAGTGTGAAAAATCGGGACAGGGAGTGGGGGGTAATAGGAGCCTATATAGGAAAAAGACCCAAAAATTGGGACTGTCCCTATAAAATTGGGACATCTGGTCACCCTAGATGGAGCTGCTAGTTCCATCTCTGGTCCAAACTACCAGTTAATGAAAGTACTTTGCTATCGCCAAATGCCACAAGCTATTTATAAAGAAGTCCAGTTTTCTGTATCATATTAAGAAACTGTGTGCTACTTGGGCATATGTTCTATACTAGGGTTTTTTAAAAATTGCTGCAGGTTAAAGAACATTTGATTATTTAGTATGCTGCTGAATGTTACCTGGAGTTATTTTTTATATTTATGAGTAAGAATGTGGCATTCAAAAACTAAGTTTCTTCAAGTCTTTTAACTCCATCAATTTGTTCTTTACATTGTGGTTGAGCTAGCCAAATTGAATGTACATAAAAACAGATCCTGTTGCTCCAAAAAGCTTAATACTATATAGTGGAGACAGTGGAGCGTGACAATCAGACACTGTTACTGGAAGGTTGAAGTCTTAATATAGTTCCCATTTAATTACTTTGGTTCAATTATTTGAAAGCTGTGAACTGTTTAACTCATAGCTTGCCGTTTATTTTCATACAAATACATATTAGTTTAATTACTCTAACAATTGCTGTAGTTTAAGGCACAGTAAGAGTGCGTTTCAAATACTCTGTGCACAATGCACAAGTTGTCAGCAACTTAGTTTGGTGCTTAAGTGTTATGTAGTGTGTAGGGGTTAACTTGTATATTGGTTCTTTTGATATGTGACACAACATAAATAGAAAGCAATAACAGAAGTTTTAGAAGTAGTAGTCCTGTGATTTCTCCGAAGTTCTCTTGTAGCATGGCCATACCTCAGGAAAACAAGGCAAGGAAATGCTTAGTTTTGCACAAACAATATAGTATACTTGTAGCGTGATTAAACATTAAGGGCCACATTCTTTAGCCTGCTAAATCCACTTTGCAAGCTACACAAAGTGGGCATAAAACAGCTGGAGATGGCCACTGGAGAATTTCTCATGCAGAGGAACTGTCCACCAATGGAAAGCTGGAAGAGGTGGCTCCACCATCCCCAACATGGAGAGGAAGTGGCGCCTTCTAGAGCACTGCTCTGCTACACTCAGTCCTTCTCTGGTGTAAATTATATCTGCTTCACTGCAGCTCTAATTTGCACCTGAGCTGAGTGGCAGCTTAGGGCCAGGGAGCCACAAACCACTCCACCTCACCCCCACCCCCAATGTGCCTGAGCAGATCACAGACAGTTTGAGTCTGTTCCTGTGTAACTATTACGGCACGTATCATGTTAATTGATATAGCAAGAAAGCCATATTAAACTCTCTCTTGTCCATATAATGCTTTCCCCTTATTGATTATTGATATACATGTAAATATGGCTTAGAATCAACTTGCTCCTCCTGTTATGAACATGACTAATCTGCCTGTTTGATGTTTGGCAATAGCTAAGTAAATTTACTGTGCTGTTTGGCAGATGGGAGAGGAGGTGGGAAGGAACTAAGCAGTGAGAGGGAACTGTGAAAAAGCTCTCTGCCCCCATGAGAAATATCTGTGGCATTCTGGAAGCAGAAAATGGGGGTTATCTAGACTGTATCAGAAAAGGAACATGAGTAACCACAGCATACCTAAAAGGGCTGCTGTCACATGACAGAGTCATAGTCATAGAGTTTAAGGCAACAGGGGGCTAGTAGAGGGTCAGACCTCTTTATCGCAGGCCACCAGCACCCTCACACTAATCCCAACTAACCCAAAGTATTACAACCCATAGGAAGTTAGACTGTTATGTGCCACAGGCAGATATAATGGCCATATTAAATACTTACTGGGAGCGGGGTTTTCCCCCTGTATTAGGGAATTAATACCTGTGTAACATCAGTCACAAATCTCGATCCTATCTGATTTCTTCAGTGATGCTACGGTTCAGTCATTAGAAATCAAATTGCCACAATGGTAATAAATGTAATGAAACACATAAGGAACTGTTAAAGTCACTGAATACATCTTATAAATAGAAGGAGTAGGTGGCTCATGAAAGAAGACCCTTGATCATTTCCTCTTCTTTTCTCTCATTCTAACCAATGCCCCTGTGGGTCCTCTGATTTTGTTAATGTTTTCTGTTAGCATTTTCTGCAGAGTTTGCTGTTTTGACGTTTTTAAGTCTGTCCTTTATTATTTTGTGTTGTTCTTTGTGAAAATGTCTAGATAACATTCTTTCAACTAGATTAGCCCTCTCCTTTCCCTAATGTTTAAGGGACTTGATTAAATTAATTTAACATCCAAATGAGATCACATAGCAGTGGAAGAAATTATTTTCTATTAGACAGGTTAAGTAGGCATTTTATTGTAATATGTACAGTCAATACCGATCGTATTGATTCCTGACACCTGTGCAAATACTTATCCAACTTCTTGAGTGACTTGCAAGTTCTTGTCTTCACAGGTAGGAGCAAATTAATTAAAAAACCACAAACATTAGAATTTCAGGGAACAATATAGCAGATGTTTATATAAACATGTAATAGAAAACTTTCTTAAACTTGTATTTTTAAATTCAAAATTGGGAAGTAGGAGATGATGTGATAGGGATTATTGGTTTTACCATGTAAATAACAAAAGATACAGTTTAAGCTTAAAATGCAGTCTAATGTGTAAAATGAAGGGGAAAAAACTTGCCTCACGCTATTCTGTGAAACACTTCTTGGCATCCAAAAGATTCAGTATTCCAATAATTGTCATGCAGTAACACAGCATATGCATAAATTACAGACTTGTAGAATAAAATTTAGTTTTATATAGCACCTTTATGCAGTAGTTATGCAGTGTTTTACAAAACAGCTGCTGGTATTGATGTAACTGTATAGGAAATATAGCAGCTGTTTCTGAGAGCGAAAATTTTGGTCAGAAAACAAGTTGTCCCTTTAATTTAAAAAAAATTAATTTCCATAGAATCAGAAGAAATGGCTTTTGGTTTAACGTCTTGTCTTAGGGATGGCAATGCTAATAACACACCAAATGGAATAATATATTGCAGTCTTGCAGTAATGAGAGTATATTTGGGTGGACAACTGAAGCAGGGGAATGCCAAACAGTATATGGCACAGAAATGATCTAGTTACTGCACAGGATTCCAGAAATTCTGTCTCCATAATTTGGGCTTTGAATTATAAACATATCTTTTTGGGGGTCCTGACGGTAGTAATCAGCAATAAAGAGAAAAAAATTATGAATAATTGTTGCAAATGAGATTAGCAAGATATTAAGAAAGCATAAATTTAGCTGTAGGTTTTTTTGGTGGGGAGGGTGTTGACTACAAATCTTCCAAACTGCAGAAAAACCTTACAATAAAATGTCTTCTGTAGTTCATGTGATGCTAAATGAAATGGGTTCCCTTTATCACTGACTTAGCGTGCATATTCTAAACTAGAGTGGAAATAACATCATTGATGTGAGTATGTTACATGATAGGACTAATGCATATAAACTTTGCACAACCGGTTGTTTTCCTATATCATCTACACATTTGTCTCTGTTTAGCAGTGATAGTCGACAGACCAGATTTATGCTTTTTTAAAAAGTCTTTATCTTTCACCATTGGGAACTTGTTTGGAGTTTTAGATTTGCAAACAGGTTTTTTTAAAAGATCGTATGCAGGAAATGCATGTAGAAACCAGGATAATGTTAAACCTGCACATCACTTTTTCAGGTGGGAAAGCGAGAGGGGAGCTAACATGTATTAGCAAGGAGAGAATTCTAAAAATGTAAAACAATGAAAATTTACCTCAGTGAAACAAGATAGATAACTTGAGACAGTAATGCCAAAGTTTTTGTAGTGTTGCTGGATAACTTTTTTTAAAATGCTCATTTTATATAAACGTATTTATAAAATTATTTATTTTTGCAGTTTTTGTTTAAAAATACAGCTCTGTTCGTAATGCATATTTCATTTCTTGGTACTATTCTTCATGTATTTGCCATGTATCGTTGCTGGTAATGATTTTGGTAATCTGGTCAATGATCATTTCCTTGTTTACAGATGCTGCTATTCTTAAGTGTTGTAAATATTTAACATTAGCCTTTTTATTTAGGGCAAATAGTTTGTACATTTAAACTTTGTCATTTAGACCAAAAAATGCATTGTATGTCCATACCGAGGTTAATATATTATTGACTAAATATATGTGCTTATAGGCATGTGTGTTTAACAGATAGATAGTACTGTGAAACTCTAAAATGAAACTGTGTATTACAGTTTTTCGAATGATGCTTTTATTTTTCAAGTTTTTAGATTATAGATGCAGAAATAAAAATATATGGATATTTGACAAAATATTTAGTTTTTAATAAAATTATAACTGCAAAAATTGTCTTAATTGTTTAATTTTGTTAATATTGTTTAATCTTAAGTAAACGGCAAAATTTGTCATATGCACTGAGATTCGTTATAATACCCAAAGCAGTAAATTTGAGGGATATTATCATAAAATGTTCTGGATCTGTTATTTGAAACGGTGTTTGTATCTGAATTTAACATAAAACTTTCACATCTTTCTCTTGGTAAGCAGAAATAGTTAAAGTGGTTCAATCTGTTTTCACCATTCTCTCAAAGCTTTTGTGCCTGGTTTTTCCATACTGTTTAGGTTTCCAAGTACACACATTATTTGCATGGATTTGCTATGACCATGCATCCAAAGTGGCGTAAATGGACATTTTGTACATGGGTTTGCCTGGTTAACTCCTGGAACTGTATACCTTGGCTTTGAAATTGGGGACTTTTACGTCTGCAGTAACATGCAACATTTTACTGTAATTTGTTTAGCCTCACAAGCTTAAGCCATATGTTGTCTGGACAATAAGTTGAGGGAAGACCTCCAAGGGGCATCTTAGTGTTGTAGGAAGTAATGTGTACAGTAAGTGGCATTCTTACCTCTGAGTTTTCTGAACCAGTCACATTGATTTTTTTAATAATTCTTGGAACACTGGGGAAGTTCCGGAACACTGGAAGAAAACTTATGTGATGCCAAGGTTTTCAAGGGTAAGCAGGATGACGTGGGTAGCTATAGGCCTGTCAGCTTGACGTCTATCCCAGGAAACTAATGGAATAGCTGTTATGGGACTTGATTAATGAAGAGTAATATAATTAATGCCAATCAACTTTGGTTAATAGAAAATAAATCCAGTCAAACTTGATGTCTTTATTTTAAATGAGGTTACAAGTTTGGTTGATAAAGATTATAATAGTGTTGGTGGAATATACTTAGATTTTGGTAAGAGATTTGACTTGGTACCACGTAGTATTTTGATTTAAAAAACAAAACAAAAACTAGATGCAAAATTAACATGGCACACATAAAATGGATTAAAAACTGGCTAACTGACAGGCCTTGAAATGTAATTGTAAAGGGGGAATTATTGAGTGGGTGTGTTTCTAGTGGAGACATGCAAGGATCGGTTCTTAGCTCTACTGCATTTAACCTTTTATTTTTTATCAAGGACCTGGAAGGAAAGATAAAATCATCACTGATAAGGTTTGCAGATGATGAAAAGATTGGGGAATGGTAAAATGGGAAAAGTCACTGAAACAGAGCAGTCTATATTGCTTAGTAATCTGGGAGCAAGCAAATTATGTGTTTTAATATGACCAAATGTAAAGTCATATATCTAGGAACAAGGAACGTACCACACTTACAGGATGGGGGACTCTTATTGTGGGAAGTGGTGACTCTGAAAAAGAGTTGCTGGTCCTGGTGGATAATCAGCTGGGCTTGAGTTCCCAGTGTGAGTGTGTGGCCAAAAAGACTGTTGTGAGTCTTGGATGTATAAACAGGGAAATCTGAAGTAGGAGTAGAGGTTTTATTACCTCTGTATCTGGGACGGGTGAGACCACTACTGAAATATTGTGTCCAGTTCTGGTGTCCACAGTTCAAGAAGGATGATGATCAATTGTAGAAGTTTTGGAGAAGAGCCACAAGAATGATTAAAGGATTGGAAATTATGCCTTAAAGTGAGAGACTGTAGGAGCTCAATCTATTTAACAAAGAGCAAAGATTAAGGGGTGACTTAATCACAGTTTATAAGTACCTGGATTATAGAACGCTCTTCAGTCTAGCAGAAAAAAGTATAACAAAATCCAATGGCTGGATGTTGAAGCTAGTCAAATTCAAACTGTAAATAAGGCATAAATCTTTAACAGTGAACAGTGGAACAACTTACTATGAGTTGTAATGAATTATCCATCAATGGCAATTTTAAAATCGAGACTGGATGTTTTTCTAAAAGATCTGCTGTGGCTCAAACGGGAATTATACAGGAGGTCAGACAAGAGGATCACAGTAATCCCTTCTTCTCTTGCCTTTGTAATCTACAAATCAGAATTGACACCGTATCGCAGAATGGTGTTGGGGGCACTTAATTTCTGTGAGTACTCTCATGGCACTCATAGTATAGGTGGCATCCTGGCTAATTGTAACACTGTTAACTACATTCTGCCTACATAAAGTTCTACAGTTGAAACAGCAGTACTTTTTTCTTCAGTTTCTGTTCTAAACAGCCATATGTTGTTGTGACTTACTCTAGCTTTTCAATTTCTATTCTATGTTACCTCTTCTGAATAGCTCCAGTACCTATTTCTGTTGCTGGTAAGAGGTTTCTTGGTCGACAGTGTGAAACTGATTTACAGTTGCATTGTTGTCAGGATTCTGAATAGCAACAGTGAAACTAACCATAATCTTGTCAGCTTGACTCCGCTTAAATTGGGAATGCCAGCAGCGGCGGCGCTTAGAACGGTCTGTCTTTGCAGACTCAGGAAAGCAGTACTGTATCACTTCTCATTTGGAAGGTTCTCTTTGCAACTGCAAGGATCACACTTGATTTTTTTAAAGAACATCTTAAATTCTGCAGAAATGGATAGCTTCAGCACTCCTTCACACACCCACAGGGGAAAATTTCCTCCACCCCATCGGTGAGAGGATCAAGTCCTGCATTTATTTATAGTGTATTTCACCAGTAGATTACTGTTAATGACTTTTTTTAGGTGGTGGTGAAAGCTAATCCAAAATATCACAAATTTGCTGTTAATTTGAGGCATTTTATTGAAAGGACCCAATTTGTTTTGCCATACTAGGACAGCATTTTTTTTTAACTGATTTGGTTAACTGTACATGAGAGGGAACATCTCCTGTTCACAACGTTGGCCCTGCAGGAACCTTGTTTACTGCACCTGTGACTAGTTTAATTCCTGTAAATAACCACCTATGAAGGAATCCAACAGAGCTGGATAGCTGAGAATTTAATAAGACCCTTATGTAGTTCTGTATGTTATGTTTAAATTGTTAGACAATACTGAAAATAGCTGTGTAGCTGTGGGAGGCTTAGCTGACCTTGGCTGATCTTACCTGATCTGTTGATAGCTTGCTTACCTTGTCTAGATTCTGTAGTATTTGGGTTATGGTGATCCTGTGAAGTGCAAATGTTTTGTTTGCATAACCTATTGTTAGTGGTCAAGCAGCTGAGAGATCTTATCCCACTGAAATTGGTAACAGATTATCATAAATATCTTTGTCCTTCACAATATTCAGACTTGCTAAAGATTGCTCATAAAAGAAATGAACTGGGAAATGTGTTCGATACAATGCAAAGGCAAAATATTTTTCATATACTTTAAGTTCTCCCAGGCAAGTTGGAAAAATAAAATGCACCAGAATACCTTTCCATTCTCTAGTGTGTTTCAACCGTGCTTTACAAGTAACCAGTTAAATACTAGTAGCACAATGACTGCACGAGCAAGGTGTTGCTATTGTTTTATCAACAATAGCTGGCGGAGAGCAATGGACATTAGAGCATGCTTTATTGAGAATGAATGGTGCCGGGAACTCAGGTGTTCTGTCTTTTATTTTGCACCTTTCATCCCATAGGTTCCCAAAGCAGTTTGCATGCATGGGTGTAATCCCTTTAAAGTAACCTTATGAAATTCTACTTGACTGGAGTGGGTAATCTTTTCTGACAAGTGAATAAAGCAGTCTTTGTTTTTTCATTATTATCATTATAGTCACCATGGTACAGGTGGGTGAATAGGTTTTGTGCTTGGACTAGTAAATTTTCATGACAGTTTTCCAGAGCTGCTTTAAATAACTTCAAGGTGGAACACAAGAGCTATAGAACACAATGGAGCAACAGTCTGGGACAAGACGTGAAGACTATTAAGTTCAAAGTGCTGATTTGAGGAAATTTAGAGGTAGATTTAAAAATAACTGCCCCATTTGATGGAGCAGGAAACTGTACTTTGGATCTTCTCTCTAAGTGGTCAGGACTAGAGCCAGCCAGAAGATGACAATTCTGTTTCGTGGCAACATTTTGAGTTGTTGAAATTTGATTTCATTCCATGTTAGAACGAAAACAAAATTTTTCAGATGTTTCCACAAAATGGAATTGTGTTGAAATGTCCGTTTTTCTTATAGAAAAGATCAGATTTTCAATTTGGGCTTCTCTCTCTCGTCAGAAATGACCAGAAAGCCCTGGACCTTAGAAATCTTAGAAAACTGATAAGTCTCTGAAACATTTACTCTTTGATTTAACAACATATTTCAATGAAAATACATTTCATCAGAAATGTTCCAACCAGTTCTTGTTAGGACCATGTTTGTGCGTTATCTGAAAAATGGCACGTGGAAGCCCAGCACAAACGTGGGGCATTTTTTACAGTACTGGCCTGGAGAAGAGTGTTTCTCAATCAGTTAGTACTAGAGTGGGACAACATTTTTCAGCCAAATCCTTTCTTGTAAAAAGAAAAAATGCCAATTTTCTTCATTTAATTTAAAAAAAAAAAAAGTCAGTGTTTTGAATCACCAAAATTTACAGAACTCAGTATTTTGCTTGGTCTCCTGTTCACGTATTGAACAAATGTGACCTTGCTTAGCTTTTGGCATCTGATGAAATATGTTCATTTCCTCCTCATTAAATAAAAGTGCTGTGCATTCTAACTTTTACCTGGGCAGTCAGCAAAAGTTAGAAGGGGTTGCTGAATGATCCCCTAAGGGATAATGTTTCTAATAGTACTTCCTTATCTAATCCTACCGTGTATTGCAACACCGAGTAGGTGCCTCCATCTTTGGGTGTTGTTTGAATCCATAATCTTCAGGCCTAGAGTTAAGAATATAACCAATGAGTAACGTTTAAATGTATAGGAAATCATAATGTAACAGATTTGGTTACTAGTATACAACAGGTGGCCCCTTTATTATCTTATTATGTATGCTTTTTAAAAAGGGGAGAAAATTGCATTACTCTTCAATTATTCCACTGAAATTAATGGAATATCAAGACATATCTTTTTGTGTTGAGTAGCACAACAGGTGCTGTTCTGCTGGATATATGATTCTTCCTCTGTCATCAAGGGCACAGCACTTAAATTGTTAAATGTGGACAAAAAAAGTGAAGGATTTTCCATCTATATGCTTAGAAATAAGTTACATTGACTACAAGTAACCATCTGCATGTGAGTATGGTTCTAGTCTAAAAAATGTCTCTATTGGAGGGAGAAAACCACAACCCACTGTGGTTCAATGTTTGTTTAATTGATTTTTACTTTGAATTTCACAGTTTACAACTAGGAAGACTGGTTGGTTCTCCAAGTACTAGCCCTAGAAATTTAACAATGAGACAGTCAAGTTTTTTTCAAAATGTTTTTTTCTTCTATCCTTCTTGTGTATCAGTTCCAGCAATAAAAATTCTTCCAAAATTGTTCCCAGGTGTTCCTATGCAACTCAATATCTTCAAATTAAGCCTTCAGTGACACTTGTGCAGCCCCATACTAATCAATGGGGTTTCAAAGGATTGTCTTCACTGTGTATGCATGAGGAATCAAACCTAGTTTCCCACTCTCGTTGTGTTTGCTCTGCCATGCAAATAGAAGTAAATTTTTAAAAATAACTGGTCACCAGAGTAAGCCGATGAGACGGAACACACGCAGGGAGCAGGCCTGCTGAGTAAAAAGGTGTCATTTTAAAATAGTTCATTTCTCAGAGTACAACTGCACTTGAAGGGTGTGGGTCTGTGAGACGCTGAGAGCTGTCAGCATTGACTTAGCTGCTGGGATCTTTGCAGGATGTAATATTTGAGTACGCATCTTGTAATTTAACTCGGTACCTTTAGTGACATAAGACCATAATAGACACTAGACTTCCCTTTTTTCCTTCTCTCTCCTGCATGCAGTGCTTCATTTGAAAACACAGCGCTGGTTTGCCATCTACTTAGAACAATAGCATATTTAAGCCCACCAAGGTTTAAGATGTCAACTAGAATTTGCTTTTATTGAATGCAAACCAGTATCCTTAAGATTAAGAATCCAGGTCCTTACTAGCAGTAAAACTGCTTTGGGCAAAGTCATTGAAGTGGGTAATATTTAACAGATAGTAATGGCAACTAAGAGAATCACTAGTGGGAGGATATCAAACATTACATGCACAAAGACAATGACCTCCAAATGTATAATGGGTGGGTTCTATTAAGGAATATCAGATCTTCTGTTTTCCCCGGCTTTGTTTTGCATGTTCCACTTTCATTTTTATTTGGAGGGGGAAACAGCAACACAGCTTCTATGTGCATTCTGCTGGCAAATTAGACCATTAGGCTGTCAATACTGTATGTATCCCTGGGGTCCAGTTTGAGTGCACTTACCTCTAAAAGGATGGCAAAAGGAGAAATGTTGACAGCACGGGAATAACTTATAAAAATTCATTCTCTTCCAAATCATTCAGGAAAATGTGATAAGAAAATTAATTTCGCAAAGATTATACAATTTGGACCGTGAACCCACTTTCAAGAATTGCGCTTTCATTAAAGATTTTGTATCTGCTTTCTGCTACTCTCTGTATTTGCAGCAATAGTAATGCTACTTTAAAGGTGGTTACTGTTAAATGCTTGCATGGTGAACTCTCTTTGTCCAAGACACCCCTTAATCTTTGAACATTAATGGCAATAGTGCCACAGTACCTGGTTTCCTATAAACTGCATTTCACTCATTTGTTTTACTTAGGGGTTTAAAGAGAAATTCGACATACTGCTATCAATATGTCACATTTGTGATCCTCTCTTCACAGCTAGTTATTTCTGACCTGATTCTGCATGTAGCTGTTTCAGTACACGAGGGCATTGTCACTAACTAGAACTATGCTTGAATTTCAGATGTCTCTATATTGGCCAACCAATTCCTGAAAATAATTTAGGATTATAGCAGATTATAATCCCCTTTTGTTTTGTACTTTAACAGACATTAAGGAAATTGCATCATTTTTTTACTGTTGCTAAATATTTGACAGCCTGGTGTACAGTCTTATCAACAAGTTTCTCTGGGGAAGATACTTGAAGTTCCCAGCTGTGTTGACACAGTATAAGTACCCTAGTTAAAATCTTCCACTTAATAAGGCAGACATTAGAAAGACAGTGCAACGTAATTGAACTTGTTAAATGTTTTCCTTATGCAGAGCATAAAACAGTGGGAATGTGGTCTGACAGCAAAAACATTAATGAAAATTAAGCAAGAAAATGGATTATTTGAAATGTTTTGAGTTGTAACCTGCCCTCTTGGGTTGCTCTTTTTCAGTAAATGAATTCACAGTCATCAGAAAGAAATTCAAGTGCCCATACTGCAGTTTCTCAGCCATGCATCAGTGTATCCTGAAGAGACACATGCGATCCCATACAGGAGAAAGACCCTATCCTTGTGAAATCTGTGGGAAAAAATTCACACGCAGGGAGCACATGAAACGGCACACCTTGGTAAGTAGGAGCATTTGAAGTAGTTGGAAAACAGAAAGGTGGTTTGTTGTTGTGATTAAGGGGAAAAGGAACTTCACCCGACTTAGATTTGTATTCTGTTTTTCCCCTGGTGCTCTTCTGAGTCTTTTATGGAATGCAGAAGACCTCTCTCCTGTTTTCTCTACCTTTAAAAGTCCCAGTATCTTGCTTATTGTTCCTCTGGAGTTATTCAACAGCTGGTCCTCCAACTCAGCCAGAGGAGTTGCTGAAGAACAATTTGAAGTGGTCTGCACACCCTGTTTAGTGCTCCTGGCCCTAAGGTGAGGGACTGAGCTGGGATCTCAAACTCCAATCCTCACTTCTTGGTGCACTAAACTATTTTTTAATGCAGCATAGACTGCTGTGGAGGATCTAATTAGGCTTTGGTGTTTCAAGGCACAAGAGGCAATGGTATCTTTAGGATTAAAAATGTTGGCCAAAGACTGAATAATTAGGAACAATTTTTTTTTTAAGTAATACACCACCCAGTAAAAGCAAGGAAATTCTGATCCAGGACTACCACTATCTTGTTGTGCTTAATTATCATTTAATTAAAGATTGCTTGCTGTTCAGAGAGCTGCTAGAAGGTCAATGTGTGCTGTTGTAACTTGCTGGCTTGTCTCAACTGCGGTGTTGTTATAAACACATGACATTGTGTGTGGGTGGTTTTTGTCAAATTTCCTTCTTTGGTGGTAGTATTTTCCCTTCCATGCATTTGTTAGCATCATTTCTAGACTTCTTGCACCTGACAGTCCATCCCCTTGATGATGTGGGGTGAGACTGTGGGATAGTAGAGATGACATAAAGTCCCATCTGGTGATAGTGAAATTAGATATAATTGTTGCAAATATTGTTGTTCATACTCACTAGCTACTTTTTCAAAACCTTAATATCCTGGAAGAAGAACAGGAGGACTTGTGGCACCTTAGAGACTAACAAATGTATTTGAGCATAAGCTTTCGTGAGCTACAGCTCACTTCATCGGATGCATTCAGTGGAAAATACAGTGGGGAGATTTATATACATAGAGAACATGAAACAATGGGTTTCTTCAACAAAAAACTTCAAAAACAGACTCCAACGAGAGACTGCTGAATTGGAATTAATTTGCAAACTGGGTACAATTAACTTAGGCTTGAATAGAGACTGGGAGTGGATGGGTCATTACACAAAGTAAAAGTATTTCCCATGTTTGTTCTCCCCCCACCCCCCTCCCCACCCCCCACTGTTCCTCAGACGTTCTTGTCAACTGCTGGAAATGGCCCACCTTGATTATCACTACAAAAGGTTCCCCCCCCCCCCCCCCCGCTCTCCTGCTGGTAATAGCTCACCTAAGTGATCACTCTCGTTACAGTGTGTACGGGAACACCCATTGTTTCATGTTCTCTATGTATATAAATCTCCCCACTGTATTTTCCACTGAATGCATCCGATGAAGTGAGCTGTAGCTCCCGAAAGCTTATGCTCAAATAAATTGGTTAGTCTCTAAGGTGCCACAAGTCCTCCTGTTCTTTTTGCGAATACAGACTAACACGGCTGCTACTCTGAAACCTGTTAATATCCTGGCAATTTCTATTTATTATAATAAATTCAGTACCCACAAACTAGAAGTGCTAGAATCTAACACCTTGCCAAGTTTATTTTGGTTTGATTTTTAAACAGAATGTTTGGGCTAGAATTTGACACAAAGGAATCTAAAACTAACTCACATTTTTGTCCAACAACAAAAAAAAAAAAAACCACCTTGAAACAGTGTTACTTTTAAAAAGAACAAATTTTATGTTAACTTCTAGCACAATAGTTTCAACAGCCAAGACCAGCACTGTCCCTTTCCCCCTTAAATAAAGTCTGTAGCACAAACACCAGTTTCAGCTTTAATTTTAGGGATGGTGGCGGCTTCATAGTAATACTTTCTCATACATCAACTGGTTTGTAACACTTTGGGAGAGAAAGGGGAAAAGAGTGCTGAGCAGAGAAGTCACTGAAAAAAATTATTAGAGCCAGTTCAATAACTTGCTTGCTTTTACCTTTTATCACCTTTTTAATTTTGAATTTGCAAATAGATGCAACTACTAGAGAATTCAGTGGAATGTACTATCTTCAGAAGCAACAGTTCTTGATTGTGGGCTGTAAGACTGACTAAAATCTTCCCGGCTAAGAAAGACTCTTACCTTAATGGGTTTTGACAGATAGGAGCTGGAGACAGCTTTTCCTTTTGGATGATGTAGATTCCATGTGAAGTACATGTAAATTAAGGTATCACAAAAGATTAAAGATAAATTTAGACTGATTTATGTTTTACTGGTTATAAGTCAAACAGCAGATATCCACAGAGAAATCCTCTCTCCCATCACCAGATTTTGAAAAGGTGATTTAAAACGATAGTTTAAGTTAAATATAACACATTTGAATATCCTGACATTTGCAAGGTTTTTTTCCTATTGTAGTGGATAGTTTTAAACAGGTTAAATGTAGCATATTTTTATTTTCTCTTGTCTTTCAGAAGTAAAGTTGAGGTAGTTTTGTACAAATCCATCTTAGATCTCCATTTTTGCTATAAGGAAGGACCATTCAGGTCACTATCATGGTGTATTGCAGTGGAGTTAAAATTCTTTTAGTATATACATGGGGAGATGTATCAGACATCTCTGAGATATCTGTAGCTTTTTTTATATGCAGTTGAGCCTGTCCCTCAGAATCCAGTTATGGCCAGAGGTTAGGCATGTTGTTTTGAAAGTGCCAACTGGGTGTGCAGCTTTGTAGGGCAAGGGATAAAGTCCTGAAAAAGTTTCACATTGGAATAAAAAAAACATTACTACTTATGTTATCGAAGTTATTCCAAAGAGTTTAACTGATTTATAACGAAACTGATAAAGGTTGGGTTAACAATCATAGAAATGTTGGACTGCGAGGGACCTCGAGAGGTCAAGTCCAGCCTGAGTCAGGACCAAGTAAACCTAGACTGTCTCTGACAAGTGTCTGTCCAACCTGTTCTTAAAAACCTTCAATGACGAGGATTCCACAACCTCCCTTGCAAGCCTATTCCATAATTTAACTACATTTATAGTTAGGAAGCTTATCCTAATATCTTACCTAAATCTCCCTTACTATAGATTAACGGTTTATTTCTTGTCATACCTTCAGTGAACATGGAAAACAGTTGATCACTGTCCTCTTTAGCACAGCCCTTAACATGAAGCTTATCAGGTTCCCCCTCAATCTCCTTTTCTCACAACTAAACATGTCCAGTTTTTCTAACCTTTCATCATAGGTCAGGTTTTCTAAACCTTTTATCATTTTTGTTGCTCTCCTTTGGAGTCTCTCCAGTTTATCCACATCTTTCCTAACGTGTGGTGGTGCCCCGAACTGGACAGTGAAAATGACAATTAAAATAAATTAAAAATCATGATTGGTTTCGGTTCAGACCATTGTTCCTTCTATGAAGAAGCACTAGGTAGGTTCACTTTGCTTTTTGGATGTTACAATATGGACCCATCAGGTTTACTGACAAAAATCTCTACAGAGGAACCCACTGACTGAGTATTTTCACAAAAGTGAGAGCCCTACAGGGGAAGATTGTGTATAAGACTCCAGAAAATGGATAGTTTTATGTTCATCGGATTTTTTTTTCCAGTTAGTACAGCATCACTTTCCACAGGCTACTAGTTCAATCAGTATCTTGATCTTCACTTATGGGGAGGTGTTGGGGGTTGTGTGAATTGAATATGGGGAGGGAAACCCATGGAATCTTGTTCCTTGTGCTTATTTGTCTTGTGACTTTATTTTCCTGATATGTCAGACGTTTGTGCTTCTTAGTGCCAGTTTGCAGGTAGAACTGTGGAGATGAATGTTGTTGTGCATCAAATGCAAACTGCACCTGTTATAAAAATAACTCCCAGACATACATCTCAGAGTAAAAAGTTGAAGTAGAGAAAAGGAAATGTGTTTAAACCAGCAAAGCCTTTGCTTCTTTCAGTTCCTCAATCAATGTGCAAGGTTTAAAGGGCCTGGGTTAGCTTATGTTTAGCCCAATTTTTTGTTTTAAAAATGTGTTTTGTTTTGTTTGTTAAAGCTTTTACATAACCTCAGGTCTGTAGAAATGTTTCTATGTGGTATCTTTTTAAAATCCAGAGCAAGTTTTTTAAGCAAATAAGATTTTCCCTGCATTCCTTGCTTCTCAGATACTTTTCCATTGTGTTAGAGCATAAGAAGCTGAAAGTGAAATTAACTAGAAACAAAAATGACAGATATATTTTCATTGTCCAGGTTGAGAGAAATACAAAATGTGTGAACAGCACAGATTCTAGTTTTAGTAATGTATGCAACGTTAACATAGGTAAGGACATTAATTTTTAAAAATATCGTTTTAAATCTGATATTGTCCCTTTAAAACACTGTCTATAAAAAGTTAGTTTTGCTAGTGTGATTTCTATCTAAAGAGGAGTTAGATCAACAGCTGTGCTTCTGAAAAACACACACATGACCTGAGATGGCAAATATCTCTTTGATATTTCCTTTCTTCTATTTGATTTACAGATGTGTACTGAGAAATACATATTCTAAATAAGGTTCATTTATTTTATTTTAAAATGACCATTTACTTTGGAGGGCCTAGATGTAATAGCAAAAGTGACCAATGGATAATGTATCAGTTAACATTACATCACCACTCGCTTTCCTTGAGGTTGCAATGCACATTGTGTATCCAAAAATGGATGTCCACCTTGCAAGGAAAATGTGTAGCCCTATAATCAAATATTTCTAAATGGCTTCAGCAAAAAGTATAGATCTGCTGTTTGCTGTTGGGTTTTTTGTTTTGTTTTTCCCTTTGGGTTGTCCCTGTTTTTGCTAAAAATTTTCTGACCCCTGCTAGTTGCAGTGTCCATAGTGACCAGAAATTACTTAAATCTAGTGGCTTTGTGAGGGAAAAATAACAGCTTCCCTTGTTGCTGAGCACCCAACTCCTTGTAGAAGCTGTAGCTTTTTAAAAATATAAACTGACATTTTTAATGTAGATACTACATTGTGAATTCAGCTTGTTTTGTTCACACGTGCATTCTGAAACAATGTTCAGTTCCTTTTTCTGGGAAGAGTTGCCTGCCTACAGCAGATGCCAGTGTCATGTCTTAGCTTGCCAAGTGGTGGTGTTTATATACAAGGTGGCAGTTAGCCCATACCACTTAAACCAGAATGATCAAGGGGCTTATGTTATCAGTTGCTATGGTATCTAAAACCCCACCATTTTTTACTTCCTTCCATGAGTATGTGTCCATTCGGATGAGTGCCCAGCCATCTGGCCTTGGGACCAACTGCTCCTTGAGATGTCCCTTTATTATTTCCTTTGGGTGTTAGTCTTCTGGTGTTCAATAGGCACATCCAAGCAGCCGGCTCTGTCCCCTGTAGACACAAAGGTTTCAAGGTCTGTTGTTAATTTTGCTGTTGTAGACACCTTGTCATGCCAGCTGGTTCCCTGGATCTTTATAGGTCGGGGTGGAATATTTTTCTTTTTTACACTAGGATTTGGTGCAGTTGCAGCCAGGGCAGTTATTCCCCTTTGAAATATTGGTGAATATCCTTATTATCAAATACAATAAGAATAGGGTCTGTCTACCATGAAAGTGGTCATTTTCAACCACTGAAGACAAACAGCATACATGCCTTTGTTTTAGATAGTACATCTTTTGAGTTAACTGGGGGAATGGAAATAGTATGTTTTGATGGCAAAATCCAGTTGTGTGGGTCACTTTGAGTATTCAGTTGGACTATCAAATGTAGAAAAGGAGCGGGGTGGAGGGGAGAATCATTTAAAAGTTTGGGCTGCTGGACTTCTGTTTGAAGTTATGGTTCATTTTGGTGCATATTGTGTCACTTCGGGCTCTCTTGGCCCTCAGGACCTCCCCTCATCTACCTATTTTGCCATCTCCTGAGATGTTGTTAATGTTTTGATTCCTGAAAATCTTTTCAGTAACACAGAATGGCATACATGGATACAGCATAGATCATTTTAAATCGCTTTTAAGATCCCTTCTTCAGGATGGGTCTATTATCCAACTTTTTTTAAAAAAGAGTTTGCTTCATATACGTATGGTAATACATACAATAGTATTTCAAATAGTTTTCAAGAACCCTACATTACAGGGGGAGATCGATCTAAGTTATGCAACTTCAGCTACGTGAATAACGTAGCTGAAGGTGACATACTTAGATCTACTTACTGCGGGGTTCACCGATGCAATGTCAACGGGAGAGTGATCGGCAGTCATCTATCCCCCGGTAAGTGTAGAGAAGCCCTAACTTTTCTTTAGTTATAGTAAGGAACTGATGAAAAAACCCTAAATTAAAAGCTAGACTTTGACCTGACAATCTGAGTTTAGAACACATGCTTCCTCACATTGAAGTCAGGTGGTGAGTTGGCTTTTCCACACAAAAAAGGAGATAGGAGGACAGGTATTAATGCAGCCCAACTTTCATTAGGCATAACTTGATCCAAAGTTTTTACATGACTAAATCTGAAACCAGTCAGGAAATGTGCCGCATAGAAAATGCCATAGAAAGATAAAACAAACAAACAGGTCAATATAGAGCTGTGCCATAAGTCACCTTTGAAAGGAGATGGCAGCCTTGCAGCTGAGGCACTGTCTGGGATTCAGATCTGGGGTTAATTCCCAAATCTGCAGCAGACTGCCTGGCTGAGCTCAGACAATTCACTTCATCCTTGTGCCTAAATTACCCGTCTGCAAAATGGGGATACTACCTATTTCCTTTCTCCCACCCTTCATCTGCTCTGTCTGCTTCGACTGTAAGATCTTTGAGGAAGGGACACAGCCTCTCATTATATATTTGTGCAACAGCTAAAACAGCATAGCCCGAAGTTTGGTTGGGGACCCAGGCACTATAACAACCTGTTTGGGGTCCCCAGGTGATATAAATAATTAATAAAAACAGACAGCCGGAAATCAACTAATTTCAGTTGAAAGTAAGAATTCTTGTAGCACAAATCAAGTGTACATAGCAGACTTTTTTCTTCTTTCGGTGCTTTCTAAATGAATTGTCTGTAACCAACACAGCTGGTACCATGGCTAAATGCACACGAGAGTGGGTGAAGTGCCCACACTCTTGCTGCCTGCAGGAGATGATGCTGTGCTGGCAGGATTGAGAACTGTGACTACTGGCATCCAAGTTTGAATCCCCAAATATATGTAATTTCCTGTCTCAGCTCAAAGAAAAAGGGTTTCTTGAATAATTCGCATCCCCTGTAATGCATTTGACCACCACTAAGGCATTTGAGCAGACAGAAACTGGGAATGTAACACCAGACTCAACAAAAAATTCTCTCGAATCTTTATATCTAAGAGCAACACTTCCTCACATTAACTTTGTAATAGTCAAGCACTCCGGAGGGCACTAAGCTCTCTGATGATTTCTGTTTCTCAAAGTTCAAGGCAGCTGGGAGTATCAAGAACACAATACTCCTAGTCTCAGAGTTAGGTTGTTTGAACAGACTCTAGTCATTCTGTTTAGCAACACTTATGGATTATGTTAGGTTTCCCGACTTGGGTAAGGTGCCACATGAGAAGAGCAACGGAACAGTTAAAGCAGGACCAATTTATCACTGCAAACATACTGCTAGGGGTAAAGAAATGGGCAGCCTTTCTGGCCCTGTGATGGGCCCTCATAAAGCTGCTAAGAGATACAGCTCGTGGCTGGGGAGTGCAGGTTCAGGAAGCAGTTTGCTGGTCCAATCTGTGTGTGTCGCCCCTCGCAACACACAGCTCAGTTGTGAGAACAGGTGTCTCGGCCACATGAAAGCAGTAAGTATTCACCTCCATCACAAGCAGCATAGCTTTCTGGTCATTGATGGAATAGGCAATGGGAACAAGGGGAAGGGAGAGAAAAAACCAAGAGAGCAAAAACTAATAAAAATGGACAGGAAAAAGGAGGAATGGGAGTGACAGGAGGTGTATAAAAAAGAAGCACACAGAAAAGGAGAGTAAAGTGAGCAAACAGAAAGGTTAGAAACACAGTAACTGAATCAGTAGACAGCATGGGGATATGGGGAGGCACTGCCCATAAACTGTGTGTGCTCTTGACATAGTTGCATATAAGGTGTATCTACTAAAAGGGGGACACGGTGGCCCAAAAACTTCTAGCAAGGACAAGCATAATCACATCTTGGGAAGTTGAGACCCCTTGGGAAAATGTTGGCTGAGGACCATGGACCACTTTCTAATTGTCTGCTGGCAGCTCTCGTGGTGCTGGCTCCACTTCCTTGCTCCCAAAGGCATTTGGGCTCATCAACGTGAAAACATTTTTTTACTCAGAAAGAAGGTCAATTAAACACATTTTTAACTGAGTCACAGAAGATCTACATTTCCTGGATCTGAAGCCAAACCAGTTGTTCTATGGCAATTCCTATGCTCCTATTCCGATCATAGGCTAATCGGAGTGCTTACAACTAGAATATTCAATTTTCTTATTGGTTACCCAGCTGAACTAAAGGTATTTGGAGAGAGAAGAAACTGACCAACTTCACCTACTCTTACAGTCGAAGCAGACAGAGCAGATGAAGGGTGGGAGAAAGGAAATAGGTAGTATCCTCATTTTGCCGACGGGTAATTTAGGCACAAGGATGAAGTGAATTGTCTGAGCTCACCCAGGCAGTCTGCCACAGATTTGGGAATTAACCCCAGATCTGAATCCCAGACCAGTGGCTCAGCTGCAAGGCTGCCATCTCCTGTTCAAAGGTGACTTATGGCACAGCTCTATATTGACCTGTTTGTTTGTTTTATCTTTCTATGGCATTTTCTATGCGGCACATTTCCTGACTGGTTTCAGATTAATTTCAGATTTAGTCGTGCAAAAACTTTGGATCAAGTTATGCCTAATGAAAGTTGGGCTGCATTAATATCTGTCCTCCTATCTCCTTTTTTGTGTGGAAAAGCCAACTCACCACCTGACTTCAATGTGAGGAAGCATGTGTTCTAAACTCAGATTGTCAGGTCAAAGTCTAGCTTTTAATTTAGGGTTTTTTCATCAGTTCCTTACTATAACTTTGTGGCATAGCCAGCATAGTTTCAATTGCCTTAGAGCCCTCCAACAGAAAACATCTTTTCTCTGGTGGACATGGTAGGCCCATCAATTCAAAGAATAGACAATCACAATCGATTTGAATGCTGTTTCCAGAGACCTCTTGGCATTGTAACATCTTAACAGAAAGAACCTTTAAAAGCATGTGTGCGTGTGCCAGATTATTTTTGGTGTGACTCCACTGAAGTAGAGTTCAGTAATCCTGACCCCACTGATACGTTCTTTTCTTTAGGAGTGGAGTGTAGCAAATGAGTTTAATGAGTAAATAGGCTCCCTTGCTTTGCCTAAAATGAAAATGCACTAAGGCAGAGATTATGTGTATTAGCGTACTTTGTATGGAGCTGTGTTTAAACACACAAACTCTTCAAGTATTTAGTTCTGGTTATTATACTGTGACGTTTGGGTCAGTTAGAACAATGTTCTCCCTCTGAATAAATTCTGCAGATTACTTTTCCACTGCTGCTCGTACTCTGTAACTGTAATAGCTGTGCATAATGCCATGTTCAGACACACAATGCTGTGTGACTCTTTCAAGAAGCAGAAACTTCTGTGATAAACCTTCTTCAGCTGTCAAAGTAGACACAAATTTTGAAGCTGATGTGCATTAGAAGGTGGTTTGGTTTTTTGTTTTGTTTTAAAGTGAGTACATTGATTAGATTTTTATTCTTTAGCCTGTGGTGATGGTGATAACGATGGAATACAGACTGCTAAACTCATGCGTTACAATATCCTGACACCTGTTGATAAATTACCACCTTTGAGCCTGTCTGCATTGGGAACATTTTTGAAAAACTTAATCAATGTAATTGTGTCACTGCAACTAAAGCAGGGTACACCTCTCACACAGATGCACTGCACCAGTCCAAGACAGGGTTTGCAAAGGCACGACTTAATATGGTTAATTGCCAAAGTAAACCTTACTTTACTTCAGTGCAGTGCAGCTACATTAGCAGTTTGCACCGTGTAACTACACTGACATGGTTACACCACCAGTGAAAATGTTCCTAAGGTAGACCGTTCCTTTGTCTGACCAATAGCACACACTGAAATTCTTGTTGTATCTTTGAGACATATTTCTGGGTAGCTTTTAACTAGCATCTGGTGACAGCTATTTTAAGATAGTATGAGACTTTCAAAATGTAGTAGGAATTTTAGGAATGTGTGCACTTTAGTGCCCTGTGGTAAATGTAGACCAGTAGAAGCAAGGAGGTTTAGGCTGAAATGATTGGTTTCACAGTCAGAGGTGTTTCAAAAAAAGGATTTTCCATTGCATAGTAAAATCCCTTCCTATTAATACTAGTAGAAATATAGTGGATAAAAGTCATACCTGGGACTCATCATTTCTGTTCGAAATACCAGCCAGTGACAGTTACGGGCTACATTATTTTTTTCCCTTTACAGCAAAATGGAAAGCATCTCTTCTTTCTTGGACCACATTTGCAATTCTCTGCTTCATCTTCCCTGCCTTACTTTTTTTCTATTTTTTCCTTCCCTAGGTCCACAGTAAAGATAAAAAATATGTATGCAAAGTATGCAACAGAGTGTTCATGTCTGCAGCCAGCGTGGGAATTAAGCATGGTTCCCGCCGCCATGGAGTTTGTGCCGATTGCTCTGGTCGAGGCATAACAGGCCACTTAGATCAGAATGGAGGAGAAGGTTCTCCAGATGAATTGTATCCTGGTGAAGGCCAGTACATGGAGGATCCAGATGACATGAAAGTGGAGGGAGATGAAGAGATGGGGGATGATGATGATATAAAATGGAAAGATGATGTAGGAATTTCACAAGATGATGTGATTCTAGAAGATGACAAAGAAGATGTCGACTCTCCACAGGAGCAAGAGAACTCTGGGGAAAATGACAAGGATTTTACTTGGATTTCTTAGGGAAACGGGAAAGATTTTGTTTGTAGGGGGAGGGAGGGAAGACAGAGTGTGCTGGGAAAAACTAAGTAGCCTTGTTGTTGTCCATGTGTGCAAAAGAGTTGTTTGTGGTTTTTTTAAACAAACAAGTCCTTTATCTGTACCATTCAGATACTGTATTAGTAAGTGTCACTTTTAGTGGCATCAGTTACATCCCCTTCCCCTTCTCCCACATGGAAAAATATGATTGTCTGTCTTTGCCTCTCTGTGGGAGCAAATCAGATTGCATGCAAGTGACTTAGAGTTTCTGAAGATGTGAGCACTGTGAGGGGGGAGAGAGAGAGACTAGGAGACAGTGTAAAGCATGTGTTCCTTTTATAAACCTTCCCCACCCTGAATTAAATACCAGGGAGGTTTTGTGTCCCAAACCACTGGTTTTTTTTAAAGTTTTGTTTGTTCTAAATTCACAGCAGCAGTGGACTTACTTACAAACTAGTATCATGTAAATAAACTGACCTGTGTGTTTGAGGGCTTCTCCATATAACCCAAGCCTTTCGCAAAGAATTAATTTAAATATTTAATTTTTTTAATGTATGTTTTTTTTTTTATGGAGCCTGTTAGATCAAACAGCAATTCAGGCTGCAGCCTTAAGAACCCCTTTCATAACATGGGATCTTAACTCCCAAATAGTCCATCAGGTTAAAGATCATGAAATTACTTGGGCCCACTGGCATCTTAACAGTATCCAGTTTTCCAACCTTGTTTAGTTCTATTATCTGAAATGAGTGTTGGTGTTTCCATAAGATTTCTTTTGCTATAAAAGACGCATAGAGTTTAGTACCCAGTTGCTTGGTTTACATGAAAGTTGTCACCTTTCTTCCTTAGGTGTCAACTAACTGCCTTTTTCATATTTATATGCAAATTTTAGTAAATACAAGTCATTTAGCAAAATGAATTACAAATTGTGATAACTCAAGGAACTAGGGGAGAAATCCTGGCTCTGAAGTCAAGATTTTTCCCAAATTGTTATATTCATCCTTGCCAAGCTGAAACATTCCTACTTACTTTGTAGGTGTAGTCCGTATGTTTAACTGACTAAGTAAAACTTCCTTTGTTGGTTCCAAGTAAGTAAACCTTCCTTTTTAGAGAACCATATTTCTCCACTAGAGCATCTCCTCTTTCTTATACAGTAGAGTTTACATGGGTGTGTTCCAAATAGTTCAGTTTATATTGGCCACTGCTGCCTTCCTATGACAACATTTAAATAAAAAACTCAATGAAAGTGTCCTGCTCATAATAAAAGCTTCTGCTGAACCTTTCACCTTTATGCTTTTGGTGCTTTTAAAAAAAAAAAAAGCTGAAGACCTCACTGTTTTCTTGCTATGGAGCAGATTTTTATACAACCTGTATGATTAATGGTGGTCTTGAAACCTGCCACAAACAAGACCAAGAGGCAACCAGTTAAATCTAGGAAGCCAAATTATTAAAAGGTGCTATTTTCCCCCCAGTTGTGGGAAAGGTACTTTCTTGTGGGAAAACAATATAAGTCCTTGCAGTTTAATTTTAAAAAATGGAAAGCATGGTTCTACCCAGGGAGTAAAATAAAAGCAGATTTTACTGTACAAAATCCAAGTAATCAAATCTTTAGGTTTTTCAACTCTTCGGTGCCAGGAATCTCTTCCCAGTGAAGTGTGATAATGCAGGAACCTACCCACCTGGCTACCTAGAATAGTTGGACATTTAGGCATTGCTCTCTTTGAAGGGTCATATCACCATTGTTATGTATTTTATTCCTTTCTCTGCAGTTGTCTTCAGTTTCTTGAAAAGGAAAAAAACCAAAATCTCCCCAATTTTCCTATGCATGTTTTCTTCCTCCCCAAATTTTGGGACTCCACTCACAATGGTTTATACTTTCACATTGTGCATAAGCACCAGAATTGTTGCTGTTCAAGTTTGGTACTTGTCAGTAATTTGGAAAAATGTTTTTCTGAGTCAATCCATGGTCTTAAATCTGTTGTTAGCTCAAAGCAAAGCTCTGTGATCACTTGTCTACGTGCTGCTAATATTTAGGATTGAGAAAGTTACCTGACAAAAATGGGCAACCAGATTCTTTAAATATTCAAGGAATAGTGTGGGAGGGTCATATAAAACCATTTTTATGAAACTGTAAAAAGCTGTTTTTGCATTTTAGCTTGTTATAAAGCCCTATAACTATGTTTAAAACCCCCCCAATATTTTAAGATTGGACCTTTTTATATCCCTTTTTCTAAATGCAAAAGAAATCAGCAGTTGTGTCCACTCTGTGTTGATTATAAAACCAGGCCACTGTTTCATGAACTTGACTGCTTTCACCTATCAGATATGCAGGCTGTGGATTTATTGCCATTTATTCTGTAAATATTAATTTTTTTCCCTAGACTTCCAGCAATCACTTGTTACATGTAGACAAATACATACAGTACTTTAAAGAAACCTGTAGCTTGGCTTTTTATATATTAAATCTATTTAAAAATGGAGAAAGGAAAAAAAAAAAAAAACGAAACCACAAACCTTCAGTTTCTACATTCCACTTTTCGTCCACCCTGACTCCCCTATACAAATTAACTATCTTCAGCTAGTATGTTTTAGGGAGAAACAAAAGGTATTGATCCTGAATTGACTTTTTCCCTTGTCCCTGCCCCCTTTTGGTCGAACTTGATTTTGTATTAATATTTTGGGGTGCTTAGCTTTATTTTGTGTTTTATTTGGAAATATTTTATATTGCCTTTTTCTTTTCCTTTTTTTAAAATGGTGGACAATAAGCCAAATGGCTTTCATAAATGTTTTCTACCAGTGCCACTTCTGTGCTCTTCAAATTGAGGATGCAAAAAAAGAAGAGAAGAAACCCACAAAAAGCTAACTTGTTATAATGTTAAAATTATAATATAGCGCATACGTCTATATTACTAACTTACACTAAATAAATATATATACCAAATAAATCATTCTAATATGTGATGTATACTTTTAAGTGCTTTGTTTTTGATGGAGGTGTGCAGATTTGGAAATTAAAAACCTTTCAGGAATTGCTTTTTAAACTTTCACACCCTATGGGGGAGAGACATGGGATTTTATTTTTGAAAGAAAGTGAGTTTGAAAACGGTGATGCTTTCCATCAGATGGAAAGGGGGGCTCTCTATACAACTTTACCAGTTACTTCGCTTCTGTGTTATAAACTGAAATCTGAAGCTGCACTGTGTTTAACTGCAGGGATAATCTATGTAAAAATTAAAAGAAATCAGATTTGAAAACAGGAAATTAAGCATGAAAAGAGACCAGCAATTTCCAGGTCCATCCCCAGGCCCAATCCCACAAAGACGTCAGCAAATGCACAACTGCGCGCAGGTGTTTGACTTTCTAAATTTGGAGTGCCAGTTTAGCGTTTACCAACCATATCTCACATTTTTCTGTGTCCAGAGACTTGTGTAATTTGCAGCCTATATAAATTTCTCTTTGCTGTTCTGTGTAAAGAAATTCTGCCTAAATGTTGTTCTATCCAACACTAGCTCAAATAATCTTTAGCATCCACTCTTCTATTTCCCTTCAGGAATTTGTATATTTTACTGAGGTTCCCTTTTTAAATTTCATTTTCTTTAAATACATAAATAAATAAATAAATAAAATGCAGATTTAGTTTCAGAAAAGAACTCCCTTAATGAAAAAATATTTGATCTCAGTGGAAATGTGTGTAATTTTTAAAAAAATTTTATATGTAATGTGTGATCACTGTACCCTGAATCTCTTTATTATTCTCATCTTTTTTATATATAAAATGGGGCCAGGACTACAAAGAGCATCTCAAATACAGCTTTGCTAACTTCTCATGCAGTTCAATGATTGAATGCATTTCTTCAGTTTTATATACACTATCTATGCAGCTCAGAATAAATACCTAAAGAATGCTAAATGATGCAGTAAGTTAGACCTTTGTAAAATACTGCATTAAAAGCTTTCTTGAACAATACAGGCAACTTAGGTTCTTGGCTTCTCCTTCCTGTCCACTTTTTGTTTCTTTCAAAAAGTCATTTAAACAAAAATCCTAATTTATATATATTTAAGTATTGTTTCTTTATATATTAAAGTTTAAGGTCACCATAAAACCTCACAAAGATACAGAATGAGTTTGCAGGGAGATGAGAAGTAGGACATGTCTCATGAAGGTTTTCGAAGTGACTGGCTCTTTTTAAAAACAAATAGTGTTTGGACTATTAAAGGAATATTTTCTTATCAAAAGGAAGCCTACTTTAGCATTAGGTCCCATTTTATGTTTTGTATCTTGAATTATGCCTTTAAATGTTCTGCAACTCCAAAGTGAAAATCGCATTCAGTTGACTTTTTATATATATGTATGTTTGGGAATTTATTACTTTGGGTTATGTGTCAAACTCTTGTTCCTGACAAAGTTGTATATTTTGACTCTCAATTTGCAGTAGAGCGTTGGGTCAGAACACTGCCATCTTTGAATAGGCACCTGTGTGAAAAAGATCCACCTTAATGCTTCCAATTTTGCACATCATCCTTTAAAAAAAAAAAAAAAAAAAAAACTCCAAGAAAATGCAAAAACTGGAATTTTTTGCAATATTATGAAAGATAATCTTATTTTAGCTCATTCTGTGACATGTGCAACTCTTGAGAAAGCCATACTTAATGGTTCTTTTTATTTTTAGATTCTATATTGTGTTTTGGATTTCTGCCTTTTTTAGAATTTCTGCATAGTAAGAGTGCTGTGTGTATGCTTTCATATATATTTATTTTTCAACATGCTTTAAACCTGTCTACAAAAATAAAACTAAAAATAAAAAACCCACCAAGACAGTGTTTGAAGATTGTTGACTATTTTTTTTTTTGCTGGGAATATTCTATATTATACTGACTTTATATTAATTATTATAAACCTGTGTTTGTATTGGAGATGTGTTTAATATTTTGGGGAGGTGGGGAGATTTTAGTAATCAGAAGTCAGTGGGAGAACATGACTGTGTGTTGTACTGATTTTCTGTAAATGTAGTTCAGGTAAATATTACCTTATTTTCTAGTTGATCTCACAGTTTCTTGTCTGCCTAGGCATGCCAAAGGTATGCCTGTTGATTATGATTACTTTATGTGATGGGATTAGCTTAGACATACTTGCAAAAATCAATCAGTTTCAATAAATTGGGAAATTGCTGCTAAAACACATTGTCTTCGTTTTTTACACACTGATTGAGCATGATAGATGTCCAGGAGTCCCAGAATATCACTTGAGAGAGTTTGGTTCAGAATCTTGAATGACCTTTTCCCATGTTAAATTAAATTATCTCCATGGAGACAGCCTACTGAAGCCCACCTGAGTATCAGAACTATTCATTTTGGAATAAGAAGGAACCATGTTAAGTACAGCTCATGCAGGGAGATTTATACAGAAGCATGTATCCCTTCTTCCTTAAGCTCCTTTTTTCCTGTCAGTGGATCTGGAGCCCGACTGAGCTGCTCTGGCTTGAAGTTTTCTTTAAAATTTCTACATTTTGATGGACATTTTCCTTAGCTTAGATTTTCTTACTAAACTGAAAACCATTTTTCCTCAGGCCTCATTCAAAAATTGTAATAGAAATTCTGGGGGTAACCCAACTCATCTCCCCACTGATGTAGGAATGGGTTTCCAGCTGTACATTTATGACTGTTTGACAAGTCTAGTTTGAAATGTCCCAAACGAAGCCATTCCACCTCTTGGGAAGTTTTCCTTAATATCATAAGTAAAAGGCCTCCCTTTTGTAATTCTCATGCCATTACTCCTAGTTATGTGCCTTTGTACTAGACTGAGCTATGGGAAAAGGTGAGAGGAGAGGGAGGGATAGCTCAGTGGTTTGAGTGTTGGCCTGCTACACCCAGGATTGTGAGTTCAATCCTTGAGGGGGCCATTTAGGGATCTGGGGCAAAAATAAGGGACGGTACTTGGTCCTGCTGTGAAGGCAGGGGACTGGATTTGATGACCCTGCAAGGTCTCTTTCAGTTCTGTCAGGTAGGTATAGCTCCATATTATTATATCTAAATCTGGCTTTAAAATCCATGCTTCATGAGCATGTTTGGAGGGATCCCTGTGACCTTTGTGTTACGCCCAGAGATTGCTGTTCTCAGAACAGGCTTTCTCAAACAGGGAGGTCCCATACTGGGGGAGCAAGGAAGAATGTCTGAAAGGAGCCTGAAAATCTTGTAAATTTAAAGGGGAGGAAGCAAGCAAATGCAGATCTTAGTGTGGCCTTTTCTTTTCGATCACCCCCAAGGAGCTTGTTCCACCTCCAACCAAATTCTCTCTCGTGCACCCGTCACAGGCTGTTAGGAATTCAGTCCTCTGCAGTGATTCCTCCTGGCCACAGGCTGCCACTGTGGCACTGGCATGAAGGCCAGGAAATCTGTCGCCATCCTCCATGCTACCCGGGGTGGTGGCAGCTGCTGTTTCTGGGCAGTGCTGGCCGGGAGGGACAGGGGTGGCTCCTATCCCCTTAGCCTGTTCCCTTTGGAGTCCTTAAACGTTGCCTCCCACCCAGGTTTCCTCATGGGCCCGCCTTCCCCACAGTGAGACTTGCAGGTCACTCTTCCGTCACCACGTGGGTCAGTCTTTCCCCCGCACTGTAGGTCTGCACAGAAATAGTCTCCTGCAGCGCCAGCCTGGAGCGCCCCAAAGCCAAGAGCCAGGCCTTGAGCTCAAGAGTTAGGGAATGCCAGAGTTAAGGCAACATGAGCAACCTCAGTCTGGCCCCCTTGTGAACGTGCATTGTGGTGCAGTCTGTAATTACGTGCTGTTTTTCCCACAGGACCCCTGCCGCCTCTAGGGCTTCTCACCCTTTTACTTTGAGGCCCCCCCCCCAACATGCTATAAAAACTCCACGGCCCACCTGTGTCTCAACAACTGGTTTTCTGCATAGAAAAGCCAGGGCCAGTGTTATGGGGTAGCAAGCAGGGCAATTGCCTGGGGCCTCGTGCCACAGGGGCAAAGCTACATTGCTTAGGCTTCGGCTTCAGCTCTGGGTGGTGTGGGGCTTAGGGCCTGGGCTTCAACCCCACGCGGCGGGGCTTCGGCTTTCTGCCCTGGGCTCCAGAAAGTCTAGTGCTGGCCCTGTTAGTGGCCCTGCCAAAACCTGCTCGCAGCCCTCCAGGGGGCCTGTGACTCCTGGTTAAGAACCACTGCTCTCGTGGACAGGACAGATGGACGGACGTGGAGTCTGGATTAAGGGGGCATGGGCAGTTGTAAATCTAGCATTCCCTAAATGTTGGGGACTTGGGTTTACAGCCGAAACATTCTTCATGTAGTGTGTGTGTGTGTGTGTGTGTGATGTGAGACCTGTAGCCTGGAGTTTAGAGCGCCGGGCACTTGCTGCTACCCTCGATCGGTGAGCGGTGGAAAGTGGCCCAGAGCTGTTTGAGAACGCCAGATGGGCAGAAGCTCCGCAGGGTAAAGAGCTCTCTGCTGCCATCTACTGGTGAACGGGGAGAAGAGACTGAATTAGCCAGGCCTCATTTGCATTTTTGTTATGTGAAAGTTTTAGTGGTGGTGGTGAAAATTGTTTTTTGGGTGAAAGGATAATGAAATGTTGTTATCCTTGCTGGGTGACAGAAGGCAAAAGAACGACACCAAATGTGCCCTGGGTGAGGGGTCACCCTAACCAATCCTCTGTCTGGCATGGCTGGATAGTGAAATATGGACAGAAACCAAAAGGGCAAGTTTGTTCCCTACTATTCTGAAATTATCACAGTTGAATTAAATGATGAAGACTCAGGACCAGACTGCATAGTGTTTCCCCTAGGGGTTGGAGATAGGCCTGCTGAATTCTGGACTTTGCTAACCAGGGATAATCAATGATGAGTGGAGTGCAGTAGCAGAGGGGGAAGATGACTGTGACAACCAATCAACAATGAGAGGGTGTAATGGAAGAAGGAGAAGGGGATAGAAATTGTTAAAGGGACATTTTCTTATCCTGTAACACACCAGCCTTTTGGGAACTGAGCTGAACGTCTGCCAAAGATACCATGGGCGTGGGTGATTTGTTTTATACGTACGCACACATGTTGTTGCTGTTCCTGATTCTGCATCCCCTTTTCCCTGAATACAGTTTTCCTTGTTTCCTACTCAGACTCCGTGCTTGCGAGTGGGGAAGTATTGCCTGTTAAAGATGCCCAGGGAAGGCATTTAGTTTTCCCAGGTTTCTGGGAAGGGGCTTAAGCTGGTATTTGTTTAATTCTAAAAGGAACCCCTAGATATTTGAATTGGTTATTTGTGCTGCTGACTACTCCTGGCAGAAGGGTTACACTAACATAGTCTAGAGTAGACTTTACCCTTTTTCATGTCAGTATAATTTCAAGTACCAGTTCTCCTCCACTTCCTGGATTCGGAAGTGTGGTTTGGTACATTTTAAAGCTGGTAAGCATCTTATTGTATGTCAAAAAGTGGCTCTAATCTAACAAAACATGGATAACACCCTGAGCAAGCAAAGGAAGTGACGGTACAGTGCCTGCAAGTCTGTCTTCAAATACATTTGGGGCTAGGTTTTGCCCGTTCATTATTGCTGTGAAGTGTGTTCCCTCCTGTACGGGACACACATACCCTGACCCCGTCTAGATAGAATACACACAGTAGGTAAAATGCGCAAGAACCCCACCAGCTTGTCCTTCGAGCTGAACCCTTAGTAACCTGGCATAGAGGTACCCGCCGCTCTCTAGTAGATTTGGCTGCTGCTGCTCCAGCTTCAGGGTGGTGGAAGTGGGCCGAGGGAGAGGAGTCCTCATGCTGCTGTAGCTGGGGGGAAATACACAATCTCCTACGTGGAATGAACAGATGGTGCAAAGGGGCCCAACATCCTGCTGCTGAAGTGAGCAGTACCCTGGGTCTCGCGGCAGCCACATGCACAGATGACTGGGGCTTTGGCAGGAGTGCAGCCCTAGATGCAGTGACGGTGTAAGGGAACAAATGGGTAGAGCATGCTGCACTGCTGGGCCCATCTGGCTGGGGCCCATGCCCAACCAGGCATTCACCCCCATCCCTTTCCCCACTCAACCATGGGCAGCTGTCTCCTGTCATGCCTAGCTGCTCACCTGGCCACTTGCACGCCATCACTGCTTCAGCATAGCTGCCACAGGCTCGCATTGTGGTATACACTGGGACACAGAGGGAATGAGCAGCCTGAGACAGGGGCAGGATGAATATCCCCCAACCACCACCCGTTTCCTCTCACAAGATCTTGGCAGGATCCTGTTCACCAGCCATCACCAATGCTCCAGCTGAGAAGGGTGACATTTTCCCAAAGGGAAAACAGGACACAGCACAGGGCAAGCCTGCAGCCCCCAGCTTCCCCCCTACACACATGAGCCTGCCCTCCCTGCCTTCTGCTGGCACGGGTCTGGCCTGAGGGCCCCCCCGCCCTTCCTCTCCCCATACGTGAGGCTGGCACGAGGCTTTGCTGCCACCCAGTCAGCCCAAGCCACCATGCCACCCATATGGGGCTGACCCAAAGGCCCCATCTACCCACCACCACCTGCATGGGTCTGGCTCAAGACCCCCCCCTGCTGCCTACCCATGCACGGCTGGCTTGGCCCAAGCCGCTCTCCCTAGCCCTCCCTCTGATGCTGCCGCTTGCCCATCCCCCGCCCCCCCAACGGTCCTCTGTGCCCCACTTTTTTGGCAAAACTGCATTTGTCCAGTTTGCGCTTGCCAGCTGGTGAGCAGTTGGCTGGGACAAATGCCCAGTTTTGCCAAACAAGGCAGGCCAGCCAGGACAGGGCTTAAAAAAGGGACTGTCCCAGCCAAAATGGGCCATATGGTCACCCTACAACGGCAGTGCCACTGCGGGGGAGTGCGAGTGTGCGTGTGCACACATCAACACCCCCCCCCCCTTGCACCCACAGGGCTGGAGCGAGGCCTGCAGTACAGGAGACCAGCTGGGCCAGGCCTGCTGAGCCCCTGAGGCTGCTGTTGGCCCAGGAGTACTCGGGGCGGGGGGAGAGCGTTTACTCTTATGCCTGCGGGGGGGGGGTGGTGGGGGACCTGCAGCCTTGATGTGCATTTCCTCCATCCAGAGGAGTTTGTACCATGCCCTGAGTGCCCCCCACCCCAAGGCTGAGCCCGCCTTGCTCTGGTGAGGAGCGGAGGGTGGCCTGCTGTGGCTCGAGCTGCAGTATCGGGTGATGGGCAGCAGGGGGAGCCCGCACGCCATCTGGTCCTGCAGCAACACACCACGCGTGGCCGTGGCCGGGCAGCTGAGCCCTGTGGACACGCGTGGGGCCAGGGCCAGCTGAGCCACATGCACAGCAGGGCTCCCACGCACGCCAAGGGGGGCAGCATGTCAGGGCTTTGGGCCTGGCCCTGCCCCATGCAGCGCCAGTCTTGCCCTAGCAGTTTGCTTTGGCTTGTGCCCAGCAGCAAGCGGTGCCCGCTGTCTTCCTGCTCGGGTCGCTGTCAGCCATGGCGGGGAGGGGTTGCCATAGCCGGCACCTCCCCTGCGGGGGTGCTGCACTGGGCAAAGAGGCTAGGGTGGCCCACTTTCTGCTTGCAGAAAACCGAACCTCGTCCCCTGCCCTGAGGTGAGACACCCCCCCCACACACCATCCCGCATTTTCACCAAAATGGAGCGGGTGGGGGACTCTGGCTTTTGGGGGGGGGGGGTGCAGGCTCTGGGGATGAGGGGGCACCGAGCTGAGGCCAAGGTGTTCAGAGTGCGGCCCAGGGGAGAGGGTAATGAGGGAGTTTGGGGGTGCAGGCTCCAGGTGGTGATTACCTCAGGTGACTCCCGGAAGCAGCCGGTAAGTCCCTGCAGCACCTAGGCACAGGGGTGGCCAGGGTGCTCCACGCACTGGCCTCGCCCGCAGGCGCTGCCCACGCAGCTCCCATTGGCCACGGTCCCAGCCAATGGGAGCTGTGGAGCCGGCACTCAGGGCAGGCGCAGAGCACGGAGACTCCTTGGCCACCCATGCACGTAGGGGGCCGCAGGGACATAGCAGCTGCTTTTAGGATCTGCAGGGTTACTGCCTTAGCCCCGCTACACCCCCGACTGGACTTTTAGTAGCTGGGTCAGCAGTGCTGGGTATTCCAGCCAAAAACCGGATGCCTAACAACCCTAGAAGAGGCTCAAACTGGAAGCCCAGCTGCTGGCTGCAGGGTGGGCTGAGGTGTGTTCGAGGGGGGAAGCTGTGTATGTGTCTGACGGGTTAAAGGGAGAGAGTGCTGCACCCCCAGAGCGGCTGACCCTTGCGCTGCTGTTCGGGAAGTGGGGGGGAGTCTCTGAGCCTTCTGCACCACAACCCCGTGAACTCGGGGGCTGACTGGGGTGGGAGCAAGGGAGGAGGAAGGGGCGGCTTACACCCCGATGCCCCCGGCTGGGATGAGAACGGCTTCACGTGGTGGGGGCACTGGTTGAGGGGCAGCGTCATGTCCCAGTCTGAGCCAGGCTGCCATTGTTACGCAGCATCAGTTAGCACAAGCCCCTCTAGCCTGTTGCTGGGACCCCTGTGCAGACCCCTAACCTGGTATCTGGTGGGGCAGCAGTTCCCTTTGACTAAGTTACATCGGTTTTCAACCCACGCTCCTCCCCGGACCGCTGGGGCTGGCTGGCAGGCAACGGGGCCAGTTGAGAATCTGGTCTCACTTGTGGGTGAGCCCCTGGGGAGCTGGCCCACAGCACTGGCTGCTCCTCCTTGTTCCCAGTTCCACCTGTAGCGAGCAATACAGAGACTTTGCCAGGGTTCCTTCTCCTTGGTAGCTAGTGCCATGGTTACAAGCAGGGGATTGGGGGACCCTGACAGAGGTGGGGATACAAGACGGTTTGAGCCAGGGGATAACCCTGGCACTGAGAATTTGACAGCGCCCCAATGCAGAAGAGCCGTGGGTTTGCTTAGGGGGCCTTTCTGCGACCCCATCCTGCCCCAGGGAGAACGTGGCCACAACTCACCCACGTCAGGGCCTGATTAAGACAGAAGAGGCGGTGGCAGCTGTAGGAAAAGGTGGGTTATAGAGCGGCGAGCTCAAGGGGCACGAGCTGGCAGAGCTCTGTCCGGCCACGGTGGGATGGGCGATGGACAGAGCTGGCGGCACCAGGCCGCAGCGTAGACAGAGCTAGCCCAGCAGAGCCGCGCGGTTGGCAGCATGTTCCTTGGAATAAGCTGCGCTGGCAGTTCTGCTGCTGTAAGCCGTGTCCACACCAGGAGGGCGTGGTCCGTGGCACGTACTGCTTTAGCCACGCAGGCAGAGCTCTCCTCAGGAACCGCTCCCGGTTCTCCGCCGTGGGGCAGCCAGCTGCAAGCTGAGTTTTCAAACTAAACAGCTGCATGTCTGCCGGGGGCCCGGCTGCACTGGTCCAACAGCCAGGTGCAGGCTCCTACCACGGCTGGATGGAAGCTCCAGCAGCTCAGGGAGCAAGCCCCACTTGTTCCATTCCCCATGCCCCGTTTTCCTTGGGACTGCAAGGGGTGACGATGCTGGAGGCAGCTCTGCAGTGGGGGAGCTGGAACCACCCAAGGGGCCACGGCTGCAAGTACAGTTTACCCCAGAGGCACTACGTTCCGTGTTTCTCAACCCTTTTGATCCCAGGGACTGGCTTGCTGCCTTCCTAAACTGTCAGGGAAACCTCAGGGACCGGCGCCGACCTGCAGACCCGTCGTTGAGAAACACTGCACTAGTGCACCAGGCCTGGCAAATGCAACAAGCTGGTTCAGTGCATCACGTGGCCCCTGGTGGCGGCTCCAGCCACACGTTTACGACTCTGCAAGCTGACGGAGCCACTCCATCGGTGACAGGAGTGGAGGCTGCCGCCCCTAGGCACCGATCCAGGAAAGGATTTGTGTACATGCCTATCTCCAAGCACATGAGCAGTCACCAGCTCCCATGTTCCATTCCCCACTGGTGAGTACTGGGAATGGGTCATTACACACCCAGCAGCCCCACTGCACTGCCCCATGATCCAGCAGCCAGCACAGCCGCCCCACCCAAACTCTCCCCCCGAGCCGGACACAAAAGGCAGACAGAGAGGAACGACTCTGAAAAACACAAATCTTTTATTTTTCTTGTGTGTCTGACAAACCCTCCCTTCCATGGGCACACGATTCCGGGCACAAGAGGGACCTGAGCGAAGAACACATGCGACAGATAGCATCGGCCCAAATTCCACTTGCAAAATCCTGGAAGAAAATTTTAAAAAGGGGCAGCCCCAGCAGTGCCCGCTCCAGCCGCACCCCTCCTGCCAGGAAGAGCCACAATCCCGGGTCACAGAGTGCAATTCCCTGGCGGGTTTTGTACATTCTAGCCCAGGTAATTCAAAGCTGGTTCCACTCGTTCCATTTTGTTTTTTAATTGCCACTTACAAACACCCTTTTACACATTGATTTTCCTTTTCAAAGCACTGTTTGGCTTCGTTACTTTTCCCCGATCTAGCCTGGGATCCCCAAAGGCCATGCTTCCTCTTCGTCTGTCTGCATGGAGCCAGCAAGCTGGGCCGGTTTGTGCAGTTGCGGGAGAGATGGCATGGCCTCTTACTGTCTTCCCCACCAACTGAGCCCAGCCTAGCGCACGTCCCCCAGCTCTGGTCCTGACTGACGTGAGCAGGAGCCTCACGGGTGGTAGGAGTGCAGGAGGACTGCCTAGGCTGCAGGGCTCCTACAAAGTGCATGACTATACCTTCCCCTTCACCAGTGGGGCACCGGGGACCCTGGCACATGGTGCCTCACCCCCCCCCCCTTTGCGATACACTCTGCCCTCTTTGGATGGAAGTGCTGGCTCAGCTAATGCACGGGCACTGGTGCATTCTTCCACCGCAGAGTGGCTTTCTGCCAGGGCACTGGGGCTAGTTTGCAATGCAGAGGCTCAGTACCAGTAATCAGCAGTGGACAGGGTAGACGACAAGGGCTGGTCCGACAACTGTTCCTGCCCAAGCTTTGTGTTATTAGCCAGGACCTCAGGTTCCTAGAGGGACCAGCGCGGGCCAGACAAGGGACAGGAAATCCAAGCAGAGGGACCCTCATCCCAACCCAGCTTCAGTGCAGCTGCAGAAAGCATCAGTACCTACAAAGATCCCTAGTGCATGAACCTGTCAGAGTCCCACAAGGTCAGAGAAATGGGTAACATCACACAGCCCAGGGAAACAAACAAGCTACATTCATTGCCTGATGGCCAGCAGGTTCACAGGTGAGAGCTAAATTCACCTCTGGGGAGGGGGTGGCTCAATTCCCCTGAACTGTGACTGCCTGTACAGAGGGCATGCGGGAGTTCGGAGTGTGGCTAGGGTGTAGCACATCTTTGGTCCACCCAGATATCTCTTGTGCATTCCCTGTCCATCTGGCTTTAATCCTCAAAGAACGTGTCCATTGCACTAGGAGACCACACGCATGCACACGCCACTCACTGCAACCAGTTACCTTCCCCCCTTGCACAAAGCCCGAGGCGACACCTCTGTGAGCAGCAGCAGCGAGGCCAGAATTGGTGAAGGGGCCCGGCAGGGCAGGGAGCTGGTGGCCAATCTCTGGGGTGAGGGTGGCACTGCCAGCCAAAGCCATTCAAAACCACGAAGGAGCAGCAGCCTCAGTCGCTTGCATTTGCCACGGTCAGGTAGGTAGCGTTGCCAGCTCTGTTCTGCGGCATCAAGCTCGTCTGTATCAAGTGCAGCCAGAGAAAGGAAAAAGGCCACCAGGATTCCTTGGGCAGCCACCTGCACCAACCCTCCCAGTGCAGGGACCCCACTGGTGCTGCAACAACCTGGAGCCGAGAGCAATTCCAGCCAGCTGCGTGTCACAGCCCAATCCTCCATCGCACCCAGGGCCCTGCCAGCAGGGCCCCATCGCCACTTGATACCCGTCACAGGCTGCATGCAAGGAGCCACGGAAACCACGGGCTCACCCCCTGCACAGCAAACCAGAGGGGTTTTCCCACTCGGCAGGGAAGAGACTCTTCTCTGCTTTACAGCTTAGGAGCACCATCAGCAGCCATGGGATGACCCCACTCCCTCCAGCTGGGGCCGACCTGCCCCCTGCAGGCCGTTCCCATGCTCAGTACATTCGCTTTGGGCAACGTTCCTGCCACTTCTCCTGAAATACTATTCCCAGCGTCCAGTGGACGCGACTGTTGGACCTTTAAAAGACACCAGCGGAGATGGAGTCTGCTGCTTCTGAGCTGCCGGCCAGCATCTGGGGATGTAGGATTGTCATATTGCTGAGACCCTCCACGCACTCGGACTGCAATCCCACCAGAACCAGCCCGAGGCCCAGACAAGCTCCCCTGGACCCTCGCCGGGAGAAATCCTCAGGTGCAGAGCTGTCACCCAGGGCACTGCTGGGATCCCACCCTGCTGCCACCGGGCTGGGAAAGCAGGAACTGAGCCCTACAAGAAGAGGTCCTGGGAATTCGTGGGGAAATCTTACAGCAAAAGGGGATTAACATGCTGAAGAAAGCAATGAAATGGTCATTAACGCACCGACCCTGCTGTTTGGGCAGCCCCTTCCCTGGGATTACGCTTCTCCGCTTTGCCCGTGGCTGCAAGAGGTGCACCCCTCCCCTCCCCCAATCATTTGCCTGGGGAAATCACAGTGCAAATTTGCTTTCTTAAGAAAAGTGAATTGTGTGCTAGTGAGCAGGGCCAGCCCCAGGCCCTGAACTCCCTGATTTACCCTTAGAATGGGCACACCACAGGTAGGGCACATGTCCCTTCACACCCCACCCCTCCCCCACAACAGAGCTCAACCCTGAGGATGGGGGCACCGTTTCCATGCTTGTTCGGGCCCTGGCCACGGGGGAAGCTGCCAGCATTTGTAGAGGGTTAGACCCTGCAGTCCCTTCTAACCCTCTGACTCTATGGGACACTAACCACCAGGAACCAGACTTGGGTCCCAGGCCACTGGCCAGCCCTCAGAGACTTCTGGTGACTACAGACCAGTGCCAGCTTCGAACCCGTGCCCCTGGCAGTGGACAAAGGTTAGTGCTAGCAGGTCCTCGCTACGCCATGCAGTGTTCTACCCTGAGAGAAGCTTGGGACATGCGACCCTCCAGCCTCCCGTTGGTGCTCCCCCAGAGACAGCGGGTTCTGCAGGATCCCGTAGCTCCGAGCGGCTGGGAAGCTCAGTAATGGTGGAGCAAGGGGTGAATATGGACCCCTGGAGCTTGAGAGGGAGGAAAAAGGCTTTAGGAGGAAAATAGCCCAGAACAGCAGAGCTCAGAATGATCCGTCCTAAAGCGTGGGTGGCTGAGCTCCGTCCTATAGAACTGTGCTGGGATACTGCCCCCCACGGCGCCAAGAGCTCTCACTGCCCCACAGCATGGGGCCCGCTGCGTCAAGCCCCACATCACCTTGCTCTGAGTCTGAGCACCGGAGCTGGCCCAGGAGGCACCTGGCCAGGCGTTCCAGCTGTGGATAAATTAGGGGAAGGTTTGACCCTGCTGAATTCGCAGAAGGGCTTTGAAATGCTGGAAGTGGCAGGAGATTGCTATGATCCCGCACGACCCCCGATCAGCTGAGAAATACAGCGGGCACCAGCTGGATCTGGGGTTTGCATCTCAACCCCTCTCCCCTGGAAGGATCCAGCGTGGGCCCATGGCTAGTCAGAGGCCCCGCTACAAAGCCACCATAACGCTACCTCTATGACCTACTGCCCCCTCTCCACGTGGTCTGAGTCAGGAGATCAAGAACGACTGGACCAAACTGCTATGAGCAGAGCCTGAAAAGAACCATGGACAGCAACAGCTGAGCAACCAGGAGAGAGCTGCAGCCATTGAAGTCTCTCCGGCCATCTTGGGGAAGTCTTCAGGGGCAGTAAAAGATGGCGGCAATTCTGAAATCGGGCTTTCCCAGCCCTCCCCTCAGACTGTTGGACAGCAGAACGAGCAAAACTTCCAACCGAGTTTTCGGCAACGTTTTTCAACAATGGGAAAATACCACCGAACGTTCAGAGAACCATTAAAATGCTTTAAAAAATTCTCAGGATTATTGGTTTTTACTTAAAAATAAACTGCAAACCCAAAAAACAGTTAGATCACATGGGTACTGTAGCATCACCAGGCTAGGAATTCCTACAGCTCACCCCCTGCCCACAGTCACCCCTCCACACCGACAGCAGGCCAGGAATCATTGGGCTAGGTACTCCCACCCCACAACCCTCCCACCACTGTTTTCTTCCTGTGTTTAGGACTAATCAGAGCTATATTACTGCTTGGGGGTGGGGTGGGGCCTGTTGGTTTTAAACACACCCAAACAGGGCAGGTTTGTGCAGGTGATTTCTACACCCCAAATCCTAGAGTTCCTCCATGGAGACAGGCTTAGGGTCACTTCCCAGCCAGATACATGAAACTAACACTCCCAAACTATGGCCCTGACTCCCAGTACCTTTCACATTCAGGAGCTCCCCCCACCCAGGGGCATTCACACCAATACACACCTGGCCCACGCTCCCTTTCCCCCACCTTAGTTACAAACACACACGGCCTGCCACCACTCCTAGCCAAGTCTTCAAGCACCATACACCCACCTGTGAATTAAGTCTCGTGTTACCCTGGAGGTAGGCCAGCATTATCCTTGTTTTACACAGGGGTGAGGTGCACTGTATCCTGCTCCCACTGAAACAGATGCAGCAGGATCAAGCCCCATGTTAATTGCCTAAAGCCATGCAGCAAGTCCGTGGGTGTGGCAGGAAAACAACCCGGATCAGTGCCCCCCATCAGACCATCCTCCCTGGTTACAAAAGGCCCATTCCCAGCCCGGCACTATACCAGGCCAAGCCCTCACCTCGCTGGAAACAATCAACCTGCTGAAGCAGGCCTGTGGCTGGCGGCTTTGAAAGCACAGTCCAAGGCAGGGACAGTCCTCGGACTGCACAGAAGGGAGGCGGTGCCCTGGGCGACAGAGCAGCCTCCAGGCATTGCAGCCTCCAGGCAGAAGGTGGCAAAGTCCCTTCACTTCAGTCTGTTCCAAGAGACCTCGAGACGCTTGGCGTTTTGGCAGGGCCTTTGCCCCAGGGCGCTCAGTGCCACCATGAATGACCCAATTCATGCCCAGCACGTGGCACTGGCCCAGTTCCATAGCAGGGCGGAAAGTGCAGAGACCAGCCAAGAGCACAGAGCAAGCCTGGGGGCAGGGGAGGGGAGAGCAAACGTTTTTGAAAATTACACAAAGTTCCCACAATTTAATCGGTCAATGATTCACCCACAGCCTAGCACCAAGGGCTAGTGGCCATGATCAACTTACAAGCGGGGGGGGAAAGAGGGGGGAAAGGGGGACGGGGGGATGGACAGATGGGGCGCGTGGGGGTATTCAAAAGGGAGAATATAACCTGTGTCATGAGTGTGAAAAAGCCCTCAATCACCTGCCCTGGCGAGGCAAAATGGATTGTGCCCAAAGGGAAACTGTCAAATCATTTCTCATTCAAATACCAGGAGAGAGCCCATTATGAAAATTATTCAAAGCCTAGAAAGGCCAGGGGCCCAACGTGAGCTACCTCAAGAAGGGCCTGGGTTTTCAGTGCTGAAAATCAGGGCCCAGGAAGGCAGCTCCGGTCAGATGCCCAAAAATTGCGGGTTACTCTCGAAAGCCTTGTCCTTGCGATTATCACTCCGCCAGCCTGAGTCACAGCCCAAGTGCATGGCCACACTAGGAAGAGAAGCGGGAAAACCTGCCTCCCCGGGCTGTACAAGTCTCTGCAGGTGCACACGTTTGAGCAAGAGTGGCTGTTTGGAGACCACCCAAGTCCCACCTACACTGTGGGCATACGTGGGATTTCAGTGATCTCCTTAGTGCCACTTACATACTTAAATTAGACACCTGCCGAAGCACCCTGCCGAGGACCATAACCGGAGTATTCCCCCTGGCACGGACCGTACTGCTCAGGCACAAAAGGCAGCAGAGGAGTATTCATTATACATTCATAATAGGGAGCTTTTTCCATTCAAATCCGCCTTAGTCGGGCCACTTGGTGCACAGACAATTGGTTTTGTTTACAAAAAACCCAACAACAACTTACATAGAATTGAGCCAGGCTACAAACATTGAAAAAACAATCTTACAAAATACGGCTTCGTAAACACACGCACACACAGGCACACAGAGACTCGTGTCTTTGCATCCAGCAAATGGATTTTGTGGTGGGGGGGGGGGGGGGGATTATCTCAGACATTAACGATCCAGGCAAATTCCAATGGACGTTATCCGGGTTGTTGCAGTCAAGACTGCAGGACACACAAAAAAATGCACAAAGGGAAAAACTACATTTCCCAGCAACCAGTGCTGCTTGCTTATAAACAGGGTGTTCAAAGGGATGGGGGGTGATGGGAGAGAGAAAGGATTCTGGGAAATATAGTCCCTACAGACACAAATCTAGAGACATGCTTTTGGAAAGCAAGGAGATGAGGGTTTTCTCCATCTCTCTCTCTCTCGTGCCCAGGGAGGGAATATTTAAAATACGACCTTTAATATATTTTATTAAAAAAAAAAAACACACACACAAAGAAAAGAATAAAGAAAACTCTTTGTGCAGTTTGGCTTAGTGCAAATGGGCGCGTTGACGCAGGCACTTCCGGGCGCTCTCGTTGCCACGGGAGCGGGGGGTTTTTTTTTTTCCTTTATAAAAAAAAAACAACAACAACAAAACACTTGAATCCCTCATCCTGGGTGGACGCATGTCCCCCGTCTCTGCCCTCTGCACCCAGGGAGCCGGGCTCCACCCGCAGAGAGGCGACAGAACAGGTGCGGCTGGGGGAGGGGCAGGTAGCGAGCCACATTTTCCACACGGAAAAGGACGACCAAGAGATGCCGCATTTTCCAGGCACAGCTTATTCTTCGGCACCGTTACCCCCACCGCCGCTTTCCCCCCACCCCGTGTCCATCCCGGACACAGAGCTCACAGATCTGACCACATACGCGTCTTCAAACAGTTGAGGCATCTGTTGCTGAGTCCATCTCCCTCCCCCTCTGCCCTCCCAAAATCGAGAATTCCCTGGAGGAGATAACAAACAGCACCGTCCCCCCTTGCCCCTGGGACGCTGGGTGTTTTAGCCCACCAGAGTCAGGACTCAGATCGGACGTGGCACTTTAAAACCAAGAGATAAAAAAGAAGGGTAGAAAACGGCTGCTCGGAACCTCGTCACATCCCAGCGGGCTGCACCGGCAGGCCGGGTTGGGTCCTTTTCTTGGTCTGAAGTCCATTTCGGTGGCGAACTGTGGTTGGTGAGATTCCAAAGCAAAAACCAAAAGGGAAAGGAGCTCGCGGCTTCCTGTGCAAGCACAGTACCAGGTCCGCTCCCCTCCTTTCCCACAGCGCAAGACGGAGCTGGTGGTTGATACTGGCCTCCCACTGCTGGATCCCAGCGCACGGACATCCCTGGCTCGGCCGGATCCCTGACGGCAGTCAGATGGCGGGAGGGAGGGGAGAGGAACGTAGTGAAGGAAGAGAAAATAGCTTATTTCCAAAAGAGAGTGATCAGAAAAGCTCCGTGCGTATGTGTGCGTAAAGTGTAAAGCTTCCAAGAGACAAGAGCACGACGCTGGCGGGGAGGAGACAGGATGAGGCGCCGCAAAAAACAAAAATACAGCGCCAGACGAATGGCTCTCAGGGGCCCGATCCTGGAGGGAACCGGATCTAAGATGATGTCGGGAGCCGTGTCGCACCAATGGGGATGGAGGAGGGGGAATGAGTTTTTCCTTTTCAAGGACAACCCCTTCCTTTTCCCCCCCCCCACGCCTAGAATCACCGCCCTACAATTCCTCAGAGCAATTGCAGGCCAAGGGGCTCCTTTTTCCTGAGTCCGGGGCAGTTTCCGGCTAGCCACAGCTGAGTCCCTGGGGGCCCGGAGGTGGGGTCGGGGCTCGAAGGCACCTGAAGTGCAAAACGTGCAAGAAGGAAGCGTTGATGCTGACTTTCCAGAGCTGGGAGGTTCCAGTGGAGCCAGAGGGGCCCGGGCAGCGGGGCCAGGCGCGGGGGGCAGAAGGCGCTCAGTCGACGAACCTCTGACAAGCTTTCTTCCACCGGCAGGCTGTGCACCACATGTCCCGGTTCTCCATCCCGTACACCTTGCGGCACTTCTTGGCCTCGCCACGGGGCTTCCTAGGGGAGAAGAGCAGATGGGCCCGTCAGAGTGGGGCTCTGCCTCGGAGAAGGGAGCGCGAGCAGCACCCTCAGCGCAAGAGACAGGGCTCAGCGGGGACGGAGGCCGATGCACTCCCGGGGTGCTGCTGTACCAACGGCCAAGGCCTCTGGCCGGGAGAGGCGTGGCAGGGCTCTCCGAGACCCGACGGAGTAGGACTGACCGTGGAGCGTTAGCACGAGCCCACGGGCTCCCAGCACAGGGAGCTTCTGCATCTTTAGAAGCAGTTAACTGGCACGGTCCTGCCCCGCCACGCAGTTCCCCCCCCTAAGTTGTACGGCAAGTGAAAGGGGCGGGGACACGGTTAGACACCAGGCCTCGGAACGTGGTATCCGTTCAGTGGGGTGAGACGACTATCCAAGGCCTTGCCCAGCTGGTGGCTCGTCCTCACATGCCCGCTATCTCCCTTGTCCCAGAGATGCCTTCGCTGGGCACAAGCCGCACATTAACCTGGTGTCACGATCCCTTGAGCTGCCAAGAGCACTCCTTGCCCCGGGACCGGGCCGGAGCACCGCTGGGCTGCCTCCCCGGGCAGCACACAGCCACACTCGAGACATGGGTCCCTGCACCCGGGCCCCCAGGGACTCCCTCCCCTCCCCTCCCCTCCTGGCCTGTGAAGAATGGGGAGACAGGCGGCTAATGGAGCTAGGGAGGGATCTGGCTCCCAGAGCAGCCCCTGGTGGCCTTTTCTCTCCACCTATGAGATTAAATGCTCACGCACCTGAAGTGTCCAGCTGCCCCTGAGCCTGGCTCCTTCCCAGGCTGGCAGCACGGCTGGAGGGGATGACTCAGGTGTCTATGCATCAGGGACAACTTCTCCCTAAAGCCCAAGGTTCCAGCCCCAGGAGGATCGAGTCGGGCTGTGGTCCGGCAGGAATGGGCTGTTAGCACCACCCCAACTCACCTGGTGCCCGCAGCCAGCTTTGGCACAGAGGGGGGCGCTGCGGTGATGGGCGGGTGAGGGATCTGCGGCCGCTTCTCTCCCACGCCAACGGGGCGGAGTGCCGTCAGGCAGCCCTGGGGACGACACAGCCCACTGTGAGACCCTCCTGTCCCAGCCAGCACTCACGGGCCCGGCAGCCACGACCCCGCCAGGGCAGAGCGAGCATGGGGGCGAGAGCAGACAGGTCGCTGCCGGGCAGCGGCACAGACCTGCACCCGCTGGGATCTGCCCTCTGGAGATACTAGCCAATGGGAGGCCAAGGAGCCTTCAGCCCACGGTCCCCACGCTGAGACGTGGGAGCTGAGATCTGGGTGGCAGGCGCCAGAACGCACCCTATGCCCTTCCACCTGGCACGGCCGAGGAGGCCTCACACGGCTAGATGGAAGCAGTGACTGTCCATTTCAGCCTATGGTTGATGCTGCAGCTCCCTTGGTTCTGCAGGTCTCACAACCTACATGTGTCCTGCCAAGCGGAAACAGCAGCTGAAGAGAATGGGAAGAGTGAGCCAGAGCCAGAGAAGAGTTAACGCTTGGGGTGGGGGAACCTGGCTCTGCCTCAAGGGTCCGGAAAAGAAGACCAGTTCCCTTCTTGTGGTTAGGTGAAAATCGCCACCACCTGTTTCGTGGCCTAGTGATTAGAGCTAAACCTAGGGTTGTGAGTTCAATCCTTGAGGGGGTCATTTAGGGATCTGGGGCAAAAACTGGGGATTGGTCCTGCTTTGAGCAGGGGCTTGGACTAGATGACCTCCTGAGGTCCCTTCCAACCTTGATTTTCTATGATTCTAGTTCTGCCACAGACTGTGCGAGCTTGTGAAACTCACGGTGCCTCTGTGCCTCAGTTTCCCCATACGTAAAAGGAAACCACCACCCGACCTCAAATGGGGCTCAGGCAGCTTAGCACGTGTGTGTGAAGTGTTCTGCAGTCCCTAGGCAGGAGGCACCAGGCAAGCCCAAACATGATAACTGAAGATCTAGGAAAACAGGGAACTTTTCTACCAGGGACCATTTCACAGCCCAAAGTTTTCCACTTTTCACACCACACCCTGAAAGGCAGAAGCTTGCTCCAGTGGCAGCTGGAGTCTCTGCTCTAAATGCAACCGGGTCCCAATTTCCTGCAAAACCAGCCCAGGTTCGAGCCAAAAACATCCTGTCAAAGGCCACAGGCTTGTCATGAAACAGAGTTTGTTTTGCAAAACGGAGACAAGACCGATGCAAACCCCTGCAGCGCACGGCATTCCAGATCAGAGGCCAGCCTGCATGGCACACGCACTTCCACTGTGTCTCTGCTGAATTCTAGCCAGGAAATTGCTCTGTGCTTCCCTCCTTTCCCTCTTCTGATGGACTTGGAGCATCCCTCCTCTCAGAGAGCGTATTGTTCTTGGCACCTGAGGGACAGGGACCTGTAGACGGGACGGGTTTGGGGAATGATCTGGGCTGTTTTAGCGCAGTCATATGTCCCACTGAGGTACCGATAGGGGCCATTCTAGGACTCCGGCTGCCTCTCTCCTGCCAGCCAACACAGAGGGTGGGGGGACTGTCTGGTTACTCACCGGGGACCCTTTAAAAACAACTGGTGACTGGGGTGCTGGGGGCGGCTGCCAGGAGATGCTGAAGCCCATCCCGCCAGGCAGGGTTTTCGAAGCAGCTGAGATGCTGATGGGAGCCATCGCCTGAAAGCCACAAATGTAACCAGGAGAGGATGAGATGCATCTGGGCACGAGGACGGGGGGTGGCCAGGAGAGCTGGGGAGGGAGCTGGCTCCCGTCGCCCCAAAGGCCACCAGCTGCGGGTCAGTGTCAGCAAAGCCCGGTGAGACCTCCCCGGCGTGGGGCCCAGCTCCGGCTAACACAGCACTACGCCTGCATTGCCCAGACGGGGCAGAGCTCTGGACAGGCCTGACAGAGAGCAACAGTGCTGAGAAATGTCACAGGCATCCGAACAAGCCCCTGCCGGGCCCCCACCGGCCCATCCGGCGGGCGTGGTCTGCCCAGCTGGGCAGGGCCACCACTTCATCCGAATGCTCCAGCAGAATAGGGGGGGGCGGGGGGCGGTCAGGAGAGATGAGCAGAGGGAGTCCAAGTCCAGCACGGTTTTGGCATTAAATACGCTCTCAGAACCTTCCTGCCACGGGATGGTTCGGCTCCCAGGTCTGCGTGGGGCTTTCACACTGTGCGTACGAACACAGGGGCTGCCCATTCACTCCAGTGTCCTGCCTCCCACTGGCCCATGCCACACACTTGAGAGCCCCCAAATACCACCTGGGGTGGGCAAGGAGGGACCATCCCCAAAGCCCAGCTGCTGAGGAATTTCTGCCCCAAAACATGAGGCACGACAGCCCTGGAGCATTTCTACCCTGCAACTGCAGCTGCTGCTCTCGTCTTTTGTCCTCCCTGAAACTTCCCAGATCTTCAGCCAGCCTCAAGCTGGACTCTGACTTCACCCCCGTTTCCACACGCACCCCTGGCCGCGCCTGCAGAAGTGTCCAGGCCTCCACCCAGTGCATCCAGATCAGGCAGCCTGGCTCCAACTGCCTGACTCACACAAAACTGGAGCAAACACACTTCTGGGAGCACTGCCAGTCGTGCGAGCAAAGACCAGAGGCCAGACTGCCCCCGTAGGCAAACCTGCCTCCTGCAGTGGTGAGTTCCACAGGCTCGCGGCAGCGTTTGCCTCCCAGCATGGCGAGGGCCATGCTCCAAAGGCACCTCCTATACCCCAGCCACTGCCTCCTTCCACAAGCACCATCTGGGAGCCTTGTTTGAAAACGTTTGCTGCACAGTCTGAGGCTGCAGCATGGCCAGGGCAGCAAAGATGCACCCTGTTCTAGGAACACTCGTCAGGGCGGACGTGGGAGACGTCAATGGATTTGCACTGGGCTGAGCCTGGTATGGTTTCAGCTCAGGGACTGAGGAGCCCACATGTCCCAGCATGCATTACTCCACCATCTGTGTCCTCCTTCCCCACCAATGCGGTCTCACCTGCTTTTCCACATGGCCCACCTGATAGGCGTGGTCGGTGTGGACATGGCACAGGCTCGTTGGAGCTGAATGACTCAGAGGAGACTCCACGGAGTCCTCAGGCTTCACCAGCACCGGCGGGGTTCGCTGCACCTCCAGGACAGGGAAGGCCGGGGGCACCGAAGAAGTGGGCGAGACGGGGGTCAGGCTAGACAGTCCATCCGTCAGGGAGTCCACGTTGACGTCCAGCTCCGTGTAGTAAAAGTCCTCCTCGCCGTCACTCTGATCCAGGTCGGCTTTCCGGCTGCACAGGGAAAACGGAGTCAGGCGCTGGAGACATTTCCAGCCCTGACCCAGCCACGGGGGCAAGGCTAAGGGTCCTGCCTACCGCCTGAGAGCATCCCACATGCGATTGTGCTGAGCGATCACAGCACCTGGAGCGGTTTGCTGCTGGTCACTAGCAAGGCATTGAGAGAGACAGCCCAGGCTGGAGAGAGCTAAGGGGGCACAGTGGTCCCAGGCTGCACCCCAGGGATCCTGTCACAGTGGCGCAGTGAGCAGGGTGAAATACACAGCTTGTTGTGCTGAGCAAGATTTGCACTTCATACACTGGTGTAAAGATTTTAAGTGAGGCTTTAAGTGTGGGTGCTAAGAACAGTCAGGAGGAGGCTACCGGTTTGTTATTTTCTGTTTGCTTATTTCGGGAAAGGGAAATAAGGACGGAAAACGAGTGCAAGCAGTGAAGCTACTGCGAAGTTGGAATTTTTTAGACTGCAGGTTGCAGAAAAAGAAAGAGAACACGAGAGAGTCTTGGTACTAAAGAAACTGGCCATGGAGAAGACGGAAAGAGAGAAAACACGAACTGGACCTCCTAGAGAAGCAGAACCAGAAACCACCGACTCCAATCATTCCCATCACTCCAAAAACCCACAACTGGGACCACCTATGGCCTGCATACAACAAGGACCCTGCTCACTGCGGCACACCCATCCTATCCAACAACCCTGGAGGGCCAGCAAGAGGGATTCCATGCCTGGCTCATCCCACTGATAGGGGCTGGGAGGGGATTGCTCAGTGATCTCTTGGGCTGGTTAAGGGAAGCGATGGAGTGGATGGACTCCAAGACAGGAGGCTGCAATGAGAGGCTTCCTGAATGGCAGACGTAAAGGCAGGAGCACGGGAGGCGAGGAAGGGAGAAGTAACCTGGAAGCAACCAAACACGGCTGCAGGAGATGTGGGGGAAAAAATTGGGGGAGGAGCTTTGGCAGAGCCTGCCGTGCCCGTAGGACATAATTCCTTCCTTCCCGGCCCTCCTCCTACAGCGCAGCCTGCCTGGTACCGCCCAGAGCACTGCAGGACCCAGCGCACCCTCACGCCTACCCGAGGTGGACGGTTCGGATGTGCTTCTGCATCCCCGAGGAGCTGCTCAGAACCTTGCCACAGCTTTTCCACAAGCACTTGAACATCACCTTGGTGGAGTTCTTGAGGAGAGGAGAGAATGAGAAAGAGAAAGAGAATGAATGAGGCCCACCGCTCCCACTCGGGCCCAGGCAGCCCCACTCCATGGGGCTCAGATCTCCACCTGGAAAGGGGACCAAGGCTCTTAATCCCACAGGCTGGGCTGAGTGTGCGTGGGGAGGGAACATGGTCCAGTGGTTGGAGCAGGGAACAGTGAGACTTGCCCGTGTCACCACGTCCCTCTGACTTGGGTGAGCTCCTGAACTGCTCCCCCAACTGTAACATGGGCCCAGAGGTACCGGGAGGCTCTGAACTGCCAGGCCCAGAGGTGCCGAGGGGCTCTGAGCTGGCATAAATTAATCACTGGTGCTAGAAGAGGGGCTGCAGACCATTCTGCAGCGGGGAAAGCCCTGCTCGCTGCAGGGACGCAGCTCAAACTACTCGGGCTTCCTGTTCACACCCGTGTGCCATGCGGGGCACTGGACTCTTGGCTGGAGAGTCAGAGACCCCTCACTGTTACTGTAATTCAGCCCCCACCGGGAGCGCCCCTCGGCCCTGCAACCCACTCCCCAAGCCCGTCCCGAAAAGCGAGTCCCGTCAGCCCTGAAGGCACAGCACAATGCCCAGCTCTCCTCTCCAGCCTGGCAGGGAGGGCGTGATGACGAGGAGCAGAGGGGGAGCAAGTTGATTATTTGGGGGAGGAGACAAGTCTTTTTCTCCTGCCTGCAGAGAGGCCCCTTTCTCGTCATTTCGATGAGTCCGCTTCGCCCCCAGCACTGCTCCGGCCCCACCCCCAGGGACGGCCCCCAGCCTCGGTCCCCCTTACCCCTGTCCATGCCCTCCCACCCCTCCCCTGAGCTGCGGCCCCACTCCCAGCCTGGTTCCTGGGGTGGGGCACAGACAGGGGCAAGGGGGGCGCGACCGTGAAAAGTTTGACCACTGCTCTGCCGGACCCCCGGGACTCTCCCCCCCAACCACCTTCATCACTGCGCTGCTTTTGGACCGGCCCTGCAGCCCCATCGTTCCAGCTCCCGTCCTCCGCACCTTCCTCTTCCTGGGAATGGGGTCTCCGAAGAGGAAGTGGGTCGCTTCGGTCTCCTCGATGCCGTCGTCCAGCTGGGGGGCCGGCAGGAAGCTCTTGGCCACGTCGGTGGAGAGCGGCGGCGACGGGGTGGAAGGGGTGGAGCGGTCGCTCGGCAGGTCCCAGCTCCAGTCCCCACTGTTGTTGCTACTGCTGCTGTAGCTGGAGGACATGGCAGGACCCTCCTTCCAGGCCTCGCAGCTGGGCTCTGCTGCGGCAGGGCGGGGGGGGGGGGGGGGGGAGAGGAATTCAGTCACCCACTGGTCACGGGGGTCAGCCCCAGGACACGCAGACGTCAGCCCCTTCCAGTGCTCTGGCAGATAAGGCACCTGCTGAGCAGAGCTCTGGGAATCCTGCAGGCAGAGCCAGCCCCGGGGGGGGGGGGGGGCATCTGGGTGAACCCCCCAGGCAGCAAGCGCCGTGCCCAGCCCGAGCTCTCACGTGCCATCAGGGCAGGTTTCTCCCCGGGCACAACTCCTGCAGCAGTGGGCTTTGTACAGGAGGGGCTGCCACGCTTGATGGGAACCTCAAACCATCCAGGCCTCAACACCGCCCACCTCCCGCCCCCCAGGTCCTTTGTTACGTGTGGTGCGGTGATGGAGGGGGTGTCCCAGAGCGCCAGCTAGGAACACTGCCTCCAGCAGTACTGCCGCCAGGGCCCTTCGTCAGCAGATCTCAGAGTCCCTGACAAAGAGGCCAGTATCAGTATCCCCATTTAACAAATGGGGAAACTGAGGCAGGGGGAGGGCAGTGACTTGCCCAAGGTCCCCCAGCAGGCCAGCGGCTGAGCCAGGAATAGAATGTGTGTCTCCTGAGTCCAGTGCTCTAGCCCTAGGCCACGCTGCCTCCCATTATTAAGCCAATCTCTATTGGAGACGAGGATGGGATTTCGTGGAGGGGGGCAGATTATCGCCTATCTGCTGCGGCAGGCTTCTTACGCCTTCCTCTGAAGCACCTGTCCCTGACAGCCACCAGCACTGGGACACAGGGCTAGATGGACCTCAGGGCTGACCCAGTCTGCCAGTTCCTATGCTCCTACAAGTGGACTCGGGGGCCTGAATTCCGCTCCTGGCTCTGGAGGAATTCCCTACATCATACAGGATTTACAGAGGCGTAACCGAGAGCAGCACATGGCCCGACACCCCCACTAGCAATTCCACCTTGCCCATCTCGGGGCTCAGCATCCCATCAGTACCTGGGCTGAGGGTGCCAGGCGGGTTGCCAAGCACTAGAGGGCTAGTGGACAGGCTGGTGAGAACTGCGGCTGCCATGACCTCATCTATCCCCGCCTTGCCCGATAGCTTTCTGCAAGACAGAAAAAGGGAGAACACAGCGGTTAGATCCAGCTTAGAAAATTCTCTGGCCATAACTCCGCCAAGCGCCCCAGAGCTACCCCGCAGTAGCGGGGCAAGCGGATGCCCACACACCACCCTGACATCAGGTCCCAGTCCCAGGGCGCGACGAACCAACGTTCAGTCCACCAAGAAGCCTATTGAGACACCCCATCAGGGCAGACACCCGTCCGCAGGCCCCTCCCAATACCATTCCCACAGACCGCTGCGCGCCCAGCACCTGGCAACCATCTCCAGTTACTGCTGGCTGAACCAGCCACCTGGAGGGCAAAGGCGCTTTTACACCCCATAGGATTCCCGCTTCCAATCCAGGCTTGTGTGGCTCCTACTAGCCACATGCAGGGGACGGGCAAGACAGTGACTGCCATGGTCATTCCGCTTCAGGTCTTTTCAAGCCACGCCGGCCGCGCAGGCTGGATCGTATCATACCCAGAAGAGCCACTTTGGGCAGGGGGGCTCCCACCCAACCCTCTGTCCGACGCCCCTCCATCCTGCTGAAGGCGTGGCTCATTCCCTCCATGTGGCCTACCCCAAGCACAGCGCTCCAGAGTGGTCACCCCTGCAGCCAACAGGCTTCCAATGAACAGGACAGGCTGTCGCCCCCCTCAACGCTGCATCCTCCAACACTTCCGACCCAAGGAGTGTGTTACACTGGGCACGCTCCCTGGCTGGGAGACAAGCCGCGGGAGCCTCTCCCCAAGCCTGAGACGAGCGCGGTATTGGGAGGACAAGGCATGATTGCTCACCCCTCTAAGGAAGGGTGTAGATCGCTGGATAGCGCAGAACAGCGAAGTGCACCGTAGGTTGCAGGCCAGCCTTGTGGCGTGACCAGCTGCCGTGTGGCAGGGGCAAGCCACAGGTTTGTGCATCCAGCCCCTCACTCCTGGGCCAGCAGGAGCGGAGGTGCCCCAGAGGGCGAAGAGTGCCTGGACGATACCTTGGGTAGGCCCCCACCGCCTAGCAGAGCCGCTGCCTTAGGGTGCAGGACGGGGGAACCAAAGATCTAGAGCAGCCAGTGGGTCCGGCAGCGAGCAAAGCACATTTCTCAATCATAGGCAGGTCAACAGTGGAAGAAAGGGAAAGGAAAAGAAATGAGCCCTAATGCAAAGAGGGATGTCACAGGCAGCTGTACGCTGCAGGGCGAGAGACCCCCTTACTAGAAATCCCCAGCACCAGCCTGCCCCCACCACCTACACACCTCAGAAGGTGCAGTCCCTTTAAAAGCCAGCATGATTCATCCTCTTCCCCCGCCTCCCCAGTCTGCACCACATGATCCACCAGACCCAGGCAGCAGCCCAGAGCTGGGGGGGCGGGGGCGGGGGGGAGAGAAGGGTTGCGCACAGGGCCTCTGACTGCCAAGTGCTTTATCTGGGTCAATGTCTAACCGAGAAAACCACGGGCGGGGGCTGGCCATGCCGAATGAGCAGAGCCGGGGAGAGGCGCTCCCGGCTGCGGAGGGGAGCAAGGGCTTTTAGTTCTGCATGTTCACGGAGGGCAGGGAAGCAGCATCTTGGGAGAGGCTGTAAGGGGGGGAGTCGCTCCCCCTCTGGGGTCACTTAAAACACCTGGTTCTCCTCCGTACAGGACAATGCTCTGCCAGCCAGTGAATTATCCTCACAACTCCCCTCCTCAGCTTAGGCAGGCAGCCATCCTTCTACCCCTCTAGATGGGGAAACTAAGGCACGGAGGGATTAAGAGACTTGCCCCCCCGAGACACACTGAGCCAGTGACAGAGCCATTATGAATACCCAGGAGCCCTGGTGCTGGGTCACACTCCTCCCCTCCCCCCGCTATATTGACTGGCAGCCCAGCACTGGCTTGGCGAGTCTACCCTGCCGCCCACGGGCCTGGCTCTCTGCGAAGGGACAAGGGGTTCTCAACCCAGAGAGTGACGGGAGGCTGGCAGGGGCTGCCGAGCTCCGGCAGCAAGGGTGGGTCGTGGACTCTAGTCCATACATGTCGAGTGCAAGCCAGCAACCTCTGCCGGGCATCACCTGCCGAGAGCCAGAAGTGGCATCACAGGGCGACAGAGCAGCTAGAGAGTTCTGGCCTCTGCTTGTCGAGGGGTGGAAATGTCACGCACAGGCCCTGTGTACATGGCACATGTGACAGAACACAACGTACAACAAAACAAAGCACTCGCCCTGCAGCGGCGTCCCCCTTCCTGCGGGGCTAGGGCTGGCTCCTCGCTCCGGGCACCACAGGTCACAACCAAGCTGGGCCCAGCCCAGTGGGACAGGAGCTGCAGGGCAGGCTTGCCCTGGAAAACCCACCCCATGGCCTCCCCCCACCCAATGACCCCCACCCTGCCAGGACCTCTCTCCCCTCAGGAGAGATGGGCAAGTGGAGGGGGGACTCAAGGGGGCAGAGGGGAAGGGGAATATAGATGGGGGAAATGGGGCATCCAGGGAGGAGTCCCTGGAGCTACTGGCGCGGGGGGGGGGGGGGGGGGTTTAAAGAAGGAAGCAGCAGGGACTGGGACAATCCATAGGGTTTGTGTTACTGAGTGGCGATGGAGAAGTGGAGGTTAGATGAGGGCTGCAGTACTGGGTACATTTCAAGGGGGGGGGAACCCTAAGGAGCTGTCCAGGTTATTTCGGGGTGCCTAACTGTGGTGGGAACTGGCGAGTGTCTCAAGGCAAGGAATAAAGCCTAATCAATAATATGGTACAGATAACCTAGGATCTATAGACAGAGACGAGTACTGGAGGTATTTTATTAGCGTAAAAGAAATAAAGCAACATTTTAATGGCCAAAACAAACCATGAAATTCCCCAAAAATAAAACGAAAATTAAATCACACTCTCTAAAGCTTTCTGCTGGAGATGGCGCCTCCTGCTGGTCAGCACCTTCCTTCCCCGCCATTCGTCAGCCCAGGAGGCCACCCTGCAGCTCTGACACCGCTCAGCAAGTGGGGTTCCCTCCCTGCCAGGGGCCTGATTGCTCTCGAGCCTGCCAGCCTGCCCAGCCCACTGTCGTCACCTGCTCTCTCTACACCAGAGCTCTGCCTACGAAGGGGTCGGACTCCTTTGGCAGAGCGGGGTAGGATCCATAGTCCAGCGCACTCCCGTGGACGCACTCTGCCTCCCCAACCTGTGTATAGAGACGCTGGCTCATTCCTGCGCTCCAGGAGAGCGCCAAGCCTACGCCGGCCGGCTGAGTGCTACAGGCTACCTTTTCAGTGCTTAGCCAACAGCGTCTCCCAGGACCCCCCACGCCACTGCCCGCTTCCCAGGGCCCTCTGGGGGGAAAGCAGCTTGGGGAAACTAAAACACACAAAAAAAAAACCCCGCACACCACAGAGCACCCTCCCCATGTCTCCCAGTAATTAATGTCCTGCAAACCCACTCCAAGAGCAGGAATCAGCCAGACTGGTGTATTTATAGCACATGTGGGGGTCCAGAATTTCTTGGGTAGCTATTTCTGTGCCAAATCGTGCATTCCCTCACTCAGCCCCCGGCGTCCCCCTCACCCTGTAGACTCCTTCTGAATTCCAGCAAGGAGCTCCAGGCTCGATTGATCCCTAGGGTATAACTATTTACCCACCCCGTCTTGTGGCTTCCCTACAACGGAGCAACTGTCTTTGGTACGCACCAGTGACCATGCTGGAGCACGGCTCACCAGCACAAACCACCACCAGGATCAACCTTGCCCTTATCTTCAGCTACTTAGACTTCCTAGCCTTCAACTCCAAGGGAGAGAGCATTTCCTGAGTACCCTGGTGCCTACCACAATTAAACCAGGTTTTCACAGCCCTCCACTATCACCAGAAGCCACTTCTGCTCCGGATTCAAGCACGAGGCTTACACCAGAACATCGGCGTCCTAGCATACAAAGAGGGCCCTGAATGGGCATTTAGGGTCAGAATTAAGGGCAGCAGGGACCACCTGCTCATCGAGGCTGACCTCCTGCACACCACAGTGCACTGCACTGAGCCCAATAACCAGGAATACGCTAGAGCGCAACATCCCCCCCAGAAACAAAACGATCATGCGCCACAGGTGGGATGGAGGTGAACCAATGGCTCAGGCCCTGCACTGGCAGGGAACGGAGTTGGTCAGACGCTCGCCAAGATGGTCCAGACGTATCTCTGGGGACTGCCTAGGAGGCAAAGCTGCTGGAATTGTGATGGCCCACATGTTGGATCCCTGTGACCATCTGCTAAGCTTTGATATCCTTGGCATTCAAGTGGTAACTGCCTGGCTGGCTATTGCCTTCCCTGTGCCACGGGTTAACATGGCCTAGACAGTCAGGGCGTTCTTGTCTCCCCGCAAGACCTGCGTCATTCCGCTACTCCACCTCCGCTATCTCCAGCGGACTCGGCCACTTGCTGCCACCAAGAAAGGCTAGATGGGGAAGCACAGAATTCACTGAACCAGCAGCGTTTCAACCCAACACTTCCAGGGCCGCTACCAGCCTCCGGGTTGTCCTGGGTTTAGAGTCACAGTGCAGAGAGTGGGGCGCTGGCATGCAAGAGGCACCGAAACTCAATTAGCATTCTAGGCTTCACCAAACCCACCCCAACCCACCCACTCCCTCAAACCCTGAGCACAAATATAAACACTCAACACTGGCTGCTGCACGGCCCAGACTATTGGGTAACCTACATGGCACAGAAAGCCAGCAGCGTCCCACCTCCCTCCCACAGTGCCGGTATCAGCTCCAACTTCTGGCGGTGAAGCGGAGATCGGCTTTCCCAGCCAGAGACGGCCTTGATTGTGCAATCACTACCTTGGCCTTACATTTGCACACCTGCCCCTCCTCAGCCTGCCACTGGCCCCAGAGCCCACGTTTGGCAATTTGACTTTGCGCAGGGAGCGACACTGCTTTGTCCTCCTGCTGCAGGAAGTCGGAGGGGTACGCTGGAGCTCCGGTGGGGCAGAGGCATTCTGCCTGACACACAAAAGGCATAAAACAGGGGGAAAGGGGAGGAATGAGAGAAGTCACCATTCTTCGGCCCCCTCCCACCAGGCACACACCCCTCCTCTCCTTGCACCAATGATCACCAGGAGTTTAAACGAACATGGTGGTCAATCATTCCCCCAGGTGGGGGACTGCTTTACTGGGGGGGCGCGGGGAAGAGGGGCTGTGGTGATTGGATGGCACAGTGCCAGGCCAGCCAATTGTGGCAGCAAAAACAGCAAGAGAGCTGGGCAGCTTCTCCTAAAGAGCCACTTTAAAATGGTTTCTTCCTGTCTTTAAATAAACCAGAGGTTGGGGGGAGGAGGCGGGGGGAAAGAGAGGAGGAACAAAGAGCCAGCAAGACAAACGAAAAAAACGAAAATCTTTTACTGCGTGTCAGGCCAAGGCAAGAAAACAAGAAGCCCTTTGCTCAGGGGCCTGAATCTGCCTTGCTGGATTCTTTGGGAAGCAAGATCGCAAAGCTGAACTGAATCCAGTGCTTGGCCATAAGTCTGGAGTGCAGGACAGGACAGACCTCAGGGGGTGTAAGGGAAGAGACTTGGAGAGCTGGAGGCTCCAAGGTTTGTTATTTTCTATTTTCCCCAGTGAATGCAGAGCGCCTGAGACGCCCCGGAGCCCTACAAGCTGCAGCCCTGTCTACACAAAGCTTCCCCCCTTTCCCAGTCACGCAGAATCCCTGCATGCCGCTGTTTCATACAGCAGCTGTGACTCATTGAGGCACTTGGCTTCACTGCAGCCCTGCCAGCGTGCCCGCCAGTCAAGTGGCGCTCATTTGCAACGACAGTCACACTGGCCCCCCGCTGGCACTCTCACTTGGCACTCAGAACCAGGGCTGCAGACAGAGGGCAAGGCTTCCCTGGCAGCTCCTCCTCCCAGAGGCCATGAGCAGGCAGCCAAGGGTCCCCTCCCCTTTTCATTGCCCCCTGCAGCAAAGCACACCGGGGAATGGCTAGAGAGGCAGCTAGCCAGCAGTGCTGCGCCCTGGGCTGCAGGAGCACATGTCACTGCTAGGAGGCAGCTGTGATGTTAGGGAGGCCAGGGCAGAGCAGGGGAGAAAGACATTCAGGGAAAGGACGGACAGAGGAGATGGGCTTGGCAAACTGGCTGATGGGGGCAGTGGGCTAGAGGAGAGCAAAGCAAACAGGACAGGGATAGTCTTGGGGCTCCAGCACAGGCCAGGGCTCTCCCCAGCCCAACTCTGCGTGATGAACAGTGCAGCATTTTCTGCTCCTGGGTTAATATTTAACAGGGTTGCTCCGGTTTCCCAATCCCCAACGTTTGCCAGACCGCTGCCAAGTGCGCACAGAGTTTGCTGCTGCCTGCCATCCTGTCCCTCCCACAGCACTGCGAGCTTCCCACCTCCAGGGTGTCATCGGTCTGGTGCTCTCCAACGGGGAGCTGGACACACACGGATGGCACCGGCAGGCTAGGCACTCACAGGGAGAAAGGAGAGAGCTGGGAAGCTTTACGGCACTGCCATCTGCTGTACTCATCCCCCATCTCAATCCCATTACCAACCCCCTAGTCCCAGCTCCCATCAGTCCATCGCAGGCTCCCTCTCAGGAATCCACAGGTTCTGGGCAGGGGTGGCCAGTGGATGCTGGAACAGCATGAAGACACTGCAGCTACCAATAATCCAAGTGTTCCTTGTGGGGGACACGAGTAGACCTTTCTGTTCTCTCTAGTGTTTTCACCTGTGGCCTGTTATCCTCGTATGTAAGCACGGAGCTGCCCTCCTGGTGAAGCCAACTGGGAATCTGATCTGGTTAATATACAAGAGCCAGCTCCAATCTGTGCCATCAAGTTACAAGAAATTTTACAACCCAGCTCCCAGGATCATGGTAGCCCCCATTTATGTGACTCTCCCCCCCGCCCATCAGTGGGTTTCCACACGACCAAGGCCCGGATACCAATCCCTAGGTAGCACCTCAGAACTCTTGGGTGGGGAGATTCTATTCAAACCTCCTTAGCACCAAGAGCATCTCTTTCCACCATCGCCTCAGCCAACAGCAAGGAGGATGGGAGAGGCCTAGGAAGGGATTTATGACCTCTCTGGAGTTCTGTTGGGAAAACACAAGCATAGCATCAAGAGTCCCAACAGCCAGGGCTCTGGGCTAATGTTTCCAGCGCCCCACATTCACAGAGCAGATGCACAGACCATTAGAGAGGAGAATCTGGCCAATCAGAGCAGCGTGTTGGAACAGGATTAATAGTTTGGCCACAGAATTGTGCAGTGCTACCGACTGGATTGATGAGCAGTTGGATGGTGGTGTTGCAGCTGCAGGGAGCTTGGTGGGGGAGGGAAAAGACTGCATGGTGGAGCTCCATCACACATCTCTGGCTAAACAGAACAAGCCTAGGAAGATACCCCTCACTTGTTATTAGCTGTTTAGAGCCCAGCTCAGTTACTGGTTGGGGCAAAGGGATACAGCTATATACAGAGCCTACTCAGAGATCAATCTCACCCAGCCCAAAAATAAACTAGAGACCATTTTAATCAAATATATTAAACTAAAATGATATACAACAGTCAGTGGTTTCCCGATAGGCATCTCAAGCTAAGCAGCATATGCCTGGTTCAGTATTAGGAGGGGTGACCCACCTGCACACTCCAGAAGAAATGGTGTGGGTGACTCAGTAGGAGGTACTCTTCAATTATAGGTGGTATTGAACCAGCAGCAGAAGGTGCTGTGCTACTGAGGATAACCCTCTTTCAGCTGAGACTTAAAAAACACAAAGTCCTGATCATTGGTGGCTATATAAAATCCAAAAGGACACACCCTGGACTGGCAGCATTCCAGCTTTAGCAATCACAATCCCCCTGCAGGGTCAATAAATTCAGCATCTTCCTTTACTATTTCTTAGTGATGCTGGGTACTGCTGAACTTACTCTAGTTCACACCAGAGATGGTGGGAAAGCCCTTCTCTCTCCCCCCCCCCCCGGGGAAGAACTCACAGTTCAGGGCACTCAGCCATTTCAGCATCCCTAAACACAGCATCCTGCTCATTCAGACTCCCCCTTTCTCATGAGCCCTACCCTGCAAGTAATTTACTTACGACTAGGACTGTCTGAAGCCAGAAAGAGATTGGAAATTAAAGGCAGCTGGGATCTTTAGTAAAAATAATAAAATAAAATAAAAATAAAAACACCCTCCTCCGTACGGATGCATTCACTGGCTGCACCCCAGAGATGGCTACATTTTGACAGTCACATCTGTATGTGAAGTGCTTTGGGGTGAAGTGGATTGGATACATGCATGGCCATGATTAATCAGTAACTAAGTCTGAAAAGTCCCCAGAATACCACTGCAAGAATAGTGCGTGTTTCTCATTAGCTGTAAGATTTCAGACATGGGCTACATTATGGGAGGAAGGGTACAGCTCTGACAACCAGAATATAAAATCCTGAGGACAAGTGGATTTAGTTTATTTCTTAAAGCAAATGCCCCTTGAGTGAGAAAGTTTGCATGAAATTCTACTCTCGAAGCAGGGCTGATGGTGTTCAGGAGAAAGAGAGAGAGAAAGAAGTGAGACAGTGGGGGAGGTTATGCAAAAGCAGATGCAAAGTCTTGAAGTTTAAAGGTGAGCTGCGTGGGGAGAGATTAGACTCATGCTTCCAGGCAGTGCTAAGAATATAGGGGAAAAAACTGCCTTTTAATTTTTTTTTTTTTTTTTTTAAATTCAGAACTTCGAGCCTGGAAGAGGGTCTGAGAAGAAGTTGTTGGGCTCCATACAAGAATCAACGGGTGAAGCTCTCTGGCCTGTGGTACGCAGGTCAGTCTAGATCAGGTATGCAAAAAAAGGGGTAAGATTTTGGTTTCAAACCAACAGTTGTCATATGCGCTGCAGTGCATCAGAAAGTACCTGAGCCGTAAAATGCTCTTTCCTGTTTTCAACCAGGACGGGGTACAAACACTCTGGGACCAGGCTGGCACAGTAATTTTATTTAGCAGTCCGCTATGCAATGTGACTGTACTGTACCCTTAAGCAGGGCACAGCTGGCTACAGCTGGCTCCAAGTCACACAGCTCCAGCCACTGAAGCGAAACGGTGATGTTCGGTATCACGCCAACACAGTTCCTCTCCTCCAAAGAGAGGCACATTCATACAGGGTCTGGTCACAGTGTCTGAAGAGTCAGCAGCGCCAGGGAGCCCCGAGATCAACAGGCCGCCATACGGGAAACTGCTGTCAAGCAGGAACTCCCTCTGCACTCCCAGGTCTGCAGAGGCTGCAGCCTAGACCCTGCAAATCTAGGAGGCAGGGGGAGCATGGAGAAATTGGCTCTGCAAGGAAATTGTAGGGGACGAGGGTGCCCAGTCAGGCCCACTAAATAAAAGCCTAGCTATGCGACTGAGAGAGCCTCCCGGCTCTATCTGTGGGGCAACCGGCTGCCTGCTATTTAGGCCCCCTCCCAGCAGGGAAGCGACACTTCAGTTTGCCCAGCATTGTTGTATCCAGGGTCCGGAACCACGAAGGAGCAAGAAGCTGCCTGATGAAGCCCCCACTTTCAGCCAAGATTCACCCACTTCCTTGAGCCCCCGCCCTATTATACATACCTTTTGCAGAACGGCACTTGTTTTCCCATGTTTGTCCTCAAAACACCCAGCCCTTTTAGATGCAAGTTTTGTGAGAAAAGAAGCAAAGCGCCCTTTGGCTCACGTCCAGTGTGACTAGGCCAGATAAGAATGAGCAGCAACGGCAAAATTAAAAATCAAACAAACTAACAAGTCAAGCCACAGAGCTCAGCAGCATACACCAACACATCACGAGATGTCATGATGTAGGTAAATTGTTTCTTGCAATCCGAGTAGCTCAAAAGAAATAATCAGAGCGGTTTCATTCTGGGTTTTTGATGCATTGTCTAAAACCATGATGTTTAAAAAGGATGCTATAATCTAACCTTTTAGGCTTCCTTAGCCATTTGTTTTACTATGGAGTCCAGAAATACTTAAATTATACATATTAGGCTTAAAATAAATGGGCACAAAAAGGAGAAGTTTGCATGCTTCAAACTTTTTTTTTAAGATAGTGGTAAATGAATCAATAAAGGTTTCGAAATCGCTGGTCTAGATTATCACAATAGCCCCTTTTATAGCCCTGAAATCTGTGAAACACTGTCATTCCAAGAAATTGGAACACCCTTCTGCTCTCTACAGCTGGTCAGATGAGTTAAGGCCAGTCTATATTAGTAAAGTTTTCACCAGTCTATCATCATCAACTTAGGTGCTTAGCCTAAAGACTTCATTTTTGTTTACAGAAATTAAGATACATCTGGGAGAAAGGATGTCCGTGTTAAAGATTCAACATCCCAGGTTTCATGGAAAACCGAAGAGGCCATGGACAAGACCATCAAGAAGTTCCCCAGCAGAGCCAGGAATGAGCATATCTGACAATCCAAACGCTCACAATACAGACTTCCTTAGCCATCCCAGAAAGGCAAAAAATCCGATCTCTACTAACTCCTTTGCAGGTCACCTCCATGAAGGGAGGCAGTTTGAAGCACACATATGAAGCAAGCAGTCTCCTTCCCTTTCTACCCAACAGATCAGCAAGTGGGGGGAAAAAAATTCTTTTTAAGGTCAACTTTTCACTAGTTATGCTGTTTGTTCCCCCGGCCCCGATCCCTCCTGCGATTCTTTCAACGCTGACAAGTTTTGTTTATAGCCAGTTTCTCCATCAGACACTGGGTGCCGCAGCGTTTGGGTTACAAACAGCACAGCGGAACGGTTATTTGTTTAAAAAAGAAAACCACAACTCCTCACCCGCCTGCTGGACTAAAACGATACGTCTACATAAAGATCCATGCCGAGGGGGCCGGGTCACAGTTGGTGACTAGATCTAGATTTGGGGCCAAATTGAATTATTGGCCTCCTCGAAAACGCTGCTGCACTTGTTCTGGCTGGGGAGGGAGGCAACGAGCTTTATTTACGCAAACCGCAAGGCCCCCAGCCACGCGGCTGCTGGTTATCAGAAAGCATACAGTGCACAGGGCTGGAGGTTTTTTTTTTTAAATATAAACAAACAATTGCACTTAAGGCAGGCCCCTCCCTCTCAAACAAACACATGGCCAATCGCCATCTCCATGGCGACAGAGGAGCCAATGGGAAGGCAGTTGCCAACTGGTTTGGCAGCTTAGTGCCAGGAGGCCCACCCCCTGGTCCAGCCCCTTGCTAGCCGCCACCCCCGACTCCTCCTCCTCTTCCTGTGGCTGCTCTTGGCCCAGAGATCATGGAGCCAGAATTAGTCAACTCAGCTGCTGCGGCTCCAGCTTAGGGAGAGCGCCCGAGAACGCCCGGCAGCAGCCCCTCTGCACGAGCGCGGGAACGAAGCCCCAGCAGCATAGCTTGCTGTCCTGCCCGGGAGGGAAGCAGCCGGCAGGCTCGGCTGCGAGGGCCTGGGGGTGCCGGCCTAGGGGGAAACCGCCCTGCTTGTGCCACTCCAGCCAGCACGCCAGGGCTGGAGTCGCTGTCGAGCTGGGGATCTCTGCCCTGCCAAGGCCGCTCCTGGGCTCCTCACCCCACCAAGGGCCAGACGTGCTCTCTACCCCTCCCTCCCGCGGCTCACGCCCCCAGCACTGCTCTGTACAGCCCTCCCCATCTGATCAGGGCGTCTCCATCGGACCCACCCAGCAGAGGACGAGTAGGAGGTGGAGACAGATGGGGTAGCAGGAGAGATTTAACTCATCCCCACTCCAGACCCCCTCTGAGGCAGGAGCATGCAGCCGCGTGAGCAACCCAAGGGCTAAGCTACGTCACAATCAGTAGGGCTGCATCCGAGGCACTGAAGTCCCAGCGAAGAGAATGGCACCCTACTCTTCACAGAAGCAGAAGCCAACAGCTACATGGTGCTGAAGGCAAACCTCCACTTCTTTGCCAGGAGCCACACATCTGGGCACAGCAGGGCTTGTGGCAAATCAGCACCAAAAATCACAGCTCCTTTGAGAGCAACAAAACAGTACAGCCTGAGAGGAAGTGCAGTCTAATAGACAGAGCACGGGACTGAGGGTCAGGAGACTGGGTTCCATTCCTGCCACTGACCTGCTGTACGGCCTTGGGCAAGTCACTTTGCTCTCCATTTCCCCCTCATATCCTTTGTTCAGACTGTGAGCTCTTGGTCTCTTACTAGGTGTTTATACAATACCTAGCACAGCGGAGGCCAGATCTCAGTGGGAGCCACTAGCACAATAAAAACCTCTCAGCCAACAAATAGATCATTTCCGTCAGAGTTCGGACACCAAGGGACTAACTGCCCAACAACTTGCCCAGTGTCGCTTTCCTTCTGAACAGCATATTCCCATTGCCAGTGTGGGGAGAAGCGGTACTGTCTAGAGCACAGGGGGCACCAGTATCCTGACCTCAACTTGCTGCATGGCTCTTGAGGAGTCATTTAACTTCTGCGTCCCAGCCTCCCCAGTGGAATGGGGATATTTGGGAAAGGAGGATATTCCTTCTCACTGGGGTGAGAATTTCTGTTAATGGGGTAAAATCCTCTGCTGAACTGGTTGAAAGACTGTTCACCTGTAGCTCCTACAAGTGCCTGTCTAGCCACTCCTAAAACACCAAGAACCATATTCTGTGCTCAGGTACATCTCATACAACCCCATGAGGTCAACAGAGCAGAAGGCTGTTCCTGAGTTTTTAACTCCTTGCTGCAACAGGCAGTGAATAATATCAGATATCCTTATGGTTCCTGCTGGGACAGCATAAATGGGGGATTACTGCTCATCCTTCAGCCGCAGAAATAGAGCGCAGCTTCGGAAGACTGTTTTGCATCATAAGTGGAACCTTCTCCTGGAGACAATACAGCCTGTGAGTTAGGACTTTTAACTTGACTCCTGTTTTGATTCCTCTCGCTTGCATCCGTCTTGGTCTGGCAAACCTAGAGCTAGTCTCCACATAAGGTTGCATCATTTAACTGAAGATGTGATGTTAAATTGATTTACTTCAAGCCAGTGCAAAAGACCGTGTGGACATACATATTTTGGTTTAAACCAGGTTTATTGCAGTTTAGCGTAAGTTCACAGGAACAGGTTTTAGGTGAACTGAAATGAGGGGCTTGCACTGGTTTAATTTAAATCAGGGCAAGTTTGTGCTTAGACACTCACAATTTTACCTCTTAAATCAAAAAGCACAAAACCACCATGGCAAGTAGGATTGCCAACTTGGTAATATTTAAAAACTGGACACTCCAGCAGGAGTGCGGGAACCTCCCCATCCCACCTCTTCCCCCTAAGACCCCCACCCTCTCCCCCCATCGCTCACTGCTCTTCCCCTCCCATCCCCCTGACCCGGGACAGGAGGGACTTGCCTGTGGAGCCAGGGCTGGGAGCTGCAGCCACCCGAGGCAGGTAGGAGGCAGCCCCGGCTGAGTAGGAGCTGGCATGGGCGATGGCCCAGTGCCTTCCCACCTCCCCCGCCTGCAGTGACCGGAAACTGTCAGGTCTTCTTTTCGATCGGACTGTCCGGTTAAAAACCAGGCACCTGGCCACCCTAATATTGGCACGGTAGCATTTACTTCTTTGTGAACAAGCTCACCACTGATGGCAGTAATGGAAATAGGCCTTGTTAGTTCATATGGGTGCCCTCTGCTAGCTGGATTCTGCTTCTGAAGGGGCGAGGAGCCAGTGGCTACTAGACTGCTCAGCTTGTGTTTTGGGCCCCCCCCCAAACAAAATATTTAAAGGGAACAGAGCAATTGATTTAAAAAGGAGATATATTTAGCATGCAGGGCCATTCCACAGCTGCATGAAGTAGATCAGAGCTATGGTCACATTTCAGGTTTAAAGTCCTAAGGAGCATTCCTTTAGTAGTGCAGGCTTAAAATGGTAACATTTAGGCAGCTCAGACACAAGGCTGCCTATGTCTACCACATCCCCGTCCTAGCTGGAGGCAATGGGTTTGATACCAGGAAAGACAGGAGGACACTCAGGGTGGCAGCTGACCGAGGACCTAAAACAGAGATCGGCAACCTTTGGCATGGGGCCCACCAGGGAAAGCCCCTGGCAGGCCGGGATGGTTTGTTTACCTGTTGCGTCCACAGGTTTGGCCGATCGCAGCTCCCACTGGCCGTGGTTTGCCGCTTCAGGCCAATGGGGGCTGCGGGAAGCGGCGCGGGCCAAGGGACGTGCTAGCCGTCCTTCCCGCAGCCCCCCATTGGCCTGGGACGGCAAACCGGGGCCAGCAGGAGCCACGATCGGCCGGACCTGTGGACACGGCAGGTAAACAAACCATCCCGGCCTGCTAGGGGCTTTCCCTGGTGGGCCCCATGCCAAAGGTTGCCGATCCCTGACCTAGAAAGTGGGGAGGTCCAGGTTCCAGCAGTGATGTGTTTAAAGTGTGCAGAGGGTTGGTGGAAACATGGCACAGCTGATGAGATCCACCAGTCTGGGAGGGAGGGAGGAGAGGGGGATGCTTTCTAGTTCAAGGACAGCCCCCACGTAGTCAGTAGAGATAGACCAGCTTTGAATAGAACTCAGAATATGGCTCTAATAACGCTACCCCCAGGGAGTCAGTGACAAAGGGATCAGGAGGACCAGGTATTCCTTTCCCAGACACAACTGGGAGGCGGGAAATGCGATGAACGGATCCACCCTGTGGCAGGCAAGGCACTCAGGCGCTCCCCATGGGCTGGGCTGAAATCACGATGGCCCCAGAAGGCCGAAGCCAAGCTGAGCTACTGCTATTACTCATCAGCGCTTGTGTGTGTCCAGTGAGCTTCCCACCCACCCTCAACCTCAAACACATCACTGCTCCAATGGCCTGGAAAACCCCAACCCTCGCCAGAGCCACCAGAAGAAAGCAACTGCCAAGACCAAGTGCTCCCAAGGAGAGAAATTCCTTTGCAAAGCAAGAAATCAGGACTAGGACAGCATGGAAGGGGGCCACAGCATGAAACAACACAGCCCTGGAAACGTAACAGCCTCGCTGCCCTCTGCTCCCACCTGACTCGTGCACACCTACGCACGCAGCACCCTATTACCCACCAGCCTACCTTCCCACTTCAGAAGTGCACAACAGTGATCATAGGCAACGACAGCGCCACAGAAGAGCATCTGCACCTTAAGCAGCTCTAAGCAGAATGCAGGTACACAGAGGAGAGAGGAAGCCCTGAAGGCAGAACCACAACCCCAATGAGGCCCACGTTGTGTCATACCAAACAAATCAGCCTCGTGACTTCCTCCGAGATGCAGCCACTTTGCAAGCTGCCTGGACCCAAGCTTCCTACATGGACTGCAGAGTTGGGGTCTCTCTGCTTTAGCTCTTCCAAATATACTTGGGAGTCACTCTCCCATGGAGGCAGTGAAAGCACTTTTAAAATATATAGCACTGGGCTCCGGGATGAATCCTAGCTGTTAAGTAACAGTCCAGAAGACACTTCACCTCTTTCGCTTTCTTTCCGGGAGTAATAGGTGCAGAGTGCCTTGGAACAGGGACCGCCACCACCCAGGTTCCAGGACTGGAAAAGGATCAGGCCCTTTAAACAGCATCGGCCGCCAATGCTTACAGATGGGGAAGAGTCTGGATTGGTCTAGATTCCAAGACATGCAGCTGCAAATCCCAAGTGGCTAGAACATCCCACCTCTGGTCATTAGAAAGCGGTCAGCAGCCTTCACACCACCACACATGCATTTGTATAAACAGAGCAAAATCCTGCCTCTGCCCATCACACCCCAGATGCATATACTGTCTTGAGACGGGTCGGAGGAGCTCACCCATGCATGCAAAGGAGAGAACACACATAAGCAAAGTTCTGGGCCTGTGCAGTCTGCTCAGCTAAACAGCTGGGCTGGAAAAACACGGATGGGCAGCATGCAAGGCCGAGAGGAGCCAAGTGGGCACAAAGCCAACCAAAGCTGTTTACTACTAGAGCGATTCCTTAACAGGCCCTCATTAGACTATCCTCCTTCTCCGCCCCCTCTGCACACTTCCCACAGACACAAAATGGGATGATTAAGTTCAGAGACACCCAACACACGCGGCCATTGTGCAAGGAGAGGACTGGCACCGTGTGTCCCACAGGGGCATGCGTGTGCGTGCATGCTGCATTCGAGGAACGCAGAGTGCCCGAGACAGGAAACAACCTCCTGCAAAAGGCTGGTAACAGCAGGAACCATTTTTCAATCAGCTCCCAAACCTCCGGCCTGGAAAAGAAAAAAAAAAAACCCTCCCTTGTTTTCCAGGAAGGAAACACACATAGCACATGTTCCAAACTCCACTGCCTTCTCCCCCACAACACTCAAAGCACCTCCCAGCCCTTCCCTGCAACAGACACCAGAACTGCAACCGAACTAGCATTTTCACTGTAGCGTGGTAGGTAAGGAAAGAGGGCAGAAGGAGGGGTGGGGGCCCCTACCTTGGAGCTCGGCTAGGTGGTGTTAGTCACACAGAGCACGGTGGGGAGGGCAGGGGGAATCCTGACCTCAATTCCTATTGGGGAAAAACTGAAGCAAGGGAATATGATGTGCCCCCTGTGAAGGAAACGGGAGAGAGAGGAAAAAATTCTAGGTATATGATATAAAGAGAACAGGAGCAAAGAGTGAGCACGTTCTCCAGGAAAAACAGCAGCTACTGGAGGGATGCTACCAAGGCTGTATCCATCACTCGAACCCCACACCTTGGGCTATCAAAAGGACGCTGAGCTGGGAGCCACCTTCTCTATTTCAGCCTCTGCACTCGCTGTGCCAGCATCCAGAACGGCCTGGTGTCCGGCCAAACATGCGTTCTAGTTTCAGGAGTTGGATGAGATAGGTCTCAAATGGCCAGGAGTCAGCACGCAGGCTGCCAGCCTCAACGCAATAACCCAGCGTCCCTCCACAAGGATCTCTCTCTCCTCAACCTTCCCTGCTGCAATACGCCTCCTCAAACCCATCATCTTCTTGGCAAAGAACCGGAAGGAGGGGGCTTGGAGTCTGATCCCACAACTAGCCAGAGGAGGGTTGCTCTGCCGAGGTTATACAAGCTGAATCTCTGCCTATCCCCACCCACACTGCCCTCCCACCTAGGACAACCCCAGCCCTTGCACATCTGGCGGTCAAAGGACACCTTCCCCAGATAGCAGCATCCACGCGTGTGTTCCTGGGCTGCGAGAAATGGGGGTTTACGTAAATGCCCTGAACATAGATCTGATGAATATTTGGCATCTACCCCACATAGGGGGAAAAAGGGCTTTCTGAAGTGAACAGAAAGATTCCTGTGGGTAAGTCTTGCATGTGTATCTAGGAGAAATAAGGTCAACCAGATAGATCCCTTTCCAGTAGGCAGAGGAGACATACATCTGTGGCCAAGGCATCTGTGGAGCAAAGAACTGTAAACCAAGGAAGAGCAGATCCAGGTATTCAGATGAACTGGAATCAAGTTAGTCTGGGTCATCAGAACTCACTGCTTCCCACCTAGGCTGGTTGTGATCTGATTCTCCTCACACTTTGCCACTTTACACATCACTCATGCAATTAGCTGCTCTGCGTAAGAGCTGATGCTGTAATATTCCCTCTCGCAAGGGGGAATTTACTGTACTATCCTTTTTTTTTTTTTTTTGGGGGGGGGGGGGGGGGAATGGAGATCTCTGTTCTATTCTGTTCAGGCGTCACACCAGGCTCATCACTGTAGTATCTGAGCACCTGCCATATACAATAGCTGTCTTGTCCCTTGATGGAAGGTTCATAGGATCAGTCACTGGGACCCTCCTCTATTCCTCAAAGGATGGGCCCTGGGTGCTCCCAGCCTGCCTGTAAGAGGTCACAGCTCCTGTCTCAAATCAATGGTGTAGAACCGGGGGGGTGTGTGTGTGTGTGTGTGTGGAAGAGTTTTCTTTATAACCAAATTGCTTTGCAAACACTCCGCACACCCAGTTTGTTTGGAGAGTATCTGAACATCGGAAGGCACTTTCTGGGAGCCAGAACATGCTGCCATGAAGCCTTCTCTCTCCCAGGCTTCTGCTAACTCCGAATATCCATGCTATTGTCCGCTGGAGGCTGCCTCTCCTTCCTTACCTCACCGTGTTGGGACACAGCTATTTCAGTACCCAAGGTATGTGAAATCAGCCACTGTTCCCAGAGCCCCAAAGTGACTTGGCACAGCCACGGGGCAGAGTAGCAGCATTAAGTCTTTACTGTAACACTGTGTACTCCATTCACATAAAACACAGGAAACAGCCAGCAGCAGTTGCTGTTCAGCACAAAAATCCAGGTCAGGATTTCTTCATTGCAGCCTATTCCAGGTGATGAGGGTTTTCATGCTATTAACACTGTGTTAGAGCCACACAGATAGCATGCTTCAGCGGACAGCTAGTTCCCTTGCAATGAGCCGGGGGGGGGGGGGGGGGGGGAAACCTCAATAGGAACAGACTTGAGGAAAATGGGAGATGAACTGAATTTTCCACGCCTAACTGGGACAGGCCCCATTACAACCTGACAGCACCAAGCCTGCTATTATCCAAACCATCCTGGCAAGGGTGCCAAACCCTTCTTTAAAGGGTCAACTAAATAAAACTCTGAAAGCCAAGTCCCGTCAGCCCATGCCAAGCAGCTGTTGCAAAAAACACACAAGTTCCCCCTGCTGCCACCACCACCACCATTTTCTGGATTGGTGTCAGAACTTGTAACATACTACTAGACAGCTCCAGAGACCATCCCCCCCTCCTGGAGTGTGACAGGCCTCAACTGGGCCAGGCTATGGACACTGATCCAGTTACAGAATAGGGCTCCTCCCTTCTCTCTACCCACTCCCGAGTGCTTCTTCCAAATACTCCCCCTAGCAACAGCATTCCACACTGGAGCTACCTAGGCAGCTCCTGGAAGTGGTCTCTGCACCCAGTGCCTGATCCCAAGAGGTGGAGAGCATGTCCAATTCCCACTGAGGTTAGCGTGCTTCCAGAGCAGCAGTGATCTGACCTGTAAGGTCAGGCCTGGACCTTGCTGCGCTCAGAAGTGTGTGGCAAGTTACAGCAAAAATCCAGGCTAAGGTAGGGGACGAGAAGAGAAAAGCAGGGCAGTATTTTAGGACATGCTTTAGCGCACCAGCACTCTTTTGGAATCTCTCCCTGCCTGCTCTGCATCACCTGTAGAAGGAACCTCCTCTTTGATTCCTGTCTGGGCAAGGAGACAAACCCTGTTTGCCTACAGTTCCGAGAGGCAGAGACAGGCCCACGTCTGGGAACTGCCCTGCTTGGAAGCAACTGGAGAGTTCGGCCCAGTATAAGGCTGGGAGAGGGGAATACAAGACCAAGAGTGGAAGGGAGGAGAGATGGTGGGAGGCCACAGCACCATCATGATAAGGAGGCATTTGCAGTCACCCCTCAAAGAGCAATCAGCCCCTCACGAGCCCTTCGCTGCCTGCTGTAGCAGAGTGAGCTGCATCCTCCCAGTGCTAGCTGCCCAGTGAAAAACTGAACTTCAAAGGCAAAGTTATCAGGACAGCTGGGGGGCGGGGGGGGGGGGGGAGGACAAATGGAACAAACTGACTCTGTAAGGCACTACTGATGAGTATTTCCAATAGACAGGCTCACAACTTCCCAGTCACACCAGGAGATGCAATTACTAAGAAGAGGGCTTGAAAAAGCACTCACGTGACCAACACTTCCAGATTTCCTCTGAGATGGCCTGGGTATGGTGCATCCCTGCATTACCTCGGTGGCACCCTAATACTGTGGGGCCCTTTGTCCCCAGCTAGTGGCTTGACTGCCTAAAAGAGTTTGCAACTACGTATGAGCTAATGGACCTGGTTTTTTAGCATAAGCAGCAGATGCTCCTGTTTTTCAGATGCAGAGGAAAGGAGTTCAATCCCCACACAAGACCCATCCAGGGCTGTCATACAGGAAAACTGAAGTATTCATCCAAAATGATGGGTCTCTACAGCCTTCGAAAATATTGGTCAGTCCCAGGTGGTGGGACGGCTGCTTCCTCTTATTAAGCTGCACACGCACCACAAATTATTACTTATGTGCACCAAGACCCCCACTGCTAGTTGCCTTTACCTATAAGAGGACAACGTGCCCTTCTACATGCTACGTTTGACCAAGGATGCCACTGGGATTAGGGATCTCCCTTCGCACCCTGAACAGTAGATGCCTATAACGAGAAGGCTGGAACTACGAACTCACCTGGAAGCAGGCCTCCTTGGTGGTGGATTCTGTGAGCAAGGCAGAACCTACCTCACCCTCACCTGATATGAATCAGGCAATGTTTTTTACAATTTAAAGTTTAGAGATGGTATTAAAAAAAATTTTTTGGAGCTGCCCATCTGCAGTCAGTTCCGTAAGCACAGCAAGAACTGGTCTCCCCATTGTGTTCGCACAGGCCTCTGGAGCGCCACATCAGGGAATTCAGAAAGGGATATGCAAACTTTAAAAACAAACCAACCCAAAAAGCTTATTTTAATGAACACCTCCCCAAAGCTCATCCCCTTAGCAATATGGCCTCCTGCTGCTCCCTTTGGTAAATGCCCTACTGCTCACCCCCTGCCTTCTGTGCTTAAGGGATGCCCACACAGGTAAGCCATTATTTCAATTCAACAAGACTGAGGGATTCAAAGCCTCCTCAGAAAGAATTAACACTGTCCCCAAGTCAGCCTGCTTGATGCCCACCAAAGGGGACCAGGAAGCAGAATGAGGGAAACGGACTGGACTGAAGAACTCAACGATCTGAATGTACAGGAGGCTTGGAATTCGTTTCTGCAGCTTTGACTTAAAACATCTGAAGCCTACATCCCCCCCCCCCCCCACCCCACACACCTTGCTTGGGGGAAGTGTGTAGAGAAGGGCTGCAGACCAAACTGGATGAACAAGCATCTCAAAACAGGTTAAGAGACAGCAGAGAGCCTACACGGAATGGAAGATGGGATGGATCAGCAAGGAAAGCTACCTCTGGGAGGTCAGAAAGTGTAGGGAAAAAGTAAGAACTGCTAATAGCCAAGCAGAACTGGACCTTGCAAAGGAAATTAAAACCAATAGTAAAAGGTTCTTTAGCCATATAAATAAAAAGAAAAGGAAAGAAGTGGGACTGCTAAACACTGAGGAGGGGGTGAAGATTAGAGATAATCTAGGCGTGGCCCTACACCTAAATGAATACTTTGCTTGAGGTTTAAAAAAAAAAAAAAGAGTAATTAGGAGCTTGGAGGCAGTGGCAGGGTGGCTACTGGGAACAAGGATATGGAAGAAGAAATTACCACTTTCAAAAGTGGAAGCCAAATTCCAACGGCTTAATGGCACCAAATCGGGGGCATGGATAATCTCCATACAAGAATATTAAAGGAAATGGCATATGAAATTGCAAACCCAATAGCAAGGATTTTTAATGAATCCGTAAATTCAGGGAGTTATACCCTGACTGGAGAACCTTAAATATAGGTACTATATTTGCTAAAGAAAAAAGTGATACAGGAAACTACTGGCCTGTTAGTTTGACCTCAGTTGTGTGCAAGGTTCTAGAACAAATTTGAAACTAAGTAGTTAAGGACAGAGGTAAATGGGAATTGGGATAAAACACAACCTTGTTTTATAAAGGGTAGATCATACCAGATCAATCTGACCTCTTTGAGAAGATATGGATTTTCTAGACAAAGGAAGTGCAGGAGACCTAATCTACCTGAATGTCAGTAAAGCATTTGATACAGTTCTGCATGGGAAATTATTAGTTAAATTGGAGAAGTCAGGGATTAATATGAGAATTGAAAGGTGGTGAGGGAATTGGTTAAAGAGAAGAGTACAGCGGGTCATACTGAGGTGAACTATCTCAGGCTGGAGGGTGGTTACTAGTGGAGTTCCTCAAGAATAAGTCTTGGGACCAATCTTATTTAAGATTTTCATTATTGACTTTGGGAGCGTACTAATAATATCTGTGGATGATAAAGTTGGGAGGTATTGCCAATATGGAGGAGGACCAGAATATACAAGATTTAGATGACCTTGAAACCTGGAGTAATAGAAATGGGATGAAAGTCAGTAGTGCAAAGTCATGTACTTAGGGACAAACAACAAGAATTTTTGCTACAAGCTGAGGACCTACCAGTTGGAAGTGACAGAGGAGAAAAACCTGGGTATTAGTTGGTCAGAGAAGGACTATGAGCTGCCATTGTAACATGGTCATGAAAAAGGCTAATGTAATCCTAGGATACTTCAGGTGAGGTATTTTCAGTAGAGATAGGGAAGTGTTATTACCATTATACAAGGCACTGATGAGACCTCATCTGGAATACTGTGTGCAATTCTGGTCTTCTATGTTTAAGAAAGATTAATTCAAACTGGAATGGTGCAGAGAAGGGCTAACAGGATGATCAGAGGAATAGAGAACCTACAGTACAAGAGGAGACTCATGGAGCTTGGTTTGTTCAGCCTAACAAAATGAAGGCTATGGGGAGATATAATTGCTCTCTATAAATGCATCAGAGGAATAAACACCAGAAAGGGAGAGGCGTTATTTAAGTTAAGGGCCAATGTTGGCACCAAAAAAAAAAAAAAAAGGATATAAACTGGCTATCAATAAGTTTAGGCTTGAAATTAGATGAAGGTTGCTAGCCATCAGAGGAGTGAAATTTTGGAACAGCCCTCTAAGGGGAGTGGGGCAAAAGACCTAATTTGTTTTAAGGCGGAGCTTGATAAATTTAAGGAGGGGATGGTATGATGAGATTAACTACAATGGCATACAGCCCATCCGCAACTATTAGCGGAAAATATCTTCACTGGCTGAAAGTGGGACACTAGATGGGAAGAGCTGTGTCACTACGGAGAATTCTTTCCCAGGTGTCTGGCTGGTGGGTCTTGCCCACATGCTCAGGGTTTAACTGACTGCCATGTTTGGCATCAGGAAGGAATTTCCCCCCAGGTCATATTGGCAGAGATCCTGGGGGCTTTTCATCTCCCTCTGCAGCATGGGGCACAGGTCACTTGCTGGTCAGAATTAGAGTAAATGGTGGATTCTCTGTAACTTCTGGAGTCTTTAAATCAAGATTTGAGGACTTCAGTAACTCAGCCAGACCTACTATTATGGGTCTACAACAGGAGCGGGTGGGTGGGTGAGGTTCTGTGACCTGCACCATGCAGGAGGTCAGACTAGATGATCATGAACAAATTAGAGAAAGTCCAGAGAAAAGCAACAAAAATCATTAAAGGTCTAGAAAACATGACCTATAAAGGAAGACTGAAAAAACTGGGTTTATTTACTCTGGAGAAGAGAAGACTGAGGGGGGGGGACACAATAAGTTTTAAAGTACAAAAAAGGTTGTTACAAGGAGGAAGGAGATAAATTGGTTTTTGTTAACCTCTGAGAACAGGTCAAGAAGAAATGGGCTTAAATTGCAGCACGGGCTGTTTAGGTTGAACAGCAGGAAGAACTTCCTAACTGTCAGGGTGGTTAAGCACTGGAATAAATTGCCTAGGGAGGTGGTGGAATCTCCATCATTGTAGATTTTTAAGAGCAGGACAGACAGACACCTGTCAGGGACAGGCTAGTTAATACTTAGTCTTGCCATGAGTGCGGGAGACTGGACTAGATGATCTCTTGAGGTCTCTTCCTGTCCTACGATGGTCCTTTCTGGTCTTAAAGTCTATGAGAAGGCCAGACCCCTCCAGGACAAACCAACTGGAAAACAGACGAGCTATTTTGGCTGGTGTTAGACACCCATCTGCTACAGATCTGACATCCCATCTTTAGGGTCAGCTCAAACACACAATTCACCCTTTCAGGGTTGATGTGGAAAGGGAAATGAGAGCTTGCCTCTAGTGATGGCCTCTATTCTGAACAGGACAGAAAAGCATAGGCCAAGTACCCAGAAAGGATTTTGTCTTGAGTGCCTTGTTACATGGAGTTTCCTTGCCCTCACTTCATAACTTGGGGTCCAGGAATCCGAGTTTTCCCTTTCTTCCAACACCATCCATGGTTTAAAAGTCTTCAGTCGCATAGATTATGGAGCCAGAAGGGACCACTAGTCTAACCGCCTGTATAGCACAGGACTTCCCTCAATTAATTCCTGTTTGAACCAGAGCAGATCTTTTAGAAAAGCAACAGTCTTGATTTTAAAATAGAGAATCCAGCATAACCCTGGTTGAGCTGTTCCAAGGGTTAATTACTCACTGTTAAAAATGTATGCCTTATTTCCCGACTGAATTGGTCGAGCTTCAGCTACCTGCCACTGGAGCTTTTTAAATCTTTGTCTGCTAGACTGAAGAGCCAACGATCAATTTTTTGTTCCCCATGTAGGTACTTACGGGCTGATCAAGTCCTCCCTTAACCTTCTCTTTGTTAAGCAAAAGAGATTAAGCTCTTGGAATCTCTCATTATTTGGCATGTTTCCCAATCCTTTGATCATTCTTGTGGCTCTTCTCTGAACCTTCTCACATTTATCAACATCCTTCTTGAACTGGACACATCAGAACTGGATACAGCATTCTAGAAGCGGTCGTTCCAGATCCAGAGGTAGCATAACCTCTCTAGTACTCGATATCCACCTGTTTATACATCAAAGGATCTCACTAGCTCTTTTGGCCACCGCATCACACTGGGTACTCATGTTGGACTGATTATTCAGGACCCTCCCCAACTTCACCACCTCACCCCCAGAGTCATGCTTCCCAGGACAGAGTCCCCCATCCTCTAAGTTTGTTTCTAGATGTATAAATTTAGATATGGCCATATTAAAACATAGTTTGCTTGCACTGAGCTTAAAGAGCAATTCAAACTGCTCTTTAACAGTGACTTGTTCTCTTCACCGTTTACCACTCCACCAACCTGTGTGTTGTCTACCAGTGTTATCAATGATGATTTTATGTTTTCTTCCAGGTCATTCATTAAAATTTGTATCAGGACTGATCCCTGCAGGGCCCCACCAGAAACACACCCACTCTACGAGGATTCCACATTTACAATTACATTTTGAGACTTCGCACATGTCCAATGGACTAAAACTGGCTAGCTGATATGTTTCTTTTTTTAATCATTCTAGTTTGTTTAAAAATCAGATGCTGTGCAGTACCAAGTCAAATGCCTTACAAAAGTCTAAAATTATAATCAACAATATCAACCTTTATCAACCTAACTTGTAATCTCATTCAAAAAAAAATCACTTTAGTTTAATAGGATCTTTTTTCCATAAAGCTATGCTGACTGGTGTTATTCTTCCCTCCTTTATTAACAAGACCCAAATCAGCTGTCCCCACGATCAATGTCAGGCCTATAATTATTTGGGTCATTCTGTTTACCCATTTTAAAGAATAGCACAATAGCTTTCCTCCAATCTTCGGGAAGTTCCCCAGCATTCCAAGAATTATTGAAGAAGAAAGGGGACAGGAGCAGGGGGTGCGGGGGAGGAGGAGACAGGGGACAACCAAAAAAAAAAAAAAAAAAAAAGCCATCTGTGACCCAGCAAGCTCCTCTGCCAGTGCTTTTAAAACTCTTGGATGCAAGTTATCCAGACCTGAATCCTCTAAATTTCCCCACTCTGATAAATCACAACTGCAGGCTCCCTGGGCCGGAACAGCAACATCTGGTTTATTCTGTCCTTTCCACTAGGCATCACTCTGCCTGCATCCGCCTTATAGAACTAGTAGCAGATCCCTGCCCAAGGAGGGAAGCCGATTCCTCCCCTTCCATTGCCTTTTCAAACGCAGGCAGAGCACAGGCAAACAGAGAGCCTCTATCCTGAAATCTAAGAAGATTATAAATACATAATTGCCTCACCATTTGATTTATTTTTAGCTTGGTGTTTCCCCAGCACAGATGCTGTGTGGAGTTAAGTAGCATGTCAACATGCTGCATGCCTGACTCAGAGTCAAGCGCTGCTAGGAGCCCCATCACTAGCCTGCATGCCCACATCAGGCTAATGCCTCCAGGCGATACAGTAGCTGCCTACGCATAGGACCAGGACAGAATGAGAAGGGACACAGTGCACTAGATCCATACTGGTGCTAGAGTGCAAGGATCCACAACTGGTGGATCGGTTTGTGCCAGTACCCAAGTGCCCTGCCCAAGCCAGTAAATGCATCAAGCTAAATAATTACCTTTTCCCAAGGAATGACATCTGCCGCTTTGCTCAAATCAGGTCAGAAACATACTGGCTTCAGCCTCCTCTCCTGGCCTCACTCACCCCCATTTCCACTCTCCCACCTCCTGCTGCACAAAACCCATCCTGGGCACAATGAGCACAAACCCTGGCACCAAAACATTCCAATGCTGCTTTCTCCAGAGAAGCTGGTGCCCCCCACAGGGGCAGAGAATCCAGCAAGTCCAAGGGACTCCCATGGGAAAACATGTCACCATGTGGCAGAGAGAGGGGTCATTCATGTAGTTTCATCACTACGGCAACTCTGTTTCAGGGACCACAGCAAGGTGGGCCATCCAGGTACCCAAGATGGCACGATTTAGCTAAGGAGGAACAGACGGGCTTCCATCCTGAACCTACCAACCCCCAACACTTAGGGTGCCCCTGCTGCCCTCCCAGCGCTTGGATCCTGAGCTCCCCAATGCAGCACAAACAAATCACCCCACACCATTAGACCAGCTAGGACTGATCATTAGGTATATGCTTTCCCATGGTTCAAACCTGTGCCAATAAAACCCAGCCCCTCAAAGAGAGGATCTGCCCTGCAGGTTCTGCTCTCCCCAGCCACAACATCCAATGCAGCAGGGTCTTGGCATCTCAGGTTTACCCTTGCAGGGGAAGAAAAAAAAGCTATTTGTCAGTAGGATTTTTAAATCAACGCTCCTGGAAGATTTCCCCACTGCCCAAGCCAAACCACGTTGGGCAGACATCCCAGCACTTCTAGGAGAGGAGGCGGCAACGAGGTGGGATTCGGCCAAGTTCCCTACCCAGGGAGCACAATCCCCCGGGGTGGGGAGAACATGTGGGTTTTGGTGCATCACACGAAGATGGATGCTCTCAGTGATCGAACAGAGGATTAGAGAGCGACTCAGTCCCTTGTCGCTTGAGGCACAAGCAGCCCCTGGAACGTCAGGAGAGGGGAGAGCTCCCTGCAGGCTGGGCTGGGCATAGCACAAGGGGAAGGAGCAGCTCCCCTCACTCGCTAGCAGCTCCTCCAGGGCAGCCCCAACTGCCCCAAAGCCCAAGGGTACACCTTGCCCAGCCCTTACTCTGATAGGGGGCAGTAGGACTTGCACTCATCCCCTGCATGAGGCTGGGAGACACCAAGCTACTCACCTTCTAACCCCCCCCGCCCCGCAACCCCTCCCCAACCCAGCAGCAAAGCTCCTACCTCTGCCTGGGCACTGGGATGTAGGCCGAATGCAGGGGGGGGTGCTGCTCTGGCCCCACGCTGATGAGTCGCAGCGCTGCCTCCTTGTTTGATCCCTCCAACTGGCTGTGGGTCACGGCAGGCAGGCCCTGCCGCTCATCCACCTTCCTGCCATTCAGCACCAGAGCGTCCGTCAGGCCCCTCGGCTCAGCTTCTTCGAGCAGCACATTGCCATTACAGCTCTGCAAGACATGACACAGGGACAGAGCTCTCATCACAGGCGTCAGGGCGTGCAGCGGGGTTATAAGATTTAGGGGTCCAATGCAGCATAACCCTAGTCATCCCAGAGACACCCTGAATCAGCTCTAGCAAGCTTTGAAGCCTGCATCCAGAGTCACCCCTGAGCAGAGACCACTCTGGTGCTCCTCTCACGGGAGCCCTGGCAGGCTGAGAACTTGAGTCAAACCTTGGAGGATGGATGCAGTTTCAAAGCAGAGCACGTTAGGGTTTAAAGAGAAGCCAGGTTAGTTTGCAAGTCAGGGACCCCGCAGTCGGTTCTGCAGTAAACAAAGGCGCTTCATTAGCAACAGCTGGACCCCATTTTCCCCCTTTCTGAAAAGGCAACTGCTTCAAATGGACCCTTCCCTCAACTGCAAACTCCCTCCCTCCAAGGGACAGACACACATTTCACACACAGACACCCCATCCAAACTAAGGTGCAGTGGGGGGTGTGAAGAGTTGGCTCTCCTGCTGTTCTGCATATAACTAAAGGACTTTGGTCCCCAGGGCCACCAAGCCAATACCTCACTCCAGGGTTAGATTTACACCTTTGGCCTGTAACATACAAAAAAAACCCCAAAACCCACCACAAGTGATTTTTTTTGCACATGCAGGATTACCTGCTGCATAACCCCCATCTGGAGAGGGACTTTGCTGGCTCTTTCATATCTCACCATCAGGCCTCCATGTCTGCAGAGAATCAGCCAGGTCTGGCTTCCACAAACAGGGCAGCAGCAAGGCTCCCAGGCCCGTCAAGTTATCTTACACAAACACAGCAGGTGTGAATCAAGGCAGCTCAAGTCACCCCTCCCGCTTGTGCGAGAACCGATGGCAAATGTCCGCAAAACCCCTTCATTTTTCTGTTGCAGTTTTCTGTGATGGGCCCCACCCCCCTCCACCCAATTGTGCGACGCTTACTTACACCAAGCAGCACTTCCACGCAGGAGCAGTCCAAATGACTTCAATGGGATGGCTCCCACACGTTGCCCTGGGTAATGGTTGCAAAGTTTGGCCATAGCTAGAGGAAGCAGACTCGCCATGGCACACTCCTCCAGGAGGGAGGGTTTGAAACCTATGGCAGAACTCCATCTGCACAGACTACTCCACAGCGGCTTGACTACAAACAGCTAACCCCGCCAGAAAGGAAGCTAAACAGAACAGAATACATCTGCTTACTCCTCAGATGTGGCCCTGAGAGCCAAGCTCGCCCCACTCCTAACCCTACCAGGGTAACTCAGAGGCTCCGTCTACACTAGGACAATTTTAAAGATGACCTTTCACATTCAGTTCCCACCCATCCTTTTTGCCTAGCCACTCAGGCTGGCAGCGTGGAGAGCGGGGGACGACTTAAGTACCCACTGAGGATTTGGGAGGGGTTGTTATTGAGCAACCAATGCTCTGAGAATGCAAGCTACCAATCATTAAAGTGTTCTCTCACTGCCAAGAACTATCACTTCCCACTGACTGCAGTGCCACCTTCTGGAGAGGTCAGAGCTGATCAAGGCCCCTTCCAGCCACACAGAACCCAACTAAGGCCAGCTATGCATGTCGTCTGCATCTCTCTTTGATAAGGCCAGATAGACAGAAAATGGAGTCCAGTTGCGCAGAGACAGGTATTGTCAGTGATCCTTTTAAACAGGAACAGTGTCACAAAACACTGAAAATACCTTTCTTGATTCTACTCACGATTGATGTTCTTGGTTTACTTATTACTAGTGTTACAATAGTGCAATAGCAGCATATCTAGGCATGTCTGGTTTAAAAACAAACAAAAAACAACACGAAATTTCTGTCCTGACACCTTGCAGTGTCCCACTGCAGTTCAATATCCACTTGCGCCCCCATCTCTGTAACATGCACCTTTCTGCCCAAACCATTCTGTTACAGGCCTTCGGAGACCCAAAAAACCAAAAAAACCCCCAGCATTTGCTCCCCCTCTTCCTAAACAAATGAGCACAGGAATCAGGCCAATTTTAAACAGTGACTGTGGTGTGAATAAGGAGTTACCAATTTAAGAGGTCAAACGTAATAGCCATTGTTACTGGAACTGGTCTTTTTCAAACAGTGGGGTGGAAACCTTTGCAGACTAAACAAAATTACTCAGGATAATTAGATCCAAAGCTGACTAAGAAGAGTTATAAAGGGATTTCACAAAACTGGGTCACTAGGCAAGAAAATGGCAGATAAAATTCAATGTAGATAGAAACAGTAATGCACATTGGCAACAAGTAATATAGACCCCATCATTTTGTATGTATAGTTGGCATTATGTTTTTCCACTCAAGAAACAGGTCTTGGTGTTATTGCGGATAGTTCTCTGCAAATATCGAGTTAAAATGCAGCAGCAGTCAATGAAGCTAACAGAATGCTAGGAACCATTAGGAAAGATAGACAGTAACACAGAAAATATCAAAGCCACCATATAAATCCATGGTATGCCGACCCCTTGAATACTGTGTACAATTCAGGTTGCAGTAGTCTCAAAAAATTATTATAATTGGAAAATGTGCAGAGAAGAGCAACAAAAAATCATTAGGGGTATGGAACAGTTTCCATACGAGGAAAGGTTTAAAAGACTAAAAGAGACGCCTAAAGGGGGATAGGATAGAGGTCTATAAAATCATGAATGGCGTGGAGAAAGTGAATAGCAAAGTGTGTTATGTGAAAGAGTAAACAACAAGAAACAGGGTTAATCCAATGAAATTAATAAGCAGCAGGTTTAAAAAAAACAAACAAAAAGTATTTCTTCACACAACACACAGCCAACCTGTGGAACTTGTTCCCAGGGGATGTTGTGAAGGCCAAAAGTATAACTGGGTTCAAAAAAGAATTAGGTAAGTTCGTGGAGGATAGGTCCACTGGTGGGGCTATTAGCCAGGATGGTCAGGGACGCAACCCCATGCTCTGGGTATCCCCAAGCCTGACAGCCAGAAGCGGAGACTGGACAGGAGATGGAACACTCGATAACTACCCTGTTCTGAAGCATCTGGCATGGGCCACTGAGGGAAGTCAGGACACTGGGTTAGATGGACCCAATATTGGTCTGACCCAGACTGGTCATTCTTATGCAACTCCTAAAATGCATTACCTACCACATACAGCAACTGTTGCCGTACTGTACTCTAGGCCTAGAGAAGTCCACTAAAAAGCTTCATCAAGAAACAGCAACATTACTTCTGGGGAAAAAAAAAACAAAAAAAACCCCACCAAAAACAGGTGGGTGGGGAAATTGAGCCTCTAACAGTAGCTATCCCCACACTTGATTAAAACAAGTGTACGTGTTTGGGATGGGGGGGTAGACACCCCATCGAGTAAGCTCTTAGTCTTTTTACAAAAATCCTAGAAGTTAATAGCAAAGCTGCTGTTGCTACAGTATCAGAGCGCAGAGGAGTTTGTGGCGATTAGTATCTCCCCCTCCTGCTCCACTCTGAGCTTGGCTTACGCTCTGAGCAGCCTGCTCACAAACATATAAGAACCAGAAAAGCGTGCAGCTGGCGGAAAGGACAAGTGGTTAGAATCATCATCTTCTTACAGCAGGGAACTTACATCTGCATAGCTACGGCTCTCCGGGGTGTGAATTTTCACACCCCTGAGGTATGCCGTTAAGCCAACCTAACCCTCATGTAGGTGGACAGACTCTTCCAGGAACCTGGCTACGGCCTCTCAGGGGGGTGGATTAACTACAGCCCCGGGGGAAAAACCCATCCCACCTCCACAGCGAGTGTCTACACTGAAGCACTACAGCGGTGCCGCAGCAGCAGTCTGAGTGTAAACATACCCGTGGCATTTACTAGATCTGGTCTCAAAGCAAGCAACCCTGCTCCGGCAAGTCTCCCCGCCTGCAGGATCCATGCAGATGTGCCAGGTCCTGGGGCTAGGTCACAAACAGGGATCTGCACAGGCGGGACGGATCTGCACAGAGCCTTGGGCGGATCCTACAGAGGCTGGAAGATCCCTCCTCCCCCACGATCTACGCCCCACCCCCAGGAGCCAGCGCTTTCCCTCCCTCCGCCCCGGGCCGTGCAGCCCCCACCCCCTAGCCCGGGGCCCGGCAGCCCCCTCCCCCTGCCCCGCCCCCGGGGCTGGCTGTCCGCGCGCGGGGTGATTGATGGCCCGTGCATTCCAGCAGCGCCGGGCGGGCGGGCCGGCGCTAGGGGGTGGGGGGCCGGCCCCGCTCAGCCCAGGCCCGCTTCCCTCTAAACTTTCCGCACGGCCACTTCTACCGAGCGGCGCCATCTTTAGCGAGGGAAACTTTCCCGGCACGGCGGAGCCGGCGGCCGCCCCCCGCCCCCGCGATCGCGCCGCAGCGGCCCGGCCTCCGCGGCGGGCGGGAAAGAAAGAGGCTTGGCAAGCCCGGGCAGGACCGAGCTGTCACGAACCCCCGCTGACCCCCCCCCCCAAAAAAAAAATTACAACGGCGCCTTCAACAGACTCGCACCCCCAGCGGGGAGCGACACGTCCCTCCGTGCAACCCCCCTCGGAGAGCTCCCTCCGCCCCATGCACCCCCCATGAACTCCCCTCCCTCCGCCCCAGCTGCCCCATGCACCCCCCCCAGAAGAGCCCCCCGGTCCAGGCAGCCAGCCTTCCATGGGGAGCGCCACACTTATCGAGGCGCGACACCCCCAACAGGCAGCTGCCTCCGCGCACATGCAAGCCCCAGAGGCAGCCGTACCAGGCCACGGGACACACCCACCCCACCGGTGCCGCGCTCAGCCCCGCTCCCCCTTTGCGGGCTCCGGGAAAGGGTCGGGCCTCCCGTACCTTCTGCAAATGCTTCCCCCGGCCCTTGCCGGGGCTCTTCCCCTCGAGCCCGTTGGCCACCGACGCGTCCTCGCTACTTTTCCGCCGCCGCCGCCGCAGCAGGGCATCTTCCACCAGCACCGTGTAGACGGCGTTGCTGGCCGCGGAGGACGGGGCTTTGCACGCCTGGATCACCCCGCAGTACAGCCCGTGGCGGTGGGCAGCCGACGGGGGGCTGCAGTCGGGGCAGCAGGGCCCGGCCGCTGTTAAGCCGGGCGGAGGGGAGCAGATCCTGCTGTCCGGGGCCGCTCTCTTGGGGAGGCGCTTGGGATCCATGGCCCCTGCGAGAGGGACCGAGCCCCCTCCCGGCAAGGGGGAGGTGGGGGGCGCCGTGCGGGCGGAGGCTGCAGCCCGGCCGGTGGCTTCGGGTCGCTCCCTCCACACCGAGCTCCCCCGGTCTCTGCACCCGCCGACCACGCCCCCAGCCCGCGCTCTCCCCCTCTCGCGGCTCGTGCGAGCCGGGGAACCATTCTCCACTCCCCGCCCTTCGCCATTGGCCCGCTCGCTGTATCAACATTCCGAAATGGAATATGGGCCCGGGCCCGGAGCCGGCTCGCACGCCCATTGGCCCCGCGGTGTTGCCAATTAGCGTGGGGGCGTTCCATTCGCCCCGCCTCCCTCCCCAGCCCGGCTGCTGCTTGACTTTGATTTCAGACAGGGAGGGAGATTGGGGTTGGGGAGGGAGCCGGGGTTTGCTGCTGGGTTTAGCGGCCATCTTCAGGGGCTTGGGTGGGGAGCGGAGGAGCCCTTTCGCCTTGACGCTTTGGGGTGAGGCGAGAAAGCAAGGCCTCCAACGAGCAAAAGTGGTTCATCAGTTAAAAGCTGCATGTTTTGTGGGTTTTTCCTAAATGTAACCACTTGGAGATGGACCCCAACTAGGGTGACCAGACAGCAAATGTGAAAAATTGGGGCGGGGGTGGGGGGGTAATAGGAGCCTATATAAGGAAAAGACCCAAAAATCGGGACTGTCCCTATAAAATCAGGACATCTGGTCACCCTAACCCCAACCGAACCCCCTGGCTCTGAACTTTGGGGAAGTTGGATTGAGATCCAGCCTTTAGTTGGGATTCTGTACTTTGTAGCTGGGGCCTGTCTTTATTGACCATTAATAGGCTCACAAAAGCTGTTTGGGGAAATGATTAAGCCAGTAACAGTACTCTTCACAACTCAAGCACCCACTGTCTGAGCATCTCAAAATATCTGAGCAATGTTTATAATTTGTTTAGAGTCCAAGCTACCTGATCTGAAGAGATTAATATCTTAAAACTCAAAAGCAGATACTGACGTGGGCAAGGTATACACTATACAAAGTCTTTGTCATATGAAGTCTTCTATGTATCTTGTTAGTTCCAACTTTAAAAAAAATATATCAACTTTCTCCATCTTCCAGTCAGTCCTGGTGCCCGGCTCACTTACTCCCACATCACCAGGCTTGTTTAAAACAAAAGGCAGTATTTCTTCATACAATGCAGAGTCAACCTGTGGAACTCTTTGCCAGAGGATGTTGTGAAGGCCAAGACTAGAACAGGGTTCAAAAAAGTGCTAGATAAATTCATGGAGGGTAGGTCTATCAATGGCTATGAGCCAGGATGGGCAGGGATGGGTGACAGGGGATGGATCACTTGATGACTATCTGTTCTGTTCATTCCCTCTGGGGCACCTGGCATTAGCCACTGTCAGAAGACAGGATACTGGGCTAGATGGACCTTTGGAATGACCCAGTATGGCTGTTATGTTCACCACCCTATGTTAATGATACTTTGCAAACATATATGGGAAAGACCTTCTCATGCTACCTGGTGTGCAAGCACAGACCTCTGCAGATGTGTGGAGCCCCCCTGAAGTTAATGGTTTCCCCAAGGGTGCAGGAATCCACTCTAGAAGATCTGATTGCTGGATCAGAGCCTGGGGCTTGGTCTACACTACCAACTTATGTTAGTATAGGGTCCATCTAGCCCAGTATCCTGTCTTCTGACAGTGGCCAATGCCAGGTGCCCCAGAGGGAATGAACAGAACCGGTAATCATCAAATTGGGGGGAGGGATAGCTCAGTGGTTTGAGCATTGGCCTGCTAACCCCAGGATTGTGAGCTCAATCCTTGAGGGGGCCATTTAGGGATCTGGGGAAAAAATTGGGGATTGGTCCTGCTTTGAGCAGGGGGTTGGACTAGATGATCTCCTGAGGTCCCTTCCAACTCTGATATTCTATGATTCTAAATGATCCTGGCAGACAGAGGCTAGGGACACCATCCCTGCCCAGCCTGGCTAATAGCCATTGATGGACCTATCCTCCACAAACTTATCTAATACTTTTTTGAATCCTGTTATAGTCTTGGCCTTCACAACATCCTCTGGCAAAGAGTTCCACAGACTGATGATGCGTTGTGTGAAAAAATACTTCCTTTTGCTTGTTTTAAACCTGCTGTCTATTAATTTCATTTGGTGACTCCTAGTTCTTGTGTTATGAGAAGGAGTAAATAACACTTCCTTATTTACTTTCTCCACACCAGGCATGATTTTATAGACTTCAATCATATCCCCCCTTAGTCGTCTCTTTTCCAAGCTGAAAAGTCCAAGTCTTATTAATCTCTCCTCATACGGAAGCCATTCCATACCTCTAATCATTTCTGTTGCCCTTTTCTGAACCTTTTCCAATTCAAATATGTTTTTTGAGATAGGGCAACCACCTGTGCACGCAGTACTCAAGATGTGGGCGTATCATGGATTTATATAGAGGCAATATATTTTCTGTCTTATTATCTATCCCTTTCTTAATGATTCCCAACATTCTGTTCCCTTTTTTGACTGCCACTGCACATTGAGTGGATGTTTTCAGAGAACTATCCACAATGACTCCAAGATCTCTTTCTTGAGGGGTAACAGCTAATTTAGACCCCATCATTTTATATGTATAGTTGGGTTTATGTTTTCCAATGTGCATTATATTGCATTTATCAACATTGAATTTCATCTGCCATTTTGTTGCCCAGTCTCCCAGTTTTGAGGGATCCTTTGTAGCTCTTCGCAGTCTGCCTGGGACTTAACTATCTTGAGTAGTTTTGTATCATCTGCAAATTCTGCCATCTCACTGTTTGCCCCTTTTTCCAGATCATTTATGAATATGTTGAATAGGACTGGTCCCATTACAGACCCCTGGGGGACACCACTATTTACCTCCTTCCATTCTGAAAACTGACTATTTATTCCTACCCTTTGTTTCCTATCTTTTAACCAGTTACCAGTCCATAAGAGGACCTTCCCTCTTATCCCATGACTGCTTACTTTGCTTAAGAGCCTTTGGTGAGGGACCTTATTAAAGGCTTTCTGAAAATCTAAGTATACTATATCTACTGGATCCCCATTGTCCACACGCTTATTGCCCCCCTCAAAGAATTCTAGTAGATTGGTGAGGTATGATTTCCCTTTTCAAAAACCGTATTGACTCTTCCCCAGCAAATAATGTTCATCTATGTGTCTGACAAATTTGTTCTTTACTATAGTTTCAACCAGTTTGCCTGGTGCTGAAGTCAGGCTTACCGGCCTGAAATTGCTAGGATCACCTCTGGAGCCCTTTTTAAAAATTGGCATCACATTAGCTATCCTCCAGTCATTTGGTACAGAAGCTGATTACAGTTAGTAGTTCTACAATTTCACATTTGAGTTCCTTCAGAACTTTTGGGTGGATACCATCTGGTCCTGGTGACTTATTACTGTTTAGTTTATCAGTTTGTTCCAAAACCTCCTCTAATGACACCTCAATCTGGGACAGTTCCTCAGATTTGTCACCTAAAAAGAATGGCTCAGGTTTGGGACTATCCCTCACATCCTCAGCCATGAAGACTGATGCAAAGAATTAATTTAGTTTCTCTGCAATGGCTTTATTGTCCTTGAGTGCTCCTTTAGCATCTCAATTGTCCAATGGTCCCACTGTTTGTTTAGCGGGCTTCCTGCTTCTGATGTACTTAAAAGTTTTTTTGCTATTACTTTTTGAGTCTTTGGCTAGCTGTTCTTCAAATTCTTTTTTGGCCTTCCTCATTATATTTTTACACTTCATACCAATCTAGCCCCCAGTGTACACAGCGTTATGTAGACAGGAGGGCTTCTCGGGGAGTTGGAGTATCTACGCCAATGGGCGAAGCTCTCCCATTGGCATAGGTAGCATCTTCACTAAGGGCAAGTCTACACTAAATTGACCTACGTTATTTCGACATACAGCCACCACGGTAGTTGAATCGCTTTTGCATGTCCACACTACGTTCCTTGTGTCGGCGGTGCGTGCCCTCACCAGGAGCACTTGCATCTATTTAACTGGTTTCAGAGTAACAGCCGTGTTAGTCTGTATTCGTAAAAAGAAAAAAGAAAAGGAGTACTTGTGGCACCTTAGAGACTAACCAGTTTATTTGAGCATGAGCTTTCGTGAGCTACAGCTCACTTCATCGGATGCATCCGATGAAGTGAGCTGTAGCTCACGAAAGCTCATGCTCAAATAAACTGGTTAGTCTCTAAGGTGCCACAAGTACTCCTTTTCTTTTTTCTTTTTATCTATTTAACTGTCAGTGTGGGACAGCCAGTGCTTAATTTGTGCCAGGGCTTGCCACATCAATTATGAAAGTAAAACAATTGGTTAAGCCCTGGCATCTCTTCCATTACAAATTTAACGCTGGGGCCAACTTCTGAAAGGCAGCAACAGTCAGTGTAAGCAACGCAGTGTCTACACAGACACCGCATCAACCTAACTACATTGAGCTCAGCACTATGCCTCTCATGAAGGTGGAGTTATTGAGTGGATGTAGTGAGCAAGTTACATTAGTGGGATCTATATTTTAGTGTCGACGCTTACAGAGTTAGGTTGACATAAGCTGCCTTACATCAACTTAACTCTGTAGTGTAGACCAGGCCTTACAGTAGACAAGCCTGAACTCTCATAGCATCCTTGTGAGATAAATATTACTCCTTTTATAGATGGGTAAAATGAGATAAAGCAGGTTTAACTGGCGTATTGTTGGAGCCTCCCGTTGTAGTACACATATGAGAGTCAGTTTGTTTCAGTGTGTCTTCTTGTGCGAATGTAAACCAACGAGGGATCTGCAGATGCGTCCGCACGTCAGGCAGACGTGGCCATGTTTTTATCACTGGTTTCTTCACTCACACGTCTCTTTGGCTTTTTCTGTTCTGTTGTTCTCGATGGCTTTAACCGCAGACCAGCAGGTCTGCTGCCGTCCTGATCTATCGGCAGCAGCAGCAGCTTCCCATGTGTTCGGGTCAAGTTGGCCAGCTTTTAGGGGAGCTTTGAGAGTGTCCTTATTTTCATTTTCATTGGCCTCTCCATTTTCAACTGTTGATAAAATATGGCTTTGAGGAGGCTTGCATCATCCATACGTACAAGATAATCAGTCTAGCGATGTTGCACCTGTATGGTTAGGAATTCAATGCTGGTCATGCAGCACTGGTCCAGGACTTTGATGTTTGGTATCCTGTCCGACCACTTGATGTTACAGATGAAACACAGACAGCGCACGTGAAAGTGCTATCGTTGCTTTAGAGCGTCTGTGTTTCACAGCCATATAGAAGAGTGCTCAACACGACTGCACGATAAACACTGTTCTTGGTGTGAAATCGAATGCCACTTGCATTCCACAGGCAGTGACAAAGTCAGCCATAGGCAGAACTGGCTTTAGAAATGCTCTGCATTGATTTCATCATCTACCATGGAATTATTAGACAAAATGACTTACTAAGACCACAGTGGTCAGTAGTACACCTGGAATAGGATCCAAATCCCCTGACTACCAATCTAGTTCTTTCTTAGTATTTGAATGGAAGTAGCCCCAACCACAACCAGGGGCCTGTTGTGCTAGGCACTGTACATACGCATAGTAAAAGACAGTCCCTGCCCCAAAGAGTTTACAGTCTAAATAGACAAGACAGAGAAAGGAAGTTGTATTATCCCCTTTTTACAGATGGGGAGCTGTGACACAGAGAAATTAGGTGACTTGCCCAAGGCCACATAGGGAATTGTGATTGAACTCAGTTCTCTTAAATCCTAGTCCAGTATCTGAACTGCACCATCATCCTTCCTCTCAAGCCAAAACTACATCTTACTCCTAAATAATAACTAATTCATTTTATTGCAAGTATTAAAAATAATATTTACCTATCTAACAAGGGTATTGTGAGGATTCACGTGTATGCACAGCACCTTGAAAATGCAAAGCACTATTATACAATTATAATATACTATTATACAATTATACAATGTTTTCCACTTCTACAGTGCCACATTTTAACCAAGGTTCTCAAATATATCCATAAGCACTATCTGTTTCTACTGAATGCAGCCAAAGGCATCCCAAAGCATTTCATAGAGCTAAATGATAGTTAAAGAGGGAGAGAGAAATAAGGAGACATCGGCAAGGGAGAAAATGGAATTTCTCATCTGAGATTTGAAATGAATTAGAGTCAACAAAGTAGAGGGTCTTCCCAGAAAGAACTGCAGAAAAGGCTCTCACACTAACAGTGGCAAAATTATGTGAAGGCATAGAAACGAGGCTGGTGCTAAATCAGCAGAAGGAATAGGAAGGGAAAGAAAGGGAGACAAGATCCATTAATTAATGAAGTCCCAAGATAATATACATTCTAACGTACAGGGGCCTGTGTCCAAAAGGTACTGGGCATCTTAACAGGAAACCAAATGACATAGAGAATCCAATATGATCAAAACATCTAAGATCTTTGTGAGCACTCAGACGTCTGCCCAATACACAGTGCCAGGTCACATATACACAAGCAGTTACAGTAACTAGTCATCCTTGGAACCTCTAAATATTATAGATGACAATTTCCTAACTCAAAAAGTGTTGCATCCAGCAAGGGGAGAATTCTATATTAGATCTCGTCTTGACAGATAAAGAGTAACTGATCACAGACCTAAAAATTAGTAACTTAAGTACAAGTTATCACAACTTGATAACATTTATAATGTGCAAACAGAATAAAGTCCAGACCAGTGATATATATATCTATAGGTTTCAGAGTAACAGCCGTGTTAGTCTGTATTCGCAAAAAGAAAAGGAGTACTTGTGGCACCTTAGAGACTAACCAATTTATTTGAGCATAAGCTTTCATGAGCTACAGCTCACTTCATCAGATGCATACTGTGGAAAGTGTAGAAGATCTTTTTATATACACACAAAGCATGAAAAAATACCTCCTCCCACCCCACTCTCCTGCTGGTAATAGCTTAACTAAAGTGATCACTCTCCTTACAATGGCCCAACTTGATTATCATACACATTGTAAGGAGAGTGATCACTTTAGATAAGCTATTACCAGCAGGAGAGTGGGGTGGGAGGAGGTATTTTTTCATGCTTTCTGTGTATATAAAAAGATCTTCTGTATTTTCCACAGTATGCATCCGATGAAGTGAGCTGTAGCTCACGAAAGCTTATGCTCAAATAAATTGGTTAGTCTCTAAGGTGCCACAAGTACTCCATATATATCTATATATCACTCACACACACACACGGTGCTTTTAAAGGGCCAATTTAACAAAAATGAAAACAATTATAAGCCACATCAGCTGGCAGGAAGAATTTAATCAGAAAAATGTGACTGATACCTGGGAATTATTTAAGAACACTTTGCGAGCCCAAAAAACCACAACTGAGAAAGAAAACCATATTGATTAAAAAAGCCAGCCTGGTTTAGAGGGAAAGTGAAGGCTGCTATAAAAATAATATATAATAAACGGAAGAAAGGGTAAGTTGATAGCAATGAATATAAATAAGAAGCTAGGAATTGTAGAAAATTGATAAGGGAAGCAAAGGGACACAAGGCAAAATCTATGGCCGGCAGAGTTAAGGACAATAAGAAGGAATTTTTAAAGTATATTAGGAATAAAAAGAATCCTAAAAAATTGTATTTATCTATTACTAGATGAAAATGGTAGAATTATCAATCATAATGCAGAAAAGGCAGAAGTATTAAAAAATATTTCTGTTCTGTATCTGAAGAAACAGATGATGTAGTCATATGCTATGATAACACTCTTTCCATTCCACTAGTATCTCAGAAGGATGTTAAACAACAGCTACTAAAGTCAGACATTTTAAATCATCATACCTGGATAACTTGCATCCAAGAGCTTTAAAAGAGCTGGCTGAGGAGCTCACTGGACCATTGATGCTGCTTTTCAATAAGTCTTGGAACACTTCAGAAGTTCCAGAAGAGTGGAAGAAAGCTAATGTTGTGCCAATATTTAAAAGGGGTAAACAAGATGACCCAGGTAATTATAGGCTTGTCAGTCTGCCATCAACCCTAGCAAGATAATGGGGCAGCTGATACAGGACTCAGTTAATAAAGAATTAAAGGAGAGGAATATAATTAATGCCAGTCAACACTGGTTGATGGAAAATAGATCCTTTCAAACTAACTTGAATTTTTTTTTTATGACAGATCGCTGTTTTAGAGATTTTCCCTTTTAATTTCACTGGTATCTTCCTGTCATAAAGTACCCCACTTCTTTCTCTCTATTTGAGCCAGACATTTATGATCCTAGCTCTAATTTCATCCTCCATTTCCCTGTTTTCTCAGATTCTGGTATCCAGATACTTGAAACTGCATTTTTGCTATGTTTGCCCATCTAGTTTCAAAGAATTCTTCATTGTTCACACTATTGAAATTACATACCATGTACTGTTTTTTCCCTCTGCTTATTTTGAGTCCATGTCTCTCCAACACGTCTCTCCACTTATCAAGATCCTCTTCTAGATGTTCTCCTCACTGCACAGAATGCTATAATCTGCAAACAACACGCACCAAAGGGCCTTTTTCTGTATGTTCCTTGTGAGAGCATCCAGGATGAGGCTACACAAGAAAGGGCTCAGTGCTGATCGTTTATGCATTCCCACTTTTACTGATAGGTCGTCTGTTTCACCACTAAAAGTTCTGACCACCGACTTGCACCTACATACCTGAACAAGCCATATCTAGGAATGCATGGCCATCCCTCCCCGTCAGTCTTGGAGGGAGGCCACGCCCTCTCGCTCTCCCATCCCTATCAAGTCAAGGGTTATTGGGGCAATTAGCAGTCTTTAAAGCCCTGCTCCTCTAGGCAGGGTCAGGCGACAAGTAGTCCAGGCCCTGGCCTCAGGTAGGGCAAGGCAGACAGTCTAGTAAACTCAGACCCTCAGGCAGGGCGGAGCACTAAACAATCTAGGGTCTCAGGCCTTCAGGCAGGGTGGAGCGTCAAACAGACGGTCTGATGTCCTGGCTCTGGTGGATGTAGGGTTGCCAGGTGTCCAGTTTTCGACCAGAATGCCCGGTTGAAAAGGGACCCTGGCAGCTCTGATCAGCACTGCTGACCGGGCCATTAAAAGTCCGGCCAGTGGCGCAGTGGGACTAAGGCAGGCTCCCTGCTTGTCGTGGCTCCATGCAGCTCCTGGAAGTAGCAGCACGTCCCCACTCTGGCCCCTATACGTACGGATAGTCGGGGGCTCCGCACACTATCCCCACCCCAAGCGCCGGTTCTGCAGCTCCCATTGGCCAGGAACTGCGGCCAATGGGAGGTGCAGGGGTGGTGCCTGCAGACGGGGTAGTGCGCAGAGCCACCTGGCCGTACCTCCATGTAGGAGCTGGAGGGGTGGGGGGACATGCTGCTGCTTCCAGGAACTGCTTGAGGTAAGCACCACCTGGAGCCTGCACCCCTGACTCCCTCCCATGCCTCAACCACCTGCCCCAGCCCTGATCCCCGTCCTGCCCTCCGAACCCCTCAGTCCTAGTCTGGAGCACCTTCCTGCACCCCAAACTCCTCATCCTCATCCCCACCCCAAAGCCTGCACCCCCAGCTGAACCCTCGCCCCCCCCACCCCAACTACATGCCCCAGTACTGATCCCCCTCCTGCACTCTGAACCTCTTGGTCCCAGGCTGGAGCACCCTCCTGCACCCCAAATCCCTCAGCCCTGGCCTCACACCAGAGCCCATACCCCCAGCCGCAGTCTGCACCCCAACCCCCTGCCCCAGCCCGGAGCCCCCTCCCATACTCTGAACCCCTCAGTCCCAGCCCAGAGCCCTTTTCTGCACCCCAAATCCCTCAGCCCCAACCCCACACCAGAGCCCGCATCCCCAGCCGGAGCCCTCACCACCTCCCACACCCCAACCCCCTGAGCCATCCCGGTGAAAATGAGCAAGTGAGGGAGGGTGGGGAGAGTGAGCAACAGAGGCATGGGGGATGGGGTGAGCAGGGGCGGGGCCTCAGAAGGGGCGGGATATGGGCAGGGCCTCAGAGGAGGGGCAGGGCAAAGGTGTTTGGTTTTGTGCAAGTAGGAAGTTGGCAACCCTAGGTGGATGGCAGACAAACACAGGCTTCTGGGCCTAGGCAGCAGGGGAAGTAGGGGGACCCAGGCCCACCCTACTCCACCAGGTCCCAGCCCAGGGCCCTAACAGTGGTGGAGTGTTCCATCACTGGGACAGCAGGGATCCAGCCGAAACCCACTGACCTGGATTCAGGCAACAACACAACCAGACGATAGTCTAGTGTCCCTGGGCTACTTCCTGCATTCCCCCTAAGGTGTACCTGTGACTCAGAGTCGTCCTCCGTCTCCCCGGGGTATGCCGCTAATGGAAGTCCCACCAGTGCCTCGGCATCTCTGGCTGCAGGCAGCTCTGACGGCTCCTCCAGGTCCTTGGTGCTGTAGCGTTCTCTGACCAGCTCGAGCCCTAGAAGCAGGCAAGAGGTGTCCATCTCCTCCAGTGGCTCCAGCCCAACGGGACTGCAGGGCCCCCCTTTTATACTTTCTGTCCCGCCCCACTGCTTTGGGTGGGCACAGATGTCCTGGCTCTGCCCACCAGGGGTGGGCGGGGGTTCCTCCCCATCAGGTTTGGAGGGAGGTCATACCCCTTCACTACACCACACATTATGTTCTGGCACCATCTTCAAGCCTTACCTATATTACTAATAACACTTTCGATTATAAAAACTGAAAGACCTGCAAAAATAAAATGTACTGTTTGTTTATTTTCTCAGTTTGGATGATGAAAATGGACTAGTCGGTTTCACTTTTGTTTGTAGTCAGCTTCACTTTCTGAGTCCCAATTACTATCTTAATACTACAGTGCATGGGTTGCAAACAGTGCAAGCATATGATTAAATTCCTACAAAAATGTTTCATTGAGGGTGTTTTATTCAATTTATTTATTGAATAGAAACATTTCTTTTAAATTTTGTCGCATAGCCTCCTCGTACAGCCAGCTAGACTCCCTTAGGATTGCGCACTCTACCTTTGTACGTAGTAATCTGAGCTACCATCACTTGGACATCTAAGCACCAGACCACCACCTAAGAAGGTGCAAGTTCCCACCATACTTTAATGTATTCTCACGTCTTCCTCTGGCTCCTAGGCAGCTAAGTGAGACCCTCCTAGCCTCCCCTACGCATGGACCACGTGGGTGTAGGTCAAAGGGAGTCCAAGCTACTGTAAAGTTTTATATCACCTATGGCATCACCTCTGAATTTGGCCAATTGACTTCAATGGGGCAGTCACAGCAGTGAGAAAATTGGTTGATAGTGAGTGCATGGAGGATCTCTCCTTAGATGAATTTGCTGAACCCAACAGTACTTCTCTGGTACATTTATGCTGGGAGCAGGGAGCATTTAACAGCCTCTTGGCCTCTCCTCTCTTCCTTCAATCTCTGCCTGTTCGGTGTCAATTTTGAGCCCACAAGCTGCCTCAGCTGGGTATTAGAGGCTGTGGTATCATAACTCCTTCAGGACTTGTGAGTTAATAATTAAGAATTTACCTAAGCATTAGAGACCAACTTCCTAGCTAGATCTGGCTAAGACACAGCTAACAACTAATTTTGTTCAGGCAAACCATTTTGTAACTGCAGTAACCATAAGCAGGTAAATCCTACTTATGGGTCTGTGTTTTTGTGTTCCCAGCTGCCTACTAAGAGGTGCCCAGGAGGTTCCGAATAGCATCTTGCCAGGAGCCCTGAGGTGGCACCAAAACTGTATAAAGTGGCCTAGATTGCAGCGTTCCTCATCTTTCATATGATGGTGTGGCCCATGGAGACTACAGGGCCCAGCCTTCAATGCTCCATCTAGGACACACGGCTAAAGGTGTAGAGCTTAGCGTTGCTGGGACACGAGGTATGCAAATGTGGCACATGCATAATGCATCAGGGCTTTTGGTAGTGAACCCAGCCATCATGAGGAAAGAACGCTTGGGTCAGATCGTACCTGAATGGGAGACCAGAGACTCCAGCGTACACCTGTCATAAGTTTTCCAGGGACCTGTGCTGGTGATACAATAGGTAATCCCCTTTCTTCTGAGCCACTACTGAACCAAAGGCCCAGGAGGATTCACATCTAGAGAAAATGCTCCTAGCTGCCTGTGGCCATTAAAGAGCACAAGTCACTTTCTGTATGTGTAGGAGCGTGAACCCAGGTGTTATGGCCAAATTCCACACGAAACTACATCCCACCTACCTACATTCCCCCCGGATGCAGGATTTTGCTTCACATCCTTTCATAAGCTGTTGTGCAGTGCTGTGGCACGGCTGCATTCCATCCAAGAGGTGGCTGCATTTCAGTGGCCAGCAAACTGATCCCCACCAAAGCAGTGTGGTTAATTCGTTCACATCCAGAATGCTCTTTGAGATCCCTGGATGAAGAGTGCTGAGGACGAGCGGAGAATTACTCTGTCCCAGAACATTTGGGGTCATTTTTTCTTTTTACTCTGCAGTCTGTGGTGCAAGCTGGTGGGCTTGTCTTCTGGAGGGCACATTCTGCGGTGCATGGAGTCTGCCTGCTGCTAACCTAGGAATTTGGGCTCTTTAGTTCTCTTTGGCTGTGTAGCTCCTCATGCTTCTGTGAGCGTATTTACAGTGTGCGCAGAGAGTTTGCTCCATTTATCTTACACTTGCCTATCATCTTGTGACCATTGTGTTACTGATTCATTTCCTGTCATCTGACGCCTTGACCTGCCAAAAGATAGATTCCATGACTACTGACCTTCCCTGCTAAACCAGGATAAGCCACAAAGTTTGAAGGTGGAGCCAAGCCAAAAGGTCTGGCTTGGGGGAGCCGGGTCACTGGAGCTGAACTCTGAGCATGGAAAAGGAAGTTCAGAAACTGATCTGTGTGGTCAGTGTGATCATTGGGAAGTGATGCCAAATAAATCTCTGGCAGCTTAGGTCCTCCTCTGGCTCGGACACATAGCTGGTTACTCTGCTCATGCTTAGCCTGAACGTTCGTTGGCTCGCCCATCTCTTAGTTCCACAGTTCTTGTACACAAGGAAAACCCTAGCAAGACCACGCGTGTGTGGACAGAAGTGGGGTGGGGGGGGGGAGCTGAGAGAGGAAAGCATTAGGAGGAAGAACATGGACATGACAGGCCAGTTAGCATTTCTCTGAGCATTGTCTTCTCCCCCCAGCATACTTTCAGTGTTGGCAGCCAGCACAGTGGGTAGAAGCTTTCCAGACGCTCTTACTGTCTGCTTTACAAACCGGAGGCTGAAAAGCCAGGACAGAGTCAATATGGATCCCTCGCCTTTTGCCGCCCATGGAACGTGAACTTAGGTGCATCCGTCCATTCCGTTTCCTTGCAGCATGACGTATCTCTCTGGGCTGGCGCCTGGGGCCCTTTAGCTACAAGAATATTGAGGTTCAAAACCTCTCGCCTGCTCATCCTCCTCCTGCTCTCATCAGGAAGGTGAAATTAAAATTATGTTACTAGAAACCAGATTGTTCTCCAGAAACTACCCCCACCATGCCCCATGCACTGGGATGATGTTTTCTCCTCATGCACACAGATAACTTCTTTGGCGTTATTTTTATATTTAGTTCCTCCCACACGGTTTCCCTCTTTTCGCCAGGGAACAGCAATTCCTTTTAACCCTTCAGGAACCAAAACAGTAACTGAATAAATCCCCAAAGCCCCGATCGCCACACACAGCAGTGGATAACAGTCAAATGATGGGTACAATTTGAGGTCCTGAGGAAGCACCTCACCAGCTCTGTCCCACCAAGTAACCAACCCAGAATGCTGGAACTTGATAAAGGAGCAGTTTTGGGGGCTGAAGTCAGACCAGACTCACCCCTCTAGAGTTCACCCCTGTGCACTGCAAGGCCTACATACCACTGAAGCCCTCGAAAACCTGGCATCTGGTTCCAACTGAAGTGGGTGGGACCATATCTGTATTTGCATCTAAGCCTGGGCTGGATGCCTGTTAGACTCTAAGCTGCCCAGGGCAAGGATTCTCCCTTCATCTGTGTGTGTCCAGTGCCTAGCACCATGCAGAGCCAATCCCGACTGGGGCCATGGGCACCACCGTCATGTAAATGATCAGTAATATTATACCCCTCTCTCCCCTCCACTCCCTTAGTGGAGAGCACCCAGGTCTTTCCCTTTGAGGTACTACAGGAAGACTGCCCAGCCGGAGGCAGCCTATTGCAGGAGACTGTCCATCACGGAACAGTTACCAACAGGGTCTGTTTATTAGAGATTGCCTTAATCCTAGTGGGGCAGGAGGGTTCAGAGCTACCACACAGGAGGATCCCGGATTCCCATGTCCAGGGCTAATTCAGTAACCATAGCCCATAACTGCATTCACGTGGTTTGCAGAGAACATACGGGTTAAGATTTTAGGCTTCCCTCCCGCCCGCTCTGCAGTCCAAGGCAATACCTACAAGAAGCCTGTGTGGAACAATCTCCACAGAGAAGTCCTCGTACATGCCATTCCAAACCAGATGGGACAAGGCCTTAGAGACCACTCCGCAGGAGAAGGTCCTGCACAGGTGGAAGGAGCATGGCGGATGGACTTGCCGGTCTCTTCCAGCTCTAGTTTCCGTGACTACCTTGCCACAAACAGCAGCTCGGCTTGGTTTTGCACCGTTTAAGCGGGCGAAGCGCCCACTGACTTTGACTGGAGTTTGATGCAAGGATGGCAGGGCCCAGGGCGGCCAGCAACTGAGGGCACTGCTCGCTTTTCCCGTGACGGAGACTCCGTCAGCTTTCACTTTAAACAAACCCAGTTGCTGGAATTAGTGGAGTTAGGCTAATGCTCCATACTACAGTCAAGTGCCAAAAGGATCCCTTGAGGGCTGCAGCCTGGAGTCAGCAATGAACATGAGCTCCGACTTCTCCAACTATCTAGATACTTATCTGGCCCGCCCAGTCGTGAATGGATTTTTTCCTCACAGCACCCCAGTGTGGTAGGAAAGGGTTACCCCCATTTTACAGATAGGAAACCAAAGCACAGGTCAGATGAAGTGACTTGCCCAAGAACACACAGGAAATCCGTGGCTGTGTGGGCAATTGACGCCATGTCTCCCAGTCTAGTGCCCTAGCCACGGGACCAGCAGTCAAGCAGTGCAGGACAAAATGCTTCTTTGCCACATGGCTGACCTTCCTTTTCTGACCCTGCTCCGCAATCCTGGGGTTGCGTAGGTCACCGTGCCGCTAGGAGTGGTAACAGTTTGGGATTCACTTTCAGTCTGGGTCTCTGATTCAGCACACTCCCTTTTGCCCAGGCAACTCACCACACCCGCAAACCTGGACAGGAACGGGCATCATGTGGGCAATTTTCTGTACATGTGCAAATGGGACAGCTGGGTTTGGGGTGCACAAAACATATGCAATTGGTGCATTCAGCTGCCGGGATCAGAATCGGCTGTGCATATTCCAGGGGAGGCTGAAAATGGACCCCTTAATGAGCCCCAAGTGCAGCCCACCTGCCTTCACTGGACTGCTCCTTGGTAACCTTTACCAGCTAAAATGATGAGATTACTCCTGGTCATTCAAACCTGAGCTCTCAGACCCTGCCCACCTACGCCCTGGAATTGCTGCAATTAGTGCTGTGCTTACAGCTGTCCCTGCTCGTATACAATTCCACGGTCGTTACAATATATGGACCAGTGCAGCGGCTGGGGGGGCGGAGAAGAGGGCTTGGTTAAACCCGCCTGCGTTTGTTGAGCTCAGAAAGAGTTAACAGCAGAACAACCTGCCATTGGGTGGAAAGGCAACGCCCCTTTTTTCTCTTTTCTCAAATTATTATCGAAATAACAAGTCTGGGCTGTTATCACGCTGGGACCCGGGTGTCAGCTTGCAGGCTGCCTTTTTTCCAATCTTGTTTAATCTTTAACATAAAAATGCTGAGCTGGCTTCTTTAGTCAATTTAAATATTATGCAACCACAGCTAATGTAGTTTGCAGCCGTTTCACAAGAGCTCCCCTGCATCGGGAGCCCATGGCACAGACACCCAATCTGCCTTTACCCTCTGAGGCCGAGGGGTCTCTGTCCCGGCTACCTTGCTTCTCCAAGGGGTCTCCAGGATGTTATTCTGCTTCCCCAGGAGATTGCCTTGTTGGTTTCTCGTCTGGGGCAGATCAGATTCTCGCTGGAAAGGAGAAGATGGCAGATGGACAGTCCTGGGGCCTGACCTCCTCTGACTGTCCACAGAACTCGTACGGGAAAGGCAGCCGTGGCACAAGCCTCCCCCATGCGACCCCATCAACAGGCCTCACCCTTAATTTGGAGTCACCACCTAGATAGGCAAGAGGGACGCTGTAACCTTTTGTCCCCTCTTCCGCCAGCTCAGCCGGGCTTTGCCCTTCTCACTGCCTGCAGCCGGCTCAGCCTGCTAACACCTGTGGAGAAGGGGCATCTTTCACCCTGCACCTTGGATTGGCACATTTTCCTACCCAAAGGACAGAAATCTGTTTTCCTCAGCTTGGAGATGAGCCACAGGGATCCCCCGAGAAGAGCCTAAGTTGGACAGTGCTCAGTATAAACCAAAGGCACTTAGAAAATCAAAGCAAATGGCATTGCTCTACATGCTCCAGGAGGGCCAGCTCCACTCCTCAGCTCCCTAGACCTTGGCCATTACATCCACCCTGGCTAGTCTACGCTTCTGGCTCCCCCTCAACTCCCTGGCTGCAAGCTGGAGGCAGCTCTGGCTCATCAGCCCCCTGCTGACCAGCTCCAGGAACATGCACCGTGCTCCGTTTAACTCCCCCTTGTGGGGAAAGCTGGAAGGCTGCAGCTGGGCAGGTCAGAGACCCAGAACGCTGGGCTCCCAGCTGCAGCAAGGCAAACCCTGCCGTGAGAAAGCTGAATTCTGTGGTATCTTGGGGACATGCCCAGTTCTGCAGCATGGCGGTGTCTACAAAGCCCTGATCATACCAGGGCAAGTCCCGCGAGGCGTGTGGCGGAGAGGAGCAGCTCTCCACAAGGGTTTAGGAAGAGATGGGTTTGTGCTGCATGGCTGGACCCCAAACACGGCAGGCACAGTTTCCATTCACACTCAGCATCACCAACCCCAGATGAGTCAGGCCCCCAAAAATCATGAGATTGAAAAGAAAATCTCCTGATTTTTAAGTCAAATCATAAACTTGGGGTTCTTTTCACTTGGTTTCTGATTTTTGAGCCATTAGGCTGCACTCGGGTCATATTTTGACGCTTTTCTACACCTTCACAAGGATTAGAAATTTGCTCTTTTTTTCATTGAAAGCTGAGATTTTCCCTTAATCCCTGGACTCCAGGAGCTGGGGCTTGACAGCAAACTCCAAATACCATGAGGCCGGTGACAAAATCATGAGTACTGGCAACACGGCAAACTGCACCTTTTTCTCCAAATGCTGCTCACACAATGCTACTCAGAGCGGGTTTGGGAGACCCCTGGTAGTCACACCATTTAATGTGAGCAATAGGCCCATCGCTGGCCTTGGCATAAGTAGGTGCAATTCCCATTGAACTCATCCGGCCACTTCCCAGAGCTGTGTGGGAGCCGGGCCACTGGCCCGACTCCAGCATTTTAGCCTGGGAGCGTTGTTGGGTCTTCCAGCCACCGGGCCAGTGAAGTGCAGGTGTGTTGTGGAGAAGAATCCAGACCAAGCTCTTTTCTTTATTCCAAAGACACGTGCAGCCTGTGGGGGGCAGGGAAAGACCTCTGTCTTTCTGACCCTGTAGACTGGGCTAGCTAATGCTTTTAACCCGGACACCCGCAGGTGAAACCTAGACTAGATTCTTGTGCCCATGTGGAATGGATTCTGGTTATGAGACCAGGTAGGAAGAGACTATCAGGAGCCTATCGGGGAAATATGGGTGAAAGATGCTGGTTAGGAGGGCAGGGTATATCAGAAGGGCACTGTTCTTGGTACCAGATGCCAATGTGAGTGCGGATTGATGCCTCTCCACAATACGCTTAGGCCTATTCTGACGAAGAGGCCTGGTCCGAAGGCACACGCACCATGGCCCCACAGAGAGACCTTTGCTGCACAGGAATAGGCTGGAACATGCACATCAGAAAAAGTCACAAGGCAAATGTTGATTAAAACGGTCCAGCTTTTCCCTCAGCCCACACAGATGCAGCTATTGTTCAGGACATGAAGCCAGCAATTCCCCTTCCACACATCTGTGCACAAAGCCATACGACAGAGATTGGACTATCCTCTTCTCCCTGATTTCTTCCCCATCAGAAGAAGAGAATGGGTTCCCTTGTGGTGAGAGAAAGCCCCAGTTCTTGCAGCATTCCAAACTCCAAACTGGGTTTGCAGACATGACGTTCATTTCCTTCAGCGCTCTCCAACCTTCGTTCTGGTAACTAGCTCGGGACACCATTTCCCAGCAGAAAATCTTGTCTGTAGCAAGGTCAAAGGGGCAATCCTTGGATGAGCTGAATAATGAAACCATCCCACTAGCATTAGCAGAGCCATGAATCTTAAGGGGCTTTGCAGAAGTGGATGGGGCCAATGGTCATATTACCCCTTTTGCAGGACACACCATGGCCTGTCTCCCTAAAGTCAGAGCCCCAATGGGGGCAGTTATGCGACATGCATAGACACACTTGACTCCTTTAAGGCCAGATCCTGCAGCCTCGGGAAGCCCTTGGAGCCAGGGCAGTTCTGAGGCAGTGAGAAGAACCCAGCCACAGGGTAGTTACGCAACCGGCTTCTGTGCACCCGAGCACTCGTCCACGGTGACTCTCCCTGCATTGCCCGGCAAGGGACTTTGCGGCCGAGCCAGGGTTGTGGCAAGAGGTTCCAGGACTCCCGTGAATCCTGCAGCAACAGGGGGAGTGCAGGAACCACAGATGTGAACACAGCCCTGAGGGTGTGAAGCTTCACTCCTGCAGTGAACCCTGGGTGCTGCCTGTTTGTACAGGATTCACACATGGCTCAGGACTGGCCCCCACATCCTCAGCTGTATGTCTGATGGCTCAGCAGGTTCCTCCCTTGCTGGGAAGCTAGCTGAGGAAAAACGGGTGCCCTGCCAATTCGCACTTTAATCTCTCCCCAGCTTCCGAGCCCGCAGGGAGGGAAGCTGTTCTCACCCAGGTGCTTCATGCCCCTGGGACAGTTCACATTTCAGGGCATGTTGCCTTTGCTGGCAGTTAGCCAAATCTAGTGTCTTTCCAAGAGTTTCTGAGCCCACCTAGGTCCTACCATAGCCCATAGGCTCTGGACGTTCCCACCGCGGGTAAACCCAGCCAGCTTGTGACAAGTAACACAGGTTTCAGAGCTAGCTGGCCAGAGACCTGGGTCCTGCTGTAGTCTGTTTCATTGCCATCCAGGAAAAAACGGAGCGGTGAACTGAGCACTTCTGAAGATCTGCTACCCCCTGGCCCCCACCAGCACTTTAAGGATTAAAAAGCGTGTGGCCATTCAGACCTTGCTGAATGCTTTGGCCAGCCCAGGCGTGGCAAACCAGCTGCTAACGAGGGCAAAAACCACTTCGGAGCACCGATTGAGATCGGCGAGGCATGAAAGTCAAGCCATTCCCAATGGGAGTTTCCACTGCCCTCGGAAGACTTCATTGTCTTTGACAGCGTATGCTGCTGTCATTGCAGTCAGCGAGGAGGGGAAACAGATAGCTCCTGAGGACCGGGCATCCCAATCCTCCACATCACTATCTCAGCACTGTAACTAACAAACCAGTTGAATGCCCAGGACCAGAGGCTCAGCTGGTACCAACGGACATCCCTTCACTGAAGTCGCTGAATGACGACTTCAATAGCCGAAACCCTGGCCCACGAGCGCTAATGTCACGGCACTTGGCTTGGTTCCATCAGCATCATTATTACTCAGGCGTGTTACAGGAGCAGCTGGAGGCTGTACCCAAGAACAGGGCCCCGTTGTGCTAGGCCCTGTACGCTCCGCTAGTGAGAGAGAATCTTTGCCCTGCAGAGTTTACAATGTACAGAGATAAGAGAGACCAACAAAGATTTACAGAGGGTGCCCAGGGTTGCTCAGGAAAGCTCTGGCAGAGCCAGGAATTTATCCCCTCTCTCCTGAGTCCCAATCTAGCACCTTAGCCACATGCTTTTAAATTCAAAGCAGTCACATACAGCGTGCTAATGTTATAACAGGCTCATGATCTGATATGTCCCCTATCAGGGAACTGTGTCTGGCAGAGAGATGGGACCAGATTTCTAGCAGGGCTTTTCTATCGCTAAAGGCTGTGGTTCACCAGTAAGCATCAGTCTGACAAAAATACACGTGAAGAATGGCCCATTAACTCCCTGCTGCCTGGAAGGCTTTTAGGCTTAACGTACTTTGTGCATAGCGTTTTTAAAAGAAATTCAATAGAGGGTCAAAGCCACTCGGAGATGCTATGTGATTTCGATCCTGTGAAACGGAATGCCGGCTCTGTCTCTGCACTGGGACAAGTATCATTGCTGGGGCTTGGGATTTGGAAGACTATTCAGCCTAATTTCTGCATCATTTAAAAGTCGAGGTGTTAATACAGTGGTGAAAGGTCACCAATTGCTTGGTGCCTTGTGCTCAATGTCTATCTTGGCAGGATACTGCTTTGCCAGTTACAATCAAGGGTGCCAGGAGAGCTGTTAAAGGTCACCACTGTTTCAGTGCTTGCAAAGAGGTGCCACCGCAGGGCTATGTACCCTTTAGCTAAACTGAATGTAAACAAGATGGGAACTTCAATCAGAACCAACTGGAATTAAGCTGATTCCACCAAAGTAACGCTATGCCACAGAGATGCACTAAACCACATTCAAATATGACCATATTTGCATGTTCCCCAGAATGCACGAGGGGGAAATATTTGATACGCTATGTTAATGACACACGTTTGTTGACCCCTGTAGATTGCCTGCTCTGATCACCAGGGGAAATGAGAGTAGTAAATATACCTTAGGACCTGGTGTGCATATTTGTGCATCCCGATTCCAGGGCACAATGGCTGCAATTGCAGTAACACACAGCAAATGTACGCTTTGGCACCTGAGAACGAGGTGCGCAGGTCTGAACATCTGGGCCACGGCACCTTGATAACTCATGGGCAGCTGAAAGGCAGGTAAGTGTTTCCTTAGCTTAGTATAGGACAAAGCGTATAGCCTAACCTATTTAATGGCCTTTGAAGTTTCCACCACCCCTGAAACATTTCCCTCCAGCAGGGATCCAGAAACTAGCCTACTCATTTGATGCTGGAGAGAGACAATGAAGTGCAAACCAAGTTGTCTCAGCTGAGGAATGCAGAGTTTTACCTGTATCAACATCAAACCTTCCCAGGGCAAATCCTGACTCCGCCCAGACGGGCCCACAATGCTCCAGGGGTTGGGAATAAGTAGGATTTACAAAACTTGGCAGAGGGGTTGCACCTCCAACAGCCCACAATGCACCTCAGGGCTTTTCAAACGGTCACGCATGCGCGTGCGCAGGGTGAGGAGGGAGGTGTGCAGGCCTGAGGCTCTCGGAGTGGCCTGAAGTCCAGAGCTCCCCACTCCCTGCACAGCCTGGTCCCTCCAGCTGTGTTCTGGGTTCAGGTTTGTCACGAAGGGAACCATTGCATGGGGCAAATCTACACCATTTTTAGGCTCTGCAGAGCCACTTGTCGTTACCTTTGCATCCGAGCACTTTGGTAATGCAAACATGCTGGCACACTTGAAATGCCGCCACTGTGTTTATTTGAACCCTGAAGCCGTCCTAGTGGACAGGACAATAAAGCCTGGGTTGGGTGGGTTTGGTTTGTGTGTTACAATGTGTCAGGAAAAAACACCCCAAACCAAAACCCAACCACAAGCCCGTTTTTTAGGTGAAAGTTTAAAAAGATGTTTGCTCCAGTATAAAAACACACTCAGCCCTTTAATGATATTATTGTGTTATTATAGCGATAGGAAACTGCAGGGGACTGCAGGCTTCCTGACCTTCAACAGCCAGCAGGAGACATCTAGAAGAAAAACAGTAATCCCTGAATCTGATCATCAGTAGATCTCAAAGCACTTTACAAAGGAAATCAATATCATTATCCCCATTTTACAGATGGGGAAACTGAGGCACAGATCAGCGACGGGACTTGCCCATAGTCACCCAGCAGGCCAGTGGAAGAGCCAGGAACAGAACCCACATCTCTTCTGAGTCCCACTTCAGTGCTCTCCTCACTAGGCAACACTGCCTCCAAAAGTTACCTTCCAAACTATCAAAGCAGTGCATGGAAGTTTGTGATTTCTGTTACAGGGTAAGGGCTTTAAAAGGGTGCTACGTTACACAGAAACGCTACATACACAGCACGCATTTTGAACAGCACCGCTCGTCAAGCTCTCTGGAACGCAGTCCTCGTCTCCGCTGGGATTTCAGCCAGTGGTGGAAGCCCCCAGGCATGCTTGTCCCCGGCGCTGCATGATTTGAACAGTTTCCTTGCAGGTAAGCCGTGCCAGCGGGCAAATCAGAGCCGCATTAGTGCGGCAGCACCAGTGGCTGGAATCCCAGCGGAGACGAAGCCTGACTTGCTTTCTGGGCACAAGCACCATTTCTGAGGCGCCCTGGGGCAGAGTCCTCAATTCTCTCCTCCTTTGCTGGACTGCGGGTTTCCTTACACTGGAAATGCTTCTGTGTAGACGCTCACGACAGCGGGAGGAGGGGTCCTCCCATCAGCGAAGTTCCCCCGAGCGGCGGTAGCGAGCTGATGGAAGAACCCTCCCATTGATCGAGCGCTGTCTACGCCAGGGGCTAGGGCGGTTTTACTACGTTGCGAGGGGATGTGGATCTTTCACACCCTGAGCGACACAGCTGGGTCGATTTAACTTTTGAGTGTAGACCCAACCTAAGGCAAGGCAGCTGTAGTGTGTGTGTGTGTGTGTGTCCCCACCACGAAAGGGTTAATTTGTACACAGCCCTAGTTTCCCCAAGCAGCAAGCACCAGTGTCTGGGGTTCTCAGGGTATTGTCAGCCAGCGTGGGTTCCTTGTGTTAATACGTTGGTTAGTGAGGAGAGGAGATTCCTAGATCCACATAGGGCAGGCGTTAGCCCTCACTCCAGCTCAGCCCTGCAGTTCTGCAGAAATTCTCTCTCTTAATAAACAGTCCTTATTTTGCTAATTTGTCTCTGGACTCTTCAATATTCCAAGCACTAGAGGAACCAGTTACTCCGCGTAACCAGTTAGCGGGGCCCCAACGATAACTCCCAAGCTTAGCACATGGGCGTTCTGGGCCAGATGCTCAGCCCTCTGTCTGTCTGGCATGCGTGGCTCTCGCAGAACAAGCAGTGCACCTGGGGACTCCCCTGACGCTGGAGAATCCCAGGGTGGCGTAAGAAGGGCATAGCCCGTTCTCAGCCACCACCAGGGAAGGCTGGCAGCAGGAAGGGCTGTGGCCAAAGTGGCAGTCCCTGGGTAGCGTAACAGGACCTGGAGGACCGTTCCTGCTGGTACTGTTTTGGCTAGGGGCTGAAAGGGCCCTGCTCAGCCCAAGGATGGAGGAGGTGTACAGGTGGCTTAGAGCCACCCTTTTCCCCCTGCCCCCAGGCCATGCACTGAGCACAAAGCTCTCTGGCTCCAAATCTGCTCTACCTGCTGTGCATTCAGCCCCAAATGGCGAGCTCCACCCATTCGCTGCACTGCCTCAATTTCCTGTCCTCTCCTTTTGCCCCTCCAGAGCCTGTGGCGTGCGCCCTCCAGCCTGACTCAGAAGTCTGGCCAACGTTTGCCTTGTTTAGCTACCCCCGAACTGTTATAGCCCTGGGCAGCTCAGGCTGATAATGAGAGCTCCAAGGACCTGGACAGGAAACCCTCACCGTCTCAACTGGAACAAACTGGCAATGTTATCCCATTAAATGTGCATTCTCAGGCAATAAAAACCATCCTGCTTCTGGGTATCTCAGCTGCTGCATTGTTAGCCTGCTGCCTGGGACAGATGCAGAAATTCAGAACAGAATTAAAATACATATGGGAGAGTCCTCTTTATTAACTCAGCTGCCCCTTTCCTTAACTAGGTTTCTGTGCCCAGCTTCACTGGACCCTGCAGAAAGACTCAGGCAAGAGAGGTACCTGACCCGGGTGTCTGTGCTCCTAGAATGGGCACAGCCCCCAAGCAATGCCAAACCCCAGCGGGCACCTATTAGAATTACTCAGTTCTTTAGCCTGTAGTTTTCAGGTCACCACAGGTCCATGTAGCCCAGCGAACTGCCTCAGACAGTGCCCAGCACCAGCTGCTTCAGAGGAAGGTGCAAGGATTTCTGCAGAAGGAGCAATGGGATACCTGGCCCGCAGGGAAACTCCCATTAGTGACAGGTTGGCCTGAGACCTGAGGCAGGAGGATTTAGAGCGGGTTGATGTTTTTAGTATTTACCATTGTGGTGTTGGATGTTCTTGTTGTGCCTCGCCACGTGGCTGAGATCTGAGACAGCTGGAGGAGCACAGATCGTCCCTGGAAGGGGGCAGCTATGCATAAGGGGTTATAAGTCTGTTATGTATATCTCCAACCCATTGGGAGCCGTCAGGGCAGCTGTGGTCCTAGCATCCCCTTCCCACATTTCGCTGATGCTTTCATACAAGTTCTCAGCAGGGCAGTTCTTGGTAGACTTGTCCCTTTTCTTGGGCTTTTTCCAGTTGACATCTACTGCCTCGTAGGCTGGTTCTGGGGCTGGGTTCCTGCTGTGCTCAGTCCAGGATCCAACACTGATAGACTCATAGCAGGGCTCAGTGCGTGAGACTCGGCCCGGTGTGGACTGATACCCCGCCCTGACATCTCCAAGATGGGCAGCTGGCCACCCCTGTTCTCCTTGGCCCGTCTCCCCAGGGTCCATTCCTTCAGAGAGGGACAGAGCAGAGCCTTGGTGTTTCTTCTTCTTGCCAGCTTTGCACACCGTCGAGTACATTTCTTCTACCTATAAAAGAACACCTGCGGTTACTGGGGATTCCTGTACAGCAGTGGGACAACAAAACCTGCCCGTGTATTCCTGCCTGTGACTCACGCTCTGCCCACTTGCTTTATAAAGTCACCAATCCCACCCACAGAATTAAGGGCATCCAGGCATTTACACAGCAAAGGTCAATCTAGACCAGGAGATAACAGAGCCATGAGACAGAAAAGGTCGAGAACAACTGATCTAGACGTAACAGGCCAAATTCAACCCTGGAGCAGCTGAACTGCGCCCATTTATGCAAGGCCTGGTTTCGCCCCAAGACCTGGATTTCAAAGAGGCTCTACATCTACCCGACCTGCCAGCAGGATTAACAGAGGCCCAAAGCACTTCCTAAATCATCAGCCCCTGACCCCTGTAACAGGGGTATTATATCAAGGCACGTTAACTTGAAGGCAATAGCCTAGTACTAATTCAGCAGGAGGTGCGCCCAGCTGCCCGGGACACCTGAAGCGAGGGTGCGGAAATGGGGGAAGTTGCCTCCATCAGCCCCAGCCCAGATTTGTTACAGGGAATACTGGGCAGCCGTTTCAGCCGCCCTGTTCCTACCTGGGATGATCCTGGGAATTCAGTTCCTTTGATTTGCCTCCCATCCTTCCCTCCCGGGAAACATCTGATCCAAGAGAAACACAAGGAGCCTCCTCCTAGAAGGCTTTAGCCTTGGTGATGGACTGACTCAGGTCCCGATATAAACCCCTGGACAAAGTGCCCAGTACTTTCAACTACCTGAAAGGGGGTTCCAAAGAGGATGGCTCTAGACTGTTCTCAATGGTAGCAGATGACAGAACGAGGAGTAATGGTCTCAAGTTGCAATGGGGGAGGTTTAGATTGGATATTAGGAAAAACTTTTTCACTAAGAGGGTGGTGAAACACTGGAATGCGTTACCTCGGGAGGTGGTAGAATCTCCTTCCTTAGAGGTTTTTAAGGTCAGGCTTGACAAAGCCCTGGCTGGGATGATTTAACTGGGAATTGGTCCTGCTTCGAGCAGGGGGTTGGACTAGATGACCTTCTGGGGTCCCTTCCAACCCTGATATTCTATGATTCTATGATTCTATGATACTTCTCAGTGCCCACCACAGCCCTCCTAGGAAGGCTCATGGTTTTGCAATTAGGACACCATCTACTGGTGAGGTTTCAGGGTCTAAACTCGGCTAACAACCCCCTTCTCCTTTCACTAACTTCCTCTTCGGGCAAGCCCGCGAAGCTCCGATCCTAGAGGGATCCATTTCAGAGTCTTGTCCTCACCTGCCTCTTGTGATTATTCGTATTCCTCTACTGCAGGAGGGCCCGGCAGCTCCCCTCAGGGATCAGGGCCCCACAGTGCTAGCTGCTGCACAGACGCACACTAAAAAGACAGTCCCTGCCCGTAAAAGCCCATGATCTAGGTTATAGCAAGAGAGCAATGTGCCACAGGGAGATGAGACGAATGGGGCGGGGGGTGACGTAACAGCAAAGTGAGTAAATTATAGCACAAAAAGCCAAGGTCCTGGAACATCCTCTGCTGAGCTGCGGTCAGTGGCAAGTCCTTTGCAGGCATCACAGTAGCAGCACAGAGGGCTGGGGGCTGTCTGCAGTCCAGCCTGACAACTTCTAGCAAGGAGACTTTGGCACATGGCTCTCCAGGCAGGTGCAGCATCCTCGGTGGAGGGCTGGTGGCTGTGCAAGCCCCCGGCCCCCCACTATGCAGCAACTCAGCCTGCGTCTGGCCAATTCAGTCTCGCTTTGGTGAAGCGTTTTTCCGACGGGGCTGAGTCTTTGGGACATGGGGTCTGAGCAGGGAGGAGCTCTGCTGCCGTGGGGGGGGAGCCTTGCCCGTATAATCACTTGTGTACGGCCCAGCCCAGCGCTGCATGGCTGGTCTGTGTAGCAATGCACACGATGGCGCGTTACACCTTCAAACTCCACCCACACGCCCAGGCCCAAGCGAGCTACTGCACGGGCAGAACAGGCCTCTCTTGGCACCGTTCCCCCGGTGTGGCGTGGCCAAGGGAAGGCCCGCGCCTTGCTAACGGGATGGCGATGCTACAGCGGGAACGAGCCTCCCAGCCCAGGGAGACAGCCGTGTGCTAGCACGCTAAAAAGAGCCGGGTGGCAGAGGCTCTGACTAGCCACCCGAAGCTACCCCCTCGGCGCAAGCTCGCGTGGCTAGCCCGCGCCGCTGCCAAAGCGCCCGCACTGCTCTCTGTTAGTGCTCAGCATGAGCCCCGCCACCGGCCATCTGTCTACCCAGCTCACATACCCAGAGCGTCAGCCCCGGCACCTTTGGCCCCAAAAGTCAGGGAGAGGGAGCTGCTGTTTATATTGCTATTTAGCTGTGGGGTTCGGCAAGCCAACATCACTGGCTCTGGACGCTCCCTCGGGAGATAGAGGAGGAGGAGTTGCTGGCACTCAGATTCCCCTGCCCCCCCCAGCCCCACCGGCCCCGCCGCTGAGGCCTGGGATGGTAACAATCAGCCTTTTGCTTTCTCTGAAGCTGTTAATGCTCTTTTGCCTTCTGGTCCCTGTAAATGCACAACCCTTGCCAGGTCTGGCTGGAGATGCTGCCACGGACCATCCAGCAACAGTCCAGGAAACCCCGCCGGACACTGGAGCCAGAAAGCTGGCGAGACAGGAGGGATTTTAAAAATAACAGTGCGGAGACAGAAGGACTGGCAATCTGCTGCTGAACTCCCTCTGTCTCTACACGCTTAGTGGCTCGGTTCCTCCGGTTTGGACCATGGTTTGGCTTTTTGCAAACTGAACCGAGCCGGCCTCCCTCCCTCTCTCCTCCTCCTGAGCCACTTTATCCCAGCCCAAGTCACAGGTGTAGCTAGCTGCTCCTCTGGGACCGAGTCTGGAGTCCTCCGCTCTGCAACCAGAGGTCCACCCCCTTCTGTGGAGAAGCCACCTTTACCCACTGGCCCCTCTTGCAGGCTGCACAGTTATGTATGAGACGTCAAATCCTGTGACTCCAGAATTCCTGAGCTCTTAGTTCCATGGGGGTAAAAGTTCATTGTGTCATTGCCCGGAGCTCACTAGCTTCCCACAGTTCCACCATTGTCTGCAGTGGAAACAATCTACCTGTCTTCTCCCTGCCAGGCTGCTGGGTCTACCCTCTGCTAGCAGCTCTCAGCTGAGCCACGGCCAGGTCAGCGGCCATCGTCCCAGCTCACCAAGGGGAAGGAGCATTATCCAGATGGTGCCTGCGCTCTGACAACATAAGGAAGGAGGAGGGAATTGGGTAAGGCTAGAAAAAGGCTTCCTGGATTTCTGATATGTGCAGCCCTATTAGGGGATCCCTTGCCATAACAACAGTCACTGGGCAAGTTCAGCCCTGCTCAAAGTCACCAGCGTTATCCTGGCTTACACCTGCCCTGGCCCGTTCTTTGCAGGGATCGCCCTCTGCAAAAATTCAGACCTGGGGTAAACGGGGAACAAACATACTGAAGTGAATGGATTTGCCTCTGTCCCAGGGACTGGCTTCTGAGGAGCCAGCCAGCCAGCCAGCCAGCCTCCCTGTGACCGGCTCTTACTAGGGAGAGCAAGTTTCACCTGCGCATCGTTAAGTGGACAAGTTGCTGAGCTGCAGTTAGTTAGTTAAGGAACACTGGGTTGCAAGGGCTCACAGGTGCCAGGCACCTTCCCCCCCGGCCACCACTAGGCAGGCCACCCAGAACAGCTGGAAGTGAGGGGCTAGCAGAACTCGAACCCAGCCCACAGGCACTGTCCGCAAGAATCCAGCCTGGGGACGATGACTGGCCCCACCGATTGGCCTGACCAAACCATTGAAGCCAGAAGGAGGCGCAAGGAGTTGTCCAAGAAACTGAGCGATTTCCCAAGTGGCTACTGCTCCCCAATTCCAGCTCTGACCCCTGGCTTAGAATCTGGCTCTGACCACCCTGGCTCTGACCACTAGATCAAACTGTCCCAGTCCTGACACTGGGCTGTATAAAGAGTTATAAAGCGCTCAGTCAGGAGGCCCCAGGACAGAGGAAGCTCCTGGGGAGAGAGAAGCTACTCCCAGTGATGCCACCCTGGAGAGCAGAGGCATCTGCTCAGATCCCCCCCAGAATGCAAAGAGGGAAAACTCCCAAGGAGAAAGACAAAGACTCCAGTTGTACAGGGGAGAAGTTACAGAGCTCCAAGCAGTGGAGAGGCCTGGAGACTTAGAGCAGGAAGAGACAGCTTATTTACATACCATGCTTAATAAACCAGACTCCAGAAGTGGCGCTTTTCACTGTATGCAAGTCTCATTGAACGTACTGAAAGCTTACTAGGGGAAACTGAGGCAGGCATAAGTGTGGTTCAACACTGGGCTGCCAGGGGGCACTTGTGGGATGAGTGCCTGCCGTTACAGCCAGGTCTGAATCCAGCACTTTGACTCAATGAAGCTTACACCCACCCACCCAGAGCTGGTATTTGTTAAAAAGGTCAAATATATTTCACAAAAATGTCGACAGAAACAAAATGTTTTTTATTTAATTGAAATTTCCCACAATGTGTGTTTATTGGTGAAAAGACTGCCAATTTTCTGTGGATACAAACATCCCCACTGGTTTCCAGTGGAAAAAGTTTGGGGGAGGAATAAAAAACAAGGGGGAAGAGGCTGGGATTTCACCCACAGCTCAGAATGGTTGGTTGAAAAATTTTGATCAAAATTTAAAATTTTTCTTTTGCAAAAAGTTTTATTTTTCTGAAAAACACTTTCATCAACCCCTCCCCCCATCTCACCCCCCTCCACCCCCACCCCAACTTTTTATCGGAAAGATTTTCACCAGCTCTAAGGGCTATGTACACATGCAGACTGTGCACATGTTTAAGGGAAGTGTTTTCCCTGGGTCATTCCAAGGGGTCTCGCCCTCCCAAACCAATTTTGTATCCCCTCAGCCACCTGTGGAGTTGAATCCGGAGGGCCTGAGCCACGGCTTACCTAAAGCAAAGCGAAGCCTCCTGTTTCCTCCTATCAGCTTTGGATAAGGCCCTGACTGAACTGCCCGATGCCCCAGTGATCCCCCAAGGTGAGATCTGCCTTAGGGATTGTGGTGAACCCTTGTACCCTGCTGCACAGTTGATCCCCTGCAAGCTGATGGGCTCCTGAACTCAGTTGATAAGCTACTCATCAGCCCGGCAGATGCCTGGTTACAACAGCGAAGACAGGATAAACTGTTTTACTCCCTTCCAGAAGCACAGGCAAAATCCAGCCTAATCCAAATCCAGAGTTAATCCAAACCCCCTCCTTCCCTTCTGACGTGTGATTAAGGAAGGTCAGCTCATCAGTACAGGCAGGGGGAGGTTGGTACTCCTAGGAGCAGAGGATTTAATAGACCTAGAACCTTAGTCCAATAGGCATCAGCACCAGCCCCATCAAGCTTTGTTTGAGGCGGACCTGGAATCTTCCTGAAAGGAAACCTTCTAAGGGTCATCTTGCAGCTAGTCTGCACCCAGACCCCCCCGAGAATGAAAGCAACAATAACACTGGTTAAGTGTGTTCTTTAGTGGGGAAGGAAAGGAGGTGAGAATCTAGTTTAAGGGGGAAAGAAATCAAGGCCCACGTTTTCAGAACGGCATGCACATTTGCATGTGCATTTACTAAGATTGCGCACACAATTCCCAACGCTTGGGCCTTTCACAGGCACAATATTTACAATTCTGGGGCCCCAGGCTCTAGTTCCACTTAGAACTTTCTGAAAGCTTAAAAATTATCCAGAGCTTCTGGCTTCCTTCTTGCATTCAAGTTCTCTTCCCCCATTCCACAGGGGGGACCCAATCTCCATGACAGTGGGTTTGCAAGTCAATTCTCACCTCCTTCACCTTTCGTTACTAGAGGTGACGACTTTGGATGAATATCCTCAAACTCGCTGTTCCCACACTGTTTGCTTTGACTAGTCATTATTCATGGCGAGTGGTTGGCTGCCAAAGTCACATTTCTGCTCCTTGACTGAATAACTGAAACATTTCAAATGGAAGGAGCTGACAAATAATGAATAAAATAGGTAGATTCATAAAGTTTAAGGCGAGATCATTTACCCTGAACCTCCTAAAAAGAAAAAAGAAAAGGAGTACTTGTGGCACCTTAGAGACTAACCTGTATAACAGGGGCCAGAGAATAAAGCACTCTGCTCTTTGGGGCTTGTCAGTCCTTGTGCTCTGTGCTTCTGCAGCTCCCAGCAATGGCCCCCTCTCGGTGCTATCGATAATAAATATACCCTTCCTGCTGACACTCAGGAGGCTGGCAGGATTTGTAACCATTTCCACAGATCTCCCCAGCCACCTGAATCCCCACAAATAAAGAACAATGCGACTCCCTGGATAATGGCAAGCCAAGCTCGGGGCTCCCTTCAGGGCCAGGCAGTGTGTTCCTACCCACCCAGCACCGACACTGCCCGTGTCCCATCCCACAGCATTGTGAGGCTCAGGGCGGGAGGAGGTGATGGATGTTACTGTACCTTCACCGCTGGGGGGTTACAGGCAGCTCCTTCCCAGCCTTCTGGGTCTGCAGGCCCCACGGAGGATTCACTCTGTGTCTCGTCCTGGAGCTCTGGCTGGAAATTCTTCTTCGCCTTGCGGATGCAAGCGTACTCAGCCGTCACTGCCTTGTCCGCCTCGCTTAGAGGGGACGCCTCCACTGGGGTTCCCAAGACGGGCATTGGTTGAGGCCCTTCCTGAGTCACGGCCGCACACTCGTACAGCGCCTCTGGGGCTGGTTTCAGCGGGGCTGAGAAGAACAGGTTCGAGTAAGTCTGGTCAGGACTCAGGGCATCAGCCGAAGGGTTGGAATGGGGGATCTGGGGCAGTTCTCGGTGCAGCAGGATGCTGAAGCTCGAGCTATACGCAGCTCCTTCTCCATCCCCCAAAGAACCTGATGGGTAAAGGAAATCCACGCTGGCTGGTCTTTGGTCTGGGAAGAGAAGAGAAGAGAAGGTGCATGAGGAGTCTGCGCTGGCTCTTGTAGGGGACACTGGCTGGCTCTTTCAATGGACTCACCAAGCAGAGTTAGAAAGATAAGTGATAATAATACCCTGCCCTTGTCAATCCCCCTTCACCGGGAAGCTCATTCACAGCGTGAGCGAGTGTCATTGCTCATGCTAACGAGGATGACTTGCACGTGCAACTACGCCATGTGGACACACGAATACACCAGCCATCCAGTATACACAGTATATGCAGGAATATACCAGCCATCCAGTAGCAGGCAACGCGGCCCTAGCAGAGAGGATGTTGGGAGAACTACTACCCTATCCCTGCAACTGGAAGGCTGCGCTGCTCCTCAGGCATGGACACCATCTCCCTTTGCATCGGCGCACTCCCAACCCCAGAGCCGCCAGATCTCTCTGCACGTCAGCTCCAGCTACGGTAGAATTTTGCAGCCACTCACGCTCATCCACGTGCTTCACCCTGTTGAGCTCATGCAGTTTGGTGTCCGATTTACTGAGTGATCGGAGCTGCATCTGCCTCAGCAACGACTGCAAAGAAAGGAGGAGACGCACCGGTGAGACTCATAAGAGCAGCCACACTGGGTCAGACCAAGGGTTCATCTAGCCCAGTGTCTGGACTTCCGACAGTGGCTGGTGCCAGATGCTTCAGAGGGAATGAACAGAACAGGGCAATTTACAGAGTGATCCATCCCATCATCCGGTCCCAGCTTCTGGCAGTCAGAGGCTTAGGGATACCCAGACCATGGGATTGGATCCCCGACCGTCTCAGCTGATAGCCATTGACAGGCCTATCCTCCATCAACTTATCTAATTCTTTTTTTAACCCATTTATACTTTTAGCCTTCACAACAGCCCCTGGCAACGAGTGCCACAGGTTCATTGTGTGCTGTGTGGTGAAGTACTTCCTTTCGCTTGTTTTAAACCTGCCGCCTATTCATTTCATTAGATGACCCCTGGCTCTTGTCCTACGTGAAGGGGTAAACAACACTTCTTTACTCATTGTCTCCACACCAGTCATGATTGTATAGACCTCGATTCTCTCTCCCCTCAGTCATCTCTTTTCCAAGTTGAACAGTCCCAGTCTTATTAATCTCTCCTCATATGGAAGCTGATCCACACCCCTAATCAGTTTTGTTGCCCTTCTCTGTATTTTTTCCATATCTAATATCTCTAATATCTCTTTTTCAGATGGGGAGCCCAGAACCGCACGTAGCATTTGAGGAGTGGGGGTACCGTGGATTTATATCTTGTCATTATGATATTTTTGGTCTTATCTGTCCCTTTCCTAACATTCTGTTTGCTTTTTTGACTGTCGCTGCCCATCGAGCAGATGTTTGCAGAGAACTATCCACAATGACTCCAAGATCTCTGAGTGGTAACCGCTAATTTAGACCCCATCATTTTGTAGGTGTACTTGGGATGATGTTTTCCAGTGTGCAGTACAATTTGCATTTACCAACCCTGCCTGCCATTTGCTTGGCTAGTACCCATTTTGGGGGATCCCTACAGCCAGGCTGCACTGCCCCAGGCCCTCCCCAAATGGCTCCACCCAGCAAGCCTGCTCCATCCGCCTAGTGCCATGCTGGTGAACTTTACCTTCTGATTTAAGCACCATCCAGCAACAGCTAGGGCTCAGTGCCTTCTCCCTGTCACATACTATGCTTGGTGGAGGCTGGTCTCTGCTGTTTAACGAGCACTCCAGCCCCCTGCTGCTCGTGTTTTTGAATTAATGCCTCGGAATAAAATAACTCAGCTTTCCAGTGCATCTCTGGACACCAAAATATGCTGCTTCGGCTAGAACCTGGCTCCCAGCTCAGCTGGTCCCTCCCAGAGCAGTACCACAGACACGTTTCGACAGGCCGTCCCAATTCCCCTTCCCGCGGTCTGCTCACTCGAGGCAGAGAAGACTCGCTCCACCTTCCACTTTGACAGCTCTTCCCCAGAGGCTTCCAGACAGTCCTAGCGAGGTGCTGAGCACCCCCAATTCCCACTGAGCTAGGAGAAGGTGCTCAGCACCGTGCAGGATGGGGCTCTAAGACAGCTCATTTCTAGAGCTTTTCCTGCAACAGCTGCTGTCCAGGAGACGGCCATCCTGGCCCTTTCCTAAGGCAGTGCCGCTGGGCTCCCCCTAGGCCACCCATGCTCCACTGGGGCAGGAGTAGCAGCTCCCCCTGGTTGTTGCGTGACTTTGGGGCCATAAGCTTATCTAGCCAATGTGCGCACTTACCACATCTACCAGCTTCACCCCGTCCGGTGGGACCACCTTCTTCCTAGCTTTCCTGCAAGGAGAGGGATTAAGCTAAAGGTTGGATGGTGGTGAAGGATCCGCCAGCAAGCACCCCGTGAGAAGAGCTCTCCTGTGGCCTGGAGGGCAACATTTTCAGATGTGACCAGTGTTTCTGGGGGCCCTTTTGGAGAGGCCTCCAACAGGCCCGATTTTCAGCCTGCCCCTGGGAATCAGGCCCCAGTGAGACGTCTCTAGTTGGGCACCCAAAATCACAGGTCACTTTCTAAAGCCTCGGCTTTAATGTATTGTCTCCGTGGAGCACTGGTGAATGCTAATCACCCAAGGAATCTGCTTCTCACGGCTAGCCCAGTGGATCCAGGTGTATTGTATCCAGGGTCTTACACCATGCCCAGCACCGTTATATCTAAGGCCACGTTTCCTACTGCAGTACAGTGGTCACGCGGACATTAGGAGCATATACCGAGTGCTGGGAATGATCCTAATGAGAGCACCATCGGCGAGCGCTCTCTGCTTCCTGAGACTACTCAGTGCATCGTGCAGCTGCGCGGATCAGTCAGACGAACACACCACATCCTGCCTGCACGGGCACCAGCTGCAGCATGCCCGTGACCTTGTATCTTGTCGGCACTGCACAGCTCCTAAGCTTGTACAACACGGTGCATCGCATTTGTTCCCGCCTCACTGCACCTGTGCCTGGGAGCCTGCCCGCCACTCTGGATCTATGCCCACGTGCTCCTGTGAGCACGCCCGCCACTCTGAATCCATGCCCACATGCTCTTGTGAGCATGCCCGCCACTCAGGATTCACTGTGCCCATACACCACTGTGAGTGTCCTGCCTTGTATCTTTCCAGAGCCCCCTCTAGCCAGGCCTGGACACTGTGTGAGGTGGCAAGCCGACTCTCTGTGCTTCCTGCAGCACTGCTCTCCTGAGGGCAGCTGTCACTTGGCCCCCACTCCCCTGCTCTTTGCCATGCCTGTCTGGGCTCTCCGACAGCCTGGTGCTGCAGAGCGCCCTGCTGCGCTCGACGTGGGAATCCTGCCCACTCCCTTTATCTTGACAAGACCTTCGACATGCTCAGTTGCATCTAACCCTGATGGAAACCTCAGGGCTCCCTCTTCAAAGGGCCTGGCATCTCCGCAGCTGTGCCGTGCCCTCCTTAGTTTACACACCAGCCTATGGGAAGTGTTTAATGAGGATCTGGTGGGATTGACACATGCCTCTGGGCCCTGGCAGCCTTCCTGGGCTCATGCTGCTGCCAAGGGGCAGAGGGGTGTTGCTAGGATCACTTCCCCCTGCATTTCAGACTCCCCTAACCTCCCTGCTCTGAATCTCTATGGTGGCGTAAGGGCCAACTCCTCCTATTATCCATACCCCTCCCCACATGGCATGGTGACACTCGGAGCAATGGCCCAACCCCACCTCCAATGGGCAGCCCTAAGCCTCCCTAGGCCCTTCCCAGGACAATCCTGTCTGGCCTTTAGTTCAAGCCCCGCCTCTGCAAGAAGGGGGATCTTTACTGGTCCCTTGGGTGGGGGGTTTAAGGCAGGTTTCACTGTACCTAGCCAGGACAGATATGTCCAGCCCCCTTTTTATGACAGCGATGGGCAGCTGCTGTGCCAGGCAAGAGCTGGGGCCAGAAGACCAGGCGGTGGAGAAGCATGGGGAGAGGCCCAGTCGTAGCTGAGAGCATAGGGCTGATTCTGATCCCATCCCTGCCCTGGGAGCCTAGCTGGGCTTTGTGGCTTGTGGTTTGGGTTGGCTGGAAGAAGCCGCCAGTTTGGGAGATACCGGCCTCTCCCTAGCCTGTGACTCATCTGTTTGCAGCCAGTGCAGCGCTGGCTTGGAGCTTTGTTCCTGCTTTGATGCTGGGGAACAAACCTGGCAGGGATAGTCCTTGGTGGAGGGGAGAGGAGTGAAGCAGGAGGGTGGGAGCTTTTGGAATCTAGTTGCATGTCTGCAGCAGGGGGTTTCAGGCAACTGAAATCCAGGCACTGGGGTCCTCACACTCCTGCACTGCTGGGCAACAGGGATAGGTGGGTATCCACACAGCATCAGCATCAGCTAAGCTCCCCCAGCCTTGCCCCAGCATGCACGGCTCCATGGTTGGTTGGTTGGTTGCATTTGAGAGACAGTGGGACAGGGTGGGGGAGAGGGGCTGACATACAGACTGCCACTACTTAAGCCAAAGGAGATCCATGTATGAATTAACCCTTCCATGACCCATGCAAAACTCCTGAGGTTTGTTCTACCCTGACGCGTGGTTTACACTGTGAGAGGGAGGATCAGACACGTACCTTCTGCAGGCAGCACACAGGGCTGAGAGGAAGACCAGGACACCGAGCAATGCCAGTCCCAGGGCGGCAGTGAAGGAGGGCGGATGGGGCCCAGCCATCCTTTCACCACGATCTGGAGCCACTTCAGAAATCCACTTCACGCAGAGCTCTGCAGGAAGAGAACATTGGTAATTAGTGCACCCAAAGGAGAATGCAGAGGGCAATGCCATCTAATGTCCCCGTCTCGGGCTGGGGCAGGCATGGGATCACGCAAGCGAGGGAAGTAATAGTGTCATGCTTAAAAATTTTATTAAAGCTAAAGTTAAAAAAAATTATAGACTACATAAGTTGGGAAAAGCGTGTCTGTACATCTGGGTGTACTGCTTAGATTATCCACAAATATAAAGCTAGTTTTTAAAAGTCATATCATATATAGAGTACATAATCAGCAATAACCCAACTTTAGGTGAACAGATTTAACAATACAGTTTAAATATTAGAATCTGAATACTCGGGTACATCATTCATGAGAAGTTGTACAGAGATTTGGTTGTGGAAAGCAAAAATATATCCATGAGTGGAGATTGTCCCTCAGTAATTGAGAATTCGGTAGGTTGTCTGTTTAGAGCCAGGTCTGAGCATGATGCCAGGCCCCAGCTACTCCTGTCCTCCTGTCTGTCTATTCCAAGCACAAAGCACCATAACAAGCAGTTGGTTGGCATGTCTTGAGTTTACAGCAACGTATCCACACTCAGTAGCCCAGCCCAGGATTCAGGCACCGATTGGCCCAGTGGGTTGCATCACCTGAGCCAAGAGTTTCAGGTGAATGCAGCTACAATAGCATCTTCCCAGCGTGGATGGGGAGCCACAATCCTTGCAGCCGATCTCCTGCTCCTCCTACCTCCGCTTCCCAAAGCAGCACCTCTCCCGCTGCAGCTACTGTAAGTTAGGAAGTTTAATTCAACAGCATAGACAGGGAGTCCAACAAAAACGGATCAAACCCCAGCACAGAGCGCAGCTCCACCCTGGAGGTAGGTACTAGCCGCTCAATAGCTACCTAAAGGATCTGCCTCGTGAATTACACTTCGGCAACCCACATCTAGCTTGTCCTGCCAATGAAGTCTCCTAGAACTGAACTGCTGAAATTCGTATGGATTTGCCACCAGGGGGAGCCAATAAGGAAGAAAAAGCAGCCGTCGTCAATGGACACTTTGAGCCAAAGCATTCCTGGGGGCTGCCACTGTCTCCAGATCTGGCCCAATTTCCCCTTTTCCTAGACAAATGCTGAATGGCTGGAGTAAACAGACCTCCCTCTTTGCTGAGTTTCTGGGGCTCCAGGGCTGTATCCTGTACGTACTCTCTCTCAAGTGTCTTTTCGGGCAGAGTGGGCCGTGATCCTGTGATCTCCCAGGTAGAGGTGTTTTGGGGGATGGATGCGGTTCCTCCCCAGGAAGGCAGAGTTGCAGCTCAGCAAGAGGGCACCCTCTTCCTTACTGCTGCTTTGCACCAAGCCATGGGAGAATCCTACGCGGCTGTTCCTGGCACAGCCCAGCCAGGTGGATTCCGGCATCGCTAATTCTCACCGTTCTATCACGAGTCTGGCTCAAGTTGGTGCTTTTCTTGAAGCCCCAGCTCCTGGGGGCATCACGTTATTAGGTGCCAATTGCAGCTTCCATTTAAAAGAAAAAGTTCCTAGCCCTAGAAACGCTCAAGAACATGACTCAAGTGCTCCCTAAAGACTCAAACAGCACGAGGCCAAGAAAAAGGACCCCAAATGACGAGATTTTGAAAAATCTCGTCATTTTTAAGCCACTCTTATGATCTCTGGGGGCCTGACACCTGATCTTCGAATACTTGGGGCTGCCAATACTAGGATTCCAACTATAAGCCAGGGGTCTAATGATTCCGGGGCCTAGTGGGCGTGACAACACTGAATTCTGGAGCCGTGGCACTTTATCCTTGAGCCAGCTCGATGCTGGAGTAATGGCACCTGCTTGGAAGAAAGGAAGGGAGGAAAAAGAAGAGAAAAAAATGGGAGCCCAGCGCATGAGACTGCATTTGAACTCTGACCCACCTAATGCAGTAGAATCAGAAAGGGAGGTGGAGGGAAAGTTTCAGTCTGGCCCATCAGCAGGTTCTTAACAGAGCAAGCACAGGGGTGATGTGCTTGGAAATGAATATGGAGTCAGACCAGCCAGGTATTTACACTGAGCGGGGCTGAACAGGGCATCTGCTCTGCATTCAAGCGGGCATGGGAGTTGCGGGCTGAATCCAGGCTGGGATTCAGGTCCCATGGTGCTGCTGTCTCACAAGCCATTCTGGTCTTCACTGCTGGAAACCTTGCAAGATCGTCTGTTCTCATGAGATTTCTCCTTAGGTTCAAATCTCCCAAGAATGGCTGTTCAGGCCCTGAGATCTCAGTGGGTAACAGGCCCCTCCTGGTTCTGATCCAAAACTAAAGGTATAATGGCGTGGAGGAGAAGCTCTGATCCAGAGAGTCAGATCCTCCTGAAATTCAGGGAGCTTCAGCCATGAGGTTCTGGGTGGGGCCCAGCTTTTGGTTTAGATTCAACACATTTTTAAATCTAAAATGAGAGGCAGCCCCCAAGCCTGAAATCCCCAAGCTGGGTATTGGGTCCATGCAAAGTTGGGAGCCTCAGTGTAGCAAAAAATTCACGAGGGAGAGTTGGGTTGGCATTAAGTATTGCCATGGGGAAAAGTCCTGGGAGCTCCCATTCCCAGCCCCCGGAGCATCCGGCCTTGGTCTGGTGGCTGCATCACCGACCCTGCCCTGCAATCCCACTGTCCTTCCTCGGAAGGACACAGCTCGTACCCCCGTGTGTGCCTGCTGCCGGACTCTGCCAGGACATCCCAGAAGCCCTCTGCCATTAACAGCCTGCCGGCCTGCACTAGCCCAGCTACCACACCGTCACGCGCCCCCTCCTTGGGGCAACACCACATGGCAGATGGATCAGCCCATTGGGATGTGGAAGGGACACTCTGGCACTGGAACCAGGTGCCCCAATGTGCGCATATGGCTTGTGTGGACAGGCCTGACAGGGCCAAGTCCAGCTAGGGCCAGGGCCTATCTGCAAGACACTTTCGTGCTGCGTGCGTCCAGGTCACCCAACTGCTCTTTCCCCACGCCCTCCCCCCACTCACCACTCTGGCCGGCACATCGAGACCCTGGTCTCGTGGCTCCGGGGACGGGGTGGCGAGTGGAAATGCTGTGCCCACCGTCAGAGAGCTCAGCGGCCGCACATCTTCACGGCCTCTTGCAGAAGCAGGCTTGAGTTGTGGGGTGAGTAACAATGGGAAGGCAAACAGGCTCTGTGTCAGCACACAGGAAACCATGAGGGCTTCACAGTTAATCGCACCGCCCGCTTCCCACAGCCCAGCCAGCCACCAGACCTACTTTAGCAGCTGTGTACAGTGGGAGTGGTTCTGGTATTCTCCTTGGGGCCTGATCCTGAGGCCTCAGCAGGCACTCCCCGCTCCCAGGCTTAGGCCCTCAAGAAGTTCAGCTCTGTAGAGCAGCAGCTTGCCAGTGACACGAGTCCTGTAGGCAAACGAACCCCCGCGAGAGCCATACTCCGAGCTGGTGCGAGCAGATGCAATGCCGCTGGCTTCATGGAGTTAGAGCTGGTTTAACGCAGCCGGAAGAGCAGCATCACTGACGCCAGCTCTGAGTGTGGCCCCAGGCCTTGGAGTCCAGGTCACACCAGCGGGGGAAAGCAGCCCCTCTCTGGTCTCTAATACTTACCGTGAGAGCTGATCTCTGCCAAGGTCAGAAGGGGGCTTAATAGGGAAGGGAGAACAAATGCATGTGGGACAGAAGAGCAGGGCTGCAGGCTCACCGCCTTTTGCCCTAGATATGCAGCAGGTTTTGAATCTCAGCCCGCCCCGGTGCTATTTCAGAATCCAGTGCTGGCCTTCTGCAAACCTGCTATGGCCTTTTTCCATTTCCCATGCACATTAAGTCACCACTGTGTGAGCCCAGCCACATCCTGGGCTCAAGGTATGGCCCCAATGACTGGTTCAGATGCTGTCTGTGACTGGGGGGCCCAATAACCAGGATGGGTTTTTTGGAGAGGACTGGCCAGCCATTCCTCTGCCTGGAAAAGGCAGAGACAAGATGCAGCCTCTGCTGGCTGGATTCTCCGCTCCTGCACACATCATATCTGGTACTGGAAACACATTCCTTTCCTGGCCCGGCCTTTGCGAATTTCCCCTGGCTGTGGCAGCTTGCCCAGCCCCTGCTGGCATGAGGCGTGAGACCAGACGGGGCTTCAGCCCCTGGACATCCTCGCTGGCAGCGCAAGGCACCAGCCATTCACTAGATCTGGGTTGTAGCAAAAGTCACACGACTGGGGCGGTGCTGACTTCTGGGGCTGGGGCGCAGCCAGATGTCTCACAGGAGCTCCTGGGGCCTGCAAACCAGTGGCTGTGTCTCGCTCCACCCACAGTCCACAGACAGACCCACACTGAGCAGTACCCTGCTCCCAACTGCCCCCTTCAGAGGGGCTGAGTGCTTCCACGCAGCCACACTGACCAGCCTGCGCCTCCCATGGCACACAGCCAGGCTTCGGGCAGTGCACTGAGGGCAAGTCTCGGCTGCTGTCCCCTCCTGCCCAAGCTGCCGGAGCGAGTGGCAGAGGACTGGGGACATTCATCACATGGCACGGGGGGTGTGGGATGTTCTCCCACCCGGAGGGATAGGAGGGAAGAGTGGCCTGGCTGGGAGAAGAGCCATCTTAGAACCTGCTTCAGCCTGACCATCGCCTGACCGCCCTGTTCACGAGCAGGCTTGGAACATGGGCCACCCACGTGAGTAGGAGCCAGGTGTTAAACATGGCACATAAGGACTCAGCCACATCACCAGCTCAGTAACAATCTGTAGTGCTGCTGACCCCTTTAGCAGGCCCCCCAATGCCGTCCCCAAGGGGCTGACGCTTTCCTGCATGCAAGCAGGCATGTAGTCACATCCTCTCTTTCTGGGCTGGCTCCAGTTCCATCTATCAGGGCAATCAGTTTCCTGTACCCCCCCTGCACCAGGCGTGCTCCTTGCAAAAGGGACCACAAAACGAAAAAGCCACAGCTCCCCTCCACCTGGCCTGCCAACCCCCCGAGCGCGCTCACTGTGGTCTCCAGTGCATCCGACGGGCTGCAAGAGAAACAAGACGAGAGAGAGAGTGTGCGGCGGTGCAAGGTTTTGCAGAAAAGAGAAAACTGTGCAACAGCACAAGGGGTTAGCAAAACTTCCTGTGATGTGGGACATGAACCTGCTGTTGCCTCTTACCAACTACGGGCCTGGCCCTGAAAGGGCACCAGCAACTGTGTCTAAGCAGGGTGCTTGCACGGTTTCCATCATCACCGTGCAGAGGGGTTTCTCTTAGGCCACGGCTACACTACAAAATTAAGTGTGTCTACACTTAACTCCTTGTGTCGGTGGTACGCGTCCTCCCTTGCATCAGTTGTACTGTCAGTGCAGGGCATTGTGAGATGGCTCCTGACAGTCAACGTAAGGGACAGATAAGAAGACAGAAAATGTCACATTGACTCTAAATAAATCCATGGTACGTCCACATCTTGAATACTGCATGCAGATATGGTCGCCCCATCTCAAAAAAAGATATATTGGAATTGGAAAAGGTTCCGAAAAGGGCAACAAAAATTATTAGGGGTATAGAACGGCTGCCACATGAGGAGTGATTAATAAAAGACTGGGACTTTTCATCTTGGAAAAGTAGACTACGGGGGGATATGATTGAGGTCTATAAAATCATGCCTAGTGTGGAGAAAGTAAATAAGGAAGTGTTATTTACTCCTTCTCATAACACAAGACCTAGGGGTCACCAAATGAAATTAATAGACAGCAGGTTTAAAACAAACAAAAGGAAGTATTTTTTCCACACAACCCACAGTCAACCTGTGGAACTCCTTGCCAGAGGAGGTTGTGAAGGCCAAGACTATAACAGGGTTCAAAAAAGAACTAGATACATTCTTGGAGGATAGGTCCATCAACGCCTATTTAGCCAGGCAGGGCAAGGATGGTGTCCCTAGCCTCTGTTTGCCAGAAGCTGGGAATGGGTCACAGGGGATAGATCACTTGATTCCCTGTTCTGTTCATTCCCTCTGGGGCACCTGGCATTGGCCACTGTTAAAAGACAGGATACTGGGCTAGATGGACCTTTGGTTTGACCCAGTCCAGCCATTCTTAAGTTCTTAAGCAACACAAAGTCACTGTGCTGATTCATAGCTGTGGAGGATGTCGCCCTGTGTTTGTGAACTGGGTGCCAGCACTGGAGTTTACCTAGTTATGGCACAGACTAGGGATGGGTAAGATTTGCTTCAGTGCCACCCACATGGCAAGAATTAGCCATATTTGAACCCACCCAGGCTTTCCATTGGGCAGCACTTCCCATGCAGAAAGGAGCTCTGCACCTGTTTATAGAACGCTTGGCTGTAGGGCACAAGTCACAGGCAGTTCTAAGGGTGGGAGTTTCAAGGCCACATGCGTGTTGTCACACCACCGTTGAAAATGATGCATTTTCTGCCTTTGAGGTTTCACCCACTTCCCTCTTTGCAAAAAAGTCACCTCTTGGGAGGGGGACTCTCCTGCCTTAGCCGTTCTCTTGTTAAAGGGAAAGAACAATCCAATGAGCTTTAGAAACACAGATGCGGACAACGTGTTGGGCTCTGAGACGACTGTGAATCCTCCTTGTCCTATTCTCTCCTCCTTCGGCCAGGGGAGGCAGTGCCAGGCGGCATGGAGAGGCCAGAGTGCCAGCAGCAAGCTCTCCAGCATCCTCTCTGCCACTGATTCTCAGGGGGCCCATGGGAAGGTCACTTACACTATGTGCCTTGGATCTCCCTCTCTTTAAAAAGGGGATAATGGTATCGAAGCTCTAGGAAGCTTGGGAGTCTTAATGTCTGCCAAGGGCCTTGAGAATCTTGGAGTGCTGTAGAAGGACAAAGTATTTTATTTTGCATAGTCCTATGGAAAATAAGTCACACCTGGCCTAAGCCTGCTTATCTGTGGCTGGCCCTCCTCCCATATCCACGCATGCAGGCCAAGTGTCCAGGCACAGGGCCCTAGGCAACCCAACAGACAGCATAAACCCAAGGACCACACTGCCAAGGTGGATGTGGTGCTGAGTCCAGGAACTAGGAGAAGGCGAGAGTCTTGTTTTCCAGGGCTCTTTCCGGAATCCCACCTTCCCCAGAGGATCTGGCAAAGCACAGTTGTTCCCCAGCTGCATCCACAATTCTCTTCCTGACCCCCTAACCTCTATGGGCAGGCTGCAAAATGAGCCGGGGGTTCCCACCCCCATGCAGATGGAAGGATGGGGGTTGCAAGAGAATGACTTAGGGCAACCTCCCATCGTTGCAGCTGCCATGCTGAAAGGAAGTCAGTGAAGGAAGGACAGGCAATGAAACAGCTGCTGCTCACCTCAACGGCCAAGAAGGCACAAAGGCAGATTCACTACCTAGAAAAACAGCTCGCAGTCTGGATCGGGCAGAGCAGAAGCACACAACTTCAACAGCATCCCTGGAGGGGAAAGAACCAGCTCAGCTGTGCTGTTGCGCCCTGTGTGTGCCTCCTAACTGCCCCGTCACCCTGCCCAATACTAAAGTACCTAGAAAAGGAAAACGAAGTCAGGCAACTACCTGGCTTCAGTCAGCCCATGGCAGGCCCCAGTGTCAGCCCCACACGTTGAAATTAGGGCCCAATCCTAGAAGGTGCTGATCTCCCTCATCTCCCTTTGATTACAGCAAGAGTGCACTCAGCAGCTCCAGGATCAGCCTCCTAACAAAGTAACACAATCTCCAGCCACATCACATTGGAAACAGAAGCCCTCAACCCTTCCTCAGCAGTCGAAGGCCATGTGCCTGGGGAAACCACTTGAGAAATGGGAGCCGAAGGAAGCCACAGTCCCATAGACTGACCGATCTCTTCACAGGCTTGCTCGCCCGAAAGTACAAGCCAACGTGCGCGACAAATCCTTGCCCAAACAAACAGAGCGCTGCCCTCGGACGGCACTTGCCACCTGAGAATCTCACCATCCTTTGAAAATGTTAGTGACCAAAGCCTCAACACCCAGAGAGGAATTAATCCAAGTTTTACAGATGGCAAAGCTGAGACAGAGGTTAAGTGATTTGCCCGAAGAGACAGCAAGTCAGTGCCAGAGCTGAGAAGATCACCTGAATTTTCTGACTCCCCGTTTGATGCTTTCACTAGACAATACTGCCTCTCTCTCGGAGGGGACAGGTCTTTTATGGGATACTCGCAGGACAAACACTAATTTTAGTCAGTTCCCTTAGCTAGCACAGTCCTAGTGCAGCCTTAGAGTGTGGGTCCTGCAAAGCAAAGCTAACGCTCAAATCGACGGATACCTGGTCATGCACACATACTATGCATCCTCTAATATTTTTCACCCCTTAGCAGCTTTCCAATGCTGCCAAGTGTAGCTGCAGTCCAGAAGCATGAACACAGTGTCGGGTGTGCACTACAGCACGCTGATAGATTATTCTTTTGCTGCACAGAGCTACCACAATATCTACTCCCATCTGTTTTCGGAAGACCCAGTGCTTTAGGACCATATAATACAGATACAGCCTTTAGTACAGGGATCGGCAACCTTTGGCACGCGGCCTGTAGGGGTAAGCCCCTGGTGGGCCAGGCCGGTTTGTTTACCTGCAGCATCCATAGGTTCGGCTGATTGCAGCTCCCACTGGCCGCGGTTCACCATCCCAGGCCTATGGGGGCTGCAGGAAGTGGTGCAGGCCAAGGGACGTGCTGGCTACCGCTTCCCACAGCCCCCATTAGCCTGGAGCGGCGAACCTGCGGCCAGTGCGAGCGGCGAACCTGCGGCCAGTGCGAGCGGCGAACCTGCGGACGCTGCAGGTAAACAAACAGGCCCGCCAGGGGCTTACCCTGACAGGCCGCATGCCAAGGGTTGCCGATCCCTCCTTTAGCATCAACGTACCAGTGTGAGGAGGTAAACATTACTGTCTATGTAGCACCAGCGAGCCGAGTCCCCAGCCTCACGTTATAGGCAGCTTTCTTCCTGAAAGTTTTCAGCCAGGTTTTAACATTTCCTCAAGGCCCATCAAGTGTCCAGATGGCCTTGTACAATAATTCCATAAAATACAAATCACAACAGTCAGAACACTCAACCAGCAAAAAATGATCCCAGAACCCACAATGAGATAATGCTCTCATCTGGCCTCAAACTCTATGAATTTAAGAAAAAACAGAAGAACAAGGCAGGAATGAGGAGTGGGAGGGGAATCCTACATCTGTTGACAAAAGTATGATTACTTTTGAGAAAACACACTTTTGGGAGGCTGGAGTCAGCATTATGGACGATGAATCGGCGTCATCTGAAATTTTAAAATTTAACGGCTGACTCTGCTTACCCTTACTTACATGAGGAGTCTCTCCTTCTGCGAGAAGCCTCATGGAAGTCAGTGGGCCTCATTGCATGCATAAGGGCATGTCACACAATTAAGGGTTTGCAGGATCAAGTCCTTAAATGGACTTTGAAATGTGCAATTAAGCTCCCTGGCAATAAAGCTATTGACCCAAGCCCCTGCAGCTGTTCTCTAAGGTAAAGACGTACAGCAGTGCTGCACAGAGGACAAGCTTTACAGGCCATAGCAGCTTTGATCAGGCAATTACCATTATTAGCATGTGTTCAGAATACAGAAACACCCGGGCACTAGGAGAATTAGTGAGGAAAGCATGCAAAGATAGGTGCTAATCAAGCATGAAAATAGTTCATTGCTGTTGATTCCCCCCCCCCCTTTTTTTTTTTTGGCTGTTACAAGTAGGGCTTACATCCAAGCTAGGCTGCAAGAGTACCCGAAATGAAATTCACTGGGAGATGAAATTCGACAGGTTGTGTAAAAAAGGAGGTCAGACCAGATGATCCAATGGTCCCTTGTGGTGGAAAAAAAAAAAAAAATCAATGAACATGAATCCACATTTAAGAAATAACAGCTTGAAAGAGAGATGCCCTCAAAATCCCCCAAAACATTGGCTCAACTTTTTGCTGTTATTTGAGGAGGAGAAGGAGAGAGGAAGGTCACAAGCTGGGCACCACCAGAGATCATCAGCTGGACTGTGGCTGACACGACTCTCAGGGACTCGGGGCGAGGGGGGGTTATTGAAAAAAAGACGGTTTCTCCTTATCAAGATTTCTACAACAGGAAAAGCACCCAGAGAGGTTCACTTCAACGAGAACTGCAGTCAGCCCAGGGCAGTATCATAGGAGGCCAATAATGATAAAGCACTAACAAATCCGAGAAGAACTTTTCAAACCTGAACTGAGCACAGAAGCACATGGCCAGCAATTCAGCAACAGAACCCATGAGGAGATGGGCAGGCTCTGAGCGACAGCTTTGGCTAATGGCTGGGGGTGGTGTGGTTTGGGTTTTTGAAGAGCCGTGCTGGATTTATGAAGGTTAGTCTCAGAATGGCCAGGGCTACAGGCAGAAAAACACAAACACTTCCGATTGCAGTGCTTACTGCTCCATGTAGGGTGGGGTTTTAAAAAGCATTCAGCGTTGGCCTAACTCTTCTCCCCTGGAAGTCCATGGCAAAACTCTGAATGATTGCCATACAGAGCTGGGCCAATGCCAAGCACTCTTTAGGTGCCCGACAGCTTAGGCCCTGTTTTTGATCACAGCATAGGTGCTGCTGTTTACACTAAAAATAAGTAGAAAAAATAAATAGAAGTTTTGGTAAAGACACCTGTGGCTTTAAATGTTAGGTTGCCCTCCCATACCTTGAACACCATGGAAAACTTGAGATTCAGAAATTTGATTATTTTGTGCCTCCCTTCTGCTGACTGAGACAATAAAACTGTTTCTGCTGAACTGTATGTATTTTTAAAACATGAGGCAGGCACTGCTAGAGAGGTTTCTGATGCAAATATTGGGCTGGAAACAGCAAGGTAGCAGTTCTGGTGAGAATTCTCATTGCTACGTTTATAGAAAGCCAGATTACAAAATACCGAGTCGTGCTGTACGCCAGGAAGGTGCTTTTAGAGAGATGTGTTTGGTAGTTACTAGAATCATTCACCTGCTTCTGAAACCTCCATTTACACAGTTTGAAATCCCAGATATAGGCTGTTATTTCTGTGATCAGTCTCTCCACCCCTCACAACCTCAACTCCAGTGGTGTGGTCAGTGATGCTGGGGATTTCTACAAGAAGGTGGCTCAACCCAAAAAATCAGGTGCCTGACTTTTCTTCTCTCCCACCCCTCCACCCCAGGTGCTGAGCCTCCAGTTTCAACTGATTCCAAACTCAGCATTTCTGAAAACCAGGCACTAGGAAATGAAAACAGCCCCCACTGTTCTTAACAGGGTGTCAGTTGCAGGGCTGTGAAGTTCCACTCATGAGATGCCAGACACATTATCAAGCTCAGCGGACCTTTCTGTGCATTTAAGCCTAGATGCTCCAATGGGTATAAATCTTAATTTGCACAAAGCTGACAGCCCTCATTGGCCAGTGACTAACACATGGACATTTGTTAAGTAACCTGACCAATACAGAGATAATTGGGGAGCAAGAATCTTGCCATTCCAGCAGTACCAGCCTAACATTTATGTACAATACTTAGAGGGTTATGAACAAAACTGGTTCAGATACAGGAGATGCAGCAATGTTTCTCAGTAGTTGATAAGGGGACACCTGAGTTTGCTTGGTAAGAAACGAGAAACACTTACTTTACAGAGACTCAGAAGAAGCCAGATAGCATGAAGAGCAGAAATCCATCCATATCCTCTTCCTTCCATATCCTTCCTACCTTCTATGCCTGCTCCCCTTACACTGCAGAATACAACTGTTCTGAACTACACATTCTGGAGTGTTTCAAACATCTTGATTGTGCCTCTTTCTCAGGCTGCTCCTTTGTTCAACCCTGATTTTCAGCCGGAGATAGAGATGCCTTTGAGCTGAGACACCAGGCAGTCTAATACCACAGCTCATTTCCTGGCCTGCAAAAGTCATCATATCACCCAACTGACTTACTTTCTCTCTACTCTGCTTTTGCAGAAAACATGCAGGTGGACGGGATCAGCAGGACTACGTGCAACAGCACCCACGCCTGGCCATTCATCAGTACTTGACCTTATTTCTATCACCATTTACTCCTGGGAAAATTCTATGCCACAAATTAAAAATTCTGCGCACAATATTTTAAAATTCTGCAAATTTTGTCAAAAACAACACTACATAATCACACCAGTTTCAATTATTTTGGTAATTTTATTTAAAAATATCTGTCAGTAAGTATGTCTGTAACAATAGAGACAAAAAAATTCCCCCAGGAGTAGAGTTAAAGAAACCCCTATGACAACCCGCTTTCTGTTTCTCTGGCACACCCCCCTCCAAGCCCAGCCAGGTAGCCAGACACCCACAACCCCTCTCCCCCAGAGCCCAGCTGCGGGCCCCCACCAGCCAATATACCTGAATCCCATACCCCACCCCAAGAGCCCAGCTGTGAGGTCCCCCCTTGCCCAGATATCCGCTCCCCTTCCCCCCCCCCAAAGCCCAGCCATGGGACCTCACCCACCTTGACACCCACCCACTACCCCTCAGAGTCCAGCTGTGGGCCCCCTTCAGCCCAAACATCCATCCCCTGCCCCCCAAAGTCCATCTGTGACCCCCCCAGCCCAGACACCCACCCCCCTCCCCTCAGAGCCCATGGATCCAGAGGGAGAAACAGCCTGATGCTGGGTCCAAGGCTTATGTGGAGTTTCCTGCATGCTGCAGTCTCCTTCCCTTAGTGTGTGCTGGGAACTGCAGCTGCTAGGAACTCTCTGCTCTTCCCCTCCTATTCCCCACCCCACAGCAATGTCTTTTATGTGTGAGCTGGGCTCTGCCAGGTCCAGCAGCCCCTAGTGGCAGCCAGCAGCCCATTTCTGTGGGGGAAAGGAAACTGCGTGCACATTAATTTCTGCAAAATTCTGCATTGCGCAGTGGTGCAGAATTCCCCTAGAAGCATATAACACCTGTAGGGGTTGCTTGATTTGTTTTGTAGATTAATATAGTGAAAAAGAATAAGTTACCTTTTGGTATAGTATTGTTCATTGTGAAGGATCACAAAATGCTTTACAAAGAGAGATCGCTTTATCCACCATTGACATGCAACTGTCTCAAGGTGAAAGTGTTTAGGACGGTATGTGAGGAGGCAACTGAAACCACTTAGAAAATTCAAGGGACTTAAAATGCAGTTATGCTTATTGGATAACGGAACTAACACACCCACCCTCACAAAATAAATAAATAAAAGATGACATGCCCATGAATACTGGCAAAAGAAGTTCCCATGCAAGACTCCTCCACCCTGACATGCTTTTCCAGTACCGGATCTCTCAAATAGAGACAGACAGCCATGTGGAGCTGTGAATCTTACCACAAATTGTCACAAAGAGCACTCATATGAGACCACTAACTGTAACTTGGGAGCTAAGTGCGTTAACCTTCTTCACCACCTGTCTCCCATTTCCCAACCCAAAACAGCTTTGAATTAACCCAATGCAGAGAGAAGACCCATACTTAGTCACAGAATGATAATGCTTGTGGTGTTGGTCCTGATTAGTTGCAGGCTTGGAAGGAGACTGATGTGTTCAAGACAAAATCCACATCACCTTCATTTACACTATAAACAGAAGAGATGAAACTTCAGTTCCTGTTTAAGGTCTTATGATAGTGCCCATTGCTGTAGGATCGAGTATTTCTCAGAAAAGGACAATCACAAAAGATCTAATTTTCTTCCTGCATCCCTGAAGTAGGCAAGAAGTTAGCGTTTTTTTTAAAATGTATTTTCTCTCTCTCATTCTTGCCATCACTTCCTTTTCTGCTCTTAAGTCATGGGGAGGAGTGGGGGAAAGAAAACTTCCACACCTTGGTCTGAGGCTGTGAAAGCTGTGATCATTTGAATTCAATTGCCCTGCCCCTGTAGTCAAGGAAGCACTGTCTGCAGCTCTCGTGACTGTTACCCTTGAGGTTGACAGCTCTGTAATCCTTCAAAGGCATCTGAGAGGTGGAGATAAAAAAGCAAAACAAGTCTCTTCTAAGATAACAGGGGTCAGATATCTTTTACTTAAAAAAAAAGTGTTTTCTCAAGACACCTGCAAAAATTACAGAATCAGAAAATAAAGGTGCACTAGAAAACACTTGAATGTATAGGCCGCTGCCTTACACAGAACGCCTGATAGAATCAACACCTCCTCTACAGCAAGAGCTGGCCACCACCGACAGAACCTGTCTGGGAGATTTTTCAACTGCCTGAGATTGTCTGTACCCACTGCAGGGCAGGAGAGTCTGCTCAGCTCTCCTGCCTCCAGGATTGCATGAGCTCTTTCACAGGGATAGGTATGTGTGGTGGGTACACCTGGATCTTGTCGTATTGTATGGTTCTGTGGTGTTTCATAACAAGGAGAACCTACTTGTTCACATAGAGATCTAGAGCAGAAAAACTCAAAGCAGCCAGAGCGAAAGCAAAAGGCTGCCTGCAGTATTGTTCCTGGCTGGCAGGTATGTAGCTGACCTGTTATATTCTTAGCTACTTATGTGGTTGCCACATTCCCCTACTTCTGGCACTCAGTGCTGCGATATGGAATGGGGCAGCATTCCATATTGTCACCATTAGCACGCAGGCTGACTTCACAGGGAGGGCCTTTTGTACTAGTTTGGGACCCAGTAATACTTTTGCAGTCAGCTGGCAATAGTGCAAGGCCTGGGGATCACAGAACTTAACACAGTCCTGCCTCTTCTCTCTCTGTTCAGTGTGCTCGTGCTCTAAAGAGCTACTCTAAATATCACAGCAACATCAGAACTAATAGGGACAAACCCAGCATTGACTCCTGTGTCCCTGAGTGACACCCAGAGCCAAGGATAGAGGGAAGCTGATAGCTGAAGTGACCCGCCCTGGTTTTCACCAAAATCAGACTGTCTTTTCTGCAGTGCTGAAATGTGTTTGGGACTCAGTTCCCAGCCTAGTAGATAAACACACAGAGGCACAACCCACTGAGTCTCCAAGGCAGAGTGACAGGCCATGGGGCTCCCATGGTTCTTCCCACCAGCTGATCTGTGAACCACTATGGTATCACCTGGGTGGCGATAGACTCTCTGGATGGAGAGAACTGCCATGGTGATAACTGGGAAAAGGGAACAAAAGCAGGGTGTAGTGGCCTTATTTCTTTATAGCAGGTCAATGTAATCAGCTTGGGCCTTCTGAACACCTTCAGGACTGAGCAAGTACTCACTCCCCCCTCTCCCCACTCAGGAAAGCTCAGCTCAGACAGCATCTGTTTTTTTGGGAGAACTGCTGCTTTTCACTCCAGTTTCACAGCTGGGTTGCCCAAGACCAGAGGAGATGGCCCAGCTCATCCCGGTTTCAACGCACTGAGTGCTGGCTCAGACATAATGACAACCAGTACATCACATCAACAACTTTCCTTGAAGACTAAAACTCAGTCATTTTCTTGTGTGTCTCTGCTTTCTTCTGCTCCTGCTGCAGGCTGGCTTCCTGGGCCCGCAGCTGCCCCAGCTGTCTGTGAGCACCAGCTAGTTTCTCCTGCAGCTGGGCTGTGGCAATACTGTGCCTGAAAGCAGAAGACAGGCACATTAAGGATATCTCGCATGTTAAGAACAAAGGTTCCTCATTAACATCTCCATTTTACTGCTAGGAATCCCAGTCTCAGCAGTGGGGTGGATGTAAATGACCTGCTGGGAGCCATGAAGTGTCAGATATCAAGCAAAACATGAGCCAGAGAACTGTGATTGTTCTTGCCAGAGTACTACTCATAGAAATACTACAAGGATGGCCCCGATCAGTGTAAAAAAACAAAGAGAAAATTCTGCAGGGCTCTGGAGGGTTCTCCTCCTTCCCCAATTTGGATTCTGGCCCAGGGGTCCTTGCCTTCTTAAGGCAGCAATCAGACACACAATCTGGTCCAAGTCATGGTTTGGAAGCTTTTGCCTACCACTTTATTCTAGGCCTCCTCCCATGCCAGTGGGTAGAGTAGGAACAGTGACAAACACCTTAGTATAAGTTCAGCTCTTCTCCTACAGAGAGCCACCTCAAGAGGTCATCTAGTCCCCTGCACTCACGGCAGGATTAGGTATTTTCTATCTAGACCATCCCTGAGTACCCATTCTGAGTCCTCTTCAAAACTCTTACTTTTTAATGTAACATAATCCAACTCTTCACCTTTAGCTCCCATGACCTGCATGATCCACCCAAAGCCTAAGTAACAGGCAACCCAAAATCATTCTGGAACCCCAACAGGGGGTTTCCCCATACCGTCCAACATTGCGTGCCAGGGCCTCCTGGATTCCCTTGATGGTCTTCTGCGTTTGGTCAATCTTCTCCATTGTCTGGAAGAGGCGGACACTGAGGGCCTTCTTGGTGCTCTTACTGGCATGGTAGATCTCCTTGTTGTTTCTCTCCACTGGTGTCATCCCTCCATCCTGCTCCCCAGAGCCCTTCCCCTGAAGCTTCTCATTCAGAAAGTCAAAGACATTGCGAGAGGTCTTGCGGCTCCCTGCAGAGGGACGGCCAACATGGTTTGCCTTCACTCGCCGTTTCCTTGACTTAGCTGGATCCAGCTTCTTCTTCTGAAGGATCTCGGCACATTGGTCAAGGGACTTCCCTTTAGGCAGCACTATGGCTTGCACTGGCTCCACTCGGCCCTCAGCATTCTTCCCCAAACCTGAGGGAGGAAGAAGGGCACAAGATAGAAGCCAAATGCTAACAGTGGAGTCTCTTCATCCACCAATGATTCCTCCCATCCACCTCTGCACAGCCACCAGGCTCAGAACAACAGAAAACAGTCTGTTGGGACTCAGTGCCGTTACCCTTGACGTCAACGGGAGCAGTGTTGGACTACATACTTGATGGTAACAAGAGATAAGATGCACCTTCCCCCATACACACACGATTCACACTGTTACGCACACATGAGCCTCAATGATACAGAACAGGGTCATGCAGCTGAGGTGTTGCAGCGAAGCCACACTTGGATTTGCATTGTCACCTCCTTGAGCAGAGAAGACACTCCCCTTCAAAAGCAGGTTCACAGTCTCTCCACAAGAACAGGAGGCAAGCATGGGCAGCAGGCTGGCTTCCCAAGCCCACTGGGCTTAGCAGAACTTCCGTACAAGTTGTCTGAAATCAGAAGCTGGCTTTGAAGTCTGTGTTTGGGGCTAGAAGTCCCTGAGCCAGATCCCCCATTACCTAATGCCCTACAGGACAGCTGAATAGCTAAAGCTCTGCTCTAACAGCTTTAATCATTTGGCCATTGCTTTAAAATCCCCCCCACCGATGTATCACTGAACATGAACGTCAACAAGCACACACCTGCATCCCCCCAAACATCGATATTAAAACTTTATCCCTTAACTGTACTAGGTCATATTTCAGCACCACCACAAGTGTAAGCCTGCATTTAGAATTGAATGCATACCCCATTTTGGGCCTGATCCAAGCAATGCTGATTAGACTTACTGTCAATGGACAGAGGATTTAGTGTCATCCCATTCCCCCACTCTGCAGGAACAAGCCCCTGGTCCCTTTGTGAGGCTGGGATTAAGCAGCAGGCAACACATGCAGGCTTCTTGTCCTGCGGGTATTTTATTCTTCTGCCCTTACCTTTTCCAAACTCATATCCCATTTGAGCGAGTAGTTTGGAGCCGATGCCACGAGTATGGGCCTCCCAGCCACCAAAGGAGGAGCTGCAAGCTGGAGCCCCTTCCCCGTTCTCCAAGGGTTCCGAATCGATCACTGTAGCACAAAAAGGAGATTGATCAGTAAGGCTGAGGAAGCAAAGCACCAAGTGAAAACCTCAACAGGTATGAAGCTGTGAGCAATGTTGCAAAAACCAGCAACCTCTCCCTCCACACAAGCACTCAGCAACTTCACAGCCTCTTCTTCAGACCCCCAGAGTACAATCAGTTCTGCCCCCGCCCATTCCTACTGAGCAGCCACTCCCTAATGCATCAGCCCAGGTGAGGAGCATGAGGAGTAAGCAGGGTTTTAAATGCTGGGGTTCATGCGGAGATCCCTATTTACTATACACAGCAACCCCTAAGTCAAGCAGAATCATCCAGCAGTGTTAGTGGATCCTTTCCATGCTCCTGGGGTCTGGCTAGATTTCACAGCTTCATCAGGACAGAATTCAGCATGCCGAAGAACATCATTCTGTGCCTCCATCGTACTTTTAACAGGTTCAATGGCACGGAGGAGCCTTTTCTCTATTTACCTAAAATTAAGGATCCCAGGACACTCCCTGTTTGTTTCTACGATGTGGTTAGGGCACTAACCTAGGACTAGGGAGAGCCAGATCCCTGCTCTGCCAGACTCCCAGTGTGACCTTCAGCAAGTCACCTAGGGAACCGAGGCACGCAGAGGCACCTGTACAGTGGCGATAACAGCACTGCCCTGCCTCACAGGAGAAGTGCATTAAAGATTTCAAGGCGCTCAGGTATTACAGTGATGGGTGCCATGTAAATATGTAAGACAGATGTCCTGGTGTCCTAGCAACGTCCTTTGGAAATTTGAAGTCTCCTTGTTTTTCATTTCATTTTCAAAATTTTTTTAGTAAATAATTAATTAGCTCGACCAGAGTCACACAGCAAAACCGCACCACCACCATAGGGGTTCCTACTCCCAAACCCCATTTCACTCCGGTATGCTCTCTAGTCCCATTGGGGGTGAACTATGTTTCTTTTTCATTTAAGCTATTTATCTGCATCAGCTTAGTGAAAACCATTAGCATGAAACATCACAGAGATTTTAACTGGAGACAGTGATATGCATGATACTTAATGTCCTTTCATCTCCTCCTGCAGCAGAACAAGAGGTAAAAAACATTGTCAAAGTTCTGACAAGTCGGGCAACGGTCGAAGACGTCCTGAATTAAATAGCAGACCTTCATCACGGACAATTGCAGTTCACTCTCTGCCTTGTCTACCTTTAGCATAGCCAGAGTCATCTACATTGTCTTCCTCAGACTCGGGAGAGGAAGAGTCTTCCTCGCTTCGCAGTGGTGGCATGATGCCATCTCCCTCCACGACAGCCTCCTTCAGCAGCAATGACTCAAACTTTACCGTGTAGTAACCACTGTCAACATCTGTGGGAGGAAAAGCAATGGACCACATGAGCAAATCTCCACGAAATTACTCCTGGGGGAATTCTGCGCATCTGCGGACATGCAGAGTTAATCTGTCTCATATAATTTTGTATTTTCCCCCATAAAAAACATTTTGCCTCAGAAGTGCTGCAGTTCTGCCTTTTGCCCACCAGAGGCTGCTGTGGCGCCATAACAGCCAGCTGCGGTCATGCTGGCTGTTCTAGCACCACAGCGACCTCTGGTGGGCAACAGGCAGAACTGTGGCACTACTTAGGCAAAATGTATTTTATGCAGGAAAATACAAAATTCTATGCCCAGTGTTGCAGAATTCCCCCAGGAATAGAGTTCATCACAGCACCCTGCCCATGGAGCCAGGTTAGGACAGAGTGGGGCACACAAGGCTGCTGGGGGTTCAGAATGGCTAGTGGGGGGGACAGATTGGAGCATGGGCTCAGGAGCTAGTGGGGTGACAGCGTTGAGACAGACTGCAGAGACCCATGAGGAGGAGAGGTGTGGGAATAGGGGCAAAAGTGCCTGACTGACAGAGAGGCTTGGGGTCAGACAGGGTCTGCATGGGGGAGGCTTCCCAACATCCTAACAATCCCCCCCAACCCCAAAGAAAAACCTCCCCCACCCACACCCAAACCCAACAGGCTCATTCCTAGGCTCCTTCCCTCTCCCTCAGCTCTTCCGTTACCCCTGACCCCCCAAAGCCTTTGCACTGCTTCTGAAAAGTGCAGGAAATACAGTTCTGTATTGTAATTTAAACGAATGACACAAAGTTCTGTATTAATATGCCTAGTAAGGAATCTATTTGTCAAAAAAAATTACCAAAATTTTTTTTTGGTCTGTATTGTTACAGACATACTTGCTGACAGATATTTTGAAATAAATTACCAAAATAATTGTAACTGGCATGATTATGTTATGCTATTTTGACAATATGTAGAATTTTCAAATATGTGCAGAATTTTTAATTTTTGGTGCAGAAGTCTCCCAGGAGTACAAAATGTAACTAGAGGACCATGTTCATCCCATCTTAGCTAATCACACTGACTTCAATGGAATGACACCCATGATGAGTTTGGTTCAGGAACATGGATTTAAAAGTCTCCTCTTGGCTTTTTCTGCTTCATCTATTTTGGGTTTTCTGTTAGAAGGTGGATCTATCATCACCCACTGCTACCATCAGATACTGCCACATGGTACAAACATAGAGCTAGTGTCATAATAAACAGTACTAGGGTCATCACTTATCTTCAGTTTCTAATGGTACCAGTGTGTTTTACAGCATCTAAGCACATGACTCAGAGTTTGTTCTTACAGGGGAAGGACGACACATTTGGAGAAATATGAGAAATGCTACTTCACAGAGCTTTGAGATGAAGTGTGAGGAACAAATCCAACCTCCACACACACACAGTGAAGCACCAGTCTAACACTCCTCTCAGTGACTGGTGTGCAGGTGAAGTTCTCTGGCTTTGTTTAAACTGGAACTGGATTAAAACAGAGCCAGTGGTTCCAAGTATCGAATTTCGGTATTTGACAAGATATCAGGAATGATACTTGGACAAAGCTGAACAGGGGGTAGGAAAATAAAGGACAATTTACTGAATGTCTAGTTGTTTGTATTGATTTTTTCATTCTCTCTTTCATTTCTATGTCCTCTGCTCTGCTACTATTCTCTTCTCCCAAGTCTCCCAAACTTTCCCTGTAGATCCCTCCCACCACTTTTATGCCCTCCGATCCCTAAATCCTTCTCTGGTTCCCCTTTCTTAAAGATCATCTGCCTTTGAGGATCTCAAAGCACTTTACAAACATTAATGAATTAAGCATCACAACATCTGAGATCCCCCATAAGCCACCCCCAAAGTCTGTGGCAGAGAACTCAGTTGTCTCGGACTCCCAGTCCTGGGCTTTAGCCTACAAGACCATCCTTTGCTCTGTTTTGTCTTAGGAGTTTAGTTAGAATGAAGATTGACATACTTCTGTTCACCTTTCAACACCCACTCAGATAAAACAAGACTCACCAGTGATTTTTGCAGCATACCATATTCCATCATGGTGCTTTGCCAAGCAAGCCGAGCCCACTTCTAGAGAGCTGAGATTGGGCTCCTGAAATGGATGAAGCTCGTCCACAGATACCACTTGCCCATGGGAAAACCTGCAGGGGATATAGGGAGAAGCAATCAGATCTGCCCTTGTTCGAAGGGGATTCTAGAAAAAGTTTCCTTCCCTTATGGAATTATGGGCAAATTGTCTGCATTGTTCTTACCAATAACTGTGAAGATCTCACCACTAGAATAGTTTCAACTGCATAACTTATTCTTCACTATGTCTTAAAAAGAGACTGTTTTATAGCATTATTGTGTTCTATTAAACAAGTGTCATATTTGACCCCAGAAGCGGCTGCATTTCACGGGCCAGTGACAAATCCATTAAAAAAAATGACAAGGCTCACATCTTTTAGGATAAGATACACTAGCTAAATGCAAAGTTCTTATTAAGATGTGCTGTTTTCCCTACAGTAGATTTTATTTTTTCCCTCTTTAGCCAATATTCATTTAGCTACCCAATATATTAGAACTAATCCTTGTACTTTTCCCTCTAAGGATTTTCCATTTTCTCCACGGATTAGCTGAAGGAGTGTATGCCCACTGACAAAGCACAGTAAAATGACAACACTTTAAACAAATAGAAAGTTGTTCGGCAAAGTTGCAGCTGATTTAAAAACCAAGTAAGGTGAGATATTTACAAGTGAGCAGTTGTTCCCACGGGCTGACACTGCCACTAATTGCCCTCTTGCTACACAATGGAGATAAGCTTTTTTACCGACAATTCTCTTTAAATCTGCATTTGCCATCCAAGAAGAATGGACATGGCTTCAAGGACTTGTGAGTTGGGTAGAGATACAGCACTCTGACTCCTGCACTGCCATCTTCCAAACACTCTGTCCCCACAATCATGGCATTATGGTACTCCAGGGTACCCCATGGACTGTAGTACGGGGCTTTAACCTTCATCCCACTCACTTCCTCCTCCTCTTCCTCAGATGCTTCTTCCTCTTCACTGTACTTTGATTCATTTTCCCCATCTGCCTCTCCATCTTGCTTTGGAGAGGCCTCATCTTCAGGACTCAATGGCTTGAGTTCAGCAATAGCTTCCTTAAAAGCAGCATACTCCTCATCATTGCCGGACCTGCCTGAATTACTGTCCTGTTTTAGGTGACCTGCTGGAGAAATGAAGGGTGCATCTGTGTCTAAAGTGGCCAGTAGTTTACTCTTTTTCACTGACACCAGGCTGGATTCAGTCAGTTCTATCAATTGTTTCAAATCCTCCTGCAGTTGGATCAAGTCAGACTGCTGTGATGGATCCAGTCCCGCCTCTAAAGCCAGTTCCACTTGCTGCAATTGTGCTTTATAGGTTTGAATTGCTGTTTCCAGACTCTCCTCATCCATTGTTATCATGCAGAAAGCTGTTTTGTTGATTCCTTTCTGGGAATTCAGTACATACTCAAGTAATTTACTAGACAGTGATGTGAAACATTGAATCTTTGTCCCAACTAGCTGTCAATCTTCTTGGTGGTCCTGTGTTTTCTTCCCTTCGGTGCAACCAAATGAAGATCACTGCAGTGAACAAATATTATAAAGCTGTGTTAGAGAAAGGGTTCACAAGGAAGGTAGCCATCCTAAATTGAACAAGGCATCTTTAATGCAGACAGCTACCACCATGTGGCATTATACCCACCTAGCACGAGTCATGTACATTCAACCTGACACATCGCATTTGCAAAACAGAGAATTAAAGTGCAAACTATTAAGCTTTTAACTTAGCTCAGCGAATTCAAGAATGATATGTTATCCTCTCTTCATAACTATTGCATTGCTTCTCTGTCCCTTTAAACCTCCAGCCCCATGACATAACACCATCACTGCCTACCTCCTCTTTAATCCTATCTTTCCGCACACTTTGCCTCGCACTCAGTGGCATGCAGCATCTCACCTGCTATGGAACCGGGGGCAAAACCACCTGTGCTGCTCTCAACCTGCACCTTTCCAACGCCTCCCACGCTCCGCAGGCCCCATCAGGAGCCCCACACTGCTTCCTATTCATTGGGGCACAGAGTCTACCCTACCAGCTAGGTGAGGCGCTTAAAATCCCTCTCCCTCATTGCCTCCCACTCACTGGGGTAGAAAACAGGGGGAACAATTGCCAGTACTCCCTAAGGGGACCCAGCACTCCCCAACCATGGAGACCCCAGGGGAAGGGTTACTTCCACCCCTCCCACTGAGCCCCAGGGGAGGGGGTTACTCCCAAACCCTCCCAAGGGGGCCCAGCCCCTCCCCAGCCATGGATACCCCCACCCTGATGGAGCCCCCCGGGGGGGGGGAGGGGTTACTCCCAACCCTCCCAAGGGGGCCCAGCCCCTCCCCAGCCATGGATACCCCCACGCTGATGGAGCCCCCCGGGGGGGGAGGGGTTACTCCCAACCCTCCCAAGGGGGCCCAGCCCTTCCCGAGCCATAGAGCCCCACCCCCAAGACCCCACTCACCTCAGGCCTCCGCCTCCCGCTCAGCCACCGCCACGACACCCTCCATTGCCAGGGTTTCCGCCTCCCCGCACCGAGTCCGAACGATAGATACCGCCCGACTTCCGGCTAGAGCTGACTTCCGCCTCGGCCGCCATCTTGGGCGGGAGGGGGACGAGTCCTCCAGCTCCGCCTCCTATAGGATTTCCGGCTGGCCGAGGCAGGGACGCCTCCCGTCGCCTGTGCGCGCGGAGCATTCTGGGAGTGGTAGTCCACTAGGCCGCCCTCTTCCGAGCCGCTGGCGCGGGCTGTCTGAGCCGGAGGAACTCCGTTTCCCAGGGTGCCCGGCGGGAGGGGGGTGCTGCCCACCCAGGTGGGGGGCTGATACGGAGCCGCAGCAGGAAGCGGGGGGCTGCGGGGCCGCCGAGACCCGTCACCCAGGTAGGGGGCGGGGCCTTCACTGCCCCCCGCTCGCCACCGGCCGCGGGGCTCCCGGGTCCGGCTCGAGCTGGGGGGGCCCCGGCGGGCGGGGATGGGTCGATGGGCACGGCCCAAATCCCTGCAGCCGGAGCCGGGTGACCCCGGGGATATGGGCGGGAGGGGGAATCTCTGGGCCCCGGCCCCAGCTCGGCAGCCGGAGCCGGGTGACCCCGGGGATGGGGGCGTGGGCTTGTGGGCCCTGCTGTAGACTCTGGGGGCTCTGTGGGTCGCTGTGACTGCAGGCCTCTGGCTCCCAGGGAGAGGCCAACACCCCCTTGTCATAGGTGTGGAACGGCATCGAGTTCAGCCATCAGTCATCGAGCCTTCAGTCGTCGAGTTCAGCCTCCTGCTCTCACGGGCCACCACATCGTATCATCCCATTCATAAACCTGAAGTAAACTTGGCCTCGGTTGGGCGAAGTGTGTGCGCGCACCCCTGCTAGGCAGACCCCATGGAAGAGTGCTTGTTTGTACAGCAGGTTTCAGAGTAGCAGCCCTGTTAGTCCGTATTCGCAAAAAGAAAAGGAGGACTTGTGGCACCTTAGAGACTAACCAATTTATTTGAGCATAAGCTTTCGTGAGCTACAGCTCACTTCAGCTTATGCTCAGATAAATTGGTGAGTCTCTAAGGTGCCACAAGTCCTCCTTTTCTTGTTTGTACAGCAGCCATCTGGCTTTGTCTGAGTCTGCCACCCTCACTCAGGGTACGGACTAGTCAGTTTCACGGTCTGGTCCTCATGCAGGTGGTGATGTAATGTGTACACTGCAAACCCTGCAAGAGGAGGTCCTGCCGGGGAGTGTTTGAATTCTGACAAGAAACTGTTTTCGTAGGCTTTTAAAACATAGGTCCTGTCTGCTCAGTGTAATCGTTAAGTGTGCCCCAGTATGTCTCATCAGAGTCAGGGGTTGCCCTCTGCATTCTTAGTCAAAATACCCCCTCTCTCTGCACATGTGTGGGTGCTATGCATCTGGCTGTCGCCCTTCTTTTGCAGAGGTAGCTACATTTCAGAGAGCTATCTAGACTAATACGAGTGCTCAGCTCCCATTTAGTCACCAAAATAAGTGGTTAGATTTTCAAAAATGGTCAGCATGAGGGGTGCACATTAGGTGCTGAGCTCTTTGGAAAATCTGGCCATCAGTGTCGTGACAGAAGCTGCTGGGTGCTGAGCGTGTTTGAAAATCTGGGCCTATTTAGATGCCTAAACGAGAGTTGAGCTCTCTTGAAAATCCACCCCCAAATATTGAGTTTGAGCACTTGAAAATCTGGCCTTGAGTTCTTTTTAAGGTCAGTCTCCTAGAGTCTGTGAGTTGCTCTGTGATCCCACAAGGTGAGGTGCTATATAAATATAAAATTGTATATCATCTGGCAGTGAACAGAATTATACAGTTGAATGGAAGGCCCTGGGAAGACTCATTGCTGATGTCTTGATATTTGTTGCAGGAGCAGGATGTATACACTGCTGTCTGGACTTTATAAGTACATGTTCCGGAGGGATGAGTACTGCATTTTGATCCTTGGGCTGGACAATGCGGGGAAAACGGTATGTGCTTTTAGTTACCCGTTAACATGGAGGGCACATGCAGCCCCACTCACTCCTCACCAAAAACACAACTATGTTAGCACGGGCCAGTTTCTTCCCTGGTGTCACTTCAGTTGTTTCAGTGGTGTTATCCCAAGTATGAATTTGACCCCCACGCATCTAATTTTAGTACAATAAGCCTTCAGACACACACCAGCATGGGCTTCGCTAAGCGCATAATCACCTGTGAACTCTTCCATGGCTCTGTGCTATAGTGGAAAACTAAGGTCTGTGTTGTATTCTAAGATTTCATGGCGAATCCTGATCCAATAGGGGGAGAACAGGTCTTGGATAGGATTGTCCTTGCCAATAAAGAGTATATAATACTAGCTAGTTTTATTTCTTCTTCCCTTTCAGACCTTCCTTGAGCAGACTAAAACCCGATTTAACAGGACCTACAGGGGGATGAGCTTATCCAAAATCACTACCACTGTGGGCTTAAACAGTAAGTGAATCTGTTTAGAGGTTCTTTGCTGCCTCATACAAAGTTAGACAACAAGTGATCATTCCAAGAGTTTACACTCTGAAAATAGTTCCTGATCAGAGTGACTCTACCAACACCCCCCCACATGCCCACGCATGCTTTAAAGAGCAAATGGACTTCTCCATCAGATGGAGAAAACATGCTGGATCTGAAGGCGAGTGTGCCCCATTTAGTGATGCTAAGCCAAATTCAGCACTGTAACACCATTGAAGTTAGCCTGATTCTGATCTTACTTACACTGGGGTAACTCCACTGAAATCAATGGGTTTGTATCTGCTGATACAAAGGTCAATTTAACCCACTATCTGCCAATGATAGGTACTGCTATCCTGCTGAGGATTAACACTGCTCTTCCAACCTGCCTTCCCTCCTGTGGGACTATGCATGCCTGCCTGCTTTAGAGAACAGTCAGTCTGCATTGGGTTATTTTTTCTTCTTTCCCTTCTCTAGTTGGTACTATTGATGTGGGCAAAGCCCGGCTAATGTTCTGGGATCTTGGAGGACAGGATGAGCTGCAGTCCCTCTGGGACAAGGTAGGGGAAATAACTTCTCTATTTTAAATGTTTTGTGTCTCAGAGTTGCAGAGAAACAGGGATACTTTATAATTAGCCAGCCCTGCTCCTTAGCACTGACCCTTGTGCTGTTGTTCCACTTCTCTGTTTGAGAGAGTCACAAAAATTAATATTTAACAGTTACACGTATAGTAACTCCTCACTTAATGTTGTAGTTACGTTCCTGAAAAATGTTAAGCGAATCCAATTTCCCCATAAGAATTAATGTAAAAGGGGGGGATTAGGTTCCAGGGAAAATTTTTTTGCCAGATAAGACTATATTTTAATATATACACACACATACACAGTATAAGTTTTAAACAAACAATTTAATACTGTACACAGCAATGATGATTGTGAAGCTTGGTTGAGGTGGTGAAGTCAGAGGGTGGGATATTTCCCAGGGAATGCCTTGCTGCTAAATGATGAACTAACCCTCGGCTGAGCCCTTAAGGGTTAACACGTTGTTAATGTAGTCTCACACTCTACAAGGCAGTACAGAATGGAGGGCGGGGAGAGAGGGCTGACCCCACTCTAAGTACATTGCCTTTTTAAGTAGATCGGCAACTTGAGACAGCAGCTACTGTCAGCAAGCTCCCTCCATCCTGAGCCCTGTCGTGTCCCTCCCCTGCTCTGTGGAAATGGGGTAAAGTAGCAGGGGGGAGGAGGAGACATTAACACCCCTCTCCTCCTCCTCCTCCCCCCCCCCCCCACAGCAAGCAGGAGACTCCCGGGGAGCAGCTCCAAGGCAGAGGGCGGGAGCAGCACATGGCAGTGTCGGGAGGGACAGCTGAACTGCTCAGCGCAGCTGGGCTGCTGCCACACAGGGAACTTAGGGGAGTGGGGAGCTGATGGGGGGGCTGCTGGTCCACCCTACTTCCAAGGCCCCACCACTGGCTCCAATGGGCTGCTCTTTCTGCAAGCAGTGAACAAAGCAGGCAGCTGCCAAACGATGTTACAAGAGAACATGTTCTCTAATTGCTCAGCAATGTAACAACGTGAACCGGGACGACTTTAAGTGAGGAGTTACTGTAGTTTTACAGACACTAACTACTTCTCACAGCACCCATGTCAGGTAAGCGCCACTATTCTCATCCCTAAATAACAAGTAGAGGAAATTGGGGCAGAGCTTAATTAACCCAGAAGTTATGTGCACAAGATCACAGAGGGACGTGGTAGTCTAGCTTGGATAGCTTCTTAAAAGATAGGTTATAAAGTGTAAAATAGGGATATTGATACTGACTTTCATTGTGTAGTGCTTCTCATCCATAATCTCAAAGTGCTTTACAAGAGCTAGGTATTATCGCTCCAACAGGAGTTACGGGTTTGATGCAAAAATTATTGGGGGAGCTTCTCTTGCCTGTACGAGAGGAGGTCAAATAGTCCCTTGTGGCCTTAAAAATCTATGAAAGCCAGTATTAGAACTTAGGAATTTTTGGCTTGACCATGCCTCTTGGTTATTACAGCACTGTGAAAAAGTAATGTCTGTAACTGTTAGCAGCAGCAGTCTCCATCCCTAAGAGCCCTGCGTGCTGGGCACTAACCTCTCCGGCAGAGTCCTGTGTCATGTTATAACCTACGTTGCCAGGAAGAATTATTACATACCCTTCACAATAGCATCTGGCTGCTGTCCAATGTAAAATTGAATAAATGTACCCGCAGGTCATCCAGACAAGCCACCTTTACTGTTGGGCGTACTTGTCTGACAAACGGATCCTCATAGCTACCAGATCAATAGTTAATAGAACACTTGACTAAACACACTTTGTACCATGCGCTAAAAGCCACCCAATCCACGCTGTGGTGCTCTGTTGGGTGAGGCCAGCTCAACCGGTTCAAATCTGTTTCCTGGAACAAATGTAATGAGTTTTGTCATCTCTATGTAACCCTTTGTGAATTTGTGCACATCTGAAAACATCCGCACAGCTGAGTACCACTGTCAGGCTCTGCTTACGAGAGCCTGTGGCTCTGGACTAGCACAGGGCGCTGTAAGTCGAGATTGAGGTGTATTGGCAGAATTCAGCAGGAGACGCACAGCAGGAGGAGCGGGCAGTGCATCTTACCTGTCTGGATAGAGGAACTTCGGCAGATCTGCGTAGATGGAGCTTGCAAAATCAACTGCCGGGACCGTGCCTGGCTCTGGCTATTTGATCTTGGTCCGTCTCTTTCATGAGTTCCAAAAATCATATTAAATCCACATCAATGTTGAAAAGACAAGCAAGCATCCCCAGCTGTTAGAGACTAACGCCTGTGCTGTGATTTCAGTACTATGCTGAATCCCATGGGGTCATCTATGTTATCGACTCCACTGATGAAGAGAGGCTCTCAGACTCTAAAAGAGCTTTTGGTGAGTACGCTGGGCTTTTACCTGTAGTTATGTCCTTATCGTTATATCCTGTGAAGACTTCCTTTTATTTCAGTCAAACCCCTTCCAGCCACTTTGATTGAAATGTACAGTTGATTGTGTTACGCATGTGACCACCTATGGGCATATCATGGCTTGCATACTTTGCAGGTAGATGTTTTGAAATCAATGGGGCTGTTTAGCCATGTTGCGTGTTCTGTCATTCAGACATTGTTACTGACAAAACCTTTAGTTGTAGTCGCCTTTAGTTCTCTTGGATCTTTCCTTGGTCTTGTTTTCCTCGTCTGTCAGCATTTTGTCCCTTATTCCAAATGTAGCAAATTTTTTATAACAGGTGTTAACCTTATCCAATTAATACCTGCATAAAATACTCAGTTGATCAAAGTAAAGGGTGGAAGTTGTGATGTTTTTGTGCCATGACTAATTTGGTTCTAGGTGTGATCAAAGTAAAGAGTGATGCACGTGGTGCCTTTCACTCCTGTCTATCCAGCCAGTGTAATGTTTGTATTTGGAGGAGTCTCTGTGTGTTCTAGAGTTACCTAGACATTGCCTGTTTCTGTGCTTTACAGAGAAAGTGGTCACCAGTGAAGCTCTGGAAGGGGTTCCCATCCTGGTGTTAGCTAACAAGCAGGATGTAGAGGTAAGATCATCTCCCGAGGTTCCACCCCGTAGATTGTGTTCTCAACTGAGCAAATTTCTTGCATATTTTATTTTAGCTTAAAAAAGGTGGGCCGTGTATTCACTCTGCATTTGTTTCCTGCTCTTAGGCTGAGCAATGGCAATGCTTTCTTGCTATTCGACGTAATTGCTGTGAATTTGATTTTCAAGTATTTTCCTCTCTCCCCTCCCCTCCCCGCCTCCCACATTGTAAAATGACTCTATAGCAAATATTTCCATCTTTGCAGTAGCTGTTGTGTACTTTATGTAAACGCCAACACAGTACAGGGCTGGTTTTTTTTAAAATATTGACCTAATACAGCTGATCCAATTTTTGATGAGTAATAACACCCAGTGAAACTCGGTGCTCATGTAATCTCATACCGGTGTGACAAATCATGTGATGAGATGCTCTCGTTGTTCTTTCCTTGAACCAGACCAGCATTACTCAATGAGACAGTCTCTGCTACAGTTCTCCATTGGAAAAAGCTGTGAATGGCAGAAGATGCAGCCTTTTTTCCTGGGTTTATAATTTCAAAACTCTCTTGGATATCTAGAATTACAGAATAGACCTACTGTAGTTTCAGATCAAATTGTGGATACTGTTTGGGTGACAGTTTGCTGTTCTAAGGAAATGTAAGACTTCTCTCTTTCCTTTTTGCATATGGTCTACCTGAAATTCCAAGAGCTGCAGTAACATCTGTCATCCTCTAGAGAGAGCCAGATACATTTTAATAAAAAAGGAGGACTTGTGGCACCTTAGAAACTAACAAATTTGTTTGAGCATAAGCTTTTGTGAGCTACAGCTCTCTTCATCGGATGCATCAAGTGCACTCCACAGATCTCCAAACTTTGCCCAGAGTTCTGAGCTTTTTAACTGAATGAGCTTCATTTCGAAATCTTCGACACCTATCCACTGAAATACAGACAAATCCAAGTCACTTTCATTGAACTTTTCAGGTTTAATTAGAAAAGAAAGCACTGGGCCAAATTGCTGGAAATCTTGAAATCTGTCAGAAAAGTCTGATTCCAGTTCTTGTATGAACATTCTAATCTCAACGTCAAATGCAGTGCGCTGTTCCATGTGGCAAATCAGGACTTAAAAATATCCCAGTACAGTGGCACTGGAACAATTTTTAAGGTGGGGATGGTGAGCTGTGTCCCCTCTTGCCCCTGTCTGCACCCCTCACTGCCCCAGGCTGGGGCCAGCTGCAGAGTGGGCTGAGTGGGGCCGGCGGATGGAACCCCAGGCTGGCAGCGGAGCCCCCAGGACCGGTGGCCAGGATCTGAGCAGTGTCAGTGCCACTGAAAATCAGCTCGCATGCCGCCTTTGGCACACATGCCATAAGTTGCCTACCCCTGATCTAGAAGAATTAGCATGGGCCTGAGTGCCAGGGCCTCCTGAATTCTAGCCCTAGTTTTGCCACTGACGAGCTCTGTGACTTGAGGATGTCACTGAATCTCTTATTTCAGATTCTCTGTCTGTAAAAGAAGCTGCTTTACTGTGGGGAAACTGGAATATAAGCTGTCATGAAACACTGTAATTTACACCAGGGCCCCATAATCCATTTCCATCTTCACTCTCATATTCAGCCACTCACAACCAGTCATATACACTGGTTCCAAGAACTGTTCCAGTTTGCCCTGGCACTTCAGAGTAACAGCATTTGGCATTGTCAAAAGCATAGAATGCAAGTTCAATGCAAGTAGGCTACACCCTGCTCACCGGAGTGTGGGACCCCACCAATGGTACAATACAGCTCCTGTTAATATATCCGATGCATAGTCAGTGCTAAGTCTGAAGATTCAGATCAGAACTTTTTGCATTTAGACTGGTTGAAGACAGACTGGTTTGGTGACAGAGCTATGAAACCTCAGGTTTCTCCCACAAAGATATTTCAAGTGGTTTTGAGTGGGAATCCCTAATGTTTAGACAAGTTTACATTTTTTTGATTGCTTATCCTAGTCAAACCTGCATAAATGTGAGCTTACGCTCTTTTTCCTGTGTGACTGGGGTGATAAAAATGTCAGTGTCATGGGAAAATTGTGGGGCTGAAACTTCATGCAAAAAACATTTTATTTTGGAAAACTGTGACCTGCCCATTTATAACGTATTCTGAGTATGGGCTGTGGTATGTAAATCTAGGGAGATGTGGTCATTGCAAGGGAATCATTTGACATTTCTGAAAATGAAGTCTGAAACCCCAGAGCTTTGGAGAGCCCCTGTTTTTTTTTCTGATAGGCCTTACAGAAAGAGATGGGAGGAGTACTGGTGGATAGCTGTGTGTTCATGGAGTTTGGTGATCTTGCCTCGTAGTTGTTAGGGTGCAGGATTTAGGAAATTTGCCTCTTCCTGCCCCTACTGGCAATTCTAATTTTGGTAATACCTAGTTTATGTAGCACTTTTCAGCAGTAGATCTCAACGTGCTTAATAAAGGAGGCTTGTATTAATATCCTCATTTTATGGATGGGAAACTGAGGCACAGAGGCAGTGACTTGCCAAAGGTCAGCTAGCCTCTTAGTGGTAGAGCCAGGAATAGAACCCAGGTCTGAGTCCCAGGCCAGTGCTGTATCCACTAGGAAACACTGCATCCCTACTATTTTAACCTCTCCATAAAATAAGATTATATTCTAGGAAGCCAAGAATACCATGGCAGATTGGGTATGCTGGTCATGCATTTTCTTTTCTTTAAATGTTTCTCACAGGCAGGGTTGCTGCCCATCCTGGAATTAGCAGAACAGTCCCAATCTTATTCGTATCCTGCTAGTCAGTTGCTCGTGAGGCATTTAAAGAGCCCATATTTATTTCAAGCATATTCCTGACACTGTGGCTCTGCGACATCGCTGTCTTTTTCCAGTCGAGGACATGAAAATAGACAGGGTCCCTACAGGTGCAGCACTTCCCCTGGAGCCCTCTCTAGATCCTTCATAAAAGGATTTAAGCCTGCTCCTAAGATTTAAAAGCAAGATCATTCTGGGAAGTGACTGTGTCTTGGAAACAGCCATTCTTCATAAAAGGGATTTTATGGAATTTACTGTTTATGGAGAGCTGAGGTGCAGATTTATTCCTCAAGTGAAAACAGTTTCCGCAGTTGTGTGACTTTGCTTTGAAATAACTAATGAATCTGACCTTTCCAGGGCAGTCTTTGTGTGGGTTGTAATGACATGCTATCCTGTGTGCTTACTGATCTGATTTCCATCACTTTGTTCTTAGTTTAGATGGTTTTACATCAGAAACAAAATGACGTTCTAAAACATCACTGTGCAAGCATGGGGGGAAAATAATCTTAAACTATGCTGACGTTCTCTCCCAAGCACAAAACATTCAAATGTGTCTGGCCGAAAGGAATGGTTTTCAGGATGCCAATTCATGCCTTCCTTTTGGAGGCTGCAATAAAGCAACTACTCTGTCAAAAGTGGTGTATCCTTGTATCAACAACCTACTGCTGACCCCGCTGCTGTTTTTCCTCTTGAGACAAAGCGTGATTAAATCCTCAAAGCAGATTCTTCATCCTAGTGCACTGGCTGCTTAATGTAGTCAGCATAAACCCTGCCTTGGTTTTCCTCTGACCTGCGTTTCCATTGAGGGTCAATGATTGCCTGGTTCTATAAGTCACAATAAGTAACCATCATTGCAGGGCCAACAAGAAAGAGAAGTGACCGAAATAGTGTGTAAAAGTTGTTCCTAGCCTCCTGGATGACTACAGCATTCAAAACTACTATTGAGGTGGAGCCTCTCCAAGTTTGTTCGTGCCATGAGTGGTGAAAATATCTCCCCCCAAGTCCTTCGTAGAGATCTGGACACAGTGAAGTAGACTGATGCTCTGGGCCTCTACATCACAGCACAGAAGGGCTTCCAATGGCCAAACATGTGAAGTTAATAGATCATGGAGAATGGCCACCCGTAGGGGGCTGGTGTGCGTGTCCCTTGGAACTACAGTGCTTTTGAAAAGCCTCCAGGCTGGCTATTTTGCACTGGACAGAGGGAGCAGCAGTGAAGATAGTCTTTATTTCTCATCCTGCTTTCTTTTGTTCTGGCCAATCCTCCAAAGCCTGTGAGTGGGAGCCTGGGATATCTTCTGAAAGCCAAATCAGTTTCCAGCTTATAGTGAATCTAAGGCCACATCTACACTACCCGCCGGATCGGCGGGTAGTGATCGATATATCCGGGATCGATTTATCGCATCTAGTGTAGACATGATAAATCGATCCCCGATCGCTCTGCCGTCTACTCCGGAACTCCACCAGGGCGAGAGGCAGAAGCGGAGTCGACGGGGGAGCGGCGGCCGTTGATCCCGCGCCGCGAGGACGCAAAGTAAGTGATTCTAAGTCAATCTAAGATACGTCGACTTCAGCTACGCTATTCTTGTAGCTGAAGTTGCGTATCTTAGATCGATTCCCCCCCCGTAGTGTAGACCAGGCCTAATATCAAACTAACCTGGTGTTGTAGCGGTGTCCACTGTACCACCATGGTAAGGGTCAAGACTGTAAAGGGGTTGGATGAGAGAAGTCACCACACTACTATTGTAGCATTGCCTCTCTGTTGAGCGGTAGCAGATGGAAGCCAACAAGCAAGGCCTCAAGAAGTGGAGGAGAAACCAGTGATGCAGAGTCTGGCTATATTCCAAGTGTAATCTGTTGACTGTAGTGACACACATACCAGTCCTGGATGACAGATGCCAGCAGTCCCTTCTTTCAGCAGTCTCAGCCCAGCACCAAAGCCTGATTCCCAGGGAGCAACTCTGCCTTTAGAATTGACTCGAACCAGAGCCCACAGCAGAGAGCAAATGCTCCTGCTTTGCACACCACTCCCTCTGTCCCAGAACCTTAGGCAGCCACAATCTAACACGAGTATTTCTTCCAAGACAAAAGTTGCTTGCCCACAGAGAAAAAGAACTTGGCAGGCTGGGTGTAACAGCAGCAGTAGGTGATGTCTGCTGTAACAATAGTGTGCCTTACCAGCCTGTTTGGATCAGGACAAGTGAATTCCTTGAAGTCGGTACACCTTGGGCCTCGCTCGCTGGTGCGGTACAGTTAGAACGCTTGGGGTTGTGATGATGCGTGGGCTGTTGATGTACCCACGCTAGAGGGAGGGGGGAGATTAAAGGGGGAATATGCAGTTGAGAGGTAAAAGCCCCCTATTACTTAAGGCCTAGATCCTGTAATTCAGGAGAGTTTCTACAGATGGGGGTAGCAGGGGTGCATATGTGCATGTGCCCCCTCTGCTCCATCCCAAAATACCAGTCCAGGCAGTAGAACTGTTCTCTTCCCTGAGCTCCAGATCGTAACACAGAGCATCCTACAGGGCCCTCTCGCCTCTTCGCTTACATCTTGCTGCTCCTTGGAATTTTTCAGAGATTCTGAAAAGTCACATCGGACGTTATAGCCAAATGAGTCAGTGCTCTGTGCTACCCACAAGCCTTCCGTGGAGAATCTGATGTAGCTTATCAAAACATGATAAGCTGAATGGTGTCCCTTCAACGTCAGTTACCTCAGAGGTTTTAACGTCCAGCAGCTTAGCACTGCAAAGTCGCACTTTCCAAATAAAAAAAAGGTCATGTTACAGTAAATACTACGCATTTCCTAGCGGGCATTTCCCGGTAGGCAGCGCTCTTCATCTTCACTAGTACTGATCTTGGCCTTAATTTCTATTTGTCAGGAGGTGATTAGCTCTGCCCTTCTCTTTGCTCAGTGAACATTGTGCTGAGAGAATGCCTACAAAATCTGTAGGGGCGCAATCATTTCAGTGTGGTGGTGTCTCACTCACCTTCCAGACCCTCTGTTGTGAGTTCTGCCTCTCCAAGGGCCCGTCTGACTCACAACGCAGTTAGGGTTCGAGTGAGCCACGCAACAGGTGACTGGACATATCGTATTTACACGTTGCAGCCGATTAAAGAAGTGGAGAGTTGATTGTTATGGCTCCACGGCTGGCGAACTGTAGCATATGGTCTAAGCCAGGGGTCTCAAACTCAATTTACCTTAGGGCCAGTGCCAGTCCTCAAATCCTCCCAGCGGGCCAATGATTTCACTCATGTTGCCCAGAACTCGCCCCCCAAAACTCCAGCCCCCGCCAGCCTAAGGCTCTGGGAGGGAGTTTGGGTGGGGGAGGAGGTCTGGGGTAGAGGATTGGGGTGCAGGCTCTGGGAGGGAGTTTAGGTGCTGGGTGCAGGCTCTGGGCTGGGGCAGTGGGTTGGCGGTGGGAGGGGTTGGGGATGCAGGCTCTGGGAGGGGGTGGGGGTGCAGCGCTTACCTGGGGTTCTTGGGTGGGCTGGGGGGCTTCCGCACGTGGCTGCCCCCAGGCACTGCCCCCGCAGCTTCCCATTGGTTGCAGGGACGCTCGGGGCGGGGGCAGCGCGCGGAGGCACAGCCCGGGGCTGCAGGGAGGGTCCGGCAGACGTGGAGCAAGCAGGCAGAAGCTGCTCAGCTCCACTGCGCAGCTGGTGCCCTGGGCGGGATGCATGGTGGGCTGGGGGGGGAGCACCTGGGGGCGGCAGGCAGGGCCAAGGGAGAGACCCAGCCCCAAAATTGCTGGAGCCCTAAGGGCCACATTGGGGAGGTTCTTGGGCTGCAGATGGCCCGTGGGCTGGGAGTTTGAGACCCCTGGTCTAAGTAGTACAGTGGATTTGTACACTCACCTTTCGCTGCTGGAGAGCAGGAGTTCAAAGCCCAACTTGGGGCACAAGAGAAAATGGTTTCCTGTTAGTCCTGGTTGGCTCACAAGAAATTGCACAATTAGCCGTCACTGTTCAAGTGCAAGACAGGGCTAGAATAACAAGGGGAGGTGCACAAGGTCACAGTCGGGGGCATTGGCTGAGCTGGGCAGGGAAACACATGCTAACCCTGGCTCCAACTGCCAATAGCCTCTCGCTTTCAGGAGCACTGAAGAATAATGGTACTCCCTTCCAGCACTCCTCCTCAGAGGACTCCCCTATGTTAACCATGCAACGCCTCAGTGCGCTGCAATAGGTGTCAAGGATCATTATCCCCATCTTGCAGACAAGGAAGATAAATTTAAGGTCTAGCCTTGTTGAAGATGGATTTTCATCTGGCGGGCACAATCTGCACAAATTATACCAGTAGTGTTTTTTCCTTGTCTGCATTAATTGTGAGTGCAAAATCCTGCTCCTTGGGCAGATAAAGTCCTGATTTGTTCCTTGAACAAGATACTTAACTGGCTCAAAAGTAGGTGTGAGCCTGTAACCAGCTGCAGGTTCAAACTATGCCTGCAAAGAGGGAGGCTGGGCTAATGCCTAGTTAAAAATAAAGCACTGAAATGACCTGTCCAGGGCTACTAAGAGAGCATCAGTGTTGGAACAGGAATTAGAGCGTATGAGATCCCGGCTCCTAGACTTTACTTAGGCCACCACATGTCGTCATCACATCTCCTCTTTTCCACCCTTCTGCTCTAATTTAGAAATGTGGAAACTCTGAACCAAATCATTTCCTGTGGCTAACATTCATGTGTACATTAATCACGTTTTAATTAAACTTCTCAAGTCTGTTCAGGTCTTTTAGAGGCTTTTTAATTAATCACTGCTGGTTTCTGGAGCCTCAGCTCCAACTGTCTTTTGCACAAGCATGTAAGAAAATGTCAATGTGGCAGTTAGCAAGCAGGACACAGATAATTATGAGATCATGGCTTTCCAGTGACAGACAGTCTGTGTCACTGAGGGAAGCCAGAGTGAAAATTTCAACAGCTACGCTTTCATTTGACCCTAACGCTTTCTAAAGTTTCTGTAATCTGTGTCTGATTAGCAGTGACGGGAACGAGAGGTGAGAACTACAGGATTCCAGTGGTGCCAGGAGGAGGGGAGAACCAAAGTTCTCTTGCCATTCTGACCCGAGAGGTCAAAAGCTTGATTCATTAGTCTGAGAAGGGTAAAGCTTCCTCATGGCAATGTTGTGTCGGGGAAGGTTAGGAGCAGGGTAGGTCACGTTGGCCGTCTCTTCTTTTTATTCACTTACATGTTCTAAAATCCACTCCTCCTAGCAGTCTGGGCACGTGGACAATGTACCTGCACCCAAGAACTGGTCAGCCTATGTCAACCGAGAACAAACTGACCCAATGGCATAGAAAGTTTGCAGGCAAAGCGAGTTTGAGTCACGGGCCCACTAACAAGAATACACTACTCCCTGCCAGAAGAAAAGTCTAGGGAGGCCACATCAGCTAATGGAAATGTTGCAGAGACGTGAGCTGAGATGACATTTGAGCCGTTTTCTTTGAGTTCTGCTAGTGCACTCAGTGCTAAGGAAACACCATCTCTTTCTCAGGGTCTGCTACAGAAACAGACAAAGTGGTTCCTTTCTGTCTAGGATTCTGGCCAGAGCTGGGGTTGGTGCAGGCCCCCTGTTGAGGTGGTTTTGGAAAGGCTTTGTGAAGTCCAGGTGTTGTAGGGAGTGATTTGGAGGAGGAGGGCTTGTTTGGTGGATGGGAAGAGGGAGTCTTTCCATGCACATGGGATGGAAAAGGATACAGAGGGTGCTCTGCTCTGTACTTCACTCCACAGGGGATATCGGTCTGTGTCACTAACCCATTGCACAATTTGGCATGACAGTTTCTGCCTCGGAGAGGCCTGTGCCTTGGAGAGCCAGGTTTACGTACCTAAATATAGATGTGTCTGAAGCTAGTGAGGTCATTTCTATACTTTCAAAAACACTAAAGCTCACTCCAAAGGCTAGATCATTCAGTTTCAGATGGAAAGAAAGAAGGGTGAGGCTGTGATGTTCTGGTTAGCAATGGTCAGAGAGCAGAGTTCAAGTGGAGCACCCTGGACAACAGCTGAAAACCTCTCTGCTTTCAGTAGGAGGTGGAATACTGGAAACTGCTCTGGGCACAGTAGGATCCATTTCAGGAAGGTGGGCCAATGATCTCTATTGTAGCATATGAGGCTTATATTTTATGGCTTCCCTTACAGACCTGTCTGTCAATCCCTGACATCAAGACAGCCTTTAGTGACTGCATTAACAAAATTGGGAGGAGAGACTGCCTGACGCAGGCCTGCTCAGCTCTCACTGGGTAAGTGTGGGTCTGGACAGTGTCCTGGGGAAATACTGCCGCAACCGAGTGTACGTTGCTAGAATGAGCTAACCACATGCAGGGCGCTCAGAGAAACGGGGCAGGGGAAAGGAGGACAGCATTGTGGGCCTAGGGATTTCTGTGTGCACTGCTCGTCTGCACTAAGAGCAGGTACCCTCCCTGGTTCACGAACTTGCTTAGTGCTATAGGACCTTGAGACTTTGGATTGTGCAACAGTTGGTGACGGCTTTATTGCCTAATGACGCAGCACCATGATCCCAGTTGCATGAGTTAATTTTTCCGCAAGGCATTTTCCACAGAAAACCAAATGGGAATATGACTGCGTTTGTGACTCTTGGCAGTGGGAGGGGCGGGTGGGTGGGTGTCTGTTCTCAGAAAAAGAGAAGTAACTACCCTCTTGCCATCCTTCTGGTTTCTCAGGCAGGAGATGTACTTACATTTCAAAGTAGATAGGCCTGAGAACAATACTGCAGCATGCATGCACAGGTGACTGAGGTGCTGCTTGCGGTTAGAACAAGGGGGTCGAAGTCAGGTGATCACCCAGTGTAACCTTGGGGGGAAAAAAATCACTTAACTTCTCCAAATGTCGCCCTCTGTACCGTGGGGCTAACAATCACTACCTACTTTGTATAAAGCTCTTAGGATGAAAAGTATTACTCTGTATAAATGCAAAGTCGTATTATGAGTGGTTAGAAAAGGCTACAATGCAGGCTCTGAATCCAGTTCAGGTCGAGCATACCCTGCCAGCTTTGGTTAGTTGGCAGCAATGCCTTGCAAGCCTACGGCAGTAATACCAGAGAGAGCAGGAGAAAAGAACCTTCTCAAATAGGAGAGCTACTGATGTAACCCTTGTACAGAAGTAATTTCCACCAAGGAGATGAACAAAAGCTCGGTATCTAGGTGATGCCTGGAGCAGGAATGGGTGCCAACAGCCATGTGAAATGCAGCCTTTCCAGTTCCCAGAGTTGTGCGCAAACACTCTGATCTCTGCGGAATTTTCTTCCCAAGTGTTGTTCTGAGTTTGGGGTTTGACCTAATGGAAAATTAATTGAGAAACTCAAACGGTGTTGAAGCCTGGCAGAGGTGTTAGTACCCAATCACAAAGGGGGGCCCTGCAAACTGGACTCAGGTGAGTCTGGGAGGTTTACAAACCTGGGCATAGAGCTGACCAGACATTGAGTAAAGTCCCTACCCTGCCGAACGTTGAGTGATTTGATTTGATGCTTTGCATGAGCCTTTCACGCAGCCACTAACTACCAGCAAATTGGATCTAAAACATGGTGTACGAGCTGGGACCCACATCAAAAGGCATAAACAGGGAACCGAAGAGAGGAATATTTTTAAAATTTGATGCATACAACTGAATCCTGTTCCTCAGATGCGTGAGGAGCCAGTGTAATAATCCAAATGAAGGATTGCAGGGAATAGAGAGAACTAAACATGCCGGGGTGGGTGGTAGGCATGGCATGGCATGGTGGGGGCCATGACTGCTTTTTGTGTTGTGTTTCCTCAGCAATGGGGTGAACGAGGGAATTGAGTGGATGGTGAAATGCGTGGTGAGGAACATTCACCGGCCCCCCAGGCAGAAGGACATCACGTAAAAAGGTGCTGGGTAACTGAGGCCTGGACAGCTTCTTCCCATACAGACTGCTCTCTCTACAGAAGAAGGTCCACAGGACTCCTATTACACCTGATTCTTTCGTTGTTTGTTTGTTTGTTTTTGGAGGCAAACATTCTTTTTCTCTATCTAAAAAGAACTGTAAGAGCAAAGGATTTGGACTAGAAAATATTTCTAGTGTTGTGTATTAATCCCTTGGCCTGAGAGCACCCAGCCTTCCCAGATACTGAGTGGTAACTCATGCTGCGGCCAGGCTGTGCAACTGCAGAGGATTTAGAGATTTGAACTTCATCGCTTTAGGCTGTGGGATGTATGATTCTTGGGTTCTTAATCTAATAGATGCTAGAGGCCAGTTCATTGGATTCTCATGTTCCAGTCACTGATGGAAGCTACTTCCAAACCTTAATTGTATCAAAGGTGGTAGCTCTGTGTGTGTGAAGGACAGAGGGGAAAGGTCTGCACTCCACCACCCCAGTGATCGTTGGAGGTGGTATTACTGGCCTTATTTATGCAGTTGTTAATGCAATGGGTAGGGTCAATGTTGATTATAGTTTTATTTCCACTGTGGCAAAGTGAGCTGTGACTTTACAGTACCGCAGAGATGGAAGCCAGCACCCCAGCAGCTGCATGATGGCATATAAGCTCACAATGGGCTATTTTAACTGGAAAATGACCTTCAGAAGTGTCGCCTCGTGTTGATTGTCAATAGCACTATTGTGCTATCTGTCTAATTGAGAGAATACCTGGTGTCTGTACTGTAATTAGGAGGGATTGAGGCCCTCTGTATGTGTGTTCCAGGATGAAAGCTGTGCCTGTAAGCTGGGTGGGATAAGTATACAATAAAGCTTCATGCTGCTCTGCCTGTCTCCCTTGCTGATGTAGTTGTTTAATAGGCCTCCACACTAAAGAATTAGTGGCACTTGCCCTTTGCAGCAGGCTTCTGGTCACCGGAAATGAAATAGAATGCAAAAATGCCACTCTCCCAGCCAAACCCCAGGCCTGGTGGGTGCCTGCTAAAGTGATCATAAACTATTAATGAGTCAGTACCTTCACAAGTGCTCTGTTAATTCCTCTTCTGAAACAAGACACTTGAGTGAAGTTTAAGAGGTGTTGGCAGGGGTGACTGGGTGCTGTGGCTATGCTAATATCTGGACATGAATGAGTGATAATTTCACAAGAAGGTAAAGTGGCATTTGTTTAAACCTTTGATGCATTGCATTAACGTGCCAAGTTCCTGTGAGGTTTTTCTGTGTAGTTTAAACTGAAAGATGTGAGATAAAGGCTACAACTAATCCACTCACCTCCAGGACAAGGGGCTGAACCAGCTCTGAGCACCCTGTAAGAACCTGAGGACACAGTGACGTCAGTGGAAGCCGTACGTGCACACTGGAGAGTAGGCGCAGACCCATGCCAGCAGTGATGGGAAAGGGAGTTCAGAAAGATAGTCATCCCATAAAGTAGGATTTTGGCAAATAGTCCTTTTGGAGAGGGAGTGGCTAGGGGTTGTTTTTTCAAACAGGCTGAACCCTATCTAATCCAATGAACCAGATCTGACAGATGTGAGTCCTGTCCCTTAATGTACTACTGGAACCATGGGAATGAGGGTGGTATAAGGGGGGAGGGATAGCTCAGTGGTTTGAGCATTGGCCTGCTAAACCTAGGGTTGTGAGTTCAGTCCTTGAGGGGGCCACTTAGGGATCCAAGACAAAAATTGGGGATTGGTCCTGCTTTGAGCAGGGGGTTGGACTAGATGACCTCCTGAGGTCCCTTCCAACCCTGTGATTCTGTGTGAACCTCTAAAGAATAGCTGGGTTGGCTGCTGCAACAGCCTAATGCTATATTGGAAGCATAGATCTGAATCACAGAGAAATGACTGCCTTTGAATTAGTCTTTTCTGACAACATCCCAAACCCTGCGGTGAGGGTGTTTAATAGTGGATGTGTTGGCAAATGCTGTGTTTTGTCTACAGCTGACCATAGCCCCAAGATCTGCAGAGAGCGGGGAATGTACCAAGAATCCTGACCCCGAGCTGCATAATGGAAAAATCCACTGATGCACAGGCCTTCTCACACAGAGCCCAGGACTGTGTGTTACAGGATGCATGTAAAGGGCTACAAACAAGGCATGAACCTATTGCAGAAGATGTTGAGAGCTATATTGTTTGCACTTAACCCAGGGTAGGTGCAGAGTATATCCACTGCAGACAGTAGGATTATTCTGAATTTACCCCACTAAATGGGAGCAGAGTTTGGGCCATTTGGCTTTTGAAGTCATCCCAGTTTGGAGAAGGGGAAAAGCCAGCGTGTCTGGATGAGTTACAGGAACAGTTTCAGGAGGCTGCATCACTGTTCACAGCACCATTGTGGGATTTCTTCCCTCTTGCACCAATAACTGATGTTAGCTCATTATTGTTTACACAGCAGGGGAAGGGAACAGGTGTGAAGTGGCCTTGCTAAGGAGGAGCACAGCAGTTACAGATTTCTTCTTCCTTTAAAACAGAAAAACCTCCTTGGAGGTGTTCTCAGCTGCCCGGACTCTCCATCTCTGTGCTGAGGAAAGAACAAAGAGGGAAGGGTGAAGTGAAGGAGAATGTTTTCTCAGACAGCAGTCCAAACGTCCTTCTTCCTTTAGGAAATTCCAGCAGACCCCTGCAGCACGTAACAACGCTACACAAGACGTCAGGGGGAAAAAGAAAATTCTTTACTTGAAACTCATGGGGAACTGGAGACTGAGTGTAATCACTCAGTTTGAATGTAGCCAGGGCCCCAGGCCTGAAACAGCCTGGCTCAGAAGAGCCAGACTCCAGTAGATTTAACACAGGGACTACAGATTCTGTTCACCAGCAGTAAGGTGGTCTAACCATAACTCCCTTCTCATGCACAATCTGTTGCTCAGTGGAACACTTGCCGTAGTGAAAGAGAGACAGCTGGAACGCAGAATTGCTCCAGCAGTTGAATTCATTGAAATTCTCAACCTTAAACTGTGTGAGAAAGCCACTGAAGGGATCTAGGTGCCCAAGCCCCATTAAAATGAATGGGACTTGGGGATTCAGATAGCCGAGGCAGCTTTGAAAATCTGAGTGTTTTTAGTGCATTGGTTTAGGCCTGTTCCTCTCCGGGACAGAGAGGCCAACAGTCACAGTGACATAACTGAAACAGCAGATGAAAGGAGACCTGCCTATTTGGTGGTTTTTACTGAGCAGTTGCTTTGCACAGGGTTATAAGGAATAGGCCCTTTCTGTTTAAGTGGATGCCAGGGGCATTTCAGCCTTTCTACCACTCTCCCTTTCCCTGTGGATGTTGGGAGGATGGTGTCTCATTCCTAAGCCAAAGCCATAATTGTTCTAACATCCAGAAAGTACAGTCCAGCCTGAAGGGCAGAAGAACTTCCTCCTTCGCTGCAGTCTGAGTGGGGGCTCTGAATTTAAGCAGCGCTCATTACATTAAATCCAAGTTAAGAGTGGAAAGCACCAAACTTTCCTTTTCCCGTCAGCTCTTTATAAAGTCAGTCATGTGATTTCCTCTCTATGCAGCAGCTCTGCCCAGCGCCCTGCTCTCTAATGCTTGCTTATTGTTCAGTATTTCTAGAGAGCACCAGAGGTGGGTGTGGTGCTTTGCAGAGACAATGGGCCCTGGCCTGAGACCCTGACAGTTAACAGCTCCCAAACCTGCAAGCTGCTCATCACAGTTAAAACCCTTTGCAGGCATGGTGCTCCATGGCAGGCGATGGGTTCTATACAGAGACAGGGCTGCCCAGGAAGAGCTGCTTGTAGACTGGGGCCTTGACATCCCTGTTATAACTAATCCAAGCTCTGCATGGTGCTCTGATGGTTTCCCCATTGCCATTTAAATCCATCGAATAGCCTGGAGAGGAGATGAAGTAGTTTTGATCAACAAAAAGGAAATCAAGTTGTAGCAAAGTGGAAGACCAAGCGCCGAGGCGATCAGGAATAACCCAGTATATTGATGGGTGCCCCTCCTGGCACTACTCCGAAGAAAGCGCCTGAATACAGCTTCTGTTACCATAAAGCATTAAGTGAACCTTGTTGCCTGTTTGACCAGACTTTGAAACCATGTTGTGTGGCGTTGCAGTTCAAGCTGGCAAGAATTCCGAAGGCACCAGGTTTGCTCCTGGACAGAAAGGCAAATGTCAGCTCGATAGCTATTCACCTCCCGTTTCCTCTTCCTGAGGAAAGCTGCTTTCCTTTATCTTGCCCAGTAGACGGGTTGCAGATTTGCCACCTTAGAAACCAGTTGTCTGGTTTGCCCCCACTCAAATGATGCTTGAAGTCTCTGAAAAAGTATAGTCCCACTTGTGAGCAATCCTCTGATAACAAACCACTGCGTGCTCAACGAAAGGGGAGACCAGTAAGGCCACAGATGTCAGTTCCCAAATGGTCACTTAGTTCACATTTTTTTCCAGCTATTCACTATTTTAATCCTTTAAAGCGGTACGTCAAATTCCACGGGGTATAGGTTTTGGACAGTAAACTGAGAATGGAAAGCATTCATGCTTAAGCCTCTGTCTTCATGTTAACCTTTTCAGTCACAAAAAAATGCAGCAGATAAATACAGAGGAAATGCCATTTAAAAGATATGATTTATAAACAGATCAGTGTTTTCTGTGAGGCACCAAATTCTCTTCAACAGCCTTTTACCTGATAAAAGAACAAGGAGGACTTGTGGCATCTTAGAGACTAACATTTATTTGAGCATAAGCTTTCGTGGGCTAAAACCCACTTCATCGGATGCATACAATAGGAAGATAGATATATACACACACACACACAGAGAGAACATGAAAAAATGGGGGTTGCCATACCAACTGTAATGAGAGTAACGTTGGTGGATGATGGCCTGCAGCCTACCAGAGACTACAGGAGACCAAAGGGACGTGTTTTGCATTACTAGCCAGGTCAGCTTTGTTCTGACACTAGTCCTTCGCGGGTGCTCAGTGCTTATGGCGGAATGCGAACACGTTCTTCCTGCTGCCCATAAGGAATCAGACGCCACCTAATGTTAGTGCTGTCAGACTGTTTGAGAAGGGGCCAGCTGCGTCAGGCTAGCTGTACAGACTAGCATGCAGGTCAGCGGGCTGCAACGTTCACAAGGAGGGCAAGAAGCAGCCTATGAGGGAGGGCCGCAGAAGCAATGGTTAGCTCCTAACATGACGCCAGTCCCTGCTCTCTTCCTGCACCACAGCCAGACACCTCAGACCTGCCTGACACGGTCCATTTAAGGAAACCGTGTCTGTGTCAGTCTTTGCCAGTATTACAAATAACATGCTCATCCCACCCAGTCAAAGGCTTTCCCTGCACCCTGGGAGCGAACAGCAGGTGGAGGTCGGTGTGCCAGGGAGAAGGGGACAGTTGTTAAGTATTCTTGCTATGTTTTCCAGGGCACAGCTGTTGTGAATAAATCCAGCTTAGTTCTGTGAGGGAGGCAGAGGCTAAATGCTTTGCCTTGGTCTTTTCCAGTATTGTAACAGTGCAGTGAGTTATCTGTGCCATAGAGCTGTGCAGCTACATCTAACTCCAGTATTGCGCTATGCAAGTACAGCATGGGCCTGACTCGCCATGACCACATGCAACTATTGATGCCAGTGAAAATTGACACATTTTACACCCACTGTGCACAGATGTGACACACACGTTCTAGAGTTATGAAGACTCAACCCCCATGTGTCTGTATGACGACAGCTGGGGTCTAGGCAACCAACCCTACATCACAGAACTGTGCAAGGGCACTTACATCATAGGTCTAGATGACTACACAAATATTTCTAGGTTGTAGGGCTCATCTTTATGGCTCATTCTCCTTGTTGCAGAGACTAAAAAAATAGGGATGGGGTAATTGACCTGAATTGAAACAGTCATTAAAAGGGAGCCTTGGTATTAGCCATTGCATAAATAGTCCTGAAGAAGCATTCTAGTAAGCGATTAAAGGTAGGCGGCCAATGGTTATTCCTGTTTTCTGGGCTGCAATAAAGGAGGCTGGCTGAGTTTTGAAGTTCTTAATGGAGGGAGACTGAAAGCTTTGATGATTTATCACAGCCTGCGCTGGGGCATTATTAACAACACACATTGTGGTTTAGGTGCCATTCTTTGTCTGAGCAGTCACTGTTCCTTCCCTTGGCAGAACAAATTCTTTATCTGCACCTCATTATCTTTTTTTCAGAATACTTTCCAGGATCAGAATTAGTCACCGCAAGAAGCTGGTTTCAACTTCAGAGGATTCTTTTATATACAGAAGGACTGACAGGAAACTGCTCTTTTGAATTGTTTTGAGTGAATTCCCTCTGTTGTATGAATTCCTAGGGGATCTACTGCAGGCTTCTTGCATTATTGCCTTAATTTATATCTGTAACCCTTCTACCAGGTGGAGTCAGCAACGACAAGGACCGGATTCAATAACTAGGTTCTAGGAAAGGGGTGGGCAAACTATGGCCTGTCAGACCTTTTAATCTGGCCCTCGAGCTTCCACCGGGGAGTGTGGTTGGGGGCTTGCCCCATTCCGCATGTGCTGTGGCTCCTGGAAGCAGCGGCATGTCCCGTCTCCAGCTCCTACACATAGGGGCAGCCAGGGGGCTCTGTATGCTGCCCCCACTGCAAGTGCCAGGTCTGCAGCTCCCATTGTCCAGGAACCGTGGCCAATGGGAACTGCAGGGGTGTTGCCTGTGGATGGGGCAGCACGCAGAGCCACCTGGCTGGTGCCGCGCCTCCGCGTAGGAGCTGGAGGGCGGACATGCCACTGCTTCTGGGAGTTGCTTGAGATAAGCGCCGCCCAGAGCCTGCACCCCTGACTTCCTCCCGTGCCCCATCTCCCTGCTCCAGCCCTGATACCCCTCCCGCCCTCTGAACCCCTCAGTCCTAGCCTGGAGCACCCTCCTGCACCCCAAACCCCTCATCTGCAGCCCCACCCCAGAGCCTGCACCCCCAGCTGGAGCCCTTACTTCCCCCGCACCCCAACCCGCAATTTCATGAGCATTCATGGCCCACCATACAATTTCCATACCCAGATGTGGCCCTCAGGCCAAAAAGTTTGCCCACCCCGTTCTAGGGGTTCCTTTTAACAATGCAGCTCAGAACTGGCATGAGCCCCTACCCAGTAATCTGAGAAAATTACACACCACCTCTGGGTGCCTCTAAGAGGCAATACTGCCCCTCTCACAAGCACTGAGTATAGAAAAGACAACTTGTGGTGCGAAAGTCCAACAAACAAATGGTCCTTTAACGTGCTACTCCCCTCTCCCTCCACCACACCCCACTCACAGCTGTTCTTGTCTTTGGTCAGTGAAGACCCAGAGGTGCGTTCACGGGACAGGACATTGCTCACTGGGGAAGGCGGCGAGCAATGCCTTATTTGCTGCTGCGTCATTCATTAGGTATTGCTGCCACCACCATTCTGTCATCCCCACCACCACCGGGCCATCGTTCTCTTTGCCACCGCGCCACCACCAGGCCGTTGTTCACTTTGCCACCGCGCTGCTGCTCGGGTTGTTCGCTCTGCCGCTCCACCATTGCCCACTGTGTTGCTTTGCGGCCACCTCTGTGATGTCTTGAGGTCCCACCACTTAACACAGCTCTCTGTGACTTCAGCAGTTAGTGGGCAGCCTCACTGCGAGAGCAGGCTGGTCTGCCTCTTTTACTGCAGATACTGCCCCACAGCAGGTGAGGCTTAGCACTTTGAGCTGGTTGGCAGCGATTTCAGCCCTGGGGATCTATAACAAAACAAACAGATTCCCCATTGAGTCTAATCAGCTCTGGCATTAAACAGTGAAGAGGCAAAATGGTGCGTAGGACTCTTTGGGCAGAGACCACACCACCAGGTACAAATACTTGCCACCACCCACTCTCCTCTCCAATGCGTTTTGGAACCCCTTCTGCCTGCTTAGCCAGTGTAGGTCAGTTGCAGTGAGTGCCCTCAATCAGGGCATGCCAAGCACAGCTGTGCTGCCCCCTCTCACACAACCACCACCTTTCATCACCCCTGCACCCAAGATCAAAGTGACTTGCAATCCAACACCAGCCAAGAGTGATCATCTGGGCAAAACAGCTCCATCATTCTGTGCACCTAGGCAGAGCTCATTCAGACCCTGCTTACATCCCTATAGCTCACCTAGCAAATACCTATAGGCTACGCTATTTGGTACAACACTCAATAATCCCCTTTTGCCTCACCAGTGAGACGCGTGCGTTGTCAGACTTCACCGGTGTGGTGCTCTGCTCTGTCCAATGTTGATAACAGTCAGTTGCGCGTGTGCATTCCCTCTGTGTGCTGCCCCGGCTCTGCAGATCGCTGACACAGCAGACCCCAAGAGACCCCCCAATGACCACAGACTCCAATCAGGTACGAAGGCACCCGGCCAGGTTTATTGCCAAATGAAACACAGTCCCTAGCTCCCCGGATCAGAGGTCTACAGGTCTGCTAGTACATATGTGCTTCCTGACAATGGACACAGCTCAGTCAGTGACGGGACTTACTACTGCCCCCTAGGCCAGACGAAGGCAACTCCTCAGGGGTGCATTCTTATACACAGGTACAAATAAGTTACACGTCACGCCTGACGTATTGAGGTACAACCCCTCTATGTGTTGGGGTGCCACCTCTCACCTTGTACATGTTGGTTTGAACAAAACAACCCCATCCATCATATTATGTGTGGAATGTGCAAGTATCAGAGTGTTCTTGGTACCATCCTGGCACGTGTTTATATTACTAATGCTTAGTACCTTTTAGGTATGTGTATTTTTGCAACATCAACCTTCTTCTTGCCAACTTCTGTGAGCAGGGCCTGCCTCTGGCTCACAGCTTAACTTTGCTTTATGTTAAAGTCTTGACCATTACTTCAGTTCAGGCCTCAGGCCTCATACCGGGCCTCGGATACAAGGGTTTATGTTTCAGGGCCTCATCTTACTACAGCATGTACATTTCATTCTTGAGCAAATCACAGTAACATCTCTGCTGGTTTAGCTCTCCTGGTGTCTTTCATTCTCGATGCTCTCCAAGATGTTGATCAGACCCAATAATCATACCCAGTAGTGACGATGATGATGCTGAGAAGTTTTAGCAGAGATACTATGGTGATGAGAGCCATAGAAATCCTGAATAGAACAGGAGATACCGGTTAAGTCAAAGCATTGTCTACAATAGGTATTTTTAAAATATATTTTGTCAAAGTAAAATGCAGGGCTTGAAGCTCCAGTTTTCCAACTTCTCTAATATCTGTCAGTCCCAAATCTTGCTCCTGATTCTAAACTGAGAAGCTCTGCTCATTTCAATAATAAACTTTTGACCTGTTCGATCAAACTCTCTAAGCGGCCATTCAAATGTACATCCACTGCAGCATTCAGAGACTGGACATAGAAAGTTATTCTGTGCCTAAGACATGTTCTTGGGATACCGTAAGCTGTTTCCCCTCCAGGGCAGGTGACTCAGAAAAAGCCAAGACTAACAACAAAAATAGTTGCCCTTTACTGATAAGAACAGCACACTCCATCTGAGCAGTACAGGATGCATTCCTAACGAGCTGAGAAGCATGAGCCAGAAAATGCACTCAAGCACATCAATTTCCTGGAAAACAGCAACTGGAATCTGCTGAATGCTAGCAGTCAGGTCAAAATGAAAATCATCCAAGGATTTGCCTCTAAAATGATTTATGGGCCCCTCCTCTGTACAGAATATTTCTTTTTGTTTCTGTTCCAAAGGAGCTTGAAGCCCCTTCAGATGTTCAGCCCTTTCAACTCAGTGTGTCCAAACCCACCCCACTTCTCAGTGTGGGACAGTTTGATTTGAGCTGTGTGGGATCCAGACCCACTTTAAGTCTTCATAGATTAATAGAGTTTAAAGTCAGAGAGGGGCCATTGGGTCATCTGATCTGACCTCCTGTATGTCACAGGCTAGATAATTTCAACCCATTACTTGTGTATTGAGCCCAATAACTAGTGTTTGGCTAAAACATCTTCCAGAAAGGCACCAGTCTGCATATGAAGACATTGAGAGATGGGGAATCCGCCACTTCCCTTGGGAATGTGTTCCAGTAGTTAATCACCCACCCTGGTAACAATTTGTGCCTTGTTTCTAATTTGAATTTGTCAGGCTTCGGCTTCCAGCATTGGGTCTGCCTTTCTCCACAAGCCTGAACAGGCCTTAGCACCCTGTATTGTCTCCCTGTGAGATCAAGTTAGCTCTCATTCTTTTTGATAAGTGAAACTAATCAAGCTCTCTAAGGCTCTCCCTGGGACTGATCCTTGCAGAACCCCACGAGAAACACCCACCGTTCAATAATGATTCCCTGCTGACAACTGAGATCTGTCAGCCAGTTCTTAAGCCATCTAACGTGTGCTTTACTGATATTGTGACGGGCTAATTTTTTTAATCAGAATGTTGTGCGATACTAAGTCAAACACCTTACAAAAGTCTACGTCTATTACCTAGTTACCTTTAACACCAAACTTGTAGTCTCATCAACAAATGAAATCAGGTTTGTTTGATAAAAAAAATCACATTGACTGGCATCAATTATATTCCCATCCTTTAATTCTTGATCAGTTGAACCCTCCATCAGCTTTTCCGTTATTTCAGCCGGGATTGATGGCCGGCTAACTGACTGATAGTTACCCTGTTCATCCCACTTGCTTTTTGAATATTGGCGCAACATTAGCACTCGGCCAGTGTTCTGGTCTTTCCCTGGTGGTCCAAGATTTATTCCAAATTAACACCAATGGTCAGAGATCTCCTTAATAAGAAGTCTTTTTGCTGCTTGTGTCTCTGAGCATCTGTATTAACATGCCGTACACCCGTGAGTGGGCCTGTATCTATCTGAGGGACTCCGCACGCTCTGATTGTCTCGCTGTCTATGTATGTGTCCAATATGGCTCTGGATACCAATGAGCATGTGCTTTACAGCCATTGTCCTCATGTGACACCTAGAGAACAGGGAATTTCTTAAGAGAAAATTAAACAAACGTGCTGTGAAAACAGCCAAGGTCAGTGCCTGTGATGTGGAAGGCAGCCCTAGGAGAGTGGTTCTCTGGCTTGGCTTTGATCCGTATTCTGTGTTTATATCATAGCTGTTACTCAGTGGGGGAATTTACAGCCTGGGCAGTTATCCATAGAGAAATCCCAGTGGGAGCAGTCTAAAGACAGCTCTGCAGGAGACAGTCTCTGCATCATTACCTGTGGGAAACCACATAAATGTTCCATCCGCCCGGGTATTTCAGGCCCTGAAAGAGAGGGACATGTTTCACCTGGTCAAAAGTGTATCACTCGTTGCAGCGATAAGGGGGCGCTCCAGAGTTCAGGGCATGCACAGAACCACGGCCAGCAGGAGGCCGATGAACAAATGGGGGAGTTCTCCTGATCCTGGTGTATAAGTGTTGGTAAAGGCCGTGCAGCACTGGCCAGGAGAACAGAGCGAGGGGGTCTCATGCACAAACAGTACTAGTGAGAGCTCAAAGGAAAAGAGGGAGGGTGACTGAACAGAGGGAAGGCACAGCCAGGATACCTGTGCACTGGCAAGAAGGCAGCAGGCAAGAGGGTAGGAAACAGACATGACTTACTACAGTGCAAGGATGATGGAGGCACCCCCGTCCCTAAGGAGTTAAGAGCAGACATCTCTGATCACGGTGTGAGGGTAATGGGAGAGCTTGCCAGGGATTTGGGAGTGGAAGTCACCAATGGGAAGGAGAGGGTGGTGGGAGCATGCCATGGGTTTACGGAGCAGACAGCTGCAGCACAAGGCTGGGAGCGAGGGACAGCATCATCCTTTCTCGGCTGTAGAGCGCTTCGAAGAGTTAACTCTGTTGCTCCAGTGATACTAATGCGGGGAGGGGGAGATATCCATATTCAGGGCATTGCAGGAGGTCTCTCTTTGATGAGGGAGGACAGGAATGAAAGGAGTCATCCAGGGGCTGAATCGCTCCTCACCCGAGCATCTAGGGCCCAGGCTTGCATCCGAGCTGGGATGGAGGAGAAAAATCACACACTGCTGCTCAGCAAAGCAGTGACGGGCCACAGTATGTAGCCTGCATGTGGCATGAACAGCTGGAGGGACAGGTAAACCCCTCCAGTGAGGGCTCAGAAGGTCACCTAGGGATTTTGGAACCCAGTGCAGACCTGGCTGTCATCACTTAGGTCTCTGAGTTTGCCAGGTGGACGAAGTCCTTTCCCCAAAGTGCTCAGCAAAGGCTCTGGAGGAAGCACTTGGACTCTCCATCCAGACACTGTTTGCACCCCAGGCCCTCGGAGCGCTGTGCCTAGCACTGTTAATATGGGGTCCACCTATCGAGGAAGGGGAAGAGCCTCTTCGGATACAGACTGGCTAACCTAGTGAGGAGGGCTTCAAACTAGGTTTGATGGAGGCATGAGATAAAAGCCCACAGGTAAATCAAAAACATGGAGACCTGGGAGAAGAATCGGAATCTCGGGGGAGCATGGGCTGTTCTAGCAGGGATACGGGAGAGACAAGAGAGAACACAGAGGGGAAATCAAACCAGTATCTCAGATGTCTGTATACTAATGCAAGAAGTATAGGGGAAAAAGCTGGAAGAACTTGAAATGCTAGTTAATAAACACGACTGTGACATAGTTGGCATCACAGAGACTTGGTGGGATAATAGACATGACTGGAATATTGAAATAGAAGGGTACAACTTGCTCAGGAAAGACAGGCAAGGAAAAAAGGGAGGAGGTGTTAACATATATCAAAAATGCCTACAGTTGGACTGAGATTGAGATGGAAATAGGAGACAGACTTGTTGAAAGTCTCTGGGTAAGGATCATCCAACGCACATGACTTAGTGGAAGTGCCCCATCGCCACTACCCAGACATCTGTTGGGAAAATAACACAGCAGGGCATAGATCGTCCAACAAGTTCTTGGAATGTATTGAAAACAATTTTTTATTTCAGAAGGTGCAGAAAGTTACAAGGGGAGAGGCTGTTCTAGGTTTGATTTTGACAAATAGGGAGGAACTGGTTGAGAATTTGAAAGTGGAAGGCAGCTTGAGTGAAAGCGATCATGAAATGATGGAGTTCAGGATTCTAAGGAATGGTAGGAGGGAAAACAACACAATAAAGATAATGGATTTCAAGAAGGCAGCAAACTCGGGGAATTGGTAGGTAAGATCCCATGGGAAGCAAGTCTAAGGGGGAAAACAGTTTGAGAGTTGGCAATTTTTCAAGGAGACATTATTAAGGGCACAAGAGCAAACTATCTCACTGTGAAGGAAAGACATGGAGTATGGCAAGAGACCACCCTGGCTTAACCAGGAGATCTTCAATGATCTGAAACTCAACAAAGAGTCTTACAAAAAGTGGAAACTAGGTCAAATTACAAAGGATGACTATAAACAAACAGCACAAGTATGTAGGGACAAAATTAGAAAGGCCAAGGCACAAAATGAGATTAAACTAGGTAGAGACATAAAGGGTAACAAGAAAACATTCTACAAATACATTAGAAGCAAGAGGAAGACCAAGGCAGGGTCGGCCCATTACTCAATGAAGGGGAAAAAACAACAACAGAAAATGTGGAAATGGCAGAAGTGCTAAACAACTTTTTTGTTTCAGTTTTAACCAAAAAGTTTAGTAGCAATTGGACGTCTAACATAGTGAACATCAGGGAAAATGAGGTAGGATCTGAGGCTAAGATAGGGAGAGAACAAGTTAAAAATGACTTAGACAAGTTAGATGTCTTCAAGTCGCCAGGATCTGATGAAATGCCTCCTAGAATACTCAAGGAGCTGACTGAGGAGATCTCTGAGCCATTAGTGATTATTTTCAAAAAGTCGTGGAAGACGGGAGAGATTCCAGAGGACTGGCACAATATTTGCCCTTTCCCAAGCTATAAAAAGGGAAATAAGGTCAACCCCGGGGAATTACAGACCAGTCAGCTTAACTTCTGTACCTGGAAAGATAATGGAGCAAATAAGTAAGCACTCAATTTGCAAACACCTAGAAGATAATAAAGTGATAAGTAGCAGTCAGCATGGGTTTGTCAAGAACAAATCATGTCAAACCAATCTAATAGCTTTTTTGACAGGATAACAAGCCTTGTGGATGGGACGAAGCTGTAGGTGTGGTATATCTTGACTTTAGTAAGTCTTTTGATACTGTTTTGCATGACCTTCCCATAAACAAACTAGGGAAATACAACCTAGATGGAGCTACTATAAGGTGGGTGCAAAACTGGTTGGAAAACCGTTCCCAGAGAATAGTTATCAGTGGTTCACTGTCAAGCTGGAAGGGCATAACAAGAAGGGTCCCACAGGAATGGTCCTGGGTCTGATTCTGTTCAATATCTTCATCAATGATTTAGATAATGGCATACGGAGTACACTTATAAAGTTTGTGGATGATACCAAGCTGGGAGGGGATGCAAGTGCTTTGGAGGATAGGATTCAAATTCAAAATGATCTGGACAAACTGGAGAAATGGTCTGAAGTTAATAGGATGAAATTCCATAAAGGACAAATGCAAAGGACTCCACTTAGGAAGGAACAATTAATTGCACACATACAAAATACATGATAACAGTTTTCAAGTATATAAAAGGTTGTTACAAGGAGGAGGGAGAAAAATTGTTCTTGTTAAACTTTGAGGATAGGACAAGAAGCAATGGGCTTAAACTGCAGCAAGGGCAGTTTAGGTTGGACATTAGGAAAAACTTCTTTCACAGTGGTTAAGTACTGGAATAAATTACCTAGGGAGGTTGTGGAATCTCCATCACTGGAGAAGTTTAAGAGCAGGTTGGACAAACACCTAGATAATGCTTAGTCCTGCCATGAGTGCAGGGGACTGGACTAGATGATCTCTCGAGGTCCCTTCCACTCCTATGATTTTATTAAGTCTATGGCTGTATGTACAGGACGTGCCCAACAAGGACAGCAACACCAGCTTGAACCACAAGATCCAGGCAAGAGCATCAACCCTGGGAAAAGAGGCAGTCCGTGGGACTTTTCCATATGCTTATTAAACATGGGATGAAAACAGGTTATCAAGCTGCATATCAATATGGAACATGGGCAGCCTGGCCTGGAGACAGCATCACCAAAGGGTGGCTTTGTCCTGGGAACCCAGAGAGTGAGGCACGGAGGGACGGGGGACATCTGGTATGTACAGAACTCTCAGGACTCTGCTTACTCTAGTTTAAAAAATGATTAACAATGAATGGTGGGAGGGAGAGGCAGAGAAGCCCCTGAGGTTGCCAGGGCTGCAGCTTGCTGCAGGGGAAGGCTGCCTTGGGGATCCAGACACTCATCTCGCTTTCAAAGATTTAAAGGGGAAAGAACTTCAGAGGCGATGCTGCAAGACGTACTGAAGCGACCTGGAATGTCTGAAATCCAGGGCTGTCAGCCCTAAAGAGCATTGCAGCATCACTTGGAGTCGCTGAGAGGCACAAGGAAACTAACAAGGACACATCCCAGTGGAAGGTGACCCTGGGAACGTGGTCAAGTCACATCAGGCCATCACAGCTGGGTTACTGCAGGCCTCTCAGGGACTCCATCTGATGCAATAGCTCATCCCACTTCTCCCTGTTGCTTGGAGCATGAGCCTAGACCCATTTCCATAGGACCATGGGAATTACCAGGTTGGATCAGAACAATGGTCCACCTTGTCCTGCTTCAGAAGAAGGTGCACAAAAAGAAAGCAGCAGGCAGAGAACCTGTGCCGGGGGCGGGATTTCGTCCTACTCTCCATTAGCCTGAGATTGGTTTATATCCCGAAGTGGGGGGTAGGGGAGAGAGAGGTTATAGCTTTCCCATGCTCACGGGTTTTTTTAACCTTTACAATTCTAACTCTAGATGTGCTCAATAGCCCTTCCACCATATCCACACAACCTTAACTCTCACCTCCTACTTCTTCACATACAAATGACACATTAAACACTGCCCATAGGGAGCGTATATTACTCTAGCGGAGTACCTGGGGTGGGCATCGTTGGAAGTGAAAGGAGAGTTTCACTGGGAAACTGAGTCTGAAGGTGCACTTGGGCACTCTGACATTTAAGTGGTTACGGCCTGTGAGTGGAAGTTTTTGGTTAAGGTAGCTGATGATTTCCTGGATTTGTAGTGATTGCGTTAATTGAAAATAGATTCAAATAACTTAAAGTTTGAGCTAATTATGTTATTTATATGAGCTAAAGGTCACAGATGGCCCCGAATCAAATGCTGGAGGGGTCATAGTCCGCTTAGACCCACTTCATTTTCTTCCGACACACTGCTGTAGTCTCTTGCACTCTGCAATCGCCCAAAAGGCTGAGCCACTCCAGAACTATTTCTCCAATTGTATCTAGACTGACCTTTCATTACAGTGATTCTTTGGTTTGACATACACAGTCTCTGCACTAAGTGGGCAGCGAACAGCAGCACATTGGACTGGCTGTTGGCCCAGAGAGGGAACTTCATAGTAAGGCAAGGACTGGTGGTCAAGAGGAACCCAGTCTTCCTGGAATGCAACAATTAATGATGCATTTGAAAAGCAAATGTTCAAAATGACACATAGGCTCCATGTTGCCAAAAACATCTCTGCTCTGCTGGTTCTAGACAAGGGAGGTCAGAGCAGTAGTGTGGGATTAGTACTTAACGATTCCCTGCAAGTACTAGGGATCACCAAAGATATAGGATCAGGCAAATAGGAGCTGTGGCACTACAGAACCTGAACCGGGAGGGGCAGCAGACATGGATCCCACAGGAGGCAGGGAAAGGCAGCGGGCAGGGGAAATCCTGTCACTGGTCCTTGACATTATTCCTTTAAAAAAAAACCCAGTTCAGGTGACAGGTGCTCAGTTGACAGCCCCAGGCTCCACGATCCACAGAACAGGGGCAGCTTGAGCTTGCCCGAGAGCCCCCGAACAGGTCTCAACCCTTCCTGAAAGGAGCACTTCGAAGGGTGAAGGAGAACTCGAGTCTCCATTCAGTTCTTAACCTCTCTGTTGAGACAGCCAACCACGTTGGTAAGTTTGTGAACACATCTCCATTAAGAGCTGAAGTGACATCCCTTAACTTATCTCCCAGAGAGGCCACCAGACAGCTGGGAGAGGGGAACAACGTTCTCTTCCTGCCTGCTCAGGCCAGTGGCCTACCAGTGGAAAGCTCCCTCTTATGGATAGGTCCATCAGTCTCTATTAGCCAAGCTGGGCAGGGATGGAGCCCCATGTTCGGGTGTCCCTAGCCTCTGGCTGCCAGAAGCTGGGAGCGGACAATAGGAGATAAATCACTCAGTGTTTGCCTGTTCTGTTCATTCTCTCTGAAGCACCTGGCGTTCACCACTGTTGAAAGACAGGATGCTGGGGTAGATGGACCATGTACGGCCATTCTTATGTTCTCCCTTTATCAGTCCCTTAAGCTATTCAGTGCCCTGGCACCACCCTTCCTGTCTCTAGTCCCCCCTTGCAACAGCTGTCATTTTCAAAAGTGCTTCACCTGCTACCCCTGGAAAAAACAAGAGACAAATGTTTGGACTCTGGTGAGCACTATTTCAGGGCACTGTAACTACGGAAACCCTTGTCTAATTCTCTTCAGATCTTGCCAAACTCTACCTTGGCTGCAGATCTCACCTGCCAGTTCTGAAGCATACGCTCCTCTCTTTCTGGATTTTAGGATTGGAAGCAAAATCAGGCTCATCATGTGAACTCAGCTGCAGTCTTAACTATGGGATGGCTACTGCTGCTCTGGAATAGAGGGATCCTGAATGGTCATTTGCACACTCCTCCTAGACAGAGATGGAGCTTCTGCTGTAGGGCACTAGAAAAGGACTCTTCCTTTGATGTGGAATCAGGTCTCAGACAATGGGATAGGTGACCACAATGTCATGATCATCTGTGTTTTCTGAACAGACACCTTCCTTCACTAGTTAAATACAAATAAGGTGGACACATGCAGGTTGAAGTTAGCAGCAACCCCCTGTTTAAAGTCACTATTAATACCGATAGCACATGAAGGTTTCCTGACACCATTGTTCAAGAGAACATCTGTCCATTCACTGATTGGAACACACCAAAAATCTCGCTGGAGGAGAGAGTTTCCTTGGATGTACCATGCAGTTGCACCAGCTATGGCAGGATAAAATTTCAAGGGGGCTATGGCTTATGCTTCAGGCCATAAGTTGATCAACAGTTGAGGCAAGTGGAAACTACCTTCCATGATCTACAACAAACCCCCCAGATCCAAACACCCTGGAATATTGTGGTAAATATGGATGTGAACTGTTTATCCGAGGCCTGTCTGTTTGATTTAGTTGGGGAGTGGTCCTGCTTTGAGCAGGGGGTTGGACTAGATGACCTCCTGAGGTCCCTCCCAATCCAGATATTCTATGATTCTGTGATCCAATGTGGCATTGTCATGGATGGGGAGTTTGCATCACCTTTGCAGCAGCGGACATTGATCACTGTTGGAGACTAACTGGACTCTCCTGTCCAATAGAGCAGTTCCAGTCTTCCCAAGCCCCATTATTCAGTTTTGATGGGTTGGAGTTTTTTTAAATCAGTGACATGTTTTCACTCTAATGTTCTGGCAGGCCAGGGAAATGTCATTCAGAGAACTGGTGTTTTAGGATGAGATTCTCAATCATCCCACTGACTTCAGTGGGAACAGAGTTAGGCCAGCACTGGGTGCTTATGAAAATCTTGCCCTTAAAGCAACAATTGTATAAGAAACAAGACACAGCCAGGATATGTGTGTGTGATATTGTCGTATGCACTCTTCAACCAGTAGAGGGCGCAACATGCCTCCATAAAGAAGTCCTCACTACCACTGGACTGATGGTGCTGAAATTCTAGGTAAGGTGTGAAACTATATCCCTAGACAGATGCTGGGCCAGGGAAGCTCCAACAGCAGCTTGCCAGAGGCCATCTCATTGGGGAATCCTCTGTTAATCAGGATATTTAGATAGTAGATCAGGAAGTTAAGTGATGCTCTGGGTTACAGAGAGAATTGTTCTTTGCATTGCACAAAACCAGCTAAATATAAGGCAGCTCTTGGACACTGTGCCCACAGACTACGGAGATGTGCATGTTAGAAACACCTAGAGAGCACCAAAAACTCAACACGGGCATCTCCTCCAACAGAGGGACCCATGAAGTTGAAGAACCATGAGGACCCAAACTGTCAGCTCCTGCAGCCAAATAGAGCAGGAAGTTAAGGCCAAGTGACTGGAAGCTCAGCTCCTTATTCCGGTCTCCCACTGCATCACCCTGTGAGGATGAGGTGCCCTCAGCTCCCTGCACAGAGACATTTTTTGACTGGTTATGGGAGTAAAGTCTTGTTGGGCTGGAATGAAGGTAGCTGGAAACAAAGAGCACGTCTACTGGTCCAAGCAGGGGTCTGGGAGTCAGGGGTGCCACAGACTCAGTTGGTAACTGCAGGCCTATCACATCACCTCTCTGCACCGCACAAACCCATGGGGAGGTGTCGTGTCACACATTACCAGGTGGGGAGTGCTGTGAGAGCCTTCACAGAAGGCCCAGTTGGAATGTAGGTTTGCGAGGCTGAGGGTGCATCGGGGGAGAATGGCTCCCACCAGACCCCATGCTGTGGTATCACTTCTCTCGGGAACATCCAGCAGAGAGCATGAGTCTTTCAGCTGAATCCACATGACCTGACTGAATTTGCTGATGTGAGCTGCACCTGGTATGTCTGGCAATCTCCTGATTAAAATGGAATCATTCTCCTTTGAATGCGCTGGCATGAAAGCGTACAGCAGAGCTCCAAGGGCCAGGAGCCCTCCAGTAACCTCTCCTGGGGGAACCACTGGCTCATTCTAGGAGGACTCTGCAAAGTGAACTCTGTTTGCTGACACTGCTTTGCAGACTGCCCCTGGGGCACAGCAACAGGAAGAGATGAAAGACTGAAAGGGAGGCAGTGGAGACCTCATGGCATCTCAGCCGATCTATTGAGTAACTGACCCTCAGAGGCTCTGGTGGAACAGCACTCACAGGCCTCCTGCCCCACCTGCTACCTGCCCTGCATGTGCAAACAGCTTCCTAAGTGAGGAACACTCACAGCAGAGCAGTTCTGCCTCTGCAAGAGGCCTGCAAGGAAAGACAATTGACAACTCATGTCATTAGCTTCCTGGTGGCTGGGCCAAGCCCTCGCAGATAGTGCGAGATAATCTTTGCCTTTTCCTAGAATTCAGCGTCCTGCATTGCATTGCATCTGCCGAGATGTGCTCATTGCACAGGGAATCAAAAGCTGGGTACGAACAAATGGTAGAGGAGCCCGTGGGTGCCAGTCTGAGTCATGCCAAGCCCTATGCAGAGCAAAGGAGCAACTGCCAGGCATTTCTTGCAGCGCCCAACCTGGTTTCTGATACCCCAGGAATCCCTTCAGAGGGGTTTTTTCTTGTGCTCCTCTTAGAGTCAACAGGGGGCTTCCCACTGATTTCCGTAGGATGGATCAGGCCTTTAAGATATGACATTCAATCAGAAAACAGAGTTCACAAAAGCCTTGTCACAGTGTTGTCTCCGTGTAGTGATGGTAACTCACAGGAACAATTCTCGTTATGTGGCTCCTGTCGTCCCTCCAGGAACTTGAACTGGGGTCTCACACATCCCAGGGGAGGGCCTGAACCACCAGGCTAGAGAGTCATTCCCCCGCTTGTTCCCTGGCCCAACGACTACGCATTGTCATTCTGAATGTCCACGAATTTGCCACTATGAACTACCACCACCACCACCTCCTCCAGCCGTTTCGTGACTGGCACCCGGACAAAAGATTTTGGCTGAAACAATTTGGCAAATTCACAAATCGTTTTGGGTCAACCGAAAGTGCATTTCTGGTGAATAAACTCCTCATCCAGAACATTTCACCAAGCTCTATTGACCCTACGAACTCATGAACAAAACGACATATTCGTATGTGCCAGCAAAGGGGCTTTTGCTAAGACCTAGCTGCACAGGGTTGCACACACAGATGTGGCTGTAACTTTTCCGCGGTGACCAGTGGTTGAGCTCCTCCCCGGGTGGCATTGGTGGGAGCACAAGTATAGACGCAGCCAGAATTTGAACCACTGTGTCGTCCAGTCCCGCAGGGGGACATCATCTGCTGTACCCAAGGCCTAAGACAGGTTTTCTCAAGCTTTTTGCTACCTTCCTAGACTGTGTCAGGGAGATCTCAGGGACCAGTCGTTGAGAAACATTGAATTAAGAGACGCGAAATGGCCAAGCAGGCACGTGCCGGTGCATTTCATGGAAGGCCTGATCGGGCTGCTTCATTGCAATGGAACAGCACAGGGGGTCTTTGGGGAAAGCTGCCAGATTAAGCACAGGCTGAAAGTTAAGCATGTGCTTACATGCTGTGCTAAATCGGGACCCCGGGGAGTTCACCTCCGTTCAGGTTTGTCTTGACTCGAGCCTTTTGCTAGAGACTCCCTTGCTGTGGCTCTGAAGGCAAGGGACCTTGGCACAGCCTCCTCTATAGACTTTATACAGCTGCTCTTTTGACTCGCACTCTCAGGTGGCTCTGTGCAGGCGTGTAAATGTCGTGCACAATGTTGTAGAAAAGAACAAGGAATTCTCCCGTTCTGAGCTGGAAGCAGCCAATGCAAATGCAGAGTCTGCTCATCTTACTCGCTAATCTATAAAATGCAAATTAATCCATGATAATCCTGGATCTAAACACCACTGCTCTTTGAAATCCCGAGCTGCATCCAATTTTTGCAGGGAGCCACCGCAAATTCAAATGCATTTTGGGGCTTAGGGGCAGAGCAGGTGCTCAGGCTGTGAGACAGGGCCTTGCGGCTTTCAAGTTGACATCATGTAACATCACGCCCAGGCGGCTGTGTGGTGTGTGCAGATATGCTACAGCAGGAAGTCCTGCCCAAGCGCCAAGGACACCATCAAGGCATTGGTAGAACGGTTGTGAGGCGGGAGGCTCTGGCTGCCATGTTAGAGTACAGCTTGCCAAAGGCTGGTCTTTCTGGGAAATGGTAGATCACCCTCAGAACATGCTGCACATAGAGAGACCAGGCAGCTGGGGACTATACACAACATCTGATTCTCTCTGATGACAGAAGCCATCTGTCCCCATTGACCACCCCACACTCTGGGGGGTTTGGGGTCAGGCCCAGCTAACCTTTTTATATTGTATGTGCTCACCCGATGCAAGGCCTCTGGGAAGGTCCTTGACAGTAGAGCTCAAACACAGGACCTCTGGATCTAAAAGCATAATTTGCTGCTTCCTGAGCTGAAAGACCCGGGTCTATAAGCTCATAGGCTGTAGCAGGCTCATCTGTCTCCATTTGGCCCATCTGCTAGAAGGGGGCTGACTGAGTGGGAAATGACCCCTATACACACATTGCAAGTTGCGCAAAGACGCTCTCTCAATGGCAAATCCAACCCCAAGGACAGACCAACTGAAAGAAAACAGTTCATTAAAAAATGAAAGTCCATGGAAAGTTCTAAAACCCCAGCTAAATCAAAAGAAAATTATCTGCTTCCCTACGTCTCAGAGTCCCAGATGCTTCCTACACCCCCACACCCTCCCTGCCCTGCTGTGTAGGTCTGCATAGTCTATTGACGTCAGTGGCATCAAAGGATTATGGAGGAGAAATTAGGGACACCCAAAGTGAAAGCAGAAACAAGATTCAAAAGCAACTCTACACTGGCCAAAGAATGGAGCAAAAGCACCTAGGATTCCTGTCCCAGTGGGAGGGAGGTTACTGAGTCAACCAGAGACTGTGCCTCAAAGCAGCCTGCAAAATATACATCTGGGCCAGCAATTCCCATTTCTTGCACTAGGGCTGGGCCCTTCTCAGATCTGGCCCTTTCATCCCCACCCCTGCATCCCAAACCATCACAGAGAGATGTTATCACAGGACATTCCATGCTGGGGGAGCTCCGCAAATTCTCAGAAAGCTGCAGAGAATTTAATAAATATCACGAGTGCAGATAGGACACTGGAGAATGAGCTGTGTCTCAGAAGATCAGACCTGCTGTGTCACAGAATGACACATCTTTGATGTCATGGAATATTAATGGCGATGATTGAAATTCACATGGGTAAAACCGGAGGTCGGTTTTGATGTTGTTAGTGTTGTTCATGCTTTGGTTTCAGTATCATGCCCAAAGGGAATGTGGTCAGATTCTTTTCTTCCAAATTTCCCCTCTAAGTAACCCTTTAGCTGCTTCTTGGAAGGCTAAGTGAAGTCAAATAAACCACAGTAAGCTCCAGCATCAGCATTATATAAACACTGAGACCATCATCATCATGTTCCTATTACACCTCTGGCATTTAGGGCAGTGACGAAGCTCCTCCACTCCTGTCTGTTTCTGGCAAGTTTTTCCATGGTTCCCCAGCTGTGCCCAAGGTTTTTCAGCTCGGCTTCCACAGCTCTTCCCCGTGTTGTTTTCAGGTGGCCTCATTTTCGCTTGCCTTCAGGTGCCCATCTGATTGCTACTCTGGTGATGGAATCAGTTTCCATCCGAAGCACATGGCTGATCCATCTCCAGCGCCTCCTTGCTATGATGGTGCTCAGATCCTCTTGGCTGCACTGTGTCAATAGATCTTGGTTTGAGATTGTTGTGGGCCAAAAGATACGTAGGATTTTTCTGAGGCAGGTTGTAGGGAATGAAGACAGTTTGGACATGTCAGACTTTCTCATTCCCCAGCATTCTGCACTATAAAGTAGTGTTGAAGGTACGCAGCTCTGATAAATCTTGAGTTTGGTTTTGGTGTTGTATTTTGATGATTTCCAGACTGTATTTAAGCTCCTGAAGGTGTTCCTGTCTTTATAGATTTTGTTCCGGATGTCCTGGCTTGTTCCACCGTCCTGACTGATGGTACTGCCCAAGTATGTGACTGTTTCTACATTGGTGAGACCATGACCCTTTCTCTGTACTGGTGATGGTGAGGCAATATTAAAGGTCATGAGATCTGTCTTATTGCGGTTGATTTTCGGTTCAATTTGCTGGCTGAATGCGTTGAGTCGAGTTGTTTTTTCTTGTATATGATGATGGGTATATGATAGGAGAGCGACATCATCTGCGAAGTCCAGGTCTTGAAGCGATGAGAAGAGTGTTCATTTAATGCCTTTTGGCATGTCTTCTGTTGTACGCCGCATTACCCAGTCGATGGCCATGTGGAAGAGGATTGCAGACATGACACACCCCTGACGTACTCCTGTTTTGACTTCAAAACTGAGCTCACTGTGATCAACCCTGCACGTTAAGTTGAAATAGAAGCTTTTGATTACGTTGATTATACAGAAAGGAATTCCATACGCCTGCACAATGCGCCATAGGCCGGTCCTGTGAATGCTATCAAAACCCTTCTCCAAGTCTATGAAGTTTATGTAGAGCTGCTGTTGCCATTCTAAGCACTGTTCTACTATGTTTCGTAGAGTGAAGATCTGGTCCGTGCATACACGCCCTTTCCGAAAACCAGCTTGCTCTTTTCTGAGACAAGGAAACTAGCAATAGGGGAACCTCACGGAGTCAAATTCAGGGCTTCTTTGATGAGCTGTTTAGGGGGCCGACCTGAGCTATCCAACCCTCTGGAACCCACCTGTGCTCCAAACCCCGTTATGCCTTAACACCTGCCACCTCCAGGATCCTCTGCAGCAGACCTTTCCCTCACCCACACACACTCCCCACTCACCTGTTGTTGTGTTCCTGGCTGGAGATTCTGGCTCTTTCTTCCAGTGTCTTCTGCGAGGCCATAATCTTCCTGCACTTCCATGTCCACCTCTCTCGGGCAGGTGACTGAGTCTCCAGATTGAAATGCTCCCTCGAAGGCTAGCCAGCACTGTGTAGCCCAAGCTCATTAATGTTCAAAATGACATTTGGGCCCAACGCTGAGCACTAGGAACCTGACTGTTCCTTCATACGCCCACCCACTCGCTGCAATTGTGAAAGTTACAGAGGTTACTGCAAGGTGCAAATTATGCAGGTATGGGGCCTAGATTTCAGGGAACAAGGGTATACGCCCACTCTAATGCTGATATCTGATACCTATTCCCCTTTTAGAAACTGCATCCCCAAGACCAACCATCTTTCTAAGCACTCAGACTTGCAATCTGGAAATAGCCAGTGTTTGTAAGGAGTAAGCATACAGAATAACTTCAGGAAGACCTTTACCCAGCATTATTATTTGGTGTAGGACCAACAATAATAGTACTTTGCATTTATAGGGAACTTTTCATCCAGAGATCCCAAACTACTTTACGTCTGCCAATTAATTTCATTATCACCGTTTCATAGAGGACACCAAGAGGGGAAAGTGTTTGCCCCAGGTCATACGAACGGCCATACTGGATCAGACCAAAGGTCCATCTAGCCTAGTTTCCTGTCTTCTGACAGTGGCCAATGCCAGGTGCCCCAGAGGGAATGAACAGAACAGATAAACATCAAGTGATCCATCCCCTGTCGCCCATTCCCAGCTTCTGGCAAACAGAGGCTAGGGACACCATCCCTGCCCAGCCTGGCTAATAGCCATTGATAGACCTATTCTCCATGAACTTATCTAGTTCTTTTTTGAATCCTGGTATAGTCTAGGCCTTCACAATACCCTCTGGCAAGGAGTTCCACAGGTTGACTGTGCGTTGTGTGAAGAAATACTTCCTTTTGTTTGTTTTAAACCTGCTGCCTATTAATTTCATTTGGTGACCCCTAGTTCATGTGTTATGAGAAGGAGTAACTAACACTTCCTTATTTACTTTCTCCACACCAGGCATGATTTTATAGACCTCTATCATATCCCCCCTTAGTCGTTTCTTTTCCAAGCTAAAAAGTCCCAGTCTTATTAATCTCTCCTCATGCAGAAGCTGTTCCATACCCCTCATCATTTTTGTTGCCCTTTTCGGAACCTTTTCCAATTCCAGTATAAGGTGTCACAGTCAGTCGGTGGAAGAGGTGAGAATCAAACCTGGGTGTGGACTCTCAGTTCAGTACCATACCCATCGGGCCACGCTGCCCCTCTGCAGTGTGCTGAGTGGTTTAGAACAGCTGGGGAGATGAGCTCCCTGCCTCGATGATAGACCCGATCAAAAATGGAGTTTACTTTCTGTTTAAAACTTTGATGAAAATGAACATTTTTCATTTTCATCAGCTTCTTCGTTAGAATTTTTCAGGGTGGTTTTATTTTTTAAAATTCAGGGTTTTTTGGGCCAACCCCCCCAAAAATGGAGGCAAAAGTTTCCATTTAATTTAAAACCCATTTTTCAAAAGGAAAGAAAAGTCTTGATGGAAAAGATTTCAGCCAACTCCAGTTTACAAGAGGTCAAATATTCCTCTGGGGAGCAGATTCTTGTCTGCTTACGGCTGTGGAAGGAGACTACCCTAACACTGACGCTATTAATAAGCAATGTGTGTAGTACGTACAATGCTTAACCATAAATCAACAGTGCAGCTAACCTGCCACGCTAGAATAATTTCCCCTGAGAGTAAAGCCCAGCATGAGTCCCATTAAAAGTGAGAGCATCCAATAACTCTCTTCTCCTTATTTGGAGTGGCAGAGGTGGCCCCATGCATTACGCTGCACAGTTCCCTTTTGGCAGTCACTGATTAGTATGGTGTGAGAGAGTCCCAGGTCAGAGAGCACCTGCAGTTGCTCTCTCCACTGCACGGCTCATTTACAAGAAGCAGTTGCAGGTGTGAGAAAGAGAACAGAAAGTAGATACTGACCAAGAAATGCCTGAGGAGAGGAAGGAGCAGGGGACTCAGAGGAAGCAAAAAGAAGGAGAAGAAAGTGCCACTGTGAGTGTGGGGGAACAGCCATGTTGAGTCCACACCTCAACCTGCCCCTTTTTGCCACCTGCTGACATTTGATTGCAGCTTCAGCTGCACTAAGCATCATGAAACGCGATCCAGTTTATGGGGGCATGTGGCCTTTGTGGCTAGAGCGCACAGGGATAGGCCTCAGGAGACCTGGCTTCTTTTCTCAGCTGTGCCACAAGTTTCTGGCATGACCTTGGGCAAGTCAGTGTCCGCGACTCAGTTCTCCCCCCCCCCCCCCCATAAAACAGGGCGAAAGCTACTTTTGCGCCTCTGACTTGTGGGGAAACTTCACTCACTATTGTGTGTAAACTGCCTTGAGAGGCTCAGCTACATGGGAGACAGAAGCAAGGGAACAATTTCCATTGAGCTTCCACCTACAGCAGGGAGGGTGTCAGAAATCCTGGCCTGGCTAGAACGGTTCTCAGTACACCCAGGTACGGTATGCTTTGACTTGCAGGAATTCTGTGAGCCCGGATAGTATTTCCATTGCCACAAAGACAGGTGAGGATTCTCAAGGTGATTCATGCAACCCTGAGGCTCTCTCTAGAGGCCATGGCTTTTTCAGTTCTCCCCACTGCTCCGTAGACCACCGCGATCTAAATTCCCTCTCGATTCCATTATGCCTCGCTAAAAATTTCCACTGCAGTTCCATTCAGCTACAGTACAGACCCTTCTTATTTCCTGGGTTAGGGTCTGATCCAAAGCCCATTGACTTCAGGAGAGTTTAGGATCAGGCCCCTAAACTGTTCTATAGTGAGGCTGTCCCTCACCCAGGAGTGGCTGCATTTCATCAGTGGGAGAAACTGTCTTTGCTGGAGTATACACCACTGTAGCAGGTGCTGGAAGGGATCCTCTGAGGCGAAAGCTGCCGCCATTCATACCCTTTATGCTGTCGGGATCTTTAAACAACCTCCAGAGGCTGAGGCCTTGGTTTGAGGTCCCACGTAAAAAGTGGGTTTTGTTTGCTGGCACTGCACAGCTAACAAGAACAGCAGCTCTGATGGATGTTATCTGGGGCAGAAGGAGTCATTTGGCAAGACAGCTCACGACACAGGGAAAGGATTTTTCTTTCCACTTTGGTTGGTTGTAAACTCCACTGGGCTCCTCTTTGCTTCCTACAGAGCTCTTGGCACTTTGGCCATCCTCCCTATAACCAGGAGCTGCTCCAGAAACATTTGTGCTGTGCTTAAGGAGCACTGGTGGAAGGATGACAGCTGGGGGGCCCTGGGCCCTGATGCTGAGTCAAGCCCTCCAGCACTGGGAGCGTGAGCAGAGTCATTTGTGCATCATCAAAAAGAACAGTCTTGTCCAAAGGTGGGCAGCATTCACCAGGCACTGCCTTCCCCCAAGGAGTCGGTGATTTCTGATGACTCACTGAGGCAGGTGACTCATTACCACACCTAAAAGAGGGGTGTAAGTGGGAGAGAACCTAAGATGTGGGCTGAGCAGTCCCACAGGAGGAACCCCAGGAGCCGCCAACTTTGAGAAGAAGGATTGAGCTGGTGTTATGTAAGTGCTGGTTTGTTAAGAAAGCCAAACCCCAGGACTGGCATGGGGTTGGGCAGTGTATGCCATGAGCACAGTGTTTGGGAAAGCTGCCTATGCTCTTTATAACAGATGAGTCACCCGGCCTGAAGTGAGGTGCGTACGTAATCACGTCATATGTAGTAGCTCGATACCACGATCAAATAAACATTCTCTCAGGGGCACGCTTTGCCCCGCCCTCCTTTGGGTTATTAGGACAAAGGTACTCACTGCTGCCTGACTGTTCATGGGGGTCCTGGTCTACCCAGTGCGCCGAGCCTTGGAGACAGCAACAACAAAAAGAGATGAGGAGGGTGCATTTACCTGGGCCAGGTGGCCGCAGCGCCTCCGGCGGGCGAGGCTGAAAGGAGCATTGTCACTGGCGGTGCTCTCTCCCAAGGGTGGAGTGGGCAGCTGGGGGCATATGCACACTTGTCTTTTACTCTGTATCAAAAATGCCCTGCTTGTCGATGATACTGGCCTGAGGTGAAGTTTATCTCATGACTTAGTCACTGTTTGCATTTCACCAGCAACTCCAGCAGCTGCCAGGGGGGCAGGGAGCAGCTTGGTCAGCTCTGACAGAGCATTGAATCTTGTGACTCAGTCCAAAAAAAAATGGCATTGTTAATGCCAGCAAACATGAGCCTGTAAAGAACCCCCCGCCCACGGCTTTCTCCAGCACAAAGAACAATAAACCAACCACAAAATAAATGTTTTCTCAGCACTATTTTAGGGAGCCAGAACGTGCTCTCTGTGGGGTTTCTCCTCAATGGGAGATTTTTTCCCTATTCTGTAAATTGCCTTTCTTGGGCACCTTTCATCCCAGCCCTCTCATGGCTTTGAGGAAGCCATGATGGGGTCCATAAAGGGGTTTCTAATCCCTCCTCTAGAAAAAAGACCCTTATCTGGACTTTCCCTAAGCCATTCACCCACAATCTGGAGTTCTTATAATTAATAGCATATTTATCATAACAAAATGGTTGTAAGGGATATCAAACCTCATGCTTTGGGGCTTAAGACGATCTCTGCCTTTTAGAGACCAGGATGAAATCTAATGTAGAGGGGGGGCAGCTTATCCCACATCTGCTGCTGTGGGGTTCTTACTCCTTCCCTGAGGGGTCTGGGGCTGGCCACTGTCAAAGATAGTGGATGAGATGGACCTGGCATGTAATCCAGACGGCCAGTTCCTATGTTCCTAACTACTTTTCTTTTCACCCTCCCAATTCTTAGCAGCCTGAGGAATACAAAGAGGAGCAGAGTGGATGGGGAGTGGGCTGAGCCGTTTTCTAAGGGTTCAGTAAATGGGTTGGAATGAGAAGCATGACCTACACAGGAGCAAGCTAACACACCTCAGGTCTGGGGGAAATCATCCTGTTTCCAGGCAGGCTGAATTAACTGACACAGTGTTAACATGCAGGATTTAACGGCAAGATGAAGCTTCCTGGAAACTGAATGGTTTCCTGGAATACGTGCTAAGGTAATTGGAGACCTTTGTAAATAAGAGAGCAGCCCCCATCACTCTGCAAGTTCACACAGCAGAGAGACTTTTTCAGCATGTAGAAATTCTGTATAAGTCAAAATGAGGTGCCACAGGGGGAACCTCCCTCCCCCGAACACAGCTTCCCAAACCAGCGGTAATCATGATTCCTACCAACAACCGAGAAACCGAACCAAATGCCAAAGCAGCCCCGCTTGATGAAAAGATCCCCAAATCCTCACACCCCAGCCTGACAAAGCAGTCCCAGAAATGGAGTTTATCCCTAATGAATCCCAGCTCACAAACCCTCCCTACAAACTCACCCAAACCTCGCCCGCCCCAGGAGAGGATGCTGCCAAAACAGACCCACCAGGGCATGCCTACAATTCAGGATTTTCAAAACATTCGCAAGGCACCTCTGCATCCATAGGGTGATTCTCTCACATTCATGACCATGTGTCCCTTTCAGGGAACTCCACCCCAGCCTCGCCCCTCAAAACTCCAGCCAACGTAAATACCCAAGCACAAAGCCCATTCTGGGAAAAACAGCCCAAGAAACAGGCTATTTCCCCATTACACAGCACCACCAGGGTCAGTCTGCAGCGCCCAGAGGCTGCAGCGATGGGAACTAGATGCACAGAGACCAAAGCCCATGGCACACAGAGCGCAGAGTCCAACGACTCACAAAATAGAGACAAATGGACAAACCTAGCAATTTATCCCAAATTGACACATATCCACCACTTCCTGGCCAAGTGGGAAACCCCTCCCGCATCAGCAACCAACCTGGCCCATGTGAAATGGCGCCCACTGCTACACAGCTCCAGCCGCTCAGATGGTACGGGCACGGTAAGTCATTTTCCGTAGAAAGAGGACGGAGCAGGAGGAAGGTGTGTGGTTGGCACCTGTCCAAATACTGCATGGAGGTGCTGCACTGTTTGGCTGCTCTGAGAGTGACACTGGGTGATACCTGTGCCCTGATGGGCCAACGTCTACTGGCGACTCCCTAATTTATTCCATCAGAAGCAGGACAATGAGCTGTCCAGCCCCATATCCTGATAGGGCAATGCCAGAGCACCTAGCAAAGTGCAGCCCGGTCCCACAACTGGGATCCCGAGGGCACCGCCGTCATAGAGACAATAATAATAGTTCAGAGGAAGCCATGGAGCCCATGTGCCTCATCACACAACACCCCAACATAGGCTGAGCCCTGTGGCTGAGCAGGTGATGCCTGGACCCAACGGGCCGAGGGTCCTCGGGATTCCACTCTCCCGCTGCTCACTGCAGTGGTGCGCTTTTTATTCCTACCAGGCAGAGATGGACCCAAGTCAAGACACTGGCTTGGAGCGTCCTACAGACTTCAGGGCTGGCCTGTGCTTTGCAGATTGCTCATCTGGTTAAATCACAGGACCAGGAGATCTGAGGGTTTCTCCTGGGTCTGCAACCAACTCCCTGGGCAACTGTGAGCAAGGCCTGGGCCACGACTTCCCCATTGGTCCAACGGGTCTAATCACATGCTCCTGCCTCCCAGGGGTGACGTGGGGCTTTAAGTGCTTTACAACCCTGAGCTGGAAGGGCCCTTGAGACGCAGAAGGACAGCGTAAAAAGACTGCTCCCTTGTCAGCGAGTTAGATGTTTAAACAAAACAGAGAAAAAAGGCCCCGACCCAGGTTAGAAATCAGCCAACTAAACCAGCAGCCCCCAAGAGAACAAAATTCCCTTCCTCTCCCCCAGCATCACACTCTGCCCCCCTCTCTCCTGTAACAGCCCCCATAAATAGATGGGCCTGATTCACCCCACAGCAGGGAGCAGGTTCCTAAACTGAGAGCCCCTACCCCTAGGGAGACCGTCATGCCACCAGCCCTCCTCTTTTAAACCAAGGGCACGGAAGCGGATGACAACTGGGGCAGCAGGGCAGGGGGCAAGAGGAGAAGGCAGGTCCCTGGCCACGTAGGGCTTTACTGGTGAAAGCCAAGGCTGTGCATGCCAGCTGGAGGCCAGCGAGGCAACTTCTTGTCCTTTCACCTCACAATGCGTCTCCCCTTCCTCCTGCATCCTAGGAGAGCGTCAGATGGGAGCACCTACCCAGCCTTCTCCACCCCCAGCAGCAACAGACACACTTCTGCTAGCCCGTGCCTTGCTGCAAAGCAGTCGTACTCTGAAGACTCTCCTTCAGTGGACATCTGCACCATTCTCAGCCCTGTCTCCGCCTTTCTCTTTTATAAGGGGAAGGGACAGGACATCAGTGGTTTCTCTGTGATTTTTTATTCCTTTCTTAAAAGCTCCAAGATCTCCTATTTGGAAGGGCTGGGCCAGGAGCGGGGAAAGGCAAGGGGTGGGGAGGGACTGATATTCCAGTTAACCAAAGCAATACTAGGATGGTAGAGGGGTTGAGTGAAGGGTCCCTGTGGCTGGCAGGTGGTTGGGGAGAAGTTGGCCTGCTGTGGGTGAAATGACTTGTGAGCGAAGGCCCTATGGATTTAAATGGTGCACAAGCCCAGTGAAGGGAGAATTTCATCCCAGAGCCCTAACATCATTAGAGCAGTGATACTCAGACTGAGGCTTGCGAGTGGGTCTTTAACGTGTCTCCTGTGGCTCTTTGCATCAAACACTGTGTGATTTAATTATTACCAATCAGGATGCTTTTACTAGGTTATTAACCAATTAAGTTATTCAATTAACCAATTAAGTTATATATCGCACTAAGTTATTAACCGGTCCTACTGTTTAAATATGAGTATACAGTACTGTAGTAAATGAAACTATGAATTTACATGACTGTGGCTCTTTTGGGTCATGTTGATCACTAATTTGTCTCCTGAACCTCTGAGGTCTGAGTATCACTGCATTAGAGGATCTGCTTTCTGCACCAGTTTGCTGGAATATGTGGTAGATTGGGGTTTTTTGCACATTATCTATTACTCAGAAAGCCCAGTTTTACAGCTTTTTCGTGGTACACGCTCCTGATCATCAGTTCTGGGCTTCTCCCTAGTGTAAAGCTGACTCAGTGTCCCATGGAACAGGGGAACCTTCTGGTAAAGACCTTTCCACACGCTGTATTCCTGACTGCAACCAAAACTGTCCCTGGGGGAATCCAATGCAGGGGTCAGGAGAAGGCTCTGGGAGCTGTAGTGTTGGGCACATGTCCGGAGGGAGTAGGGTGACCAGATGTCCTGATTTTATAGGGACAGTCCCGATATTTGGGGCTTTTTCTTATATAGGCTCCTATTACCCCCCACCCCCCTCCCGATTTTTCACACTTGCTGTCTGGGCACCCGAGGAGGGAGTAGATGAGAGCAGCTGGCTCTTTATGTTAGATTTTTCACACCTCTCAGCAACTTAATTTTCTAGGTGAGGTGTGGCTAAATGTAGTGCTGCTTACATGCTGGGACTTTCACAGCCTGGACAATGTGTTAGTACCGGGATCTGAGATGACAAGCAGAATGACATGAAAACTATATGGGTTTCCAATTGTAATAGTCCCCTGGGGATCTCCACTCTTCGAGCAGTTTGTACTGAGAAAGCTGACTTTTAGGCAGACTTCCTTGAACTGTAAGTCATTCTTCCTAAAACTCTGGGGGTGGAGGGGGGGAATGTTTAGGAGCAGATGAATTAAGGCTCAAAAAGTCCAGTGTGCTCAGAGCCATTTAAAGTTGGTCTTCAGCAGGGAGACTGCTCCAGGTGGAGAAATTTTCTGCGTCCTTTGAACAACCACTGATGGAGCGTCCTTTGAACAACCACTCTCCCTTCCCCCTCCAAACCATAGCCTGTTCTTGGCAAGCATTCAAATAAAGCTATAAAAAGCTAAATGCGTCCCAGAGGGAAGCTGTGGTTGTGTGACGTCATGGCAGATCAGCTGAAGTGTACATATGGCAGTCATCCCCAGGGACTTCCCTAAGGGTTTAAAAAACCAAAACTCTCCTCCCAGCGGACGTGTGTGGTGAGACGCTCGGCCTCTCAGCCCCTGACTCAGAGGAACGGCATTATTTAGATTATGTAACTGCACGTTGGCTCCATAGCAATGTGAGGGCTTGCTGAGGGATGTGTGCATGTGGCAGCGATCCAGGGCCCTGAGGAGAACACGGCCATGAGGACACCAAATGGCGCCTGTCATGATGCTGCATTTTTAAGGCAGAGATCAGGCCAGGGCCGAGCAGCGCAACAGGACAGGAGTCTAGGGCCACGTCTACTCAGAGGGTTTGCCTTGGTTCCAGACACCAGTGCAAACCCTAGTGCAGACAGGAAAAGCTGCTATTTGCCCTGGTGCCTGCTTGAAAGTGTTTGCACTAGCTGAATGGTGTCTGATAGAGGTTTGCATCGGTGGCTGAAATTGACACAACCTCTCGGTGCAGACAGGGATTAGTTTTTACACTCGTGGTACGGATGTGAATGCACAAATCGGGCATTCCAAGACAAGGCCAGATGAAGATAACATGGAGTCTGAGGCAAATGTCATCTTTGCATTTCTCTGTATCAAACAAACATGACAAACTGTACAAAACAAGGCACTGTAGAAATACATTTAAAAGAGGCTGTAACTAGTGACCCCAAAGGCGTCTTATACTTGACTCATCTCTCAATGATAAACCCCTCTTTGAAAGAAACTTAACATTGGAAGGTGAAAGGCAGCCTCCCCCAGGAAACATTTAAATATTGTTTTAAAAATATGGTGCACTTTAAAATTAAACTCTGCACAGTGGCCCAAGGAAGGGCAACAGGGACCCTTGTGCAGTCAAGAGATATGGCATGTTCTCTCTGGAATCTTATGCATTTCATTTCTGATAAAGTAACAACATCATCTACCCCTGCTTCCCAGAGGGGAGGTTAAGATTCAAAGTGCAAGTTTCTCCCAGAATTCTCATCCAGCTCCACTTGCAGTGAAGTTCTGATAGCCGAGGCACAGACTGCATTACAGACTTCACCTGCGGCCACGTTAGACAGACAGCGCGCACACACTGGGACAGAGGTCAGCTGTCAGAATGGAGAGGATCGGGAATGAGTCAGAGACTCACCATTCACTACCCCACCATTCGTCTTCTCCAAGGTGCACCTCGAGTTAGTTTGTGGAAAGTTAATAAATTAATCAAGCTAGACAAAAACCAAAAACAACAAAAACCCTAAACAGTTCTGTTAATTTTCTAACTCCAAGGAGAAACGTTTCCGCACCATCTCTTCCACCGTATACAGCTTCGCTGCCCGGAGTGCATCCAGCAGCACTTTGATGAGCTCCAAGTGGTCCTTCTTCAACTGGGTGAGATACGTGTGGAACTTTTCCTGAAGGGCAGCCTTGGTGTCCTTGTGGAGGATCCCCTTTAGGTGCCCCTCGAGGATCTGCTGGAGGCGCTTCAGCTTTCTCACCGGGATGTTCTGGTAAACCACAAAATCGATCACTGCTTGTTCGCAGTCCTCATTTCCTAGAGTGGGGAGGAAGAAACCAGCATGAGGTTTAGAGTGCAGGGATGAAAGGGCAAACCCCATTGCTCTCTGTGGATCGGAACTAGGAGAAAAACCCTAGTATAACTGGAGAGGCCCATGACATGAGGTCAGCAGCTGAGCCCCAAGTGGGCAGTCAACCAGCTGTCAGACCCAGCAGCACAGCCCAAGCTCTTAAAGAAATACTGTTCAAATTAGACAGTCTAAAATTTGACCCTGACATTTGTCCCATCTTATACCTGCTGGTCTCATCCCCTGGTTTCCACTGATGTATTCGTCCTACTGATTCTTGCACAAGGCCTGCTGCATACAGAGCCTGGTTTTCAGACCTTGGCTACGTACACATCATGGGCCCACCTTTGTGCCTGCACTACCAGATGTACACGTGACAATCCCTATGCTTGTGCACTCGGCTAGAGAGAGATCTGTGTGGCCATGGGTGTGCACATAATGGGATTTGCTTGTGCACACACCCAAACACTGCAGTGCATGTGCAAAGCAGGTCAGTGCACTAGTGTGCCCCAGCACGTGATTATCGGCTCCAGCCTGCATGAAAGCACCTGAATTATGCAGATTTGTTTGTTTACTGTAAATCAAACCAGCTGAGGAGAGAATATTGATTGCCTGTGTGAGTTGCTGGATTGATGGGTTATGCATAGAGCTGGGAGAACATGTTTAGAATCATAGAACTGGAAGAACCTCGAGAGGTCACCTAGTCCAGTCCCCTGCCCTCATGGCAGGACCAAGTATTATCTAGACCATCCCTGACAGGTGTTTGTCTAACCTGCTCTTAAAAATCCCCAATAATGGAGATTCCACAAACTCCCTAGGCAATTTATTCCAGTGCTTCACCACCCTGACAGTTAGGAAGTTTTTCCTAATGTCCAACCTAAATTGGGCTGCAATTTAAGCCCATTGCTTCTTGTCTTGTCCTCAGAGGTTAAGAAGAACAATTTTTCTCCCTTCTCCTTGTAACAACCTTTTATGTACTTGAAAATTGTTATCATGTCCACGCTCAGTCTTCTCTTTTCCAGACTAAACAAACCCAATTTTTTCAATCTTCCTTCATAGGTCATGTTTTCTAGACCTTGAATCATTTTTATTGCTCTTCTCTGGACTTTCTCCAAATCTTTCCTGAAATGTGGCACCCAGAACTGGACACAGTACTCCAGCTGAGGCCTAATCCGCGCAGAGTAGAGCGAAATAATTATTTTTTGTGTCTTGTTTACAACACCCCGTCTAATACATCCCAGAACGATGTTCGCTTTTTTTCCAACAGTGTTACACTGTTGACTCATATTTAGCTTGTGGTCTACTCTGACCCCCAGATCCCTTTCTGCAGTACTCCTTCCCAGGCAGTCGTTTCCCATTTTGTATGTGTGCTACGGATTGTTCTTTCTTAAGTGGAGTACTTTTCATTTGTCCTTATTGAATGTCATCCTATTTACTTCAGACCATTTCTCCAGTTTGTCCAGATCATTTTGAATTATAATCCTATCCTCCAAAGCACTTGCAACCCCTCCCAGCTTGGTATTGTCCGTGAAGTCCCTGGTGTCTTAATTCATCACAATTAATCGCACTGTTAAACAATAATAGAATACCAGTTATTTAAATTTTTTGGATGTTTTCTACATTTTCAAATATACTGATTTCAATTACAACACAGAATACAAAGTGTACAGTGCTCACTTTATACTTATTTTTGATTACAAGTATTTGTTGTGTAAAAATGACAAACAAAAGAAACAGTATTTTTCAATTCACCTCATACAAGTACTGTAGTGCAATCTCTTTATCATGAAAGTTGAACTTACAAATGTAGAATTATGTATAAAGAGCTGCATTCAAAAATAAAACAATGTAAAATTTTAGAGCCTGCAAGTCCACTCAGTCCTACTTCTTGTTCAGCCAATCTCTCAGACAAACTAGTAAGACTGAGTAGACTTGTGGGCTCTAAAGTTTTACATTGTTTTGTTTTTGAGTGCACTTATGTAACAAAAAAAATCTACCGTTGTAAATTGCACTTTCACGACAAAGAGATTGCACTACAATACTTGTATGAGGTGAATAGAAAAATACTATTTCTTCTGTTTGTCATTTTTACAGTGCAAATATTTGTAATCAAGAATAATATACTTTGATTTCAATTACAACACAGAATATGTAGAAAAACATCCACAATATTTAATAAATTTCAATTGGTATTCTATTGTTTAACAGTGTGATTAATCGCGATAAATTTTTTTTGAGTTAATCACGTGAGTTAACTGCGATTAATTGACAGCCCTAGTTCAAAACAAACCAGATTTTATGGGGTTTTTTCGATTTTTCCGTTCAGCCAGCAAACGGAAAAATCAGTCCAACACTCAGCTCTCACCTGGCACTCGCCTCATTAAAATTAAGTGCTCAAAATAAAGGACCCAGATAGAAAGTGTGGGGGGAGACACAGACGGAAGGTACTTCATTGGTCAATGTTAGACCCACATTCCTAGGGCTAGAGGGAACACATTGGGGAGGGGAGGGGCTCTAGGGACTCTGGGATATGGTTACTTTGATTTGGGTCTGTGCACTGCACTGTGGACGTCAGAGCCCTATGTTCGAGCACGGGTTAGAAAAGTCTTAACCTAGGGTTAAAATACAATGTAGATACTCAAGCGCAGGCATCCTAACATGGGTCAGCTGACGCGAGTCCCAGTAATCCTGAGCTTACGCTAAAGGACCACATTCATCCCCTGTTTAAATGCACTGATTTCAGTGGAGCTGCACCAGAGTGAATCTGACCCTATGGGCCTGATCCTATAGGTCATACTGCAGGCCAGAAGCTCACAACAGAGATGGACCCAAACGCTCCCAAAACGTAGCAGCGCCCAGACCTGGGGATTTCGCTTGGCCTAGTGTGAATGTTCAGTGGAACCCTGGGAAGGAGTAAGATCAGCCTAGAGTATTTTCAATATTTTACAGCAGAACTCGAACCCGTGGAGGAATGGGTTGGGCCAGTTTCTCTGCTGAATTCTATTAACTTCAACAGAGTCATGCAGGGCGGGATTAAGGCAGGGACTTAAGGCAGGGAGTCTGGGGCCTCAGCTCAAGGGGGGCCCTGCAAAAATAAATCACAGGCAGTGATCTCTGGGGCACTCAGGCTGCCTGTCCTGGCCCCACGCTGCTCCCAGAAGTGGCTGGCTGCTGGCATGTCTCTGTGGCCCCTGATGGGGGGAGAAGGGGAAGGAGGCTCCACGCACTGCCCCTGCCCCCAGCACCGTCCCCGCAGCTCCTGCCAATGGGAGCTACGAGGGCAGCGCTTGTGGACGTGGGCAGCACATGGAGACATGCTGTCCTCGTCCCCCCAGGGGCATGCAGAGACATGCCAGCAGCCGGCCGCTTCCAGAAGTGGCGTGGGGCCATGGCTTGCAGGCAGCCTGCCTGAGCCCTGCTGCACTGCTGGTGGGAGCTGCCTGCGGGAACTGCAGCTCACTCCCCCTCCTGCACCCCAACCCCCTGCCCCAGGTCAGAATCCCCTCCTGTACCCAAACTCCCTCCCAGACCCCCGCACCCCTCCTGCCCCAGCCCCCTCCTGCACCAAACTCCCTCCCAGGAAAAAGACTTGTATACAGGGGCCCCACAAAATCTAATAACCCCGGGCCCACAGGAGGGCTAATCTGGCCCTGGAGTCATGTCAGTTTACACTAGCAGAGAATTTAACCCTATCTACAGAGTTTGTATTTGTATACAATTACCGACGTGCCTGTGTATATCTGTAGCTATGTACATAAAGACATATGCAGGCATAGTACACACACGCTACTCTGCTCTGTAACAACACTCTTGCAAATTGGGAGTTAAAAATATCGCTCCATTCATAAGTTTCCCGTTTTGCAAGTGCACTGTTGCTCAAGAGATGAGTATGTGTATATAAACAACCCCAGGGCAGGATTCAGAGCCAGTTTCTGATGATTAACTAGAGAAGGGCACGTGCTGATGACTGCGATTGTCACTTGCTTCCTTTCCAAGGAACATTTCAGTTGCTACCATTGCCCCGTTGGGAAAAGGCTGACTCAGGGAGTGTCAAGTGAGAGTGTGAGTCAAGATTCCTATTATAGAATTGCCAACCTCTGCTCTGACTGGAATTTAGTGAAATGCTGTTGCATCAAATTCTTGATGAGGAGAGAAGAATGTTGACCAGGGAGAGGGACTCGGGGGGGATGGAAAACAAGAGATTCCTTCTGCCACATTTGCTGGGGGAAGCATCCCTTCCGCTGCATGTTGGGCAAAGGGAAGCTATTGTTTGTTGAAGACATAAAGGCCAGATTCTGCTCTCTGTTACACCTATACAGCCTCATGGAAGTCAAAGGGACAGATTCACTACGAAGTGGGAGCAAATCTATTGTCTTCATTCCCGTCCAGCGCATTTGGTCTAGTGCAGTGGCTCTGGAGTAGCTGCCTGGCTCAGGTATATGGCAATCTGCCTCAGTGGGTCAGTTTGAGAATGAAGGTTAAATGGGAAGGAGTCACTGACTAGAAGTGAAACCAAAATTAAAACAAGTTAAAAAATAGAGACTGGTGGCCGCAGTCGGGAGAGGCAGCAAAGCTGCCCTGTCTGCGGCAAACTACTTCTGCACCTGTTGCAGACTTCTAATCTATTTCCAGTTTCCTGCATGATTCAGTGCTGTGTGTCTTGGGCTGCCAGAAGGGCAGTGCCAGATACTTCAGAACAACATGTTCTCACTGCTACTTCAGACTGTATGTAACAGGCTGATTCTGACATGCCTCGTGCCCTGATGCAGGCACTATCTGGGGGCAGGAGATCAGCAAAAAGAAAAGGTGCCAACAGTGAGATCTTCCTGACAGCTAGACTGAGAGATCGGGATGGGAGGAAAACAGGGGTAGGTAAAAGCCAAGGAAAGTGCCATTAATTGAATGAGACAATGGCTGGAGAGGGTGCCAGGGGACCCTGTCTAAGATGATCTTAGCCAAGCTTTCAGTGAATTAGGGGGCGAATAGTTTGTCCTTTTTGTAGTTTAATTAAAACCAATTTTGTACTTTTAAATTCCACTGGAACTGATCCGATACATTGGGGTAGAACAACCTACACCAGAAAGCTTCACTCCAGCCCTGGTAGCAACATGACTCTAGCACATAGGTTCCCTCCCCCAACTCAGGCAGACCTGAATAATCCCCCACTCTACATCCGCTAATGCTATTCCGTCCCCAAGGGAACCAAGCTCCTCACCTGACTCCTGGGTTCCGTTTCCCTTGAACATCTTGCAGGTGGTGCACAGGGTGTCATGGAATTGGTTTCCTACGACATTAGTCTCTTTCCCCTGCTGCGAGCAGCTCTGGTGTCGCTTGCATGGCTCTGTGCTGGAGCTGGAGGATGAGAAGAACCCGTGGGGGCACTTCTCACATTTCGTGTTCTGATAGGGAGTACCTGCAAAACGGGGCACAGAAAGAGTCTGAGCAATGAAATACCTGCAGTACACATCCATTGTCTTTGGGACAATGGCCCCTTAGGGACCATGGTAAAAGAAGATGGACCAATTCGCCATTGTCCTGTGCCTATGCAGTCATTTGCACCAGTGTAAAGTAAGCGCAAGTCACTACCAGATGTCTGACATCCACTGTGCACTGGTGTAAATGAGTGCTCAAGGTGAAAAGCAATGGTGAATCTGGCCCTAAGAGTCTGCATCTGGCAGTGCTCTGAGTTCCCTCTGGGCATAAGGGGATGTCAGAGAGAGATTAGGCTCTGTGTACACATCATTCACAGGATCAGAGAAGGGGCCCTGCCCTGAGCCCAGTCCCCATCCTTCAAGGAGGATGAGCAGTTACCAAACTTAGGATCTGGCTGCAAGACAGCCCAATATTGGGGTCCCAGCCAGCTGGGTTGGGAACACTGACTCGCGTAAAGAAAAGGAGTACTTGTGACATCTTAGAGACTAACCAATTTATTTGAGCATAAGCTTTCGTGAGCTACAGCTCACTTCATCGGATGCACCTGACTCGCGCTGATGATCAGAAACAAATGAGGCAGAAAATCAAATCGTAAGAGAACAGCCAGCGTGCCAAGAGAAACCCCACACCGGACAGAGCGCTCAGCCTTTACGGAAGCCAACAAGCCCTGTACATGAAACTAATGGGTGAATCTGTGATCTCAGGAGTCACTGCTCCAAAGAATGCAGGCCATGTTCTGCTCCAAAGCCCTTTGAAGAACTTGCCATCTCTGTGATGTCAGCCCACTGCGTTGGTGCGCGCCCGGACTCCTCCCTATTTCTGGATATCCAAGTAGTCGCAAACATGAAAAATAAATGTCTTTTCCAGCTATAACTAGATGCCTGCCTGCACCTCACTGTGGTTCGCATTCATGACTTCTGGGCTTTGTTACCGTCATTCCCCGGGTAGGAAGGTAGCGTGCTTGGTACGAAGCCACTAACCTTAAAAAAGGCACAGTTGGTGCAGAATGAAGGAGCCCATCACCCCACTGTTTCACTCCCTTTGCTGGCTCCCCATCCTACTTATATGGCCCTCATCACTGTCACCTGAGCACCTGGTCAAACTCAACCTACATGGAACTGGCCTAAGTGGGCACCTAGCTCACCATGCCTAATCGTGGCATCTCACAATAGCCATATTCCATGGGAACAAGTCATCAACCTCATGCATGAGACTCGTGTGTACAGAAGACAGGACTTTCTCGGTGACTGGCCTATGAATCTGGAATGCTGTCATGGAGACTGCCAGGGAAACATGGCCACAAACCTCAATGTCTTCAGTGTAGGAGGCAAAACACACTGCTAGACTGGGCCTGCCTACTATAAAACTGCAGCTTAAATCCAAAATAAATAGAGGCCAGTCCTTGATGACTGTAGTGGGGAGGGAAAAAGAAAAATACATCTTTGTATACATGTTGTAATTTTGGAAAGCCCTCAAATACCACAGGAAAGGGGGTAATATAACAACTAGACAGAGCTGTGCTAAGGAAAAAATAAAAACTCCCTAATATTCTTCAGTAATCCACGCGTCATCCAGAGCTAGAGAGCTACACTTCTGAGTCACCCTTAAATGCTCTTTGTTACATAACTGCTTTTTTGAAGGGGAGGGGGAAATATCAGTCATTTGCCCCTTTTCCATCTTTAATACGTGCTTTCAAAATCACCAAATAAGGATTCCAGAAAGCAGCCCCATGGCTAAGTTCATTTGTCAGTGCTGTCCCAGTATTGAGACACCAAGCAAACCCCTTCTGGTCCGTCCAATGAACCTTCCTTGCCCACTCGCCTTATTGCCTTCAGCCCTGGGTGCCCACAAGAGATTATGGCCAAATTAGCAGGAACCATTGAAATATTTATACTTGGACAACAGTAGTAGGATGTTGCTCTTTCAGAGGACGTAGCCACTAGATGGCGACATTCTCTTACTCACTTGAGTGGATCTGACATCCCATCCAGCAGAGGGCAGTGGTGCACATATATATGGTGAGAGAATACACATGCATAACCCCAGGTTATCCACTACTGCTATTTAACAGGTCCCTCCTGGATTCTGACAGGTCAGTAATCGCATGAGAATATATAAGGCCCTTAGACACAGCTCTACACCCCTGGCCTCAGTTATCCAGCTGTAATACAGACCCAGTTTTACTACTCCAGACCCGGCAGGACACTTGGCATGCTCGATGCAGAACTCGGACTCGAAGTAGTAGCCGTGCCGACACTGGCACACTCTGTTGTGGGTGGAGTTGCACCGGTGCAGCTCGACCTGCCGCTCTCCACAGATGACGTTGCAGTATCGACATTTCTCCAGGTAGTTCCAGTACTGCGTGTAGTGCAGATCTGGACACGGCGAGCACACGGTGGGTGTGTCTCTGGTGCAGTGCTGGGCCACAAAGGTTCCCGGAGGGCACTGATGGCACACCACTTTGTTGTTAGTCACAGGGTCTTTCCATGGGTAGGTGGGCGTGGTGCTGAAGCTAGGCACGGCCAGGAAAAGCACAACGGCAGTAACCATCCACTAGGGAAAAGAGATACAAAGAACTATAGCCTTTCCCTTGCCCTCTTGTAGAGAAGCATCACAATAACAGCAGCTGGGTACCAGAATGGCCTCTCATGATTACCACTGGGTCACCATTCTGGATCACAATGTTATCTGCCCCATCTAGCTCTTCCTCCCACTCACTTTTCCATGCTGCCCCAGAGACACGGAATGCGCCCCCCCCATCCTGACTCACTAACCCACCACTTCTGCCCACCCCAAGTGCCTCCTTAAAACCTGCTTCTTGCCATGCCCACAAGAAGTGATTGAAACCAATTTTAAAAATCCCCTTCATTCCTCCTCCCTCTGGGCTCCCCAGCATGAGCCCTCTTGTCCCTGCTGGCTCTCAGCCTTTCGGGGCAGGGCCTTTCCATGTTGTGTGTTGTACAGCACACTGCAGACAAAGACCTATTTGAGCAGCCAAATTCACTGAGACCCCTGCATGAGTATATGTTCTCCATATCCCTCTTTAGTGCCCCACCCTGGTCTGAAGGAGAGTTTTGCCATTGACTTGAATGGGGCAAGGAAGTGAAGTGCAATGTTTGAGTGAATAGAGCTGCTTTGGGATTACAGGTTTTTCCCGGCTTGCAGTGACGTAGGGAATTTTACCAGACAGGAGCCCCACGAAAAGCAGAAAACAAAGACACTCAGATACAGAACCCTAAAAGAGGAGCAGAGTGATTTAACGAACATCCTGACAGTTACCAACATCCCTGCAGCTTTAAAAGAAAATAAATGAGTTGGACGTTGAGATGGGACAAAATTACAATTAGAGCCTTTTAGAACATGAGGTTCCAGCTAAGGACTGAAGGCCCTGGGGTGTGTGGAGGGGGAGAGGTTTTCCATAAAATACAAAGACACTAACATTTTCATACAAATTTAATACCCTTTGAGAAACAAGGTGGGGCTTCACTAAAGGTCTGGAGAGCCACGGAGCCTTTTTTGGTTACCCCCTTCCTGTTAAAACCACATTAGACCAACATCGAGAGCAAACAGGATGTTACCTTGGATGAATGTCTCACATTCAGTGTGTGGTTGGACAGCATAGCACAGAGGGTGGTATTAGGGTTAGGACTCATGGTATTTGGAGACGTCTCCAGATGCTTGGATTGGGCCCTAGAATGATTTCTGGGCTGCTTCTCTTCTCGTGGGATGCAGTGATGCTAACTTCTGCTGAAGCTCCAGCTCTGTTGCATTCAGAAAGACACACAGTAAAGAGCGTGAATTATTAATGGACACCTCTTATCCAGAGGTCAATATCCCTACACAGAAGTGATGCTCTGTTCGGATCCCGGTGTGTCCAAAAGAAGAAGCCCAAGAAGAACAAGAGTTACAACCTCTCACCAAGGGCTGAGATCTCTCAGTCCTGGCTATGATTTTAAATGATCCAGCCTAAATAAGCAGAGATCCTCTTTATTGGGATCTCAACAGTAATATTCAATCAGCCCCAGAGTTGGGGGCACAAATCCAACATTCACAGGGTGCTCTGGAATGTTATACATGATTGCACTGTCAGTTATGTAACACTGGGCTGTTGTGTAGTACAGGTGGGGTCTTACAGAAGGGAAGTGATTCAGTGACTTGGAAACAGAGAGTGTGAAAGGAAGGTCACCTCAATCCACTCAGAATGAGGTTCCTAGAGCAGATGAGAAGCATGGGTGCGAGAAGACAGTCAGAGGCTTGTAAAGCTTACCCCAGGGAACTCCAGAGAACGTGTCAGAGCGGGCAATTTTGAACCGCCTTAGACTATATGGCTCCACTTCCTGGAGTTAGAGTCATTAGTCATTATGGGCCCCTATGGATTTAGAGAGAACATAGAAGAGGGTATTGCAGTAGCCACATTGAAGAAATGATACATGGATAAGGATTTTGGCAGAGCAGAGCTCTAAGGTAAAGTTTAATTCTCTTGAGTCTGGAGATGTGCAGCAGGTGGATTCACAGACAAAGGGAGATGTGAGAAGAAAACAGTCAGACAAGGATGATTCAGAGTTTTCTGAAACGATCTGGATTAGAGAGAGCAATAGGGAGTCAGACACAATAGTCAAAGAATTCTTTACTCAGAAGGTGGCCTTTGAAACATTTAACACAAGGAAGTTGTGTGTATCTAGGAGCTGACAAAGTCAAGTCTGGCATAAAGATGAGAGACAGAGGGAGCAAAGAATGAGATGATCTTCTTTTTGCACTGAGATAATTGCATGACATTTGATAAACAATTACCCCCTACGCTACTGTTGCCCACTGCTCAGTGTATGTTACGCATCCCCTTCTGTGCCTGATCCACAGAGGATGTCTGCTACAGCTACCAACTAGGGGACTTTGTCCTTTAGCTCAAGCTGTTGAAAGTCTGGCCTTAGCTCCAGAGATCCTGGGTAAAACCCCTGCTGGTGACTAATATGATGATTGTTACCCTATGACCTGATTTCATTCAGCATTTTAAAAAGAAATAGAATCATAGAATATCAGGGTTGGAAGGGACCTCAGGGGGTCATCTAGTCCAACCCCCTGCTCAATGCAAGACCAATCCCCAATTTTTGCCCCAGATCCCTAAGTGGCCCTCTCAAGGATTGAACTCACAACCACCATGGGTTTAGCAGGCCAATGCTCAAACCACTGAGCTATCCCTCCCTCCTTTGTAGCTGAACTACACCAGTTTAAATATTACCTCTGAGCCTTTAGTAAAAAAGTCTATGAAAAAGTTATATGGATTTTTATCAAGGGTCTAACTGAATATTTAAGAATTCTGCGATTGATACATACAAATTTCTACTAGAAAAACTAGAACAAGCTGCCAGGCAAGTAGTCTGGTCTATCAGCTTAAAACCATCTGCTTAATAAAGTTTGTAATTCCATATTAAAGCTCTTACAATTTACTGAATAAAAATGACACTTGAAAATGTTACCCTAATTTAACAACATGACTTAGGAGCCTTAGTCTCATTGAAAGTCAAGGAGAACGTCACACATATTTCATCAGCCTGGTCTGCAAAGGTGCTGACTGCTTCCAACTCCCTCTGAAAATCAGTCTGCTATATCTATACCGCTCTCTCTAGACAAACACACACACACAGTTTGCATATACACACGATCATATATGATACACAGACATATATGACGCTCACTCATAAAAATCAGTCCTAATCGCACAAGAGTACAAAACGGTTATGAAACAAAAAAGACTGACCTTACTTTCTATCCTGTCCTGTATTTCTAGGGCTTCTGATTTTAGCTTTTCACTGATAAACACTGCTATAACACCCCATTACAAAAATAAATAAAGTTATGTTTACCCAATAAACAGCAGAAAAATACTGGAAATGGTTACTTGTATCTAAGGGCTTGTCTACACACAGCACTAATGCGCATTCCAGGGCGTATGATTTCTAAAGCACACTAATGTGTTGCGCATAATTAGTCCCCGTTGACCCTGCTAGTGTGCACTAAAGTGTCCCTAGTGTGCTTTAATAGAACGCGGTTTGAATGTGACAAAGAGCATACGCTTTACAGTGTGCTCTACTGTCATGACTAACACACACGCTCCCTGCACTAGCGTGTACAAAGAGAAAGCCCTGAAAACGCCTCTGGATTGCTCGACATCTGCATAAAAACTCAAAAAGTGTTAAACACACACCCCCATCCCCAAAATGAAATTAATAAATCCTGAAGAACTGCAGCCCGGCTTATAAAGCGAGTTCCCACACACAGGTATACACATCTACACGCCGCACACACGCCTCCCCCGCCACACAGGCCCCCCCGGGCTGCAGACAGGGAGCCAGCCGCTGCCTTTCCCCTCCTTACCGGGCTGAGCGCTGGTGCTCACAGCTGCTGCTGCCCTAGCTGTCTCTGCCTTGCTGGCCACCAACCCAGCCACTTTATAACCGAGAAGCCCAAGCCCAAGCCCAAGCCCTGCCCCTACAGCAAGGCCTGGAATCGCCTCTTGCGTAAGAACCACCGAGCTCTGATGAATCATCAAGCTGCCGGCTCCGGGCAGCTGCTGAACAGCTCCAGCCAGACCCAGCCTCTGCCGGCTGCTGGTTCCTCTCCGGCCAGGGTGACAGCCACGTAGCCGCCTTCTGAAAATCCCCCCTGCGCCAGGCGCAGCGCCCCGGCTGCGCTGCGCGGAGCCGCGAGACGCCAGCTCTCTCCCCGCGAGGGCTCCGGCCCGGCTCGGTCTCCAGCTGCCGCCGGCTCGCCGCGCCAGGGCGCAAAGCAGAGGTGGGGCAGCACCGGGACACGTGTCCCTTACCTGGAAGCCGCTGCACCGCCCTTGTCTGGGGAAAGGCACAAGAGGGCAGTGCTGCTTGCCACCCAGCAGAGGGGACGGGGCCCCCCAGTGAGGTCCGCAATACCGGGGGACCACCCGTGTATAAGGCAGTCCCCCATTTAGAGCCCCCTGGAAACTCCCAGCGGGAAGGGGGCTCTAAATCGCACTAGACAGCGCCAGAAGGGGTGTCACTTCCCCCTTTTCAGCCTGTCCCTGCTGCGGGGCTTGGGACTGTATTTAACTGCAGGTGAAAGTGCCTGGGAGCTCAGCACTTGCCGAAAATCAGGCCTGTTTAAGGTGTCGCCGCTTGAAGCACCCAGAATCATTAAAAAAAAGAAAAGGAGGACTTGGGGCACCTTAGAGACTAACACATTTATTTGAGCATAAGCTTTCGTGAGCTACAGCTCACTAGCTCACGAAAGCTTATTCTCAAATACATTTGTTAGTCTCTAAGGTGCCACAAGTCCTCCTTTTCTTTTTGCGAATACAGACTAACATGGCTGCTACTCTGAAACCAGAATCATTAGGCACTTTCGAAAACCAGGACTTCTCTCTTTCCCTGGGGGTCTGGACCTGTTCCCATTGAAGTCAATGGCAAAACTCCTGCCAGAGCAGGACCGGATCCAAACTATACAGCACTGAGCGCACACAGTTAAGAGACATCCAGAAAGCCTCCTAACATCACCTATCTGCTTCCTTTTTATGTGAATACTTCCATCTTTTACCAAAAAAATGTTACTCAAAAGCTTGGCTCCACTTTCCCATTCACACTAGGGCATGGGTTAGAATTTTCTAACAATAATTAATCACCATGTCCAGGCACTTTTGTATGCACTGTATTTGAATCAAAACAGTGTGCATGCACGCACGTGTGTATTTGCCTTGAATTTTTGTCCAGGAAGCAAATGAGATCTGAAGTTTTGCACATGCACCGTCTGCACTCTCTCGTTTGACTATTACACATTTTACCCGGACACATCAGTAACTGATTTACCGGGGGAAGGCAGGGAAATTCCCCCCTACACATTCTCTTCCCTAGCTGTAAATATTCAATAACTTCCTAGTCAGGGAATGTTTTTGTCACTTATATATTTGTTGCATACATCATTCATAGCTAAATATGCCCCACTCCCCAATGTCATAAGATCCCCGCACAGTATCATAGGCCACAAAGACCATTGCCATGGTCATTACTAGGGGATGGTGAGGAATCTTGCAGAGAAAAACTACCCCAGACACTCCATAGAGTTTCACTTTGTAAGTTGCCACTGCATTGTCCCCCTCCATAGATCTAGCAAACTGCTCCTCAGGTCAAAACTCACAGGAGCAGGGACCAAGCGTTCTCAGACCCTGGCCACAACTATTCATTCCCCTCATATAAGAGCCATGATTGACCACTAGACTGACCACCTTCAAACATAATGGTAAAGCGCTTATTTGCCTTGGCTTTTCTATAGTAACTGAACCTTCCCTAAAAAAAAGAGGAGTACTTGTGGCACCTTAGTGACTAACAAATTTATCTGAGCATAAGCTTTCGTGAGCTACAGCTCACTTCATCGGATGCAGTCAGTGGAAAATACTGAATGCATCCGATGAAGTGAGCTGTAGTTCACGAAAGCTTATGCTCAAATAACTTGGTTAGTCTCTAAGGTGCCACAAGTACTTTTTTTTTTTCTTTTTGCGAATATAGACTAACATGGCTGCTACTCTGAAACCTGAACCTTCCCTAGGTGTCCAATGTAAGGAGAGAAAGTCAACATGTAAATACTATAGTGATGTTCCTTAACCAGAAGCTATAGATCCCAAGGATCCATGGGGAAAGCAGATAACCACACTGATCCACAGCCATCCCAATGGATAGATCTCTCCTCTGCCCTGCAGTCTAGGAAACCTTCCCACATAAGGGTTCATCGGCTAATCCTCTCTGGCCTGCACATGATCCCTCTCTAAGTGTTGGGGGCGGGGGGCGTGCAAAGCAGAATGCCCGACTCTGGTCCTGTGAGAACCGATGCCCCATGTCTAATTCTCATCAGAAATCCTCAGAGCAGCTGCTTCTCATTTCTGACCCATGCTACCCTAACCACCCCTCACAATCCAGCCAAATCCTGTGGTACATCTGCAGACAGCCTCTGTGCGCTCCAAGGCAATGAATGTGCTCCAGAGCCCACTGCTCTTTCTCGTGCCCCCCTTTACTTACAAGTACTTCTGTCTCCCCTTTGCTAGCACAGGTGGAAGGAGCATGAGCTGAGTTACTCCAGACTGCAGGCACTATCATCAGCACTTCACTCTAGGGGCAGAACTGCTCCCCTACCAAGTGGATATCTTGCCTCTAATCTCCTTATACTCTGACCCCTTCCCCCCAAACAATTGTATCTTGTGTTAGAGAGTGAGAGAAGCAGGGCAGAAATTGATAGCACTGTGTTAGTTGGAGAACAGGAAACTCATGGTACTTTTTTCCATTTCCTTCCAACAAACAGGAGAAAAGAAAATGTGGTATGTACAAAGCCACTCTGCATTGAGCTTGGGGAGTCGTCCGTGGAATTTTTTTCCCCTTTTGGTTTTGCAATTGCTGATCACGGACATATAATTGTTGTTATATGTGTTGCATATGTGTTGTCAAACACAAGCATAGAACCTCTTCATTTAATTTGTACTATGTAAACCATTCAGGATTGTGCCACAAATTCAACTTTAAGGTGTTTAACACTGAAAAATGATCATGCAGAATGGCACCTGCTTACTCTGCCAATCAGCTGCTGACCTTTTACTTAGTTTTTACTACTTTTTATTGTTGTTAGCTCTGCAGAGCCGATGCAGCATGGGAGAGGGAGCTGAATTCTATTCAGATTTGCACATAAACAGGATTGTTAACTAAACGCCTATTGCAGACGACGACTAGTGATGCACAAGCCAGAAAGAATGAAGCTTAAGTGGCCAGGGCTGGCATGCTTAGACCCAAAAAATTCCTTTTTTACATGCAAACTGGACAGATTTATCTAACCATCACCGAGACAATACACAGAAAACGTCGTGTTGCCATTTTTAGACATTTTTCAAAATAAGACTCCACTTTACAGGCTCAAAGCTCTATTTCTTATTAAAACTCCCCTACGTAGGTTCTAATCACCACAGTACCTCAGTATCTTCCATTAGTGTGTATTAAGCAACATGACTAACTTCTGTCGCATGTTTGTTCTCTCATCCTCTTCCCAGTGTGAGAAGCATGTGCAGCGGAGTGCCTTGTTTTGGTAGGGTCTCGGCTTTCTTTAATAAATATTCATATTGCTGTGGATTCAGGTTACAGAAGGCAGGTCAAATAAATGCACTTTGCACTTGGAGCGGAAGGAAGTGAGGTGATGGGTTCACGAAGAACATTGCCCAAATAAAGATTGCAGGGTCAGACACCTAATGTCCAAATCACTCAACATCCATAATATTGATAATTTAACACAGGTGCAACATTAATGTAACATTCTACATATACAGTTCTATGCCTAAGTGTGCATGCTCTCACTGTATATTTTATTTCCATAAACACACACAATATATACAGTAAAAAGAAAAGGAGGACTTGTGGCACCTTAGAGACTAACAAATTTATTTGAGCATAAGCTTTCGTGAGCTACAGCTCACTTCATCGGATGCATTCTGTAGCTCATGAAAGCTTATGCTCAAATAAATTTGTTAGTCTCTAAGGTGCCACAAGTCCTCCTTTTCTTTTTGTGAATACAGACTAACACGGCTGCTACTCTGAAATATATACTGTGTATGCACTGCATATGTTACTGGATAGCCTCTCTTCTGATCACCTTTAAAAAAATACGTGTGGTGTAAACATCCTGCACACCCAGACAATGGAGTAATGAATGCAAATACTGCAAGTGGCCAGGAGTACCCCCCAGAGGAAGAGGCAGTGTTTCCCATCCGAACAGCTCCCCCAGTTACAAGCATTCAACAACCTTCAAAGGCAAGTCCTGTACCACGTGTTTTGAAAAGCAAATGCAAAACCTCTTATCAAAAGAAAACAAAAAGCAAAGCAGAATCACACATGGGGGAAGGAAGTTGGAATTTCCTCCCAAAGAACCAGCCATTGTATGAGTATCCTGCATGCGGCTAGAATTAAGCAGGACCTGCACCGAGCATTTCTTCTTTGACTGAGCAGGTGGGGTAATCTTTAGTTGGAAACACAAAACTGTCATACCTCCAACTCTAGGTCAGTATTGGCTCTGCTCCCGTTCTGAAAGGTGAATCCACATTTGAATCTTTGTTCTTACAGCCACTGGACCTGTCAAAGATCAATTTCATCATTTTACCAGAATTTGAAAAAGGATTGGACATTTGAATGGAAGTCGGAGAGGATTAAAACTATAACCCAGTGTTTGGAAGGGATAGAAGCCTTCAGGGCATAAACCAACCTTTAAGGATGGGGTTAAATTGTAACTATCCTTGAACTGGTTATTTTATGTGACTACTTCAGGGTTTTTTGTACATTCCCTCTAACACACCTGATTCTGGCCACTGTCAGAGAGCCGATACTGTACTAGATGGAAACGAGATCTAGTCTGGTCTGGCAATTCCTACCATATGATAGAGAAGTAACAAGCTGACCTTTACAGATCCATATTCCAAATGGGGTTTTAGCTTTATTGCTGTTATTTTTAGGAAGCAAGATCTGGATAATATTAACCTGGATGATTTGCAACCTCATTCAATTCAGTCACTGTCAGCAGGGGACTGGTAGGCGTTTGCTTCCTCAATATGCACTTATCTAAATCATTTTATTAAAACTAAATTATAGATGTATATATAGAAGGCAGACAAGCTACAACTGTCAAATAGTTTTAAAAGTAGCAGCAATTACCCTGAGAAAACAGGGATTTGAGAGGAATACTGTGAATATCTGGTTGCCTGTTAGTTTCTGTGCAGCTTTGACACACTTTATTCTCTGGTAACCAAAAGGCTAAATAATTTCTATCAACATATAATGGATTTTCACAGCTTGTTATTACTGTTAGCTACCCATTCACTGAGGGCATTTCCAAGAAGTTGCAAGGATCATGTGTAAACATTTGCAAATCTTTGAACAGGCTGAAATGGTAAACAGTCATATACTAACGCTGTTGAATGGTTAAACAAGTGCAAGCGTTTATCTGGAAGATTTTCTTGATTTCCCACTATTTCAGATGAAAAATAGATCTGCATTAACATCCTTTCCTGCAGTATGCATGCATGCATCCGATGAAGTGAGCTGTAGCTCATGAAAGCTTATGCTCAAACAAATTTGTTAGTCTCTAAGGTGCCACAAGTCCTCCTGTTCTTTTCTTGCAGTATGTGTATCAAGCAGCAGTTTAAACAGCACAGTCATCTGCCTGGTGCACCACGGATGTCCAGATGTTCCATTTAAAATTGACACTTCGATAGCAGCCTTGTAGGGCTGACCAGTGAGTGACTTCTGGCCCCGCAGCCAAACCCAAAGTATTATAGTTAATTTTTGTTTTATGATTGTAGTGCTCATTAGAGGTGCCACACTAGTAGTTCACTACTAGAGAGTGAAATTCGGTATCCATGGAACAGCAGCAGCTTCCCCACCCACCTCACCTCCGACCTTTAAGAAGGTAAGAATACAGTCAATTACTTCAACCCAATTATTTTTGTGCTCTAAACTGTGTTAATTCAGAACCCAGCTAGAGACCCATCTATTGGTAAGATCACAGGACTGAACCCACAATAATCATCATTTCACAAATGACCACTCTACATTCCTCAAACTATCCCTTCCCCAAATGCTTGTGATATATATTGAGATTTACAGTTGGCCCAGAAGGTTAATAAATCCAGGGTCTCCAAATGTCTTCTTAAGATCCATCCACCCATCTCTCCTGCCCTCCAAGATATCCACACAGAAGAACGTGAAATGAAGATGTTCTAGTTTGGGGGTTTACATTTTTGGGATGCATGAGAAAACAGCAAGGTCACTCACCTGGTTATCTTCCCACAAACTTTACTGAACAATTTTCTATTTCTGTTACCTGAATAATTATAATTTCCACCCACCAGACTGTGAAACCCACTAATCAAAAATAAGACAAAGTAAAAGATAGCTGCATGAGTTTGCAGCAGTTAAAGCTCCCTTAAATAAATACAGGTGAAGTTATCATTTCTTTACTATATGAAGTAGTCCAAAATTATACTCTTCAGTGAAAACCCATGTACTATCCTGTACTACAACTTCCCTCTAGCGGTGAAAGGAGCAAGGTGCAGTTCTTTTAAATGACAAAGGAACTTAATGAAGTTTTTCCACACAACCAGAATCACAGAATGCACATTGCAGTGCACTGAAACATTCCACTGCCTCAAAGAGAGTTTCATTATAATAGAATCCATTATGATTCTGCTCTATTCTTAAACTTTACATGCCACAGGTTGCACAGGCCTAACACAAGCAGTATTAAGGTGTGAAATTATCATCAAAAATCAATGGCTGGAACTGAACCATCAGGAGTGGTTGTGACACTTGATTCATGTGATGATCTCAGATGACTTACAAAGATGCTACAGGAGTGCAAAGTATTAATCTAAGCTGCTTTTCACTGAATATTTTTGACTTCCATGAAGTCATGATGACTGATATTTTTTGCTAAAAAAGGCAAAAGGGGGACTCATGATTAGAAAAAGTATTTAGGTTGCAACTGATGTCATGTGAATCTACTACAAAGAAAATATCACCACTAAAAATATTTCATTATATTTAATGTGTGGCAACACCATGTCTGGGATGCCTGGTTTCCTCCACACCTATTCCTGTTTAATCACTACACCATTGTATTATAGTCTCTCCCTCCCTAACCAGATGATAGCTTTGTGGTATCATCCGTCACAAGACCCTGGGAGCTTTAAAGAGGCAGGAGTTTGTTGCCGGTCGTGTTTCAGCCCTAGTGCCTTTCCAATATTACTATTTGCTAAATATCTTTCCTCTTGGTTTTCCTGCGTAAGGATAAGCTTCCAGGTTGAAACCTCATTTAATTATTTCCCATCCATGTTTATAACGACTACATCCCTTTGCATTATTTGTCCCTGCTGATGTCTCCCACACCTAGTTTAGTATCAGCAGTACATCAGCAGAACTGATAAAAAGGTTTTTAAAAAAAAATTGGGAAAAAATAAAATGTGTGTGTATCTGGCTGAAGTCCTCAATCATCTGAGACCACTTTCCAAAAAACAAAGGGGAAAAAGTGACATCTAGGTACTCAGAAAAGCCAGAGACAGCAAAAATAAACTAATATGCTAACTGCAAGGTGCTGGTAAATTTAAATGTACAGTAAAATACGTCCACATATTAGGACATATTGAAATCTGGGAGAATATATTCCAGCACAAGATTATCCTCAGATCTATCTAAATCCTCATCTTTCAACTTCCCCTTCTAATTATTCAGTCAGGTAGTAAGGAAAAGCTTTTGTATCATCATCACTGAAAAACAACCCACCCCCCCACACCTTCTTCCAGTCTGAGCTTATTAGGAAAAAAACACAGAAGCAGTTAAAACCAATAGATGTGAATTCAAATCTGAGCACACATACATACCCACAATTCCACATTTTGACACACTAAGTCACATACCACACATGCACAACTAAGTTGTTTATAACTGAAGGTTCTTCAAATTTGTCAAAGGCACTTTCCTAATCGTGGATAAAATCCACAGCAAGTGTGAAATTTCAAAAATGGCAGTTTTGAGTTTTCAAAATGAGAAAAAAAGACCCTCTCAAATTTCTCAGAATATCACTCACCTTTCATTTTTGAATATATTGAAAATGGACAAAGGGAATTTTACCAAACTTTCCACCCAAAATCCACCTTTAGGCTAAGCAAAAGCAAATCAAACTTACCAAAAGGGTAAGTCCATGCTCCCCCCCCCGCTCCCTTCCCCACAATTGCCGCCCAAATTCTAAGCATCTGAAAGTCATATGTATTTGTCACTGATTCATAGACTCTAAATCCAGAAAGGGCCATTGCGATTATCTTGACCTCTTGCATAGCACAGGCCACAGGGACTTTCCCCAAAATATTTCCTAGAACTGATGATCTTTTAGAAAAACATCCAGTCTTGATTTAAAAATTGTCAGTGATGGAGAATCCATCGCAACACTCGGTCCATTGGCCAGTGGTTAATTACCCTCCAATAAAATGCTTTATTTCCAGTCTGAATTTGCCAAGTTTCAACTTCCAGCCATTATATCATGTTATACAAGTTGACAACTGAAAACACAAGAGTGACAAAAAATTATCAAAGGATTGTTGCAAAAATATCAGAGTATTTAAAATCATATAGCAAAATGACTTCTATTTACTTCCACTTTAGATTCCACTTGGATTCAACGCCCACCTCTTCTAGACACAGTGAAAAACAAAAAGCAATGTACAATACACTCAGGATGTGCAAACTGGTTCATTTTTACTTAGTTTATTTTAGATTTTCCACTGAAGATTTAAAATTGATACAATTGCTTAAATTAGCAAAACATGAATACCCCCAGTCAGAGAGTGAAAATATCAGTGTTTCTCTTTTCCAACTTGATGGAGTTTAAAATCAGTTTGTACGTTCACTTTGAAAGAACATGAATAGTTCTTTCACTCTCCCTGCTACACTTCTGAAAACACAAGTATGAAACCGTACAGACACAACAGGAGTGTGCAAGTGCCTCAGAAGAAACCGAATCATCTTTGGAAGCATGCTCAGTGCAACACTCAGCACTTATAGCATATAGGAAACAGGCTTCTGATTGGCAGGGAAGGCCTAAATGAGCACAAGATGAGTTTGGTCTGTACTACCAGTGATGCACAGTAAAAACTATTGGATTTTTAAAAAGGCTTTCACCACCTTACAGCTCTGAAATCCCTAGCTGCAACAGCTTCTGTAAGTCACCAAAGGAAAACGGTATTCCTGGAAAAGGGGATTCGGGGCACTACTGCTGCTGGGAAATTTTCCAGGACTGAGTAAATATTTGAGAGAAGGCAATTACTAAAAACCTCCTCCAGGCTGTCAAAGTTCAATCTAAAAGGACCATATTGGCACAAGAATCTGCTGATTCAAACACATAAGAAATGCAGATCCCCATTTCGTTACAATTCTAAGGACAATGTTTGCTTCTTTCCCCTCTTGCGGAAAGAGAAGTGGGAAGCGAGGTCTTTGGGGTTTGATGAGTTTTGCCAAGGAGAGGAATGATGCTGCGAGAAGCTGAGATCAAGGGTCCGTAAAGGAATGTGCACCCTGCTTCTTTTTCCAATCTCTTTTTCTGCTGGCTCTTTAACCAGTGCTGACGCAATGTACTTGCCCCTTGTCAGGGAGGTTATGGCAGGAAAAAAACCTGGGCTAAATGCTTCCTCTTGGTAGTAGCTTGGCATTCTGGGCACCTTTTAGCAATCTGGGAAGACAGATGAACAAAACACACAGATTACAAACATTACATTTCCTTTCAAATGTCTGCATAGAGTAGATCTGCAAAGGAGGAAGTCTACAGAATAGCAGTCTCAATACAAACATCAGTCATGCCCACCATTTGCCAGTCCCCAACAATTATAATTATTACAAACATACTCAACATGTAACCATTTAACTGGTTGTGACACAAGAAAGAAAAGGAAAACTCTTCTAATGAAGTAGCAATTCACGTTGAGCAAATAACCAATTTTTCTGTTCATGAGCTGAACCAAAAACAAAACAAAACAAAAACCCCTGAAAAAATTTAGTTCGGCTCAAACTGAAAACTGATGTTTTTTCCCCCCCGCACAGAAACAAAACATTTACCCTGACCTGAAATTTTTTTTTTTTCAGTTTGTTGTTTCAGGTCATTTGAGTGTTTTTCCCTTTTTAATTAGCTAAATTTCTAAATGAAACATCTTTAAAAAATGAGATGTCAAACTGTTTAACTTAAAATGATGAAAACAAAATGTTTTGACTTTTACAGTTGTACCCCCTTTTTTTCAGGCAAAACTATCCACTAAATTTGACCCAAATTTTCCAATAATTTTGAGAACTTTAAGAATGCACTCCTTAGCAAATTAGCCATCAAAAAAATTCTGCCCAATTCTCATAGCAACTCACCCCACAGGAATGGTTTCTGTAAAATCAATTCCAATTGTGCAATTACTAAAATAAAGGGGGGGAAATGCAGAATATGCAACAGCTGTTGCAAAAGCATACAAATATTTGGTCCTTCGAAAAACCAAATGAGATAGTAGCTGAACTTCTTGAGTTCCCACTTCCTCTTGTACAATTCAAGCACAGAATAGGGGAAGTGACCTATTTGAGACACAAGGCAACCCATGATGTTTATGGCCATGGCCAAGTTGTGGTGGCAAGACAAGATGTAACTGTTAGCTAATTGTGGCTATGTGAAATAAGTGGATTTTTAACAGTGGGATAGCTAACGCATGTTAGTTACCTACTGTAAAAAACACCTTTTTTTGGGTCCATGAAGATAAAGCCTGTGAGATGAAAACCTCTCTGCTGTGAAGGTTACAGCCTGTTGGTTTCACTGCTTCTAATGTGAAACAGTTCTAGCCTTTATGAACTTGATCCCGTGGGATTCCTTATTATGTCCCTAGTTAACAGAGCTAGTTTTTTTTCCACACTGAGGGAAGGGTGACCTCCAAAACCTTCTTGCGGACTTTCATCTTTGAACAGAGAGTAACAGCCTAGAATCAAATTTTCCAATTCCTCCTAGGAACTCCGGGATGAAGGCTATTGGCCAAGAAAAAAATGCTTTAAATATTTTAAAAGTGAGATTGTCTGAAGTAAATTTAGTCCTTGTGGAGGCTATATTGACAGCCTTGGAGATTGCTACATACTCAAAGAACAGATGCAGCATGAGCAGTAGCAGTTCAAGGTCTCCCAGTATAGAAGTTAGTCAGTCCTCATAATAGAAGCTAGATTGCAGCAGAGTGGCTTAATGCTCTAGCCTTTTGATTCTGGAAACATGGGTTCAAAGGCTACAAATGGATAGAAGCTTGGCTGTCTCAATCTAATCCCCAGGAGACATCCATTTGTAAGCATGCTTCGATATCCTTAAATGGAAGGCACTGTATACGTGCAAAGTATTATGATAGTCTGCCCATATTACAGGCCCACTGTGCAAGGTAGAACAATGGATAGTTTCTGCTCAGGAATGACATGCACAAATGCTGCAAATCAGGACTGAGGCACACAGAGGTACGTGGAAAGAACTGCGTCTACCTGTTCATTGTATACCAGCACATTTAAGACCATCCATTTCACAAAACATTTAAAGACAAAGCCCTACAGTATACATCATGTGCATGATGCTCAGCTTGCCAAATGGGTCTTGAAAGAATTCACTGGAGATATCTTTCCCAAACTGCTCTTCTTGGTGCATGCCCTCTGGATTGAACATCCTCCTGTGCTGAAAGTTCCAATGATTGACCAGCATTCTTCCCACGCCTTTAAGTGGTCTTACCATAATAATGACTGGGAAAGGATTTAAGATTAGGGTAAAGAGAAGTCATTGTGTGCTGTATGATGGTTTGTTAGTCACTTCCTCATTAAATGTAGTAAGCTTGAACCAATTATTTAGAATGAGTAACTTGTAGTAAAGAAACAAAGTTTAGTCTACAAGTCACCAGTTTGAATCCAGACTAGGTCACTAGTGATCAAATGTTACTACCATCTGATGGCAGTTTGGGGACCCAGAGGAAATAAGTGGTCAGTGGCTGTTCATTTCCTTCTGGTGAGACATCTGTCACAAAACAAATCACCCCTGGGAATGAAGTTGGATCAAGGTTTGAACAAGAATGAGACGCTGCTTCTCCTCCTCCAGGCTCTAGAGAAAGATGGGGAAATTTAGAGACTAACCAATTTATTTGAGCATAAGCTTTCGTGAGCTACAGCTCACTTCATCGGATGCATACTGTGGAAAGTGTAGAAGATCTTATTATATACACACAAAGCATGAAAAAATACCTCCTCCCACCCCACTCTCCTGCTGGTAATAGCTTATCTAAAGTGATCACTCTCCTTACAATGTGTATGATAATCAAGTTGGGCCATTTCCAGCACAAATCCAGGTTTTCTCAACCCCCCCCCCCCACACACACACACAAAAACTCACTCTCCTGCTGGTAATAGCTTATCTAAAGTGACCACTCTCCTTACAATGTGTATGATAATCAAGGTGGGCCATTTCCAACACAAATCCAGGTTTTCTCACCCCCCCCCCCACACAAACTCACTCTCCTGCTTGTAATAGCTTATCCAAAGTGACCACTCTCCTTACATTGTGTATGATAATCAAGGTGGGCCATTTCCAGCACAAATCCAGGGTTTAACAAGAATGTCTGGGGTGGGGGGCGGGGTGGGTAGGAAAAAACAAGGGGAAATAGGCTACCTTGCATAATGACTAAGCCACTCCCAGTCTCTATTCAAGCCTAAGTTAATTGTATCCAATTTGCAAATGAATTCCAATTCAACAGTTTCTCGCTGGAGTCTGGATTTGAAGTTTTTTTGTTGTAAAATAGCGACTTTCATGTCTGTAATCGCGTGACCAGAGAGATTGAAGTGTTCTCCGACTGGTTTATGAATGTTATAATTCTTGACATCTGATTTGTGTCCATTTACTCTTTTATGTAGAGACTGTCCAGTTTGACCAATGTACATGGCAGAGGGGCATTGCTGGCACATGATGGCATATATCACATTGGTGGATGTGCAGGTGAACGAGCCTCTGATAGTGTGGCTGATGTTATTAGGCCCTGTGATGGTGTCCCCTGAATAGATATGTGGGCACAGATGGCAACGGGCTTTGTTGCAAGGATAGGTTCCTGGGTTAGTGGTTCTGTTGTGTGGTATGTGGTTGCTGGTGAGTATTTGCTTCAGGTTGGGGGGCTGTCTGTAGGCAAGGACTGGCCTGTCTACCTCACCCCCCCCCCCCCAGATGTTCTTGTTAAACCCTGGATTTGTGCTGGAAATGGCCCACCTTGATTATCATACACAATGTAAGGAGAGTGGTCACTTTGGATAAGCTATTACCAGCAGGAGAGTGAGTTTGTGTGTGTGGGGGGGGGAGGTGAGAAAACCTGGATTTATGTTGGAAATGGCCCACCTTGATTATCATACACATTGTAAGGAGAGTGGTCACTTTAGATAAGCTATTACCAGCAGGAGAGTGAGTTTGTGTGTGGGGGGGGTTGAGAAAACCTGGATTTGTGCTGGAAATGGCCCAACCTGATTATCATACACATTGTAAGGAGAGTGATCACTTTAGATAAGCTATTACCAGCAGGAGAGTGGGGTGGGAGGAGGTATTTTTTCATGCTTTGTGTGTATATAATAAGATCTTCTACACTTTCCACAGTATGCATCTGATGAAGTGAGCTGTAGCTCACGAAAGCTTATGCTCAAATAAATTGGTTAGTCTCTAAGGTGTCACAAGTACTCCTTTTCTTTTTGCGAATACAGACTAACACGGCTGTTACTCTGAAACATGGGGAAATTTGTTTCCCCTCTCACACCTTTCATGTCCCACAATATTAACACTTGGTTTCCCCCTCTTTACTAGGTGACTGGATGCAGAACAGATCTTTTATCCTGTCTCTTGGGTCAGAGAACCTGCCCCACACCAGGCCTTTCAAAGAATGACAGCTTCCAAAACTGCAAGATACTCAGCTTCTCATGAACCAAACTATACCAGACCCATGCCACAAAGTAAGCCAACACATGGTTGTTCCAGAGCTTTCAACTCTGGCAACAGGCCTGAAACCACTGCAGCTCAGAGCGTGCCTCCCAGCATGGGCCAACAGACTTGTGCTACCTTCACTCAAGCTCACCTGCTTCAAATAGCAGTGTGGATGTTGCGGCATGGGAGGTGGCTTTGGTGAGCCATTCAAGTCCAAGCCCATCCAACCCCCTGGATCTGCACGTAGGGGAGTAGCCAAAACTGCTGCCCAGACGGCAACATCCACACTGCTACTTTTAGCAAGCTAGTGCAAATCTGTCTACCCAGGCTGGAAGGCACATTCCCTGCTGCAGTGCATACATACCCTGGATCACTGGTCACAGGTTCCTGAAGGGAGGAAACGCAGGTGCTCGAAAACCAGTTGGTCCTACAGGATAAGTGGCTGGTATATGCAGGGTAGTGTAGACAGATCCTAGTCTGAGTGGAAGAATCACATTTCCTCCATGAAACAGGGCAAGAGACCCAAGACCTGTGCTGTGCGCATTCAAAGAAACAAGAAGGGGGAGGTCTGCATTCAAAGAAACAAGAAGAGGTTTGCTCCTAATTTGGGTTAGTTAATCCACATTAACTGAATTGGGTTAAAATAGCTATGAAGACACAGCAATTCTACTTTTAACTTGAGTTAGCAGCATGAGTTAAAGCCTATAGGGGAGCCTATGGTTGAACTCAATCTGCTAATGTGAGTTAAAAAAACGAGTTGTCATGTCTTCCCTGCTATTTTAACTAGACTTAACTAATGCAGATAAGTAACCAGAATTAAGAACACCCTTTCCTCCCCTCAGTGAATACATGTCCTCTGGTAACAGAAGTGCAGATAGCACTTCATCCATGACAGGTTGGTTGTAACTACTCTCCATACAACAAGGGTGTGCCATTTCATCTCTACAGGCTGCCGAGAATTATGGCAGAAGGATGGAAGGTTCATTTGCTTGTGAGCCAAGAAAAAACTAAACTAATATTTGGAATTAAGGTATTGTTCAGTCCTAAGAACCATCACCTCATCCTGATGAAAAATACAGTATGGTGCAGTACTGTGGCTCCCCGCCCCCTCAAAAAAAAAAAAAAAAAAAAAAAAACTCCCTAGCCTGACATAACAGCAATTAGGAAAGAGTTTACAAGTGAAAAATCACAGGGAGTCTTTCCTCAGAGGTTCAAGGGAAGGATTCATAAAGGTCTGTAGCAAACAGGAAACAAACTTTTGGATTTTTCAGCTCTTAGGAATCTAGTGATATGATGCTGTTTTGTAATCAGCCTGGGCCTTCAGCAGCAGAGACTAAGAAAGCACATACCAGCAGGTTGCTGGCCTCAACAGCTTTCTCCATTGAGAAGGGCCAGATGAGCAAGCTGTCCAGAAACAGGCAGAGAGGTATTCCTGTTTCTTGGACAGCTGACACTAGGACCTCAGTAAAGATCCATGACAAGGTCAACAAATTGAAAGGAAGGGACTTATACTCAAAGTGTCTCTTATAGTGGCAGAAATGCAGACACTTGTAATGACACACTTCACTCCCGTCTCTGCTCTATCAATGACAGAAATTCTGGGGATGCAGAGCTTTTATGACAGACTTAACAGCCTCCATACTTAAGTTTGACTTTTGGGTGAATAAACTGAGTGTTTTGAGATCCAAGATGGCTTGCATGGCCTTGTCCTATTTTGAACCAAAAAGAAACAATCAAATACACTCCATAAGATTGCTTGTTTGATGGAACTGGTTATATAACTCTAATCTGCAGCCGTCGCAAAATGGCCTTTTGGCCTTCTTGTAATTTCCTGGATTCTTTAATGTTGGGAATATCATGCATTTTGGGGAGAAATTCTATTGAACAGCTGTTCTGAATCGATTCTAGAACCCATTTGTCTGAAGATGTCTTTATTATTAATTTAATCTGGATTTTCCACACTTTGTCAATATATTCCAGGGTCGTCTTCCTGATAAATAGTCCCTATGAATCTAAGAAGACCGGTAGGTACAGAAGGACTGCCCGTTTCTGAATGCCTGCTCATAGTCCCTTCTGTACTGCTTCGTGGATGAGAGGGGAGGGATTTCTCTTTCTTCTCTGATGCCTTTCTGACCAACTTGTCTACAGGTTCTCTGATTAACACTCTCATCCTCACCCCTGAGTACATGGAAGCTGTCAAGCCTTTTCATCCTCTCATCTGCCTTTCGGGGCAGAGCCACAGATCTTATTGGGCTACCGTGCTTGAGTCACTGAAGGCACTGCACAGCACAGGAAGTCTAGGACAGTATCTGTTGTGGAGGATGCTACCAAAGAGATACTTTGCAGTAAAGCTTTCATCTTCTTATCCAGGGGGAAGGCATCCATCTCTGCAAGCCAGGATAACTCTGAAGTAGCAGGATGATGCAGTGATGGCAGGAAGGTTGCCTCATGATTGTGCCTTACAGAAGACACTTCAGGAATGAAATAAAACCGGGCAAAGAAAATGTTTAAAATAAGAGTTAAGATGTATGAAAAATCTCTGTCACAAATTAAGTTCCATAGGTTGCCGCTTGCACCTCTCTGGAGGCAGAAAAAATTGGGGAAGGCTCAGATGGGGTGAGGCTTTATGTCTCAACAAGGACAAAAGGTATGGTATGCCTTCAATCACTGCAGCATAGAGATCATGGAGTCAGAGTGGCAAGGCCCTGAGGGAAGCAGAGGACTTCCAAATCCAGGCCTGTCCATCTGGTTCATTAAACCAAAACAAAATTTACTAAAAGTCTGAGAAAATAACGGAAACTAATAAGCAAAGCCAACCTTTAAGAACTGTTCCCAGCATGTTTTGCAGCAAGTAAAGGTACATAACTGGCATTTAAAAGGCACATCATCCTCAGATTTGCATTTAGAGCACTGGAATCTTCCTAAAAATAGCAGTTGAGAGAGAAGGTGCCGGGGTGGGGAAGGAGGGGGGGAGAGAAAGAGAGAAAAGACACTAAATTCCAGTAACTCTGTTTCGGAAGTTCTTACACATTCATGTTTCCAGTGCATTTTGTAGAAAGCAATAGTTGAAGGTGTGTGCACTGTGTTTTATGAGGCCCCTGTATCTTAGAGGTGCAACTCCTGGCCCTATTACACAGTTTCTTCTGTGTGACCTCACTCAATTTTGCTGTGCCTCAATTCCCCATCTATTAAGCTGGGTAATACTACTGACCTCACAGGGTAGGTGTGAGGATAACTGCATTAGTCCTCAGGGGGCACTCATCCTAGGCCACATAAGTACTTAGACAGAATGGACATAGTTGAACAAGAAAACCCAAATTCGATTTTATTCTATATAGGGTTTTATACCACACTCATCACTGCTGCATCTGAATGCTTAAATACACATGAATAACTGTAGTAATAAAAGATGGCTTCATACTGTTCTAAAAAGGGTAAACATAATTTGGATTTCCTACACATTTTTGACCATTCTCTTCTAGAGTTAGAGGGCAAGATCTCCGCCCAATACATCTGCACCTACCACACTCTGGCTCCATATTGAAGGGCAAGACATGCAAACTGCGTGGGTTGGTAGGTGCTCTTATGCTGCTGGATCCTGTCAATGTGTCTGTCTTTTGAGAGCCAGTTTTCCTGTTCTGATTACTGCAGAAGGATAAAATCTTGCTCTGGGTTTTTCTTGGCATTTCACTCTTGAAAGTAGCTGCACATGAATACATATCAAACAGTATATAATGTGGGGTAATCCAGAATACTAGACATAGCTCTTTGTGAAATTTGACCAGCTGACATTTCCAGGAGGGTTTCATTTAGAAGAATGTGATTTCATTTAGAAAAATGTGATTAACTTTTTTTTCTAAATCACATTATTCCATACCACAAGTTTCTGATACTGTATTAACATACATAAAATTATCACTGAAAAAAATGGAGACCCTTCCAATGGAACAACTCTAATGTGGTAGACTCTACCTAAAGACAGTGGACTTTGCTCACATGGAAGGCTTTTGCCTTAATTTTCCCATGAGTCTAGAAGAATTGTTTTGCAGGTGATTGTCTCATTATTTCCTTGTGTTCATCCACTTGTCTTTCTGTACCCACCTGTTCTCTCTTGTCTGATACTTAGATTGCAAGCTCTTTGGGACTGGGGCTGTTATTGTGTTTTGTGTTTGTACAGCACCTAGCATAATGGGGTCCAGATCCATGTCTGGAGTGCTCCTACGTGCTACCACAATAATAAATAATACGATCTAAATGCCAGAAAAGTGTTCATTCCAAACCTGGTGTGTGGCTGACAGCTTTATCCTGAGTTTCACTGTTTTCTGCTTTGGAACATGAATTCTCCAGATTCAGAGGACTCTTGGGCTCCTGCACTTCCAGTTGCAATTTCTTCTTCTCCTCACTGCAGCTCATTCCAGTCAGGTCTTTACACATCTGTCTGAATTGTTCTTTGTGATGAGGACGTACAAACATGTAGAACCCTGCTCAAAATGTTTTAAAAAGTCACACACACATGAAATGAATGGGTTTAGCATAGATTGTGCATTCCTTTTTGGAAAAGGGGAAAGCTCTATGGAGACTGATTCCCACCATCTCCCCAGCACATCTGAAGGTTTGGGGAATGTCTGATCATTTCTTGAAGGGCGATGCTTAATTTTTTTTCTCACTAGAGGATGAGTATTTGCATTGACAGCAGCATCAGCTTGTCTGAAAATTCTGCTTCTACCCTTGAAAGAGACATTAATTCTGTTCTGCCAATGAGCACTGCAGGGTGTTATAGCAAAGTCAAACAAGATCAGTGCCCAAAAAGGTTGTCTCAAGAAGGAATCCTCTTGGTATGTTTTTCACATTGGGAAAAAAATTAGACCGTGAGTACAGAAATTTTAAAAAGTCCCCACTTTGGGTTATTGCCAGGCTTAGACAATTCCTTTGTGGTGCTTCAATTTGAAACTGGCTTGCTCACTAAAAACACTGATACACCATAGTCAAGAATAGAGACACAAAGTGGTTGAGGTAATATCTTTTATTAGACCAACTTCTGTTGGTGAGAGAGAGAAGCTTTCAAGCTCTCTCACCAACAGAAGTTGGTCCAATAAAAATATACTACTCTCACCCACCTTGTCTCTCTAGTATCCTGGGACTGACACAGCTACAACACTGCATATTCAATAGTGTGACATTCAACAGGAAATTCTGACTCATCACATCATGTGGTTCATTTCCATCTTATTCTTCAGCTGCGACAAACCCACGTCTACAGTTAACAGAGTAGGGTAACCTATTTCCCAACACGTAGAGATCGTGACCCACATTGTGGGATTCTGGATGGGATTCTGCGGGACCCAACAGAGCCACATTTAAGCATTTTCTACTCCTGCTAGCTGCTCTCCATCCTTGAGCTGCCTTGCACATCTAGCATCCACTCCTCCCTGAAGAGAATTGCCCATCAAAGGCACTAGGATGTCCACAAGTCAGTAAGAGGGCAGTAATGAAACATTACAGTAGTGGAATTAGAGATCCCTCTTCAAGGTCGTTAGGCCCAACATGTGTGTGTTTTCCTTTTTCTTTATCTGTCTGAAAATCTGTATTATTTAAACTAAATCAAAATCTAATCTCAACTTTTCAGTGCCAGCAGCCTAGGACATAATGAGAAACTCTACAACAACAAACCAGCACATGTGATGGGCAGGAAGCAAAAAATTTTTTGTAAGGAAATAAATGTCAGTTTCAAGATTCTAAAGGTCTATTATAAATAATGGTAAATAAAGAGTGTTAATCATGACAAAATTCCTTAACTGTGTCCATGTAAAGACGTGAGGGGAAAAAAGTGAGTGTGTCTATCCCTAAAAGCTGAATCACCAGAATCACTTGTTCTAAAGAGCAGCCCTTGCAGATAAAAGGAAAATAATGCAATGAAATCATACAAGTGAAAGAAGCACATCTGGAGGAAGTGTGTATAGTTGTGGAAGTATTAACTCAGTTTTAGGTTTCTTCAGGAACTGAGTGTAATCAGAACAAAAGGAAGCAGTGCCCAATTTTATAACTTCAAAATTATCTGGATTTGGCTAACACTTTTATTCAGGAAGTCCCATTTGCCCAGAGTGCTGAACACAGAGAGAAGAGATGCAATGTGTTCCGTCAGTGCTAATAAGTTCAAAAGAAGGATAGAGTTTGCACACCAATTTATGCCAATTAGTGAGAGTTTAGTGTGTACATCTGGGGTGTATGAGGGACAGGACCACAGCACCTACATCTCTTTCTAAAAACAAAAAAAAATCAATAAAAATACTTGCGTTGCAGGAGGTGAAAGTACTCTGGCTTCTCAGTGGTCAGGGCGGCTATCACCAACACCATAGCATCATAGTCATCGGTCTTCTTATATGCTGATAGTGCTGCACAGAAGCGGCTGTAACTGTTTTTGTCCAAAGCATTTTTCAGATCATTAAGATATGTAGCCCTGACTAGCTCATGATGGTCCTGTCTGAGAGAGCGTGATGCCTCTTCAGGGTCCTCCTTAGGGATATGGGTGTGATTTTCTCCTGAGAGAGAACATACATTATCAACGCTTTGGGAAGCACAAACTAGCATTTTTAAGAGAGACATATAGTTTGGATCCTTGTACCCTGCCTGCATATTCTAGGAATCTGTTAAATCAATGGAAAATTAGCAAAAGCTACAACAGCCACAATGTGTGAGATCAGTACTAAAACAAAGCCTTGTGTTTTCCCTTAGGCAGAAAGTAGCAATCTTCCAAATAGCTGTGCTAATAAACAGTGCTGGCATGCCAAGGAAGCAAGAAAAAAAGCCTAATTCATTTAACAAGCATAGGATTTATCCTCATCCAAGAAACAAAGTGAGAAAAAAATAACATTTGCCAAATAGGAAATCATCACAAAAGGGAATAATTATTTCAAAATTTTAAAAACCACAGCACCATATGCAATAGAGAGTACAAACCTGATCAAGGTCAAAGCAGCTAACACCATTCTTTTAACCACATAATGAAGTGTATTTTGTTGCAGTCCAAAGGAGTGCTCTTTGATTGACAGGCCATTGTGCTGTCTACAGAGATAAAGCTGTGGTTTTTATTTCAGCACAATGCCAATTGACAGTTTCAAGTTTTAAGTGGCCACATGTTGACAAATAACTTTTAAAAACTTTTTTTTTTTTTAAACTGCAGAACAAAAATTGAAATGATCTTTGAAAAGGAAGGGACTCAACTCAGTTTCCTGAAGCGGGAGGGCGTGGAAAGAAGTGAATGTAGCTACAGAGCATGGTGGGAATTTTGTAATCAGTATCTTTTTACATCACTACATATCCTGGAATCATCTGACACCCGCCCTCATAAGGAAACATTCTATTTAGGGGGTAACCTAGATAATAGAGAAATGTAGTAACTCTTTTTTTTTTAATACTGGGGACACGTGTATGAAAACTGGAGTTGTTGTTTATTAATGGTTCTTCTATTCCAACTGCTTGTTTTCCCCAAAGCCTCGGAGCCATCAAACATTCCTATAATGTCACAGTGATCTATGAACTCAAGTGAGACTTAATCAGCAGGAGATAACCATATCATGAAAACAATGATCCTGTTCTCATACAAATGTCCCTAAAAATACAGGAGAGAAGGAAATAGGAACCAAGAAAACTAGAATTGCTTCATAAATTAAATTCTTTTAAAGCTTTCCAAGAAATGTCAGCTGCTCTTTGCAGGAAGATGATTACAAAGTCTTGAACTATTCTTTACTCTTTAAAATGCTGTACAATGTTAACATTTAACAGGTATAGTCACTGATTACTGCTAAGGACCACGTTCAGAGGGCAGTTAAAAAGGAGTTTAGTTTGTATGAGCTAAGCTTACAAGTAGTGATAGGAAGAGTTACCCTATTCATTTCTCCAAGAAATTCCCAGCTGATCTCAGGAATAGCACTTTAATCAGATCTACACTGAGCCACTGACGTTCAGAGATAAATGTTGGAGAAAATAAGGCCAGAGGGATAGGTGCAAAAAACACGACGCAACTACATTAATACATTTACTAATCTGCATTTCTGAAAAATATAAGCCTAACTTTTTGCTCTAGGCACATGCTGTGATGCTGAGGCCCACTTGTGGTTAGTACTCTGTGTCAACAGGTCTGGTCAGGCCTGATGTACTCATCACACCTAGCACACTGTTGTTATAATCTGTATCTAAAAGGTGGCATGTTAGATATCATTGGAAAACTAACAACTCACTGATCATTAAAATTCTTGTCTCATGCATGCACAGGGTATGTATGAAAAGTTATGAATAGGTGCTAGAATTATATTCTTAAAAGGTGTTTGGCAAGCAATGCATAAGCACAGTCTGCTTCAGACAAAGAAAGGTGGATTTATCTCAACATACGTATAAGCAATAAACAGAGCCATCCAACTAACAAGGGGAGGAGACTGCTAAAATGCAAGTTGTTCTTTTCCTGCACACCAGTGGGGGAGAAAGAGCATGGAGCTTCTTTCACCACCAGACTCCAATTTACCTTCCTCACAGCCTGAATAAACTCTACTTTGAGGTATAGCCTTCAAAATAATCTATTTTAAAGGTTTACTGGTCTATAAAGATAGGGGTGGGGAACTGAACTGATAAGCAATTGAATCAACTGATTGTATACAATATTATTATATTATAAAAGTTTATAGAGTGAGGTCTTCTAAAAGCTAATGACACTGATGATTAATGTCATCATGAAACATCTGTATTAACACTATAGGAGGAAATATTGATACTTAAATGATATTATGCTTTAAAGCCTGTGACAAAACAGGGAGAAACAGGTTCTCTTCCAGACAGGAAAAAAGGTATCTACCTATCTTCTATCTAAATTAAGCATGGTGCAATCAAATCAATGGAAGCCCTATTTCCATGCAGGGGGATGGGAAGCCCACAAGAAGGGAAGAACAGCATGAGGTTATCCTGCCTCTTGAAACAAGGTAATTGAACTTTGGAAGACAGAAGAGAAGGTTACTCCGTGTAGTAACGGAGGTTCTTCAAGATGGTTTTTACTGTTGGTGCTCTATTTTAGGTGAATCTACGTGCCTGCACTTGTAATCAGAGGTTTTCAGTAGCAGCACCAGATTGAGGTCTCATAATGGAATGGGGGCTCGTATTACAGGGTAAAGGTTGCGAAGAGCCTTGAGAAAGTGTTTAGTGGTTGGGTGGGAGAAGATGGAGAACCTGTCCTCTTTATGGTGGAATGCCGTGATTGCCTCTCACAGAGAGACCCGATCTGTTAAGTTCCAGTATATAGTCCAGTACCACTGGTAAAGTGGAGAAAGTTGCCATAATTTGTCTATTTCGGTACCATGTATTGAATCCCTTTCATTTGTGTAGGTAAGCAAGTTGAATAATAGGTGGTCTGCTGTTTAAGAGAATGTCCCTTACCTCCTCTGAACAGGTCATTTCACTGTCTCTGAGCCATGGAACAGCCCTGCCTTCAGGTGGAGCCTTGCCGGTGTGAGTGTTGAATGTTGTTTGTTTATTTGAAGACTTAGAGCCATTGTCTTTAGTGCCTCTTCTCAAGTCAATGCTTTGAGTAAGCAATCATCCAAACCGTGGAATATTATGGACCCCTTGTTGGCAGAGGTGGGCAGTCACTACCATAAGAACTTTTGAAAATAACCATGGAGCAGTGGATAATCTGAAAGGAAGTACTTTGTACCAGTAATTATCTTTTCCCAGAACAAATCTGAGAAACCTCCTGCGTGAAGGATGTATCATTATGTGGAAATGTGTGTCCTGGAGGTCGAGGGCCGAGAACCAGCCCCCTTGTTCTAGTACCGGAATTATCGTTGCTAGCGTGACCATCCTGAATTGTAGGGTCTTCACAAACTTGTTGAATCTTAAATCGAGAATGGGCCTCTATCCTCCAGTTTTTTTCTGGGTTAGAAAATAATGGGAGTAGAAACCCTTCCCTCTGTGTTGTGTTGGTACTGGTTCTACTGCACCCAGGTGTATGAGATGGCTTAATTCCTGTTGTAGCAGATGTTCATAAGAAGGGTCCCTGAAGAGGGATGGGGGGGGGGAAGGAGGGTGGATGAGGGGGATGGAGGTAAATTGGATGGAATAACCAGTCTCAATGATTTCTAGTACCCATTTGTTTGACGTGATGATCTGCCAAGCTGGGTGGAATGGGGTCAGTCAGTTTCCAAATGGATGGGTAGTGGTGGACGGTTCCAACACTTGAAAATGTGGGAGGTATCTTGGGTCCTCGACCAAACCCTCAACCCCTGTTGTTTGGAGAGAGGTTGTTGAGACACAGAGGGCTCAGAAGGGAGTGGTCTCCGCCTCTGTGGGCCATACTGACTCTGAAGTTGGGAGTAGGGCGTGAATCTTGTTCTTTGCGCAGGGTAATACTTCTCTTGTTTTAAATTTTGGGAAGGTATATAAATGCCCAAGGATCTGAGGGTACCCCAGGAGTCCTTTCACATATGAAGTGACTCATCTGTCTTGGATGCAAACAGCTTCGGGAATGGAAAATCCTCGATGGCATGTCGTACCACTTTGGGGAACCCAGTGAGGTGGTGCCAGGAAGCTTGTTGCATGATCATGGATGTGACAATGGAACGTGCCACCGTGTCTGCCGAGTCCAGTGAGGCCTCTAAGGCAGTTCGAGCAAGAAGGTGGCCTTCCGAGATGGTTACTTCGAATTGCTCTTTTTTGTCCTTGGGTAGAAAATAAATAAGTTCAGATATTTTTGAATAATTAGTGTAAATATATTTGGCCATCAACGCTTCAGAATTGGTAATCCCAAATTGTAGGGTTGCTGACGAGTAGGCCTTATGTCCAAAAAGTCTAAGCTCTTCCAGTCCATCATACGGGGTGGTTCTGGAGTGATGTTGTCTGCCCCTTTGTTTCACAGCCTCTGCCACCAAAAGTGAAATCTCTGCAAGCGGCATGGAAACTTTTTAAAGACACCATAACAGAGGCTCAACTTAAACGTATACCCCAAATTTAAAAACATAGTAAGAGAAACAAAAAAGAGTCACCGTGGCCAAACAAAAAAGAAGAATTCCTTGAGGGGTTCAACAAGCATGTGGACAGGGGGGATCCAGTGGATATAGTGTACTTAGATTTTCAGAAAGCCTTTGACAAGGTCCCTCACCAAAGCCTCTTAAGCAAAGTAAACTGTCATGGGATAAGAGGGAAGGTCCTCTCATGGATTGGTAACTGGCTAAAAGATAGGAAACAAAGGGAAAGAATAAATGGTCAGTTTTCAGAATGTAGAGAGGTAAATAGTGGTGTCCCCCATGGGTCTGTACTGGGCCTAGTCCTATTCAACATATTCATAAATGATCTGGAAAAAGGGGTAAACAGTGAGGTGGCAAAATTTGCAGATGATACAAAACTACTCAAGATAGCTAAGTCCCAGGCAGACTGCAAAGAGCTACAAAAGGGTCTCTCAAAACTGGGTGACCAGGCAACAAAACAGCAGATGAAATTCAATGTTGATAAACGCAAAGTAATGCACACTGGAAAACATAATCCCAACGATATATATATAAAATGATGGGGTCTAAATTAGCTGTTACCACTCAAGAAAGAGATCTTGGAGTCATTGTGGATAGTTCTCTGAAAACATCCGCTCAATGTGCAGTGGCAGTCAAAAAAGGGAACAGAATGTTGGGAATCATTAAGAAAGGGATAGATAATAAGACAAAAAATATCATATTGCCTCCATATAAATCCATGATATGCCCACATCTTGAATACTGTGCGCCGATGTTGTTGCCCCCTCTCAAAAGAGATATATTGGAATTAGAATAGGTTCAGAAAAGGCCAGCAAAAATTATTAGGGGTATGAATAGTTTCCGTTTGAGGAGAGATAAATAAGACTGGGACTTTTCGACTTGAAAAAGAGAGGACTAAGGGGGGATATGATAGAGGTCTATAAAATCATGACTGATATGGAGAAAGTAAATAAAGAAGTGTTATTTACTCCTTCTCATAACACAAGAACTATGAAATTAATAGGGAGCAGGTTTAAAAACAAACAAAAGGAAGTATTTCTTCACACAACGCACAGTCAACCTGTGGAAGTCTTTGCCAGGGGATGTTGTGAAGACCAAGACTATAACAGGGTTCAAAAAAGAACAAGATAAATTCTTGGAGGACAGGTCCATCAGTAGCTATTAGTCAGACTGGGCAGGGATGGTGTCCTAGCCTCTGTTTGCCAGAAGCTGGGAATGGGAGACAGGGGATGGGTCACTTGATGATTACCTGTTCTGTTCATTCCCTCTGGGGCACCTGGCATTGATAACTGTTGGAAGACAGGATACTGGGCTAGATGGACCTTTGGTCTGACCCAGTATGGCCGTTCTTATGTTCTTAAGGCTGCACTGGTAGAAATGGCACGGGTAGTGGCATCCATGGGTGCCTGTACCAGCCTTGTTCCTTAAAGACTGGTACAGGTCCTGGATGATATTTATGGTGTTCTGGTAGACCTGGTCTAGTAGCTGCATGAATAGGCAAGGAATGATGGGAGGAGTAGATTTCACCTTCATCCTCATCACTAGATAAAGGAGGAGCTGATCTGGGTGGTGCAGTAAGATGGCTCGGTACCGAGGAGTGGAGATTCTGGTTGCGAGGAGACCAGAAGATCTTTGTGGCGGAGAAACAGTTGCAGTACTAACAGCACTGATTCCAGAGAAAGTGTTGGTGGTGGTACTGATGCCTTTCGTGCGCTATGTACTGCAGAGCAGAAGGTGGTACCATCGTCTGTAGTGTTGTCAAGATGCTTGGTGTTCCATGTTTGAGCAGCTCTGATGGTACCGAGGTCAGGATTGTAAGTCTCCTCTTACTGCCTTTTTCTGAGCCAGCCTGCCTAGGTTCTTTTATTTGTGAGATACCCGTGGTACCGGATGGTTCCACGACCTCAGAGGTGAAGGTCTCCGTGCGGTTGGTATCGATGGGAACTATCAAGTCAGGGAACACCGCTTTTTGGCAGATTCTCGAGGAGGGGAAGTCAAAACTCGCTTCTTTGCCGCCTTCTTGGCAGAATGCTCCTTCCCTGGAGAGTGTGGAGAAGACCCTCTGTCAGATGCGACCGTAGGAAACCATTGCCCTGGAGGGGTCTGTGATCCCAGATTGGATGTGTAGCGTAAAACTTCTCCATCACAAGAAGTTTTAGCTGTAAGTCTCTCACCTTCCTGGCACAGGGTTTCAAGTTGTGGCAGTGGGCGCACTTTTGAAGTGTCTTGCCAAGGCAGCAGACACACTGTGAGTGCCCATCAGAGACTGGGAGTGAGGAGCCGCAAGTGAGGCAATGTTTAAAACCCAGGAAGCTGGGCATGCCCCTCAAAGTATGGTTTCTCCCATGATGGAGGGTAACCATGCTACAGTAAGGGGTGTCCTAACAACTGAAACTTAAATTCCTACGATAAGAAAAAAAGGTGGGTTTTTAAAAAGAAAATAAACAGGGAAGGGTAAGTAACGATGAACTAACTACTAATATTAATTAACTACTAATAACCAACCAATTAATATTGTAAAGTTAAAACTAGGGAAAGCTAAAGCACAGAAGTGCTGCTAAGTATGCCATCAAACCGAGGGCAGTAGAGAAGGAGCTGAGCAGAGTTGGTCACACAGCGCTATGTAACTGACTGAGGCGGCGCAAGATGGGGACAGTGCTTGTGAGACCCAGCCAGGCACTGCTGCTAAAAATCTCCGATTACAAGTGCAGAGGTGCAGATTCACCTTAAGTGGAGCACCCACAGGGACATTCCTTGAAGCAGCTGCCACCTTTGCACCCATCACTAGACAGACAAGGTAACAAAGCTCTTGCAAGCTGAGAAAGATGGGTCCTTCAACCAAGGGGCGGGAGGGGTTCTGAAGTCTCTGAAAACTGAACATAGGTGAGAAATCTGCTTAGGCAATGATCCTTCACCTAGGAAGACAAGGGAAGCCAGAACCTTGTACTTCTGTGAAAGGTCCTGTCTGAGGGAAAGTCAGCCATGGCTGGGAAAAAGGAAGATCGTTGAGAGAAACCATCTTGAACAAAGTCTGTACCTCGCTAGATTACGTTTTAGACTTTTAGAGGTGTGTTTTCACTTTTACTTGCTTGTAACCATCTCTACTTTTATTCCTTTTAATTGGCACCACTTACTATCTCCATAAATGTGTTTTATTTTTATTATAAACCAACTCAGTGCTGTGTTTGAAGGAAAGGGTGTATTTACCCCAGTTAAGTTAATAAGTTGTGATCTGCTTTTGTCTTTTTAAGAAACAAAATAACCTTATTATTTCTCTGAACTGTCCAGCAGAGGGCTGGACATTGTAGAGCACACAGTTTTGGGAAAATCAGGGACTGGGAGCACACAGACACTCAGCGTGTGAGCTGCATGCTTGTTGCTGACTGTGAGCGTCCCAGGCTGGGAGCTACTGTACCAAGGCACTGTGAGGCCCGCAGGGTTACAGAGTAAAGGGTGACAACCTCTCACTGGTCTGGAGTGCACCCTGAACCCCATGGACACACATACATTACAAATAAAATACCACCACCAAAATATGAATACCCCTAAGCCTCTCCTTCCTAACCTTCATCACCTGGATCCATCAGCCCTCACAGAGAGAGTGGTGATCACAACACATCATTCGTGTTGTTCTGGCCAGGCTGTCAGTGGCACCTTCCTAACCAGCTTCATTTAACCCACCCCTCCTAAATTGCTCTCTTCTTGAAAGCCTGGAAAAACAGATGGGCTGCTGAGTGGCTGGAAGGTTAACGGTTCCTGTGCTCAGATCACGTTTCCCACCCTGGAGGAAATCAGGTGCAAAGACACACTCTTAACTCAAACTTCTGACTTTAGGTGGTTATACCGGCACATACACTTGATTGAAATCACGTGCTTAGCATATTTTAGAGGCCTCAAAATCCATTTCCACTCGACACAACTTATTGTTTGCTTGTATTGCCAAAGTACTTAAGAGCCCCAATCATGCACGAGGCCCCCTTGTGCTAGGTGCTGTACAAACCGAACAAAAAGATGGCTTCTCCCCCAGACAGCTTACATTCTAACTGTAAGACAAGAAATCACAGATGGATATTGACAGACAACAGGGGAGTGGAAGAAAACAATCAAACAGGGAATCTGCACTGCTATTTCTTTATGGAAAGCGTACCTGTTCTATTCAGCCCAGAGGTCAGGTGGGATCCTCCCTTGTTCAGGTGTAGCTGGGAGTTTAGCTGACTGGATGAACCCTCTGAGAATGCTGTTTTCTGCAGACACTGCTTTTCCCCTATTAAAATAAACTAGTCAGTGAACAGTGAACTTCTGAGGGCTGGGGAGCTTGGAAGGTACGTGGAAAGCTGTTCATAGAACGATCAGAAACCTGGAATTTCCTAGTCTCTCTCTCCTCAAGTACTGCACCTGGAAACCACCAGGTGCATTTTTTTGGTGAAGAGAGGACCAGGAGGATGACTATCAACCCCCCCACCCCCATGATCCCCTCCTTCTGCAGTCACAAAGCTTTCCTGGGTTTCAGGATGGCGTAGTCAAACCCCCTAAGTGTATTTTATCTAACTGTAATGAAAAACATCACACACACAGCAGGCATTGCCTTATTTGCAGTGTCTCATACTAAGAAGAACAAACCCCCTCCAGATTGGCAGGATTTGTGTTTCAGCCTCCAGGTTAATTAACTTTCTGTTTAAAAAAAAAGTTAACAACACACACACACTCTAACTTCCACCTTCTATATCTCATGGAGGGATACAGCTTACACAGTCCTGGAAATCAGTTGATGCAGATTTATTACCAATGCTTTTGAGCTGATGGAAAACATCTATTAAAGCACTCAGCTATATGTGCCTCACCTGCCTTCTTGGCCAACACCTCTCTCTCCTCCCGCAGGAGGCTGTGCTCAGGTTTGTAGCCACAGCCCACTCCAGTCAGACTACAGCATGCTTCATCAAACTGCTTTTTATGCTGAGGTCGAACAAACTGGTAAAATTCTTTCATTAAAGAAAGAGGAAAGAAGTTAACACATGCAGTTTATACATCCCAACACACACAAAATTCCACAGACACCTGATGCTGGCAGGACCTGCAGTTCAGACACCAGGTAAAATTTTCAATCTGATTTAGGAGCCTAAAAGAAAAGGTGGGTGAGGTAACATTTTTTATTGGACCAACTTCTGTTGGCGAGAGAGACAAGCTTTGGAGCCATACAAAGCACCTAAGTTCCATTCTCAAAAGTGACTGAGGCACTTAAGAGACCAAGTCCATTTACTCTCAATGAAATGCAGGCTCTTTCATACCTAAGTCACTTTTGAAAATGGGACTTTGGTGCTTTTGAAAATTTTACCCTATGTCACAGTTGCACATATTTATAAAATGATATGGACTCACTGAAAAAACTCTGTTACTGCAGCTATTACTACTAAGTGCTTATAAAGTACTTCTCACTTCTTGAGCTCAAAACACTTTACAAAAAGGTGAAGAAACTATGGCTTAGTCTACACTACAGAGTTAGGTTGACGTAAGGCAGCTGCACCACAATGCTGCTTCTATCAAATTAAGTGGCCAGCTACATAGACATGAAGTGAGCTGTAGCTCACAGAAGCTTATGCTCAAATAAATTTCTTAGTCTCTAAGGTGCCACAAGTACTCCTTTTCTTTTTACATAGACATAGTAAATCCACCTCCATGAGAAGCACAGTGCTTATGTCGACATACCTAGGGCGACAGTGTCTGTGTTAGCCAAGGGGGCTGACAGCTGGAGCCCTCCCCATCCCACCCCGGGAGCTGACAGGCCGAGCTGTCAGCAAGGCACAGGCTTAGAGCTGTTACTGCTTCCTGGTGACAGATTGCGGAGGGAGAGCCCAAGCCTAGCTGCTGCCCAGATTTGGGCTCTTCTCCCGCTCTCAGTCCCTCAACAAGAGGAGGCAGCAGGGACAGGGGGCTCGGGCTGTCCTCCATCCCTCACTCCCAATTCCTCAAGAAGAGACAACAACAGGGCTCGCGGCTGTCAGCCCCAGCAATGGGGCTCACAGCAAGAGCTCTGCCTCCCGACGCCTGGTGCTGACAGCCCAGAGCCCAGCGGCTACCTCCTGGTGAGGGACTGGGGGGGAAAGGATCCCCCTTCAGGCTGACAGCAGGACCCAGAGCAGAAATGGGAAACAACAACAGCCGTGAAACTGACAAGAATGTCAATTTCACTGCTGGTAAGCTCCCTGCTGTGAAATTGAGCCCCCCTTGGGATCACAGCTGGGGCTGCCAGCAAGGGGGCGGGGGGCTAACAGCTGTGAGCCCACACCAGGCTGACCACTTGGGCTGTTGGGGTAGTGGTCGCAGCTGTGATCTCCGTGCCTACAGCTGAGGCTGTCAGCCTCTGGGCTGCTGGGCTCCAGCTGTCAGTGTCCCACAATGCCCCACTTCAGTTGGTGTAAACCCTCCTGGTGAGGATGTGCACTGCTGACATAAGGAGCAAGTACAGACATGAACTATCGTTTTAATTACTGCTGTGACTGTATGTCGACTTAATTTTATATAGTGTACAAGCCCTAAGGCAGAGAGAATGGTTAAGTCACATGCCCATGATCATACAGCAAGTCATCAGCAGACCAGGGAATAAAACCCAGGTTTCCCCACTCATAGTCCTGTGTCCTCAATTGCTTCCCTGACTAATCATGATGTTAGAAAAGTAAAAGAGCACAGGCTGGAGACTCCCTTAGACCAGTCATCTGTTCCCCTATTTCTGATTTAAAAAACAGTGAAGTGTGGGGGACATGAATGAACTATTAGTTAGGAAATCAAAAGTTGAAAAACCTGAGATTTACTGTAACACTGACTATTCTTATTGTGCTTGAAAAGGTTATTGCGTTTTGGAGAAAAGCAAGTGTAAGTGACAGCAACAGAGTCAGAATCAGCTGATAAGTGTTTTGGATTTAAAAAAATATTTTGTCCAAAGGAAAAAGAACCACAAAAACAAATAACTCGCTAGAGCATATGAGGAAGATATGAACATCATCAACTCAAATGTAAAGCACTGGAATTTAAAAAAATTCCACAGAAGACCTCTATTGCGTCTTCCCAGAGCAGATTCTGCCTCTCATCATCTCAGTCACACATTCCTTCAAAACCACTAATTCTTGCTTTCAATTGACCTAAAACAGTAACTTCTCTTATTCACAGCAACGGCTAAGAAATCAAAGTTTCATAATGCTTAAAAATACATTGATACCAACTCTCATTCTGAGACATTAACAACAATCCAAGGCATGTTCTAGAACAATACAACATAATTTCTCATGGGCTGCCAGGACTCATGGGCTTCAGCCTTGTGCTATGCTGCAGGTGTATTATGATGCTATTATAATGTATGACATATTAAAACAAATGCCAGTACAGAATTGATAGGTATTCAGCAGTGAGCCATGCTGGTCAGCTCACCAGCCTTCCTTTCCAGCTCCCTTTCCACAGTAGCTGCCCATATCATTTACCCACTACCCAACCAGCCAGTCCCCTCCCATTCCTGTTTTAAAAGCTGTTAAATAAGATCAGTAAAAAAACATGGAAATTCTAACACGAAAAACTTCAGCGTAGAATTAAGGTAGCTCAGGTCCACTTCCTATCAACACAATCATCAAAAATCAAGAAAAACATCTGTTAAACCAAAATTACTATCCATGCTAACCTCATAGTGACATGCTTTACACATCCCAATCACCATCATTACCCAACAAGACAGTCTCCACAGCTCTAAAGTAATGTCACTTTCAGTTCTAACATCAAACCACCCCAATGCACACAATCAATTTCTCACAATCACACAGTCTTAGTCCCACGGTAGATCTGGATTAAGATAATATTTCCTATCGATATCAAAGTCTATACATGTATTAGCTGTGCATGAAAAGCATAAATTCCCTAACAATGTAAACTGTTTGTTTTATTTCATGTAACCAGAAGGCCTGTTTTAATATATAAGCTAACTTGTAATGGCTAGGTGGACTAATGTTTGTACAGCGCGTTGAAAATGTAAAGCCCTATAAAAATGCTAAGAATTATTAATGAATTTTTCTGCATTGTATTTCACATAGAAGTGCTTGCTTTGGGACAAGATCCCAAGAAAAATACCTGTGTCCCATAGGATACATTCAGGGAGACCACCATACCTCGCAGCAGGATATGCTTTTTCTGGTCCTCCATGAAAAGAGAGCTCATTTGCGATAACATGGCTTTGAAGTCATCGGTCCTCTTGTATTGCTGCAGAGCCTTTGAGAAGAGATCATAGTGTAACTGGCTCAGGGCTTCCTTTACTGTTGCAATGAACAATGTGGCCCTGGTCTTCTTTGGCTCAGCAGGGTCTGCTACTTTGTCAGCTTGCTGCAAAGAGGACACCAAAGTTTTTCGGTAAATGGGATGCATTGGAGAGATTAATTGAAATGGGAAGAAGTAAACCCAGGAACTTTGTTTCAACATACAGCACCTCAAGTAGGTGCAGAACGGTCATCATCAATAAAGTTGACATGAGTTAACTACACAGCACAGAACATAATGCAGTGCTTCTTAGTGACTAACATCCTGTTAACTCCATTATAAGCAATGGTAGTTGCTCAGAAACGTGCATTACCAATGCACCATCTCCTGATAAACAAGTTTCAGTGCTGCAGAAGGGAACACAAACCCAGTTGTGTCCATCTGCTGGAAATTCACAGCTCCCTGGAAGAATTTAGCCATCCTCTGTGTGTGCACAGCATGGGTTCTGTGAAACAGATGGAACTTAGCTCATCTTGGTTACTTTAGGATTCTCACGCACACACGCAAGCAAGGCAATGAGATGAATCTAGCATTGTAAAACTTATTTCCTCAATCACGAAAAGCAGGGAATTTGAAAAATGTCCCAAACCAGCCAGCTAAAAACAGTTATTTTGGAAGAGGAAGTTCTCCCAAAGGCCCCGCACTGAAAACTGAGATGATCCTTCCCTGCCTGTCCCAGTGCTTCTCCACCAGATGGGTTATCATTGCTGGTAGGGTTTAATGCAAGGATAGGCAAACTACGGCCCGCGAGCCAAATCTGACCCTCAAGCTCCCGCTGGGTAGTGAGGTCTGGGGCTTGCCCTCCTCCGGCGCTCCAGCCAAGGAGCAGGGTCGGGGGCTGCTCCATGCGGCTCCCAGAAGCAGCAGTATGGCCCCCCTCCAGCTCCTACATGTAGGGGCAGCCGGGGCACTCCGCTCTGCACACTGCCCCCACCGCAAGAGCCGCCTCCGCAGCTCCCATTGGCTGGGAACTGCATCCAGTGGAAGCTGCAGGGGCAGCGCCTGCGGACGGGGCAGCATGCAGAGCCGCTTGGCTGCACCTCCGTGTAGGAGCCAGAGAAGGGACATGCTGCTGCTTCTGGGAGCCACTTGAGATAAGCGCCATCCGGAGCTTGCACCTCTGAGCCTGCCCCTGCACCCGAACCCCCAGCCCCAGCCCTGATCCCCCTCCCTCCCTCCAAACCCCTCGATCCCAGCCCAGAGCACCCTCCTACACCTCATCCCCAGCCCCCACACCCCAACTGGAACCCTCACTCTCCCCCGCACCCCATCTCCCTCCACATCCTGAACTCCTCATTTCTGGCCCCACCCCTGAGCCCTCACCCCCGCCCTCCCCGCACTCCAACCCCAATTTTGTGAGCATTCATGGCCCGCCATACAATTTCTATTCCCAGATGTGGCCCTCAGGCCAAAAAGTTTGCCCACCCCTGGTTTAATGCTTGGCCACTGTAACTCCAGAATGGAAGCAGGAATTTCAGGAGACAGGCTTGTACAGCGGAACACAGTAGGGATTTTCCTAAGGATATAACTTATATTTCTGTTGGCAGTCCCCTAGTTATTCTATGACAGCAGCTGTGTTAATTGGGTCTGAATCATAGTGTGCTCATAAATCAAAACAGAATGCCTGCAGTATATTTTAATATACCCCTTCCTCATAAGCCTTTCCCCATGGGTATATCCCTTAGGGCAACAAATGGTGACTTCTTGGGGAATTCCAATACCTGTGTATGCAACAATTTCCCAGACTCTTATTATATATGCTCCTAAGACACTCATCCCTGTAACATCTGGGGTCATTCACATAAATTTAGATGTTCACCTGTTCCCTCCCTCAAGGAAGAGGAACAAACTCTAATCCCGTTCCTCACAGATTACTGGTGAGTGCTTTAGAGGAACTGAACTCTGGGTGGATTGCTTTCCAGGGCAGGCAGGCAGCCAGGTCCATTGCACAACTCTATTCTTAGGAGAAGGTTTGCCAAAAGAGATGAGTCTTGAATCACACCTTGAGGGCTACAAGACTGACTCATCGTAATCTAGGTAGCAATGAATTCCACCGCTGAGGGCCCTCTGCTGAAAGCAACCTGCTTCCATTCCTGTTGGAGCCTGGATTCTGTCAGGCTCAGCATCTCTAAGCTCAACTGCTATGGTGGGATGTGGAGCGACAGGTGGTCATTTCAACAGTTAGTTCCTAATCCATTTCAGGCTTTGAAGATAAACATCGGTATCTTGAAACGCTCCAGAAATATACCTAGTCTGTGTATAGTGCTCATATCAGTTTGTTTTACCTTGCAGGCAGACAGCTGCATGATGAACCTACTGTAGTTTCTTGAGTCATCTTCAGAGTGCACTGCAATAGCTCAGCCCTGAGGTGACAAAAGCATGGCTCACTGTGGCTAAGCCTACATCTGTGAAACTAGCATGCAATCTCTCTGCCAGTCTTGGCTGGTCATGGCTGACATCTGAGCCTCCATGAGCAGTGCAAAAGAACTGTGAGGTTGCCTGCCATCCTGAAATGGGCGAGACGATGGTCTCTACTAAATGGGCATTCGAAGCTCCAGGAAGAGCCTCAAAATACTTCACCCTTTCTACTGACATTAATTATCTCAGCCCATCCTCAACTGAGCCCAGTATTGTCTACACTTGATAAGGAGGAGAGAAAGTTAGGTGTCGATGGCACTGCAGTACCATCAATTCAGGCCCCCCCCACCTGAATATGCATTATAACACAATCTTTAGTTACGTGATGGCTGCCTCATTCACCACACACCCTTTCAAATGTCTGCACAAATGAGGTAGAGGTCCTACAGTCACCCACCTTCACTACACAACCCTGATTCATTCCCAGACCACTGTCAATCCCTGTGCACTAAATGAGGTAGGAATCCTGTGGAAAAAATAGTACGTAAGCATGTAATTAAAGACTGTACAATATAAAGCATCTCGCAAGAGGGTCTAATTCAGATTTCACAAGCAACCTCAATGTGGGCATTCCCTACCAGCTGATTGCTTGACTTTGGAACCTTAATGTTCATTTAATGTGGCTTTTAAATGTAATTTCCTGGTTTTTTAAACTTAAAAATTGAAAAAACAAAACCAAAAATTCCACCATATGGAACCATATTGACTCTCACATGAGTCATCAGTAGGGTTAGGATCTTTAGACCCATAACACAGTCCTCTACCACTCAAGCTAATTGAAATAACTAGTAGCAGAAGGTGGCTAATAACTTTAGCTTTGGTGGACATGCCTCTGGAGGGGGAAGGAGACACATACTTTGCCAGACAGCAAAGGAATGATGAATCTCAGAAATAATGGGTTCAGTTCCAGGTCTGGTAGGGGATTGTGCTCTAGAGATTAGAAACCCTTCTGCCCCGATCCCCTCAGCCTTTCCCTGTCCTCCTCTTCTCCTATTCACCCTTCCCCAGCAACTGCCTCTGTACCTCGATGCTACTTCCTTTCCCGCAGCTCCTGGGTGTCGACAACCTTGCTCCTATACTTCCCCACACACTCAGCTCCTGTTCTTTCAGTCCTGCTCCCCTCTCTTTCCCCCTTCCCCGTCTGCTCTCATCATTCCTCATCCTGGCTCCTGCCTTTTTCCTCACCTCTCCTGGGGCTCCCGCTCCTAACTCCCTTCCACCCAGGCTTCTGCCCTTGTCCCCAGCTCTGCATCTCTTCCCACTTGTCCCTCTGTTCTTCACTACTCTGCATCTTCGAGTCAAGCTGTTTCCGCCGGGGTGTCAGTAGGGAAGCAACACTGAGAACTAAAGAGAGACATCTTAGTTCCTATGCCTTGCACGACAAAGAGTCCCTGCTAGGAGCAGCTGCAGGGAAAGTCCCGCTCAGTCTCTGCTGCCCTGCGCTACAGTTGCTCTGGGGGGGAAGGTGGATACACCATCTGATCAGCACACAGAATCTGTGAGGAGCTGGAACCATTTTAATATGGCTAAATGTAGATGTGTACATCTGGAGAGAAATGAATGTAGGGATGAATGATTGTTTGTAGAGAACAAAGAATGTAGGTCATATTTACAAGATGGGGGACACTATCATGGGAAACAGTGACTAAAAAAAGATGTGGGGGTCATGGTGGCTAATCAGCTGAACATGAGCTCCCAGCATGATGCAGTGGCCAAAAGGGCTAATGTGACCCTTGGATACATAAACGGGAATCTCGAGTAGAAGTAGAGAAGTTATTTCACCTATTTGGCACTGGTGTGACCACTGCTAGAATCCTGTGTCCAGTGCTGGTGCCCACAATTTAGGAATGGTGTCCCTAGCCTCTGTTTGCCAGAAGCTGGGAATGGGCGACAGGGGATGGATCCCTTGATGATTCCCTGTTCTGTTCATTCCCTCTGGGGCTCCTGGCAGTGGCCACTGTCGGAACACAGGATACTGGACTAGATGGACCATTGATTTGACCCAGTATGGCTGTTCTTATGATGTTGATAAATTGGAGAGGATTTAAAGAAGAGACATGAGAATGATTAAAGGATTAGAAAACATGCCTACCGTGATAGAAGAAGTTTAATCCATTTATCTTAAAGAAAAGATTATGGGGTCACTCGATTACAGTCTATAAGTATCTACATGGGGAACAAACAGGGCTGTCAAATGATTAAAAAAATTAATCATGATTAATCGCACAATTAATCATGCTGTTAAAGAACAACAGAATACCATTCATGTAAATATTTGTGGATGTTTTCTACTTTTTCAAATATATTGATTTCAATTACAACAGAATACAACGTGTACAGTGCTCAATTTATATTTATTTTTTATTACAAATGTTTGCACTGTAAAAAACAAAAGAAATAGTATTTTTCAATTCACCTAATAAAAGTACTGTAGTGCAATCTCTTTATCATGAAAGTTGAACGTACAAATGTAGAATTATGTACAAAAAAATAACTGCATTCAAAAATAGAACAATGTAAAACTTTAGAGCCTAAGCTAAAGATTCATATGTCCCTTCATGCTTCAACCACCATTCCAGAGGACATGTCCATGCTGATGATGGGTTCTGCTCGACAACGATCCAAAGCAGAGCGGACTGATACATGTTCATTTTCATCATCTGAGGCAGAGGCCACCAACAGAAGGTTGATTTTCTTTTTTTGTGGTTCGGGTTCTGTAGTTTCTGCATTTGAGCATTGCTCTTTTAAGACTTCTGAAAGCATGTTCCACACCTCATCCTTGTCAGATTTTGGACAGCACTTCAGATTCTTAAACCTTGGGTCGAGTGCTGTAGCTATTTTTAGAAATCTCACATTGGTACCTTCTTTGTGTTTTGTCAAATCTGCTGTGAAAGTGTTCTTTAAACGAACATGTGCTGGGTCATCATCAGACTGCTATAACATGAAATATATGGCAGAATGTGGGTAAAACAGAACAGGAGACATACAATTCTCCCCCAGGGAGTTCAGTCACAAATTTAATTAACGCATTATTTTTTTAACGAGCCTCATCAGCATGGAAGCATGTCCTCTGGAATGGTGACCAAAGCATGAAGGGGCATATGAATATTTAGCATATCTGGCATGTAAATACCATGCAACACCGTCTACAAAAGTGCCATGCGAATGCCTGTTCTCACTTTCAGGTGACGTAAATAAGAAGCAGGCAGCAGTATCTCCCGTAAATGTAAACAAACTTGTTTGTCATAGAGATTGGCTGAACAAGAAGTAGGACTGAGTGGACTTTTAGTCTCTAAAGTTTTACATTTGTTTTGTTTTTGAGTGCAGTTATGTAACAAAAAAATTGTAAGTTACACTTCCACAATAAAGAGATTGCACTACAGTACTTGTATGAAGTGATTTGAAAAATACTGGTTTTTATTTATCATTTTTACAGTGTAAATATTTGTAATAAAAAATAATAATATAAAGTGAGCACTGTACACTTTGTATTGTGTTGTAATTGAAATAAATATATTTGCAAATGTAGAAAAACATCCAAAATATTTAATTTCAGTTGGTATTCTATTGTTTAACAGTGCGATTAATTTTTTTTAAAGTTAATCACATGAGTTAACTGCAATTAATCGACAGCCGTAGGAACAAATATTTAATAAAGGGCTCTTCAATTTAGCAGAAAAAGGTATAACATGATCCAGTGGCTGGAAGTTGAAGTTAGACAAATTCAGACAGGAAATAAGGCATAAATTTTTAACTGAGAATAATTAGCTATGGGAACAATTTACCAGGGGTCGTGGTGAATTCTCCATCACTGACCATTTTTAAATCAAGATTGGATATTTTTCTAAAGCATCAGCTCCAGGAATTATTTTGGTGAAATGCTATGGCCAATGCTACACAGGAAGATGATCACAATGGTCATTATTGGCTTTAGAATCTACGAGAATGCTCAGTGCAGACAGAATCTTCAGAAAATTTAGCTGACAAACTAACAAACCTTTACTGAACTTGTGCAAACTCCGACTTTTCAGACGCTTATAACTTGTCCAAATTTGGACATATTTTCCTAGGGATGGAAAAGGCACATCTCCAACACTAGGGTGACATCCCCGCCAAATTTCAAGTCCGTGCTCCAAAGCCTGGAGGTGCTAGAGCTTTCTTCTTCAATGATTGTAAGATTTTTTTTTTTTACATGGGCAAATCAACTTATTTTCCCCTAACCTAATTCTTGGAAATGGGTGGCCTATTGTAGCTGAAAATTATCCCAAAAATTCAATCTGAGTCAGACACTCATCTTGGAAATTTTTAGGTTTAATATTGGCCAAGTTATAAGAAATTGGAAACAGAGTCTTACACTGGAAACTTTTGGGCAACTTTAACTACAGGCATTGCTACTTGCACCGCCTATAAAACATATAAACAATCCCAGCCTTTTTATCTCAGATTCTACTCTCATATAAACTGTTCAACACAAACACATACCACATTGTTGACTATTCTTATTTTCTTTCTTCCTCCTTTCTGCTCATCTGTTAACCTCTTCTCGTACTGAAGCGAGAGCGTTGATAAACGTTTTGCCTGTAAAGACAATATTAAAAGGCTTTAGTTTATTTTGTTTCCCCCCTTCCTCTTCTTGTCATTTTCTGTAATAAAGGTAGTTAATCCCGCACAGTGACATGACTCCAAGGAGACAAAGCAAACCATGACAAACTGTGTCAATGGAGCATTGGATGAATTTCAGTTTCTGGAAGAGCACTCACCTACTGGATGATTCAGAAAACAGGGAATGAAGCAGAAGAACAAAGACAAGATATGGGGCAGTTCAGAGAGGAAGAACACATTCATTTGAATGTGTGGAATGGTCCTAACTAGAAAATTATGTTGGCATTACAGTGAGCGAGTGAGGCAGAGGCCACTCTTTTGTTCCTTCGTACTTCCTCCAGAGATCCTCATATCAAAGAAACACAAATTAGAAAATAAACCTAACCTGTGGAGATTGTTTTCTGCCACGCAATCTTATTTTTTATTTTGAAATGACCATCGTATGTAAAACTAATTCAAAATATTCCCTATATGGACATCTTTTACAATGCAGAGAGAGAACTGGACAACTGGCTGACAGAGAACTGCAAAAGTTTACATCAAGAGAAACTGTGCTCTTCCTTAATGGTTTAGCTTTCTTTCCCTCCCAAGGACTATTCTGTGTCCGCAAAGGTTATAAGGGTAAATCTGGCCTTGAGTTTTAAAGAATACCAGCAAGTCATGCCTTAATCCAGGCTATGAAGAGTCTTTAGCCAGTTGTATTTCCAGCGTTTCATAAAGCAGACTGTAGAGTACAGGATCATGAATCTACTATGATGAAAACTGTAAGCATATGTAATTCTTAATATATTGATCCTTTTCAACTTTTTGAATTTATTTATTCAGAAGACAATAGTTTATTATAAACTGAATCTTGAGACAGATGGTTGAAAATTCAAATAAGGCTTTTTTTTAAAATCAAACGTTGATTTACATGTTAAAAAATATTATTCTGATTTTCCCCCCCCACTCTGAGTTCCCTCCTTTCAACAGATAAATCAGACCAGGACACTGCCTAGCATGTTAAGAGTAAAAACCTAATGCAGTTATGCAGAAACTTTACCTTTCAAAGTCAGTCAGAGCAGGATTAGGTAACACAGCGGTAAAAACAAAAACAATGAGGAGTCCGGTGGCACCTTAAAGACTAACAGATTTATTCGGGCATAAGCTTTCGTGAGTAAAAAACCCACTTCTTCAGATGCATGGAGTGAAAATTATAGATACAGGCATAAATATATATTGGCACATGAAGAGAAGGGCGTTACCTTACAAGTGGAGAACCGATGTTGAAGGCCAATTCAATCAGGGTGGATGTGGTCCACTCCCAATAACTGATGAGGAGGTGTCAATACCAAGAGAGGAAAAATTGCTTTTGTAGTGAGCCAGCCACTCCCAGTCCCTATTCAAGCCCAAACTGACGGTGTTAAGTTTGCAAATTAATTGTAGCTCTGCAGTTTCTCTTTTAAGTCTGTTTTTGAAGTTTTTTTGGTTGAAGAATGGCTACTTTTAAATCTGTTATTGAACACCCAGGGAGACCGAAGTGTTCTCCTACTGGCTTTTGTATGTTACCATTCCTGATGTCTAATTTGTGTCCATTTATCCTTCTGCGTAGAGACTGTCCGGTTTGGCCAATGTACATGGTAGAGGGGCATTGCTGGCACATGATGGAATATATCACATTAGTAGATGTGCAGGTGAATGAGCCCCTGACGGTGTGGCTGGGTCCTATGATGGTGTCGCTAGAGTAGATATGGGGATGCCTAAGGTAAGCGGCCACCAGCGCCATGCACTTCATGAACACCCGCGGGGCCGAAGAGAGGCCAAAGGGTAGCGCCGTGAATTGGAAATGGCGCCTTCCTACCATAAAACAGAGGAAGTGCCTGTGCCTTGGAAATATAGAAATATGGAAATAAGCATCTTTCAAGTCAAGAGCGGCGTACCAGTTTCCTGGATCCAGGGAAGGGATGACAGAGGTCAGGGAGACCATGCGAAACTAACTTCTTGAGAGACTTGTTGAGACGGCACAGATCCAGGATGGGTCTGAGGCCCCATTTCACTTTTGGGATTAGGAAGTACCAGGAGTAAAACCCCTTTCCTTTCATGTTCCAAGGAACCTCCTCCATAGCCCCCAGACGCAGAAGGCTGTCAACCTCCTGAATGAGGAGTTGCTCGTCAGAAGGGTCCCTGAAGAGGGATGGGGAAGTGGGAGGGGGAGGCGGGGAAGATGGGGCAAAAATTGCAGGGTATAGCTATTATGTCCAGGACCCAATGCTCCAACGTAACCCGCAACCAGGCTGAGAGGTAGGGAAAAAGGCGGTTGAGGAAAGGCAGCAGTGGATCCGAGGAATTGGCTGGGGCGTCGCTCTCAATCGTGCCATCAAAATGGGCGCTTCTGCCCTGCCAAATGTTTAGCCTGGCTAGGATGCGCAGGTGAGTAGGAGGCAGAAAGGCAGCAATGACCAAATGTAGTGTCCCTGTCCCTTCTCCTGACAGGTCCGGAATGAGGTTGCCACGACCTTGGTGTCGGGGACAGCTGGAACGGCTTACATGCAGACTGTGGTGTCTGGATGCCCAGCGAACAGAGGGTGGCTTTGGTGTCCTTCATCCCGTGCAGCCTCGCATCCGTTTAATCGGAAAACGGACCGCTCCCATCAAAAGGAAGGTCCTGAATGGAGGTCTGCATCTCCTGGGAAAGCCCAGCGGTTTGAAGCCAGGAGCTGTGCCTCATCACCACTGCGGATGACACCATCCTGGCTGCCAAGTCCACCGCATCCCACGCCATCTGCAGGGCGCAGCGGGCCACTGAGGTGCCCTCCTGCACCAGGGTGATGAATTCCTGGGCCTGATCTTGCGGAAAGGACTCCTTAAATTTATGGAGAGTGTCCCATAAATTGAAATTATAGTGGTCCAGGAGGGCCTGGTGGTTTGCCACCCAAAACTGTAGACTTGCAGTGGAATAAATTTTTTCTTCCAAACAAGTCCAGCCGCTTGGCCTCCTTATTTTTTGGGGCAGAACTGGAGTGCCCCTGCTTCTCCTTCTCATTGGCCATGGAAACCATCAGTGAGCCGTGACGAGGGTGGGTATAAAGATATTCAAAACTTTTGGCAGGGACAAAGTACTTTTTCTCAGCTCGTTTTGAGGTGAGAGGGCTGGAGGAGGGCATCTGCCAAATGGCTTTGGCAACTTTGAGGATCCCTTCATGCACTGGTAGTGCAATATGGGTAGGGGTCAAGGCTGACAGGACACTGAATAGTGTCTTGCTGTTCAGCCATCTCCTCCACTTGTAGGCCCAGGTGGTTGGCCACCCGCTGGAGTAAGGCATGGTGGTCCTTAAAGTCATCAGGCAGGCTGGCACTGGAGGAGCCAGCGACTGCCTTGTCGGGGGAGGATGAGGAGGACTGTCTCGGTGGAGGGGGAGGCCTGTTCCTCCTCCTCCACCGGCGAGGCCGGCTTGCGGTAGGCACAGCATCCTGAGACTTGGCCACCGGGTGTGCCTCCAGTACCGTGCCTGGGGGCATCGCCATGACCAGGATCCCCCAGGCATTCCAACCTTGCCACTGAACAGGCCACTGCACAGACTGCTATTACCCCTCTGCCACCGCGGCCAGCTCGGACACCCAATCTCGCCGCTGAGATCTAGGTGACAGGCTGAAGAGGCCCTCGGTTCCGGAGAACCCCCACTTCTGGAGACCACGGTGGGGTTGTTGAGGCCTGGGTCTGCCTAGAGACCACTGACACAGGAGACCGGTGCCCTGCCCGAGGGGACCAATACAGACAGTGTGGTGAGCGGGTCCCATGCCGAGAAGATCGGAGGTGTGAAGAAGATTGTTCCCACTGTGTCGGTGACTGGGATCGGTGTTGGGATGACGACCTTTGGGATGGCAATCGGCACCGATAATAGCTGGACTAGCGCCTCCCTCTCGGCAAGCTGAATTGAGATGACAGCGACCGTGACCATGGAGCCGGTGACCAACAATAAGTATCTGCCGATCTCAGCGATGGCACTGGTGCCTGGCGGTATGGAGGAGGAGAGCGCACCATCATCTCAAGGGATCGGCGGCACTCCACCACTCCCTAGGGAGCCTTGTCGGCTGGCTTGCCCTCTTGGGGAGCCTTAGCTGAAACCTGTGGCACCGGTAGCACAGGTGGAGAGCTGTGCTCCTTTGAAGCCAGGGCTCTTGAAGGCATCAGTGCTGGCAGGGGAGTCAGTCCAGTCCCGCTTGCAGGAGTCGGAGGACCTTTCAGCAGGCTGACGGCCCGGACAGGAGAGGGACAACTGCGGGGCTCTGCGGTAGGCAGGTAACTCGAGGCAGGCTCTTTGCTTTCTGCTAACTGGCCCCTTTTTGTTGGTGCCACGGCGCCATGCTTATTAGCCCTCTTCTTTGGCACCAGCAACGCACAGCAGTGACAAGTGGGCCCCGGTGACAGTGGCACACTTCGTACCAATGCTGAGGTGCTGGGAGACTCATGGCGGGACAGCTCAGACCCTGGGAAGACTCCATAAGGAGGGCTCTGAGCCCGATGTGTCTCTCATTTTGCGTGCGAGGCCGAAAGTTTTTACAAATTCAGTACCTCTCTTTAATGTGCACTTCCCCCAGGCACTTGAGACAGCTACCGTGGGGGGTCACTAACAGGCACAGGCTTCTTACAGGATTCACAGGGCTTAAAATCCCACTGGGACCTAACTACTGCAATAAACAGGTACTTAACACTAAAAATAAGTATGCAGAAAGCCTAAAGGCAAAAAGTCCATGGTAAGAAAACCACAAGTCCTTGATGAGCAAGGAAAGGTGCTCCGACTGACCACCATGGGTGGTAAGAAGGAATCGAGAGGCCGTAGGGCCAGCAGCGCCTGATATACCAGTGCATGAGCGCAGCACTCAAGGGGACGACAACTGGCCTTACGGATACCGCTAAGGCAAAAATCTCCGATGGCTGCACACATGGGCGCATGCACACCTACAATGGAATCGACATGAGCAAGCACTCAAAGAATATATTTGCATATTCAGCAGGGTACGAATACAATCCTGTCTGCTCGTATATGATTGCTGAATACTTACTTTGTCATTCACCTAGATCTTTGTTCATAGTTGGTTTTTAGATTTAAATTTAGAAGATAAAAATACTCTCAAGATATGTTGGGTTTAAGAAGTGGCCATTGATGTTCTTCTCTTTCATAACTGCAGTTCTCATTGCCTAGAGATGCTCAAAGCTGTGCGAGTTTGAGCAGGATAAACACAACTACCATATGGCTTTTTAATTCATTTGATTTAATTAATCAAATGGGTTCAGGTGAAGGGGTGCTTATTCCCCTGACTGGCAAATGGCACCCCATACTGAACAGCTCTATGCACAAAAAATAGCCCTGAAAGCAATATTTTCATAAGAGACATCTCTGTGTTAAAGAAAACTGATTAGCAGGAACAGTAAAACTATTCCTGCTGTAATGGAGTCAGGGGCCATATTGAGACAAGAAACCAGGCTACTCCAACGAAACTGCATCACTAATTGCAAAAAATTCATTTCTGGAATAGCGGGAGGAAACCAGCCTGATCAGAAATGTATTTCACTTAGACCTCCCAGTTAGAGACTATTCTCTCTCTAGAAGAGGCCTAAGGAAAAGCAGTAGCACAGAAGACGCTTACTAACCCTACTATGCAATGGCATTGCAGGGCTCCTGTGGCTCAGTGATAAGGTACTTCTATCTGTGCAGTGTGGGCTCTGAGAGCCAAGGAGTCCATTTCCCATTTGAATGCTGCTCCACATGCAGATAAAAATTCAGAAGGAGTTCCAGTTTTCCTGTAATACATATTCACATTCAAACAACTACAGTGAATGTCCACCATGAGGTTCTGCATATATAGCGACCTCTTTTTGAGGACTCCTGAGGCCTAAAAGTAGAATGCTAACTTCTGGCAGTCTGTGTCTCACCTATAGCAGCGATAAGTTCATTATTAGCACCAATGTGAATGTGTAGGTCACATACTAGAACATGGCAGGGTGTCCTTCTCCAAAAAAAAGCTATTACTCAAGCTCATCTCTAGACCTTTCTTGTTAATGGTGATGAATTACAAGGTATTTTTTGGAAAGGATTTGGATCCGGCACCCATAAATTGTCAACCAAACATTTAACTTTAGGACCAGTAGTTCACTCAAACCTACATACAGCTCTTCTGTATGCGATCACCATTACCTTTTCCTCTCCTGGCAAGCAGTCATCTTCTGCCCCTTCACTGCTCTTCTCATTGTGCTCCAATGCATCCAGGAGCCCAATGGGCTGCTTCCTTGATGAGATCAGCTCTTGATCGTACTCCACACACAGGCTGGTTGCTCCATCCCCCAGCAGCCCTACAACATCAAGACAGAATGTAAACAGACCTGTTATTTACCCTGCAGTAACTGTGGTTTTCCAAGATGTAGACAGTGAGGGTGGATCCTGCAATAGGTGAGCACATGCCTTACATGCACAAGACTGACTCTCTGAGAGAGAGAGAGAGACAGACAGACAGACAAAGTGATGTCCATTGGAGCTATATATGGGAACTATGCCTCCTTGTGCTCTCATATGAGGGCATAAAACATGGGGCAGCTGCAATCCTCCCTGAGTTCCCTTGCAATTCAAAGCCTGTGTTGCAGAGGAACCTGAAAAGTAGGGATGAAGGGCAGGTCATGGGATCCAAAGTGAATTCCTTGGAATTTCAAAGAACCAGAAAAGTTAGTGAGTTGCTCTACACAGTTGCCTTGCAGAACTCAGAGACTAGCACATTCCTCAAGCAGGCAGATGCTGCTGCCTGTGCTCTGGTGAAATGTGCCTTGATGTTCAATTGCTTGCTTGATGTATGGCCCCAGTGATGGTGAGGAGCATGTATGGCCCCGGTGATGGTGAGGAGCATAACTCCTTCAGGGTTGATGCTGACATATAAGCCACTTTCAGGACTGGAGTCCATGCCAGTGGATAGCTCACCACTGACAATGGGCCTGGTTCAGCCTGAGCATCATCCCACAAGGACAGGATTGACACCAATGGTACGACCATCGTTATCAGGAGAATCTGATCTTTCTCTCCATCCCTCGATACTGTGAGGGTCTTGGAGGGCTTCTCCCCAGAGGTCCTGCTGTGCCTGTCTGTGTGGGAGGATGCTGTGTGGGAGGGCTTTAAGCTTCTGCTCCGGTCCTCAGAGTGGCCAATTCCAATGTTCGACTTCAGTGTACGATATGTTGGTGCCAGCTTTGTCATCAAAGCAGAGGTCAACTTTGGTGCTGGTGCCGATGTCGGTGACGGGCCTTTTCTCGGTGGTGTATTCTCCTTGGTAGTCTTTGTCACCTGTCTGCTTGATGGGGTGCTAAATGATGCTTGTTTGTTCAGTAGCTTGTTGCTTCTGGATCTGTAGTCTGGGCCCAGAAGGTGGAGTTTCAACCTCACATCTCATGACTTGTGTGGTGTCCAGGCTAAGTATACTGAGCACCTGCTCAGAACATGAGATTCATCCAAGCAGAAAATGACATCTACTGTGCCTGACTTTAAGGGGAATTAGTCCATCACAGGATGGACAGGGTTAGAAGCCTGCAGATTTTGAATTCATCACTATAGAAACACTGTACGGTGGGGCTGAGGTGGGGATAGGGGAGGGTTGGACAGGGAGTTTGTAAGGTGTGTCTGAGAAGAAGTGTTCAGTTCTAATATAGTGATCAGTCCACAGTGGTTGAAACAGAAGATGAGAAGTGATTCTGAAGATTTTCAGCAGAACCAGAAGGAATTTTGCCTGACTTAAGAACTAATGGGTCAGACACTCACTGATTTCGATCTCGCTGCCATGGGCGGTAAGAAGGAAGTGAAGCAGGGTGGCAGTCACCCTGCCCGTCTATAGAACACGAGGCAGCTCAGTAGGACCCCTGTGCAGCTCTGACAGACTGCTGGTCAAAACATATCTGGACCCTACAGTGGGATCAACGCTGACACATACGCCAAGAAGAAATTGACATACCTTCCCCTCCTCTTACATGCCTGGCGACATGCCAATGTTTCCAATAACTCTAATGGATTCTACAGGATTTCCTACCAAACATCCCTTCTAACCCTCTGGGGCAACCCAGTAGTGTGTGCTGGTTTCTCTCATCCTTTGTCTCACTTGCAGTAGAACTGCACTGAACAGCTGAGTCAACAAAAGTCAGTTTAGCTGATCTGTTCCAACTTGGGGACTTTATATCTTGTGATAGGGTCAGGCCAGATGGCTAAAGGAGAGCGATAGAAGACAGATATATTAGCCCCAGGTTAAGTAGCTCCCTTTTCCCTGGGTAAGGTAACAGGGAAGGTTCCAGAACAATCAGGAACTTTCTGGAAACAATTAAGGCAGACAGGCTGATTAGAACACCTGCAGCCAATCAAGAAGCTGCTAGAATCAATTAAGACAGGCAGGTTAATCAGGACACCCAGGTTTAAAAAAGAGCTCACTTCAGTTTGTGGTGCGCATGTGAGGAGCTGGGCGCAAGAAGCTGAGAGTGAAAAGGCATAATACTGGAAGACTGAGAAGTACAAGCATTATCAGACATCAGAAGGAAGGTCCTGTGATAAGAATAAAGAAGGTGTTGGGAGGAGGCCATGGGGAAGTAGCCCAGGGAGTTGTAGCTGTCACGCAGCTGGTTACAGGAGCCACTGTAGACAGCTACAATCCACGGGGCCCTGGGCTGGAACCCGGAGTAGAGGGTGGGCCCGGGTTCCCCCCAACTCCCTACTTGATACCAGAGGAGTTGACCTGGGCTGTGGGTTCCACCAGAGGGGAAAGTTTCTGGCCTGTTCCCCGATCCACTAGGTGGATCAGTGGAGACTGCGGGGATCGTTCTTCTTCCATTTCCCCATGCTGGCCAGTGATGAGGCTAACTGAGTGAACAGCAGACTTGAGCCACGAAAGTGGCCAAACTGAGGGCTGCCATGAACCTCTGAGGTAAGCAAATCTGCCAATAAGCGCAGGACCCACCAAGACAGAGGAGGAACTTTGTCACAACCTTTGTAATTCTGACTTCTGTATTTAAAGGATGGACTTCTACATCAGGGAAAGCTTGAATAAAATCATATTTAAACTCAAAACACTTTACCCTGAGTGATCTTCAGAAATCTTACTGCCACTCTTACTACCAAAGTTATTTGTGTTTAAACATTGTGGGTCTCTGAATTGCCCTCAGAGCCCAATTCCTGGAGTGAAGTCTGAGTAATTAACTTTTGACATGGCACAAGATTAATATTAACACACACATTTTCTATGGTGTTACAGAAGACTTTTTTTTTTTTTTTACTTGTTAAAGTGAGACTATTAGCTACTATTAGCCACGTAAATTACTATACTAGACAGTCACCTCACTGATTGAGCTTACAAAGTGCTTGTCATTACATGTACCAAACTGACATCTTATTGCCATTTATTCAAGCTTCCTGTCCATGAAACATATTCTCATCCTTTAGGGCCCAGTTGTGTCTGTCTGTAGATACTTTAACCCTACAGTTCCAGGTTTTGGCAACATCAGTTTGATGCTTCTAAAAAGGCATTCTCCCCACACACAAAAAATCACCTATTTCTCTTTAGTTTGTGAGACTACCTACCTTTGTGTGTCAGTTACTAAGTAGAGTAGCTAAATATTTTTACTTCTGGCAAAACAATCTGAGTAACAATCAGACAAAGTTGTATGCAGAGTTGCTGTAGCTATGCTGGTCCCAATATATTAGAAAAACAAGATGGGTGAGGTAATATCTTTTACTGGACCAACTTCTGTTGGTGAGAGCGATGAACTTTTGAGATTACACAGTGGCTTGAGGAAGAGCTCTGTGTAATCTCAAAAGGCTCTCTGTCTCCCTCCAACAGAAGTTGGTCCAATAAAAGATATTACCTCACCCATCTTGTCTCTCTAATCAGAAAGTATCAGGAAAGCAAGAATAATTTCTAACACCACCATCTGGCTTGGAGACCATATTTACTGTGCAACGAAACATTGTCAAATTCAGGAACAGCAAGTAGTCCACAACAGAATGGTCTGTTCTAGTTTCTTTGGCATGAAAAACATTTTACCTTTGACATCAGTTAAGCTCAATTTTTTAGGTCACTGGTTCATTTGATGTCAATGCCCTCATTTTGTTTTCGGTGCTATCACAATGTACAGGAGACTAGTATTGAACAGAATGGGAGATGAGGTATGTAGCTAACAGCATTTAGCATCTTTATTAGGAAGATTTCAAATACTTTACAAAGGTGAACAAGAATTATCACCCCCATTTTGAAGATAGAAAAATGGAGGCAGGGTTTCAGATGGCAAGCCAGTGGCAGCGTCAGGATCAGAACCCAAGCCTTCTGACTTCTTGTCGCCTATTCTAAGCAGCAGACTATCTCGCCTTCCAGAATAGTCAGCCTTGGTCAGAATTCAAGCCATATCAAATAAATCCATGATGAAATTCAACCTGTTGAAGCCTCAGATGTTCAAGGCTGTTCATCAAGGAGGAAAAATACCAAAATATTTCAGGTGGGGTAAATATTTGACATTCCCTCCACCTGGACATCTCAGTGGCCAGACAGTTTTTCATTTTTGTCAATTCCAATTTAGAACCCTTAAAAGAAACACTCAGGCACCTGTACCAATGGAGCGGGGGATGGTATGTGTTTATTCACAGTGAAAGCTGAGTTGTAAAGCTAGAAAATTTGAGATGTTTGGAGTTTTTAAATGCAAATAAAAGATTCTTTCCTGTCTGTCTGGTTGCCTCCTCTCTCTACCCCCATATGCTGCCCCCTTTCCATGCACCCCAGTCTGCTGTCATCTCATGCGCTTTGGTACCCAACCACCTTCAGGTCCCCACTCCATACCTATCAGTCTCTTCCTTCCAGTCTTTCCATTCCCCCATGTGTTTCCCCAGACCCCTTCTGTTAGTCTATATCCTTTGATTCTTGGCCTTCCTCTGTTTAACCCCTCCTGGATTCTTGCCCCTCTGCATTTCCTAGTCTCCCTGCTCCACCTCTGGCTTGGCTCAGAATCTTTGGATTAAAAAAAAAAAGTTCAGTTTATGTGTTTTCCTATAATACAAGGAAGACACAATTGTAAACAATTTAGAAATGTAAACACCCAGACTTACCCATTCGCTTCCTCTTCAAACTAGGAACATGGTCATCTAAATTCTTGGCTTTTGTCCGAGACAGGGGCTGCCCAGATGACGTGGATGATGTCGGGTCCCCTTCACATATGGTGCTAGAGCAGGAGCTCCGTGTTGGGGGTGGGGGCATCTGCACAAAGACCGGAAAATGTTACACTAGGCAAACACTACCGTTCCACTTCAAAGTCTCAACGTATTTCAGTGAAAGAACCCAGGAGCAAAGCTGAAGATAAACTGGATTTTGAGAGGTCTGAACACATATGTACCTGAGATGCGACTGAATAATTAGAAATTAGCATGGGCAGATTAAGCAGAGATGGGGAGGTTCAGCATAGAAACACGAAGGTGGAACAGAGGGATAATGCAACTCTAAAGGGATGTCAGAGTGGGAAGCATCACACAAAATCTTGATGTTCTCTCTGCAATGCAGCCCCTTTTGATTCAGATGCACTATTCTTTGGCCCACCTTTACAATGAGATAGTTCTCTTTTGAACCCCCCCTAAATGCATGAGAATTCTAAGCTCAATTTCAGGCTCACACCTCTCACACACAAATACTTACACAAAGTACCCTGCCACCTTTACTGTGTATTCTTTTGAAGGCACCATCTTACACTTAGCCCTCAACTTCAAAATCCCTTTGTCTATCAGCCTTGCCTCACTATACCATGCAAACTGTATTGTACTATGACAGGTTTCAGAGTAGCAGCCGTGTTAGTCTGTATCCGCAAAAAGAAAAAAAAAAGAGTACTTGTGGCACATCCAGCAATGCCCCTCTGCCATGTACACTGGCCAAACCGGACAGTCTCTACGTAAAAGAATAAATGGACACAAATCAGACATCAAGAATTATAACATTCAAAAACCAGTCGGAGAACACTTCAATCTCTCTGGTCACTCAATTACAGACCTAAAAGTCACAATTCTTCAACAAAAAAACTTCAAAAACAGACTCCAACGAGAGACTGCTGAATTGGAATTAATTTGCAAACTGGACACCATTAAATTAGGCTTGAATAAAGACTGGGAGTGGATGTGTCATTACACAAGGTAAAACTATTTCCCCACGTTTATTCCCCCCGCCCCACTGTTCCTCACACGTTCTTGTCAACTGCTGGAAATGGCCCACCTTGATTATCACTACAAAAAGTTTTTTTTTTTTCCCTCTCCTGCTGGTAATAGCTCACCTTACCTGATCACTCTCGTTACAGTGTGTATGGTAACACCCATTGTTACATGTTCTCTGTGTATATAAAATCTCTCCTCTATATTTTCCACTGCATGCATCCGATGAAGTGAGCTGTAGCTTATGAAAGCTTATGCTCAAATAAATTTGTTAGTCTCTAAGGTGCCACAAGTACCCTTTTTCTTTTTGTGTATTGTACTAATGAATCAAAGAGCTCCTTATTGCCAAGGCAAAAGCCAAAGTATTAAAGATGTCCTAGTACCAAAAGGGCAAATGATAGGATGATTTCTGGCCTGTGCTATTAACCGCTGCTGCTTCTTGTTTTACATACCAGCCAGCTTGGACCTAAATAATTTGAGAGTCTGATCAATTTTTCCAAACTTGTGTCCTCTCCATGTGGGTGACGAGGGGAGTCTTCAGTTTCACTCCCTCATTTTATATACCAGACCAAAGCAACTTGTGTGTAGGGGCAGTCTGGATGAGAGGAAGACAAGAGAAGAGTTTTTTCCTTTGAAATCTAACCCAGAAGGCCCTGTAGCTTGGTGACACATACCCTGCCCTTCCCTGGGAGGGCTGACCCTCAGAATCCTGAGTAAAGGAGATCACTTAAGAATGATGAGATCCTCTGCCCAACCCTCCTACGGCTGAGTGCGCTTAGTCCCTGACACCCTTGGACAAAAACTCCTTTGTCTCACAATACCTACGATTTTTTGAGCAATACGGAAGAACTGGGAGACCTCTCTGACTGCATGCCCGAAGTTGTTGTAAACCTTGACATAAGGGCGGACCCAGGAGGGCAGCTGGGATCTTACATCATTGTTCACGAACCTGTGGAGAATTGGAAAATGGGAGAAAAATCCTTCAAACAGCTCCACTAAATTAATCTCTCAGCAGAAGGCAGCTTTGAACATCTCACCTGAGGAGCTGGAACAGGGATGTGACTGAAGTCTTAAGAGCATACGCAGACACTGTCCTCAACATTACAAATTAAATTTCATAGTATGACTATCCCCCTACTCCTGGGAATGCCAAGCTAAGCAGGAACAGTAAAAACAAGCAGCTGGGTAAGAACACAAAAAAAACTGGGATTGATCTTTGTCCCCAGGAGAGCAAGAGTTTGCTGGAGCCAGGGTGTTTGTGTCTATCATTACAGCTCTGTACTGAACTTCAGCATTCCTGCTAGGCACCAGTTATATCATGCTATCCAAAACTGACTGGCAGCTGCATAAGGTAGAAAAATGCTCATTAGAGATTGGGCTGAAACCACCACATTTATTTCCACTTGTGAACACAGACCAGGATTCATACCCAGATGTCCAGAAACGAAAGGCTCATTCTAAACCAGTAGTTCTCAAACTTCTGTACTGGTGACCCCTTTTACACAGCAAGCGGGGTTTGGGGGTGGAGGCTGACAGCTTGTGACCCCCCCACGTAATAACCTCAACCCCCTGAGGGGTCACGACCCCCAGTTTGAGAACCCCTGTTCTAGACTATTAGTTCTCTGGGTCATCTACCCCATAATCATTAATACCAATCTTGAGATAGTTTATTTTTGAATGAAACTTTATTGTACCCAGCAGTTTCTGGGGGCTAAGTCAGAAATAAACAAAAGGAAGAAGCTGCATGTACTGCAGAGACCAGATGAAAGGCCTGAAAAACAAAACATTATGGAAAAATGGAAATAACTAGCTTTCTTCTTCAGAAACCGAAATTGGAAGCATGCAAAATACAAAGTGGTGATTCAGTCTCATCCTTAAGAAACAAGGAGGATATGCATGCTCAGAAGGTTCACAACATAGCTACCAACACACCTCGCAGAATGGTCAAACAAAACTCCTACTCAAGCTGACATGTTTCATGGCAATGGCAGGAATTCACTCATTTCCCAGAAACATGATTCTGTTTAGAAATACAAGTGAGACCATTTTTAGATTTTCTGGCAATATGTAACTTCTTCCTGCACCTCCCTTAAAAACTTCAATTACCATTCACTCTCTTCTCAAACTTAGTGTAGAGCAGGACTGGAACCCCTGTATTCACATAACTTGTATTAGCATTTCAGGAAGTTCTAACTCCCGGCATGAAAAGGGTTAAAAAAAGATGTATAAAAAAAGATATCTACCTACACACCCCCACAAATAATCACTGACAGCTTATTCCGCATCTGCTAATACTACTAACAGCCTCATGGAGGGAATAGGGAGAAAGAAGCTTTTGGGAAAGGAGAACAGAGGATGAACATGTATGTTATTTTCACTTATTAGGGAGAATGACACCTAGCTCGTTGATGATCACTAATGACCTGTAGTCTTCAACTAGTCATACTAATGCACTTATACACACAGTACATACAGTTGTGTGTGTTGGACACAGGAATGTTGACACATACATCGTTTATAGTCCATCCTATTCAACAGAAGAATTCACCTGTGGTCACAAAGGAAAATGGCACCATAGTCCTGGCGATGTCTGATAACCCTGCCGATGGCCTGGTTCACAGCCCGGGAAGCCTGCTGCCGATACCACTCACGCCCGGATAAATACTAAAAAGGGGGGGGTGGGGGGAGAGAGAGAGAGATGATCAGGCTAGTCAAATACAGTAACTCCTCGTTGAATGTTGTAGATATGTTCTTGAAAAATGTGACTTTAAGTGAACCCATGTTAAGAGAATCCAATTTCCCCATAAGAATTAATGTAAATAGGGGAGGTTAGGTTCCAGGGATTTTTTTCGTTGCCTGCTAGTACAGTACTTTGTCCACTACTTGTGGGATTCTCTGGAAGAGCAGCCCGTTGGAGCTAGCAGGTGGGGGCCTGGAACCAGGGGGGGCTGGTAGCCCCCCATCAGCTCCCCTCCACACACTCCCCAGCGCCTCCTGCTTGTCGACGGGCCCCGCGGATCAGCGCCTCCCCCCTCCTCCTGAACATGGTAAAACAACTGTTTTGCCGCATTCAGGAGAAGCGGGGAGGGAGCGGGGAGGCTGCGAGCCGTGTCCTTGCTCCTCCCCCTCCCGAACCTCCTGAATGTGGCGAAACAGCTGCTTCGCTGCGTTCAGGAGAGGGAAGGCGCTGATCCACAGGGCTCGCAGGTGGGAGGCACTGGGGGGTGGTAGCGGAGAGGAATTAGTGGGGGGCTGCCGGCCCACCCTAGTTCCGAGCCCCCACCCGCAAAACAACGTTATAAGCAAACATTGCACAACTTTAAAGGAGCATGTTCCCTAATAGATCAGCGATGTAACAACACTAACTGTGATGACGTTAAGTGAGGAGTTACTGTAGGTAAAATATATTCTCAATGCAGGGGCTACTTGTCTCAGTCTCCAATACATGCTATAAATGTATCTCTAAAAGGTGAGAGTCAAGTGCAAGACTCTGCTAAAGCAATCACTTCCGACTAAACTGAGGCACTACTCATTGCTATGGAACCCTGACCTAATTATTAATAAATAATTCTGCTGTTTAGCCACCGAATTAGGGCTTATAGCCCGGGTCCTACAATGCACTTACCATGTTATTAAATAGCCAACAGCTACCCTGCAAGATGATAAAGAAAAATTACAGAGTATTTGTACTCAAACCTGAAAGGCTGCCAAACAGAGCCCACCACACCCATGGTTTATACGTCCTGACCAATTTCCTTTCGGGCCAAATATTCCCTTTGAAAGATAAATGGTTACCATGCATTCAAGCTATTTTGACTGCAACTGTGTTCAAAAAAATGTATGGCCTGTGTTTGATTATAACAAAGGATTACTCACCTTCTTGGAACTGTTGTTCTTCGAGATGTGTTGTTCATGTCCATTCCCATCAGGTGTGTGCGCGCCATGTGCATGTCGTTGGAAAGATATTCCCTTAACAGCTCTCGTCGGGTCAGCTGTGGAGCCCCCGGAGTAGCACTCAATATACGACCCTGCCGACCCGACCACCCTTCAGTTCCTTCTTGCCGGCTACTCCAGCAGAGGGTAAGGAGGGTGGGTACTGGAATGGATGTGAACACCACATCTCGATGAACAGTTACGAGAATGTGAGTAACCGTTTTTTCTTTGAGTGCTTGTTCACCTCGATTCCAATCAGGTGACTCCCAAGCTCTCCCCTAGAGATAGGGTCAGAGCTAAGGAATTGTTAACTGGAGCACCGCTCTGCCAAATGCTGCATCATCTCTGGCATGCTGTGTGATAGCATAGTGAGTGGTAAACGTATCCACCGATGACCAGGTTGCAGCTCTGCAGATCTCCTGAATGGGGATCTGGGCCAGGAAAGCAGCTGACAAGGCTTGCACCCTTGTGGAGTGTGCCGTAATAGCCAGGGCTGGGACCTGAGCCAGTTCGTAGCATGTGTGGATGCAGTCTGTGATCCAGGAAGAAATGCCTTGGGAAGAGACCAGGAGCCCTTTCATCTGGTCTGCCACTGCCACAAATAATTGGTTCGATTTCCTAAAAGGCTTAGTGTGCTCGATGTAGAATGCTAGTGCACGCCAGACATCCAGTGAGTGAAGCCTCTGCTCCCATACCAGTATGAGATTTGGGATAAAAGACTGGTAGAAAAATGTCTTGGCTACTATGAAATTGGGACACCACCTTGGGAAGGAAGGCTGGGTGAGGCTTGAGTTGAACCTTGTCCTTGTAGAAGACCATGTAGGGTGGGTCGGAGGTTAGTGCTTTTAACTTGGACACCCTCCTAGCTGATGTAATGGCAACCAGGAATGCCACCTTCGATGACAAATATAGAAGGGAACAAGTCACCAGCCATTAGAAAGGGGGCCACCATTAGTCTTGCGAGGGCCAGATGAAGGTCCCATGCAGGGACAGGTTGTCGAGCCTGTGGATATAATCTTTCCAGGCCCTTGAGGAAACGCCCAACCATGGGGTTGGCGAACATGGAACACCCAAAGTCTCCTGGGTGGAAGGCAGAGATAGCAGCGAGGTGCACCCTGATGGATGATCCTGTCAGGCCCTGGTGTTTCAGGTACAAGAGGTACTCCAGGACAAGTGGTATAGGTGTCTGGAGTGGAGGTGTGCGATGCTGGGCACATCAGCAAGTGAACCTTTTCCATTTAGCTAGGTAAGTGGCCCTGGTAGATGGTTTTCTGCTGCCGAGAAAAACCTTCTTTACAGATTCCAAGCACCAGAGCGCCATTGGGTTTAACCATGAAGCTTCCAAGTTGTGAGATGGAGGGACTGGAGGTCTGGGTGGCGAAGGCGACCGTGGTCCTGTGTGATCAGATCAGGGCAAAGTGGTAACACGATTGGGGTGTCAGCTGACAGCTGCAGACATGTGTTGTACCAGTGTTGGCAGGGCCACACTGGGGCCAGGAGGATTACCTTCGCCTTGTCTCTGGGGATCTTGACAGAACTTTGTGCACAAGTGGAACCCAACGGAAAGGCATACATGAGGCATTCTCCCCAGGGTAGCAGGAACGCTTCCAAGATGGAACCCAGTTTGTGTTTCTGGAAGGAGCAGAACATTGGGCACTTTCTGTTGCTCTGGGTGGCCAAAAGAGCAACCTGGGGAAACCCCCATCTTTGGAAGATGGAATGCATGACATCCGAATGGATGGATCACTCGCGGTGGCGGAACGATCTGCTGAGGTGATCCGATAGTTTGTTCTGCACTCCGGGAGATAGGACACCTCCAAGTGAATGCAGTGGGCTATGCAGAACTCCCATAGCTGGAGGGCTTCCCAGCATAGGGGGGAGGAACAAGCTCCACCCTGTCTGTTGATGTAGAACATGGCAGTGGTGTTAACAGTCATCACTGCCACGCACTGGGCCTTGTAGTTGGGACAGGAAGGTGTGGCAGGCTAGCCGCACTGCTCTGAGTTCCTTGATACTGATAGGGAGTGAGAGCTCGTCCTGCGACCATAGATCCTGTGTTTGGAGATCTCCCAGGTGAGCGCACCAACCCAGAGCTGACTCATCTGTTACTAGAGACCGAGAGGGCTGTGGACTGTTGAAGGGAACTCCTTTGCAGACTGTCCGAGGGTCAAGCCACCGACAGAGGGACTTGAGTACGTGATCTGGCACTGACACCACTGAGACTAGGCTGTCTAGTGTTGGGTGACAGTTGAAGTGAGCCACGCTTGGAGTGGTCTGAGCCTCAGTCTGGCATGTCTGACCACGTAAGTTCAGGCTGCCAAGGAGACTCATGCATCCCCTTGCTGTCGTGGTGAGGTATCGCCTGAGGCTTTGGATGTCTGTCATCACTTGGAATCAGGCCTCAGAGGATTGCCCTTGCTTGTACCGAGTCCAGCACCACCCAGATGAATTCTATTCTTTGGGTCGGTGACAAGGTTGACTTGTTCACGTTGAGGAGGAGTCCCAGCCTCTCGACAGTAGCTCTGACTAGTCAGACTTGAGACTCCACCTGCTCCCTGGAACGCCCTCGTAACAGCCAGTCATCAAAGTGGGGATATACCTGAACCTGCCTCCTGCGAAGAAAGGCTGTGATCAGTGATATGGTGGAGACCTGGGAGGCTGTCAATAGGCGGAATGGGAGGACCGTGAACTGATAATGTTTGTGGTTGACCACAAATGGCAGGAATGGTCTGTGAACAGGCCGAATGGATATGTGAAAATACGTGTCCTTCATGTCGAGGGCGGTGTACCAGTCTCCCGGATCCAAGGAGGGGATGATCGTGCTCAGGGAGACCATGTGGAGCTTCAGCTTGACCAAGAACTGGTTGAGTCCTTGCAGGTCTAAAATGGGTCTGAGACCCCCATTTGCTTTGGGGATTAGGAAATAACAGGAGTAGAATCCCCTCCCCCTTAGCTCCTGAGGAACCTCGTCCACTGCCTCCATGGCGAGGAGTGACTGCACCTCCTGGATAAGGAATTGCTCATGAGAAGGGTCCCTGAAGAGGGACAGGGAAGTGGGGTGGGAGGGAGGGGAGGAGCAAAATTGGAGAGAATATCTCACCTCTACCATGAGAAGGACCCAGGAGTCTAATGTTATTTGGGACCAGGCACCGTAGAACTGGGATAGCTGATTCAGGAAGCACTGGGAAGGATCCGGTGTAGCGGTGGGTACGCCATCCCCGGGCGTCCCTTCAAAAGGCCTGGTTTGAGCCGGACGAAGATTTGGCTGGGCTCTGGCCCTGATGGGGAGGTGCAACAGTCTGTGCCTGCCATTCTTACCCCTCCTTCTATAGAAGCCCTGTCTTTGAGGAGGGTAGGAACACTGCTGTTGAGGCTGTGGTTTGAAGTGTTTACGCTGGGTAGCAGGAGTATGCATACCCAGGAACTTCATGGTCACCCAGGAGTCCTTCAGGCTGTGCAGCTTGGAGTCTGTCTGCTCTGAGAATAATCCTGTGCCCTCAAACAGCAGGTCCTGAAGGGTTTGCTGCACTTCAGAGGGCAGCCCAGATGCCTGCAGCCATGAACCCCTTCTCATGGCTAAACCTGATGAGAAGGTGCGGGGGGGAGAGTCCGCCGCATCAAGGGAGGTTCGTGCCACCACTCTCCCTTTGTCAATAATGGCCATGAATTCAGTTCTGGAGTCTGATAAAGTAGGTTCCTTAAACTTCAACATGGAGGCCCACAAGTTGAAGTTCCATCTATTGAGGATAGCTTGTTGATTAGCTATCCTCTGCTGCAGGGCCCCCGTTGAGTAGACCTTCCTACCCAAAAGGTCTAATCTTTTAGACTCCTTGGATTTTGGAGTCGGTCCTTGTTGGCCCTGCCTCTCCTTCTCATTGACCACAGTCACTACTAGGGAGGAGGGCTGTGGTGTGAGAACAAGTACCCATATCCCTTGGATGGGACAAAGTACTTGCACTCCACGCCCCTCACCATAGGCGGGATCGATACCAGGGTCACCACAGCGTTTTGATATGGCTCTGTATAGTTTTTATCAGGGGCAGAACTTCCCTGGAGGGACCCTCTGGCATCAAGCTATCGACCATGGGGTCCTCTGGTTAGATAACCTCTTCCGCCTGCAATCCCTTGTTGCAAGCGATTCTGTGCAAGAGGTCCTGGTGTGCACGGTGATCTATCAGGGGATGTCCCAAGGCCGAAGTCCCCACAATCGCCTCATCTGGGGATGAGGATGAGGAGGCTAGAGGCAGTACTGGGTTCTCCTGATCATCCAGCTCTCTAGCATCCCCCTGGTCAGCGCCTGTGGACTCTGCGCTGAATGTAGTCGCGGAAGCTTCGATGACGTCCTGGATGGACTGTGGGTCCTGTCCTGGCGTCCATTCCGATCCCTGAGATGCTGGGCAATTTTTATATGGCTGTGGTGCTTGGGTTTCAGAGACTACCGAGCAAAAGCCACAGAAAAATGAGCCCTGGGCGTGGTGATAAGCCCAGGGAGTCCAGAATGGTCACTGAAGCTGCGGCTGCCAATGTGGAGGCTATGCTGCTGGTGCCTCACTTCTGTGCCGATTCGACCTATGCCTGGTGCGGCATGAGTAAAAAGAGTCCCCATCCGAGTCAGACAACACTGATCTAGATCATCACAACCACAGCGGCGTCGAGTGGTGCCGAGCAGAGGAACGGTGCTGCTCCGCCGGTGCCGGGGACCCATGCATGGGGTCCCGAGCTGGGGAACGGTGCCTCAACGATGGTGAACCTGAGCAGTGCCGAGGTGAACGGTGCCATGTCACAGAAGGTGATTGCTGCATCATGGCCAGCTTGCCTCTAGATGGTGCTGGATGCGGTGCCACAGAGGCTTGTCCCTGATAGCCAGAAGTTGAGGGGCCGTCATTGCTATTAGGTCCCTGGTGGCTTCAAAAGTGACTGGGATGGAGGGAGACTCCAACTCCTCCACCTGACACTGTCTGTCCAGGGAGTCGCTGCGCACTGGACTCAACAGTCCCCTCCGGGGAACCGAAGTCAGCGGCACCGACTCCTGGTACATGGGTGCTGCGTGCTCCTTGGTGTGATGCACTGCTGTTCCGCCTGGCACTACCTTCGGCCCTGGGCAACAACCCCTGTCCATCTTCTTGTGCCACCTATGCGGCACTTGTGAGTGCGAGCGGTGCCTGGCTGACTGCGCCACTTCTGGTGCTGGGGACCGCCAGTGCTGAGGGTCTCGAGTCAGAGTCTTTCCTCAGTGCCGTGTCACGCACCGAGGCTGGGGCACTCCGCACCGACATGCTTAGTGTCAGATCCCGGCACTCTGTGGCGAGCTGCGGACAGAGAGCGGACTCCATGAGAAGTTGTTTCAGCCAGAAATCCCGCTCCTTCTTTGTCCTAGTGCAGAAAGACCTGCAGATTTTGCACCTGTCTGTTTGGTGTTCTTCCCCCAGACACTTCAGGCATGTGTCCCAGGGGTCACCCATTGTCATGGGCTTCCTGCAAGTCCCGCAAGGTTTAAGCCCTTGGCCCCGAGGCCTGCCCCAGAGCCGAGGGAAGGTAAGGGATAGGGGAGAACCCTGCACACTAACCCAAACTATTATATACACTATGTACAGGAAATTAAAATGAACTAGTAACTAAAATTTACACTGAACTACAGACTAAAGAAGAAAGCTAAGGGAACTGAAGGGGGGTCGGGTCGGGTCAGCAGGGTCATATATTGAGTGCCATGAAAGTACCACTCCAGGGGACTCCACAGCTGACCTGATGCAAGCTGCTACGGGAAAAACTTTCCGACAACCATGCATGCAGTATGCGCACACCTGATTGGAACTGACGTGAACAAGCACTCGAAGAACCACCACAGTAATCAGAAGTGGAAAAACCGATTACTAACCTGAACTGTCACTGCTGTTCTTTGAGATGTGTTACAAATGTTCTTTGTACTTCAGGTGCGTGTGCATCCTGTGCACCAGGTGCACACACATTTGAAATGAAACAGACACGTGCAATCTCTTGAAGATTTTAAAATTTCAGCACAACCCAGCAGGAGGTGGGGGGTGGGAGAGGGATGTCAAATTTGTATGGTTTGATAGAGAAGGTTTGCTTACTGTGGCCCCACAGAGATGGGAAGAAAAGCCATATGCTGGAGAGAGAAACTATGAGACAATGGACTGGCCAAAAAAAATTGCGAAAAGCTCCCCAATCTTACCTGTGCCCCTGAACCTTGTCTTTTCATTTCATCCAGGAATTGCATCTTTAAAACGACTCTTGGTTCCATGCGAGGGGGAAATGGAAGCCCAGTGATAACAACACCTCGTCCGTTCATGTCTGCAAAGTCCAAGCCTTCGCTGGCCTGAAGATGAACAGTGTTTTCAATCACTAACAGGGAATTAAGTGACATTTCAGAGCAGTTCAGGGGTTGTGGCCTCTCTGCCTTAAAATTACACATCTAACAATTGTAGTCTGAGAGTAGTGGAAACAGTTTGAACTGGATTCCTTACTTTTATTGCCAGGGCTTTAATCCCAGTGGTTTCCTACTATCAGGCCTTGACCGAGTAACACATCAGCCAAAGGGTGTAAGGAGAGGTTTCTCTGCTTCTCTCCTATTTCTACGGTTTCTGAGGTACTAAGCATTTCAACCATCTTCCTGATTTCCAGGCTGTGTTGCCAGCACACCCATTACTGATTATGCATTTCATGCCTGAACTTTCTGAACTGTCCATACACCAGAGGATGACCATTAATAACAACATCTATTTACGAAAAGTGTGCTCCTCTTCTGGGGAACTGTATAACAAAATGCAATATAATAAGACCTCCCTCAACATTCAAAACAAATACAACCATTTCAAGAGGATCAAATTCACTTCTAAAAATAGGAAAATATGACTGTAAAACCACCAAAACTGGCAGAAGGGCTCCAGGGCAGGCACTGGGTTTGAACTGACTGTAGCTTGTCTTTTGAAATTGAACAACATTTCAGACAGTTGTTTCTTTATAACGTTAGGCTGACAGAAACATTTGTCAAGTCTTGTCTAATACAGTCCTTCTCACACAGTAATACAGCTCTTCTGTGAGCAACCAAAAGAAAATGTAGGAAATTATGAAGCTGTTCCCCTTTGAGATCATGCACGTATCACCAGTAAAACCATGAATGACAGACCTGTGCACTTAAAATAGAGTTGGAAAAACTATGCATTCTGCATTTGCTCCTTTATTTCACTAGGGCTTTTTTATATATGTGATTATTTATAGATACTACTTTTAGCAAAGAGAAATGTGTGTGTTTGTGTATCTGGAAGAGCTACAGTCTTCCAAACTCAATGCAAAAAGCAGCTTGCTCTCAAGAATGACAAACTCTGTTCTACATTACCTTTCCCCGACATACTGCCAAGAAAGTAGCTCCACTAGACTTGGGACAGACAATCTTATCATAATATGCATCCATGATCTACAAGACAAACAGGTTAGGTAAGAGGAAGAGGGAAAACCACCTCCTTTACACACACACCAAACAAACTTGTACATCATAACAAGTTTGACTCACATACTAAGACTCAAGATGTAGTTAACTAGGCTTAGTGTCAGTTTCCTTACTGGAGTACAACTATGGATGTTAGAAATATTTGCTTTCCCAAAGCCCCTTATTACAAAGAATCCCACAGATCTTCTGACAGACATAACATTGTGATGTCACCTATCTCTGAAGGGAAAACAAAGAACTTATTATGCAGTACTCTTATGACTCCACATTGGCAAAAGAGGAAAACAAAACAAAGCAATTTGAGGTTATCATTTACTCTAATCATTGTCAAGGAGAAGAGGCTGGAATTCAGTAGAACAGAAAAAGGTGGGGAAAGTGTGAGGAATTTCAACAAATTAGGAAACTAGAAGGATATTAATTTAAAACTTTAATTTTGCTTCCTATAAACTATTTATGATGCAAGCAGCACATGCCAGAACTGCAACAATATCTGTAAATATGAAGAATTATATTTTAAGAATTTCACTAGGTACAGAAAAATAAGTCTGTTGCCACCAAGGCCTAAACAACTAAAACTTACGTTGACTTAGCCACATCACTCGGAGCTGTGAAAAATTTCACACCCTGTGTGACATAGTGAGGTCAACCTAATCCCCGCTGTAGACAAAGCTAGGTTGATACAAGAATTCTTCTTTTGACCTAGCTACCACCTTTCAAGGAGGTGGATTTATGACAGTGATGGAAAAGTGTAACAATAATTTTAGTCAGAAACTTCCTTTAACATGTTGCAGGCTTATTGCCTCAGAAGAGGCAATGATTCAGTGAAAATTGGTACAAACTGTACCTAGCAACTTCCTGGATTACTAACATGTTCTTTCCTCTACACGTTAAACTGCTGGTATTAAAAACTTTTGTTATCTTTTTAGCAGAGGAATACTTATCGGTAATCTAGTTTCTAAATTAGGTCACTTCCATCTAATTTTGTAATTGTTTCTTTTCAATAAACAATTTAAACAGTAAACAATATTGTACACCATCAGCCAAGGGAGTCCACGTAACAAGGAAGTTGTCCTCTCTTTCCCCTCTTGACAAATGGCCAGCCCATGATTGTAACAGCTGTACAGTTGGCCTCCTCTTCCCTTACAACTATTGAATACCAGTATCTTCCAGCAATGCAGTCCCAAGAAACACTAAACAAAGCTGTGCCAAGGTGAGAGACAGACACACAGTAGTATTTATACTGAGGAGTGGTAGAAGTTTCTCTTCCCTCTACTAGAGTTCATTGCCTTCTTTCTTTGGTTGCTTCTAAACCATCCCCACTTGCGTGTGTCCGCGCGCGCCTTGGAAACGCATCAGGTTTTTAAATTTTTTAATTTTTTTTTTTTAAAGATTCCAATGGAAGGATACACTTCAGAGCCCCTTTACACCCAAACCAAGCCCCCTGGGAATTACTGGGTTCAATACTGGTGTCGAAAAAAAGGAATATGCCATTGGTGTGATGTTCCAGTTGAGTTGCTTCCACAAAGGCAGACCCTGACGGCGCCCCTGATTACCATAATTGAGGTCCTGGGCAAAAGTTAGTGATGCCCAGACAAGATAAAAGCATTCTGAATAAAAAAAACACACTTCTATGTTACCGTGAAAATTTTCATAATCAAAAACAAACTGCAACAAGTTGGAGGGAAATGGCCTGCAGAATATCCAAGAGCTGGATTTCCAATGCTGACTGCTGCACTGACAGACTGAGCTAAGCTTTTCTACGCTATCCTTCACCATTGTGTCTAAGTAGGGTGACCAGATAGCAACTGTGAAAAAACATCACGGGGGTGTGGGGTAATAGGTGCCTATATAAGAAAAAGTCCCCAAAACGGGACATCTGGTCACCCTATGTCTAAGCACGTGGTACCAATATCCGGAGCACAGGCAGATTTCAAACCATGACTATATTAGCATTGGTCTACACTATGAGTTTAGGTTGAATTTAGCAGCGTTAGACTGATTTAACCCTGCACGTGGTCCACACGATGAAGCCATTTTTGTCGACTTAAAGGGCTCTTCAAATTTATTTCTGTACTCCTCCCCGACGAGGGGATTACCACTGAAATCGATATCACAAGGTCGAATTTGGGGTAGTGTGGACACAGTTCGACGGTATTGGCCTCCGGGAGCTATCCTAGAGTGCTCCATTGTGACCGCTCTGGACAGCACTTTCAACTCAGATGCACTAGCCAGGTACACAGGAAAAACACCGGGAACTTTTGAATTTCATTTCCTGTTTGGCCAGCATGGCGTGACCATGCAGTCCCAGAATCGCAAAAGAGCTCCAGCATGGACCGGATGGGAGGTACTGGATCTGATCGCTGTATGGGGAGACGAATCCGTGCTATTAGAACTCCGTTCCAAAAGACGAAATGCCAAAATATTTGAAAAAATCTCCTAGGGCATGAAGGACAGGGGCTATAACAGGGACCCGCAGCAGTACCATGTGAAAATTAAGGAGCTCAGGCAAGGCTACCAAAAAACCAAACAGGCAAACGGCCACTCCGGCTCAGAACCCCAGACATGCCACTTCTATGATGAGCTACATGCAATTCTAGGTGGTGCCCCTACCACTACCCCCACCCCTGTACGTGGACTCCTGCAAGGGGGGAGTCTCACGCAACTGGGATGAGGATTTTGGGGACGAGGAAGATGATAATGAGGAGGAGGATGAAACCGTTCTCTCCGACAGCCAGGAACTGTTTATCACCCTGGAGCCAATACCCTCCCAAGATGGGCTTCCGGACCTTGAAGGTAGAGAAGGCATCTCTGGTGAGTGTATCTTTGTAAATAAAATACGTGGTTTAAAAGCAAGCGTGTTTAATGATTAATTTTTCCTGAAGACTTGGGATGCATTCGCAGCCAGTACAGCTACTGGAAAAGTCTGTTAACGCGTCTGGGGATGGAGCAGAAATCCTCCAGGGATATCTCAGTGAAGCTCTCCTGGATGTACTCCCAAAGCCTTTGCAAAAGGTTTCTGGGGAGGGCAGCCTTATTCCGTCCTCCATGGTAGGACACTTTACCATGCCAGGCCAGGAGCATGTAGTCTGGAATCATTGCATAAAGCATGGCAGCGTATGGTCCCGATGTTTGCTGGCACTCAAGCAACATCCGTTCTTTATCTCTCTGAGTTATCCTCAGGAGAGTGATATCATTCATGGTCACCTTGTTGAAATAGGGGAATTTTATTAAGGGGACATTCAGAGGTGGCCATTCCTGCTGGGCTGTTTGCCTGTGGCTGAAAAGAAATCATCCCCGCTTTTAGCCATGCGGTGGTGGGGGGCCCTATTCACATTAAGCTGTTCGCGTTTGGCTGGCAGAGATCTTCCCTGATACTAGTCACGCGGTGGGTGGAGGGGTGATCATCCCAGAGAACTGGGGCGGGGGGGGGGGTATTTGGGTTTGTGCTGCACGTTAACCCGAAAACCACAGCCCCTCCTTTTAAATGGCTAACCCAAAGGGTGCTTGGTATGGGAAAGGAGGGCGCTGCTGTTTGAAACCATTCACCGTGAAAGAGTCTACCCATTGTTCTCTAAAATGTGTCTTTTTAAATACTACTCTCCCTTTTTTCCTCCTGCAGCTGCAAATGTTTCAACACTCCCCCTATCATCTCTGTCCCAGAGGCTAGCGCAGATAAGGTGGCAAAAAAACCCACACTCGCGATAAAATGTTCTCTGAGCTCATGCAGTCCTACTGCACTGAAAGAGCTCAGCAGAATGCGTGGAGGCAGACAATTGCAGAGTCCAGGAAAGCAGAAAATGACTGCGAGGAGAGGTGGTGGGAGCAAGATGATAGGAGGCAGGAGGCAATGCTAAGGCTACTGGAGGATCAAACTGATATGCTCCGGCGTACGGTTGAGCTGCAGGAAAGGCAGCATGAGCACAGACCACCGCTGCATCCGCTGTGTAACCGCCCGCCCTCCTCCCCAAGTTCCATAGCCTCCTCACCCAGACACCCAAGAATGCAGGGGGGGCCCCTCCAGGCACCCAACCACTCCACCCCAGAGGACTGCCCAAGCAACAGAAGGCTGGCATTCAATAAGTTTTGAAGTGCAGTGTGGCCTTGTCCTTCCCTCCTCCCCTACCCCACGCGGTGCTTCCCTCTGCCTCCACCCCTCCCAGGCTACCTTGGCAGTTATCCCCCTATTTGTGTGACGAATTAATAAAGAATGCATGAATTTGAAACAACAACAACTTTATTGTCTCTGCAGGCGGTGATCGAAAGGGGGAGGGCGGTTGGCTTACAGGGAAGTAGAGTGAACCAAGGGGGCAGGTTTTCATCAAGGAGAAACAAACAGAACTGTCACACTGTAGCCCGGCCAGTCATGAAACTGGTTTTCAAAGCTTTGCTGATGCGCAGCGCGCCCTGCTGTGCTCTTCTAATGGCCCTGGTATCTGGCTGCACGTAATCAGCGGCCAGGTGATTTGCCTAAACCTCCCACCCTGCTATAAACGTTTCCCCCTTACTCTCACAGATATCAGGGAGTACACAGCAAGCAGTAATAACAATGGGAATATTTTGGTTTCACTGAGGTCTAACCGAGTCAGTTAACTGCACCAGCGCGCTTTTAAATGTCCAAATGCACATACTACCACCATTCTGCACTTGTTCAGCCTATAGTTGAACAGCTCCTGACTACTGTCCAGGCTGCCTGTGTATGGCTTCATGAGCCATGGAATTAAGGGGTAGGCTGAGTCCCCAAGGATAACTACAGGCATTTCAACATCCCCAAAGGTTATTTTCTGGTCTGGAAAGTAAGTCCCTTCCTGCAGCTGTTCAAACAGACCAGAGTTCCTGAAGATGCGAGTGTCATGCACCTTTCCCGGCCATCCCACGTTGATTTTGGTGAAACGTCCCTTGTGATCCACCAGTGCTTGCAGCACCATTGAAAAGTACCCCTTTCGGTTTATGTACTGGCTGCCAGGGTGGTCCGGTCTCAAGATAGAGATATGCGTTCCGTTTATTGCCCCACCACAGTTAGGGAACCCCATTGCAGCAAACCCATCCACTATGACCTGCACATTTCCCAGAGTCACTACCTTTGATAGCAGCCGCTCAGTGATTGCGTTGGCTACTTGGATCACAGCAGCCCCCACAGTAGATTTGCCCACTCCAAATTGATTCCCGACTGACTGGTAGCTGTCTGGCATTGCAAACTTCCAGAGGGCTATCGTCACTCATTTGTGAGGGCTGCTCTCATCTTGGTATTCTTGCGCTTCAGGGCAGGGGAAAGCAAGTCACAAAGTTCCATGAAAGTGCCCTTACTCATGCGAAAGTTTCGCAGCCACTAGGAATCATCCCAGACCTGCAACACTCTGCGGTCCCACCAGTCTGTGCTTGTTTCCCGGGCCCAGAATCAGCGTTCCACTACATGAGCCTGCCCCATTGCCACCAGGATGTCCAAATTGCCAGGGCCCGTGCTTTGAGAGAAATCTGTGTCCATGTCCTCATCAATCTCATCCCGTGCTGCCATCGCCTCCTCGCCTGGTTTTGCAGGTTCTAGTTCTGAACATACTGCAGGATAACGCGCGAGGTGTTTACTATGCTCATAACTGCTACGGTGATCTGAGCGGGCTGCATGCTTGCCGTGGTATGGCGTCTGCAGGAGAGCAGAGTTGCAGCGGAAGCGGTGGCTGACGACCTGCGAGGTGGATTCAGGAGAGCAGAGTGGCAGCGGAAGCAGGAGCCCATGACAGCTAACATGGAGAAATTTGCTATTGAGACAAGAGCAGGAGAGCAGAGTGGCAGCAGAAGCGGTGGTTTGATGACGATGGTTAGCAGTCCTACTGCACTGTCTGCTGAAAGCAGTATGGCGTCTGCACGGAAAAAAGGCGCGAAGCGATTGTCTGCTGTTGCTTTCACGGAGGGAGGGGCAACTGACGACATGTACCCAAAACCACCCGCGACAATGTTTTTGCCCCATTAAGCATTGGGAGCTTAACCCAGAATTCCAATGGGCAGCGGAGACTGCGGGAACTGTGGGATAGCTACCCACAGTGCAACGCTCCAAAAATCGACGCTAGCCACGGTACTGTGGACACACGCCGCTGACTTAATGCGCTTAGTGGGGACACACACAATCGACTATATAAAATCGCTTCCTAAAAAATCGATTTCTATAAATTTGACCTAATTTCATAGTGTATAGACATATCCTTAGTGTTCAGTGCACCTCGTCAAGAGAATGGAGCATGAGGGAAGGCAGAAAGGAGAAGGGAAGACCTGTATTTCAAGAGCACTTATAGCTCTCTTGGTTTTAACCCAACAGCATGCAGTTCTGTAGTCACTGCTGCAAACATATCTTTGGAGAAGTATTTAAGCATAAAAAGGAGAACTTATTAAATGAGACAGACAACACAAATGACCAACCTCTGTGAAGGTTCCTTTATTCCTTGGTTCCACAAACATCGGCTTCACTTCTTCTATTCTTTTAGCAAAGTCATGCTCCTATTAAACAGAGAGCAAATAAGTCAGAAGTACATATGGGAAAGGAAGCCACAGGTGGTGGTAACTACATGCTCCCCATCACCTATTCCTTTCTTGCCAGCCAGAGTTGGAGGCAGGGGCATGCAGCTTCCAATGGTAAGGAAATGAGCTGGGTCCAGGCAGCAGTTCCAACATGGGCAGTTTTGACAGAATGGCCAGGATACTTTCTCCATGCTTTGTGCATCTTTTCAGAAGCCATGCCAGCAGTGAGGTCACCTCCTTCCTTCCAACTTGCAGACCCTTGGCGCCCAACATCTGCCTCCTGGATACTCCTCCTGTAATCTGCACTGAAAATCTGTTTCCCTGCTCCTCACCACTGCCCCACACTGGTACCTTAGAAGGGGAGCAACCGTTACCTAGGCAAATGTCCTACCACGGCTTCTGCTGGGAAACACAACTCACATTAGAAAAATGTCCCTGACTTCAGCCAGAAACAAAGACAGGGGATGTGAGCAACAGCAACCAAGGAAAGATACAAACTACAACAAATTTATTATAATTAAAAATAAAATAATAATCCAACTGGGAGTTTAGTATCAAGGATTTAACTATTTACTATCAACTTTTTTTAAAACAAGCCAGTTAGGAAGTATTACCACCCTTTGGTATGTCTGTCTCAGAAAACCGCCAAATGGATTAGAATCCAACCAAAACTCAGCTTCTCGTCATCCAGGAGTCACCTCCATATTAAGGATACCAACAATGAACAAGAGGAAAGTGAGTCAGTGATTTAGTCTAGGAAAAGTACTGCAGAAAGCTAAGGGAATAGGGTGACCAGACAGCAAGTGTGAAAAATCGGGACAGGAGGTGGGGAGTGACATAGGAGCCTATATAAGAAAAAGACCCAAATAACCAGACTGTCCCCATAAAATTTGGACATCTGGTCACCCTATAATGGAAACTAAAGAAGTTGTAGCTCTCCCCTCCTAAGCCTCAGCATGCCTCAAGTGGTCCCTTCTGAAGAAAAGCTGTTTAGCTTTTGGCTCATTTATCAAGAGGACGATGGTCCAAAACTTTCCTCCAGCCTGTATAATGCTTATTTAAGCAAATGGTGAGATTTTCCTTAATGCCCCAATATTCGTTTAACTCTGTTTCCACTAAAGTCACTGGTAATGAGGAGCTAATTGAGATGATATGCATGCTTTAGAAACTTCACCTTAATCAATTAAGCAAATAAAGAGTGTACTTGACACAAGACAAGCCTGAGGACTGTGTAGAGCAGCAGCATCTGCTCTCAGGAAAGGGCTTATAAGGAGATGCGGATCTGCTGCCACTCCAGTTCCTTCTCAACTACAAAGGCTGGAAGACTCCACAGCAGAGGAGAAGGAAGATAGTAGGTGGAGTACCCATAATGACAAAACAACTCGAAGACTTCAAGTTACTTTACAGGTAAATAACCTCTCCTTCTTCGACTCACAAGCAGTATCTTAACATGGAGGCAGGTGCTGAGGCGGCAAATCCAAGGCAGTTTGGGGGACCGAGTCACCAAAGGTAACATCAGCCATGGATGCAGATATCATAGCATAATGTCTGGTGACTGTGTGAACCAGGACCAGGTTGCAGCCCTGCAGATTTATGTTACAGGGACATCCTTCAGAAGGACTCCAGAAGTGTTCTGAGACCTGCTGGAGCGGGTTGTCACTCTGTGAAGGGAATGTATCCCAGCAGCTTCATAGCAGGTCAAGATACAACCTGAAACCCGCTTCAACAGTCTGAGTGGAATCTGGCTGTCCCTTCCTCCTTTCAACATAGAAGTCAAAGAGTCTGGCAGAGGCCCTAAAAGTCTTGGTCCTCTCGAGGCAGAGGTGAGGGCCCTCCTGATAGCTAGTGTGAGGAGACTAACTTCCTCTTTGGAGATCTGAGGCTTCAGAAAAAATACCAATAAACAAATCTCTTAGTTGATATGAAATTCTAACAAGACTTTAGGGAAGAATAGAGGATGGGGGCACAGTGTCATTCTGTCACAGTAGAAGGCAGCGTATGGTGGGTCTGCCATGAGCACCCCAAGTTCTCCCATTCTTCTGGCTGAGGTGACAGCTATCAGAAAGGAAATTTCAAGGGAGAAGTGGAAGAGAGGACAGGTAGTCATGGGCTCAAATGTGGGGGGGAGGCGCTACCTCAAGGCATTGAGAATCAGATTATGGTCCCATGGAGGAGATGGGCTCTGGACAGGGGGAAATAATTTATAAACTTGTAAGGTATCTGGTCATGGTTGGATGGGCAAAGACTAAAACCTCTTCTATAGGTAAAAGGAAGGCTGTAACAGCAGCCAGGTGTATTCTAACTGAGCTCATGGACTTAAAGACACAAGGTCTGAGAATCAGGTCATCTAGGATCCTTAAGAATGGAGCTTCTGAGGCTTTCAAAGAGTGATGAGAATACCAGGAATGGAAGCTTTTCCACTTCTGAGGTAAGTGTTATGAATAGTAGGTTCTGAACATTGGCCAAGCAGTTTAACTCCATGCCTGGGAACAATCAAGAAGCCAAGCCTGCAAGTTCAGAGATGAAAGGTTGAGAAGGTACCAGAGCTGTGAGACAGAAGAGCCTCCCTGGGAAGGCAGAGAGGCATTACCAAGGAGAGATGAAGTAGAGCTGAGTACCTCACCTGTCTAGGCCACGAGGGCACTATCTCCAAGTGGCATGGAAGCAACAAGAACAGTCATCTCATTTAAGGTCAAACAAGTAAGTTCATCATATAATTTAGTGTCTTATTTTGAATATTTTTTCAGAAAAAAAATGATTGTTCAAGGAAGTGCAAACATCATACTACATATACACATACTGAGTCCAATTCAGATTTGGGAGCCCGGACCCACAGTTATAAACATTCTGTTCATATGATACATAAAAAACATTAATGTTGTCAAGCACTCAGAAGTTAGGAAATCCCAGAATTAAGGTTGCCATGCAGCCTGTCTTTTGTCCCCTCTGCATTCAAATCAGGCAGTTTTCTCCTCCATGCTTCCTGAGCCCAGTGGTGGAGTCATGGAGAGCACTGGATAGTCTCCCTGCTCTCTGTTCACGTTCCCAGACCCACACCCAGCATGTCCCACAGCAGTCCAGAGAGCTGAAATTGTAGGGAGATTTCTGCGTGGTCTCTGGCTAGAGCAGTGGTTTTCAAACTGCGGGTCGCGACCCAGTACTGGGTCGTGGAATGTAAGGCACTGGGTTGTGGCAGCTCTGGTCCACACCACTGACCGGGCCATTAAAAGTCCCATTGGTGGTGCTACCTGGCTAAGGCAGGCTAGTTCCTACCTGTTCTGACACTGCGATGCGCCCCGAAAGCAGCTAGCAGCAGGTCTGGCTCCTAGGCGGGGAGGCCACGGGACTCCACATGCTGCCCCCGCTCCGAGCACCAGCTCTGCACTCCCATTGGCCGGAAGCCAGGCAATGGGAGCTGGGGGGGGGGGGGAGGGGCTGTTGGTGCCTGTGGGCAAGAGCCATGCAGAGCTGCTTGCATGCCTACGCCTAGCAGTCAGACCTGCTGCTGGCCGTTTCCAGGGTGCAGCGTAGTCCGCGGTGCCAGGACAGGCAGGAAGCCTGCCTTAGCACCCCCGCTGACTGGGAGCCGCCCGAGGTAAGCCCACACCCCAACCCCCTACCCCAGCCCCGAGCTCCCCCCCCAAAACCCAGAGCCCCCTCCTGCATCCTACACCCCTCATCCCCGGCCCCACCCCAGAGCCTGCACCTCCAGCCCAGAGCCCTGACCCCCTCCTATACCCCAACCCTTTGCCCCAGCCCACAGCCCCCTCCCACACCCTGAACCACTCATTCCCGGCCCCACCCCACAGCCCTCACTCCCACACCCCAACCCTCTGCCCCAGCCCTGAGCCCCTACCACACCCCAAACCCCTCATCCCCAGCTCTGTTGGGTCACAGGCATTAACAATTTTCTTCAACTGGGTCGCCAGAAAAAAAGTTTGAAAACCACTGGGCTAGAGCATGGCTAGTATGAACAGAATCTTTGGGAATTCAGCTGCTAAAATCTAAGTCTCTACTGAGCATGCACAAACTGAGATTTTGCAAAGGCTAATAACTTGGCCAAATTTGTGTGGATTTTCACAGAGACACCAAAAGTAAATCCCTGAAGCAAAGGCCACCCCAAATTTCAAGTCCCTCCTCCAAAGCATGGGGGCAAGAGAACATTTCAAAGAAAAAGTTCACCAGAATTTTTTAACATGGGCAAAACAAAATATTCAACCTGAGGCAGACATCTGTCATGAAAAATTTCAGCCCAAATGGTTAAAGTTTGGCAAAGTTACTGCAACTGAAAATAGGGTCTTATAAAACTTTAACAACAGGTGGTGCTACCAGTTCCACCTCAAATATACATTAATTTGTAGAAACATGTGCCTAATTAACCGAGCTTCTTTTATCTCTTGCTCTGCTTGTTCCCCAGGTCCCTCATTGTTCAGCATTTGTTGGGTTATAACTTTAAGCTTTTTTAGAGCTAGGGCTTATTTGTCTAGAGAGTGCTGTCCACAACCTTATGTCACAATATAGACAACAAATGTAAATGAACACAGAGATGCATAGAACAGGTATTTGGGCAAGTCAGTGCTAGACCGCAGTGCTGGGAACTCCAATATAAGCACCCGTGTGCGAAAATTTGGTCCAAAGTATGTAACTACAATTCATACACAAAGAAAGAACCAACATACTCTCCAATAGTCCAGGCTTTTCTCCATGACCGGATACGAAGGGAAGAACACCAGCAGCCCATGTGGTATAATTCGCACAAGATTACCTGCAACAAGGAAGATGGTGCAGAATAACTCACCACTCAGAACACTTCCACTCCGAGGCATTGGTAGGGCATTAGCCAACTTTTCTCAGGGCACATAACTGGTCTTCCTACAACTCCCCTTCAGCTTCTTGATGGAAAGGGTGGGAGAGAGAAGCGAGTGCCGGAAGAGGAGTATATCATCACCACTATTCTAGCCTGGTTAGCATTCCACTGAACAATACTGACACAACATAGCCACATGCTACATTTGATGGAAGAGATGGAAAATACCTAATAAGTTGCCCTGTCCGTCTCCATGCCAGGGTTGAATTGTTTCCTGTGGGAGGTTTTCTGGTGTTTTGTCCACTTTCCTTGGAAGTCTTCTATAATTTTATACTATACATCTCACTGACAAGAAGTTCTTCTGATATGTAACCAAAATGTTCTCAATTTCATCCCATTTTGCCTACTTAGACACCTTCATTCCACCATAAATATTTCCTTTTCCCCTCAAGTTTATCTCCTTCAAAAAATTTCTAGACTAAGAGATATTTAAAGGGGGAATATGTTAAGTCATCCTACACAATTCTTTCTTCATAAGTCAATTTCCCCTGCTCTCTTATGATTGTAAGACTTGTACCAAGAGAGGCTTGATGAAATGGTGTCTCTGCATATGCTGCCCAATTCTGCACTGGCCTTCTTTGATACTATATAGCATAGCAAACTGATGCTTAATTTACTGTCCACTATCAACTTCTCTCCTTTTCCAATTTGTATCTCATCCTATTTTTTAACCATGTTTCCAGCGCCAGCTTTTCAGACCAGTAGATAAGCAGTTGTGTGCAAAATTGGTGTCCTAAATTGCAAGTGGTAACTAGAGGCAATTACCTGGCTTTCATATGGGATTATAGTAATTGCACGTGCAAATATTTGTATGTTGAAATCACGTAATTGCACACTTAAATGCACCTAGTTGGTTACTTGGTACAAACAAACATCTGATTTGTGCATGCAATCTGACCCTTAATCTCTTCTTGTGTTATCTGTCCTCACGAGCATTTAAAACACCCACAAATTTAATCCTCAAACAAAAAACTTGATTAAACACATAAGGTTGCTTACAGGGAATAGCCACTGAACCAAACCCTTAAAAGCAAGGTGATATCCAGTTAAATTATCCTTCTTTAACAAACCATTAACCCCTATCATCTCATCACCACTTCACTGACAGACTCTGCTCCTCTGCAAACGTTACAGATGCTCCAAATGTACAAAACCATAGTATCCACCCCACCCCCACACTACATTCCTTATAATTGCATTAAGACCAAAATCCTTAACTCTTATGTTAATATGTGTGTTAGACATTCACCCGTTGCTGAAGTGCAAGATGTATTTATTGTCCCATGAGGAAGTAACAGATTAGAGTTAAGGTTCTGTGTTATACTATATCCTATGGACAAACAATTCCAATTTTATTTATGTTGTCAGATCTTGTTTTATTGCTCCAGTGCCACCTTATACCTACTTTACCATTGTGAACCTTGCTTTGTCTAAGTACTGCACAATTATGCTGTGAAAGATGGGCTCAGAAAGTTGATAAACTGACTTACAGTGTATATATACACACCTTGTAATTAGAAATTGGAATGATCTTCTAAAATAATAAGCTAATGACGTCAGGAAAGCACAAGAAATTCCTTAGTCAATCCAGATGTAAACCACCTCCTTTCTGGGTTCCAAACTTGCTTAAGCTTGTTTAGCAGTCATTTCCCCCACTCATTTATAAATAACCCAGAGCAGAAACTTGCTTCCTGAATCTGGTTATAACTTCACTTACCTATTGTTTTCCCCAGAGAAGATAGACATTCCACAGAAAACCTACAAAGACGACAATATCCATCAGCATCACCATCACAATTCCCTTTTATTAACTCACTCTTGTTTGGAATAATGACTGCACCGCTAAACCCGCATCCTCTCTCCCTCTCCTGTGTCTTCACTCCCCTCCTGATGGACAAACCTCAAAGTAATAGGCAATTCAAGCATTACCTCTAGCAATCATGATGTCCAAGTTTTCTTCACTTATTTCCTCCCACCTTGCTTTGCAGGATGACCCCACAGTCCTCTAGGAAGAAAGACCGAAGAGGCTCTACACCTCCAGATGCTTCCATAACACTATGATCTGCCAGTATGGGTCACTACTAGTGCAATACATTTCTTATTGCTCCACAAGAGCCAAGCACCTACATAGAAACAGAGGAAGATCCCGGATGACTGGAAAAAGGCTAATGTAGTCCCCATCTTTAAAAAGGGAAAGAGGAGGATCCTGGGAACTACAGGCCAGTCAGCCTCACCTCAGTCCCTGGAAAAATCATGGAGCAGGTCCTCAAGGAATCAATTCTGAAGCACTTAGAGGAGAGGAAAGTGATCAGGAACAGTCAGCATGGATTCACCAAGGGCAAGTCATGCCTGACTAATCTAATTGCCTTCTATGACGAGATAACTGGCTCTGTGGATGAGGGGAAAGCAGTGGACGTGTTGTTCCTTGACTTTAGCAAAGCTTTTGACGTGGTCTCCCACAGTATTCTTGCCAGTAAGTTAAAGAAGTATGGGCTGGATGAATGGACGATAAGGTGGATAGAAAGCTGGCTAGATTGTCGGGCTCAACGGGTAGTGATCAATGGCTCCATGTTTAGTTGGCAGCCGGTATCAAGCGGAGTGCCCCAAGGGTCGGTCCTCAGGGCGGTTTTGTTCAATATCTTCATTAATGATCTGGAGGATGGTGTGGATTGCACTCTCAGCAAGTTTGCAGGTGACACTAAACTGGGAAGAGAGGTAGGTACGTTGGAGCGTAGGGATAGGATACAGAGGGACCTAGATAAATTAGAGGATTGGGCCAAAAGAAATCTGATGAGGTTCACAAGGACAAGTGCAGAGTCCTGCACTGAGGATGGAAGAATCCCATGCACTGCTGCAGACTAGGGACCGAATGGCTCGGCAGCAGTTCTGCAGAAAAGGACCTAGGGGTTACAGTGGACGAGAAGCTGGATATGAGTCAACAGTGTGCCCTTGTTGCCAAGAAGGCCAATGGCATTTTGGGATGTATAAGTAGGGGCATTGCCAGCAGATTGAGGGACGTGATCGTTCCACTCTATTCCACATTGGTGAGGCCTCATCTGGAGTACTGTGTCCAGTTTTGGGCCCCACACTACAAGACGGATGTGGAAAAATTGGAAAGCGTCCAGCGGAGGGCAACAAAAACGATTAGGGGACTGGAACACATGAGTTATGAGGAGAGGCTGAGGGAACTGGGATTGTTTAGTCTGCAGAAGAGAAGAATGAGGGGGGATTTGACAGCTGCTTTCAACTACCTGAAAGGGGGTTCCAAAGAGGATGGATCTAGACTGTTCTCAGTGATAGGAGATGACAGAACGAGGACTAACGGTCTCAAGTTGCAGTGGGGGAGATTTAGGTTTGATATTAGGAAAAACTTTTTCACTAGGAGGGTGGTGAAACACTGGAATGCGTTACCTAGGGAAGTGGTGGAATCTCCTTCCTTAGAAGTTTTTAAGGTCAGGCTTGACAAAGCCCTGGCTGGGATGATTTAGTTGGGGATTGGTCCTGCTTTGAGCAGGGGGGTTGGACTAGATGACCTCCTGAGGTCCCTTCCAGCCCTGATATTCTATGATTCTATGAAGATCCTCCTACAACTAGCTTTTGTACATTGCATGTCAGTAGCATCCAATGCCCCAAACTGGTAAGAATAGTCAAGATGGCAACAAGCAAGCAATCTCTATCAACAGCAAAATTAACAATTTTGAGATGTTGGGTTTTAGCAGTGAAGAAAATCTAGATCCTAACATATCAGCCTTCCATCAGTGGAAGTACACATTACCACACATAATAAAGTTAATTATTAACAGTAATAAATTCAGGAACAGAATCCTGTCAGAGAGAGCCTGTAGAAGCTGCCAACACTGTGATGATTAAAACAATGGATGATGAACTAGGTGTGGTGGTGCTGTGGGAAAAAAAGGAGATGGGTTTGGCTGCTGTATTACTAGTGACAACCAAATTAGTCACTGTCCCTAAGCACTTTTTCTTTGGCTCAGCACTGCTTGAACAGTAGCATTCTGTCTGTGCTGGTTTCTATGGAAATTCCCCACATTTGGTCCCTATTTTCATCTCCTTGTTTCCTTCTCTTTAGTTCCAGACAGTTTTGCATGCTCTGTTTTCTTATTACGCCTGTGAGGGGGAGTAAAAATGGTTACTCACTTCTCGTAACTGTTGTTCTTAGAGATATGTTGTTGACATCCATTCCAATCAGGTGTGTGCGTGCGCACGTGCACGTTGGCCGGAAGATTTTTCCCTTAGCAGCATTCCGGGCCATCCTGGGAGCCCCCTGGAGTCATGCCTTCATGACACTCAATACAGAGCCCTGCCGACCCGCCACCCCTTCTGTTCCTTCTTGCCAGCTACTCCAAGAGTGGAGTAGGAGGGTGGGTATTGGAATGGACACAAAGAACACATCTCGAAGAACAACAATTACAAGAAGCGAGTGCTTGTTCATGTCCATTCCAATCAGGTGACTCCCAAGCCAAGTTCAGGAGGTGGGGTTGGAACTGTCCAGTGATTGGAGTACTGCTCTTCCGAAGGCCACATAGTCTCTGGCCTGCTGGGTAATCGCATAATGCACAATGAAAGGGCGTACGGAGGACCACATTGCTGTTCTACAGATTTTCTGGGTGGGAACCTGAGCTAGGAACGCTGTAGATGAAGCCTGTGCCCTGGTAGAGTGAGCAGTGATCGGAGGTGCGGGAACATCTGCCAGGATGTAGCACTCATGGATACAGAACATAATCCATGATGAGATGCATTGGGATGAACTGGCTGACCTTTCATCCTGTCCGCCACTGCTATGAACAACTGGACTGACTTTCTAAACGGTTTTGTTCTCTCGATGTAAAAGGCCGGTGCCCTGCGGATATCCAGAGAGTGGACTCTCTGTTCCCTGCCGCTGGAATGAGGTTTAGGGTAGAAAACGAGGCGGAAGATGTCCTGGTTCATGTGGAACTGCGAGACAACCTTTGGGAGGAAAGCAGGGTGAGGCCTGAGCTGAACCTTGTCCTTACAGGACAAGGTGTAGGGTCTGATGTCAAGGCCCTGAGTTCAGACACCCTCCTGGCCGAGGTTATTGCTACCAGGAACGCGACCTTTTAACAGAGGTAGAGCACAGAGCAGGTTGCTAAAGGCTCAAAAGGGGGCCCCGATGAGCTTAGAAAGGACCAAGTTGAGGTCCCAGGCAGGAACCAGTTGACAGACGTGAGGGTATAACCTGTCGAGCCCCTTTAGGAATCAGCTGACCATGGGATTAGCAAATAGCGAGCAGCCCTGCACACCCGGGTGGAAGGCCGAAATGGCTGCTAAGTGCACCCGTATAGAAGACATCGAGAGACCCTCCTGCTTCAGATGGAGGAGGTAGTCCAGAATGTGCAGCACTGGAGCCAGCATTGAGGGTGAATGGGGCTGCACCAACCAGATTGAAAATCTCATCCACTTGGCAAGGTAAGTGGCTCTCATAGAGGGTTTCCTACTGCCAAGGAGGACCTGTCTAACCTGGTCTGAACAAGAAAGCTCCAACAGATTTAACCATGGAGCTTCCACGCCATAAGATGGAGTGACTGTAGGTTTGGGTGTTGGAGACATCCATGATCTTGTGTGAGAAGGTCCGGGGAAAGCAGCAAGGTAATCGGGGCTCCCACGGATATGTCTATTAGGGATGTATGCCAGTGCTGATGGGGCCAGGCCAGTGCTATCAGTAGGACATGACCTCGATCTCTGCGGATGTCGAGCAGCACCTTGTGAACGAGTTGGGGTACGGGCGGAAAGGCGTACAGGAGAGAATCTCCCCAATGGAGGAGGAACGCATACACGCTGGAGCCCATGCTGTGATTCTGGAAGGAGCAGAACTGCTGGCACTTCCTGTTGCGTCGCGTAGCAAAGAGGTCTAATGGAGAAACCCCACCTCTGGAAGATTGAGATTGCAACATCTGGGCGAAGGGACCACTCGTGGCTGTGGAAGGACCTGCTGAGGTGGTCCACCAGCTCGTTCTGAACCCCAGGGAGGTACGACGCCTGCAGGGGAATTGAATGTTCTACACAGAACTCCCACAACATGAGGGCTTCTTGGCACAGGGGAGAGGAGTGTGTACCCCCGTTTGTTGATATAGAACATTGCTGTCATATTGCCTGTCATGACTGATACACATTGCCTGGTTAGGTAAGGACAGAATGTCTGACATGCTAGGTGCACCGCTCTCAGTTCTCTGACATTGATGTTGACACGCAGATCTGCTTGCGACCAGAGGCTTTGAGTTCTGCAGTCTCCCAGATGAGCTCCCCAGCCCAGGTCTGATGAGTCCATCACCAGCGACAGAGACAGCTGTGGGGCAGCGAAGAGGACCCTTGAGTACACCTCCTGAGCGTCGAGCCATTACAGGAAGGAGTCGAGGACCGGGCAAGGCAGGGTCACAATCCTGTCCAAGCTGTCCCGGGCTGGGTGATACACTGACGAGAGCCATGACTGGAGAGGCTGAAGCCTGAGTCCGGCATGCTGCACCACATAGGTACAGGCTGCCATGTGCCTGAGAAGTTTCAGGCAGTTTCTCGCTGTAGTGATGGGGAACTGCATGATGGCTCAGATTATGTCGCTGAGGGCCTGAAACCTCGCCTGTGCCAGGTATGCCCTGACTTGGGTTGAGTCCAATACTCCCCCTATCAACTCTAGCCTCTGGACAGGAGACAGAGTCGATTTCGTTTCGTTTAGGAGTAGACCCAGGCTCTCAAAGCTGACTCTGATAAATGTGACCTGAGACTCCACTTGGGTCCTGGAGCGGCCTTTGATCAGCCAGTCATCGAGGTACGGGAACACCTGTACCTGGTGCCTCCGCAAGAACGTGGCAACAACTGCCATGCACTTGGTGAATACTTGAGGTACTGCTGACAGGCCGAACAGGAGGACAGTAAATTGGTAGGGTGTACCGTTGCCCACAAACATGAAATACTTCCTGTGGGGCTGAGTGACTGCGATGTGAAAGTATGTGTCCTTCAAGTCGAGGGCGGCATACCAATCTGCTGCATCTAGCAAGGGGATGATGGGAGTTTCTTCATGAACCTGCTGAATTTTCGCAGGTCCAGGATGGGCCTGAGGTCACCTTTGGCTTACGGTATTAGAAAATACCGGGAATAGAAGCCCTCACCCCTGTGCTCCAGAGGAAACCCCTCCACTGCCCCTAGCGATAGAAGCAACTGCACCTCCTGGATGAGTAGATATTCGTGAGAAGGGTCCCTGAAGAGGGACGGGGAAAGGGGGTGGAAGGGTGGCAGAGCACAGAATTGGATGGAGTATCCCCTCTCTACTGTGCAGAGCACCCAGACGTCCAAAGTGATATGGGACCATGCACAGTAGAAAGGGGAGAGTTGGGAAGAAAAGGTAAGGCAGGGTAGATCCAGTTTCTGATTTGGTGCGCCATCCTCGACCGCACCTTCAAAAGGCCAGTTTAGGGCCAGAGGGCGGCTTGGGCTGGCAAGAGCCCTGGCCTGAGGATAGGTGTTGCCTCCTCCTGCCACTCCTGTTCCACCTCCAAGAACCATCCTGTCGGTTCTGCTGACAGAATCTCGGAGGAGGTTGTGGTCTGAAGTGTCACTGCTGCGTGGTAGGAGTGTGCAGACCCAAGGACTTGAGGGTGGCTCATGAGTCTATCAGGCTGTGCAGCCTCTTGTCTGTCTTTTCAGATAGAAGTCTCACCCTCAAATGGGAGGTCCTGAATGATTTGCTGGACCTCATAAGGGAGCCCCGAGACTTAGAGCCAGGAACCCCTCCTCATGGCTACCCCAGTTGCCATGACCCTAGTGGCAGCATCTGCAGTGTCCAATGCAGCCTGGAGGGAAGCGCGGGAGACTAGCTTCCCCTCCTCCACCAAGGCCGAGAACTCGGTTCAGGAGTCCAACAGGGGAAACTCCGTAAATTTGGCTATCGCTGCACAGGTATTGTATGAGTACCTGCTGACAATGGCCTGTCGGTTCGAGATATGGAGCTGCAGACCCCCTGTAGAATAAACCTTTCTCCCAAAAAGGTCTAGACGCTTAGTCTCCCTGTTTTTTGGGGAGCCCTTGGAAGCCCTCTCTCTCATGCTGGTTAGCAGCATCCACAACAAGAGTCAGGGGGTGGGAGTATAAATGTTCGAACCCTCTGGAGGGCATGAAATAACACCTCTCATTGCGCTTGGCAGTGGGTGGCAAGGAAGCTGGGGTCTGCCACAGTGTCTTGGTGGTGTCCACAATGGTTTTAATAAGTGGAAGGGCAATACGTGAAGGTCTTGAGGGTGCAAGGATGTCCACTATGGAATCAGCCTCCTCAACTACCTCCTCGGCCTTAATGCCCAGACCCTGAGCGGCCCTGCACAGCAACTGCTGCAGCACCTTGTTGTCCTCAGGCACTGGGCTACGGCTGTACCCATCAATGCTTCATCCGGTGACGAAGAGGAGAAAGCTTTTACAATGAGCAGATGCTCCCTGCCATCCGCCCCAGGGAGTCCCGAGACTCTTGGGGCAATGTTGGTGCTAGTGGTGTGCCAGACTGTGCCAGAGCTGCAGACGCTGGACCAAGAATCATAGAATATCAGGGTTGGAAGGGACCTCAGGAGGTCATCTAGTCCAACCCCCTGCTCAAAGCAGGACCAAACCCCAATTAAATCATTCCAGCCAGGGCTTTGTCAAGCCTGACCTTAAAAACTTCTAAGGAAGGAGATTCTACCACCTCCCTAGGTAACGCATTCCAGTGTTTCACCACCCTCCTAGTAAAAAAGTTTTTCCTAATATCCAACCTAAACCTCCCCCACTGCAACTTGAGACCATTACTCCTTGTCCTGTCATCTCCTACCACTGAGAATAGTCTAGAACCATCCTCTTTGGAACCACCTCTCAGGTAGTTGAAAGCAGCTATCAAATCCCCCCTCATTCTTCTCTTCTGCAGACTAAACAATCCCAGTTCCCTCAGCCTCTCCTCATAACTCATGTGTTCCAGACCCCTAATCATTTTTGTTGCCCTTCGCTGGACTCTCTCCAATTTTTCCACGTCCTTCTTGTAGTGTGGGGCCCAAAACTGGACACAGTACTCCAGATGAGGCCTCACCAATTTGGAACAGAGTGGAACGATCACGTCCCTCAATCTGCTGGCAATGCCCCTACTTATACATCCCAAAATGCCATTGGCCTTCTTGGCAACAAGGGCACACTGTTGACTCATATCCAGCTTCTCATCCACTGTCACCCCTAGGTCCTTTTCTGCAGAACTGCTGCCTAGCCATTCGGTCCCTAGTCTGAAGCGGTGCATTGGATTCTTCCGTCCTAAGTGCAGGACCCTGCACTTATCCTTGTTGAACCTCATCAGATTTCTTTTGGCCCAATCCTCCAATTTGTCTAGGTCCCTCTGTATCCTATCCTTACCTGTCACCATATCTACCACTCCTCCTAGTTTAGTATCATCCGCAAATTTGCTGAGAGTGCAATACACACCATCCTCCAGATCATTTATGAAGATATTGAACAAAACCGGCCTCAGGATCGACCCTTGGGGCACTCCACTTGATACCGGCTGTCATCTAGACATGGAGCCATTGATCACTACCCGTTGAGCCCGACAATCTAGCCACCTTATAGTGCATTCATCCAGTCCATACTACTTTAACTTGCTGACAAGAATACTGTGGGAGACTGTGTCAAAAGCTTTGCTAAAGTCAAGAAACAATACATCCACTGCTTTCCCTTCATCCACAGAACAGTAATCTCATCATAGAAGGCGATTAGATTAGTCAGGCATGACCTTTCCTTGGTGAATCCATGCTGACTGTTCCTGATCACTTTCCTCTCGTGTAAGTGCTTCAGGATTGATTCTTTGAGGATCTGCTCCAAGATTTTTCCGGGGACTGAGGTGAGGCTGACTGGCCTGTAGTTCCCAGGATCCTCCTCCTTCCCTTTTTTAAAGATGGGCACTACATTAGCCTTTTTCCAGTAGTCCGGGACTTCCCCCGATCGCCATGAGTTTTCAAAGATAATGGCCAATGGCTCTGCAATCACAACCGCCAACTCCTTTAGCACTCTCGGATGCAACGCATCCGGCCCCATGGACTTGTGCATTTCCAGCTTTTCTAAATAGTCCCTAACCACTTCTTTCTCCACAGAGGGCTGGCCACCTACTCCCCATGCTGTGTTGCCCAGCGCAGCAGTCTGGGAGCTGACCTTGTTCGTGAAGACAGAGGCAAAAAAAGCATTGAGTACATTAGCTTTTTCCACATCCTCTGTCACTGGGTTGCCTCCCTCATTCAGTAAGGGGCCCACACTTTCCTTGGCTTTCTTCTTGTTGCCAACATACCTGAAGAAACCCTTCTTGTTACTCTTAACGTCTCTTGCTAGCTGCAGCTCCAGGTGCGATTTGGCCCTCCTGATTTCATTCCTACATGCCCGAGCAACATTTTTATACTCTTCCCTGGTCATCAGCACTGGGGCAGTCAGTGTCTGCGTCACAGCCGACGTCGACAACAGTGCCAGTGTGGAAGATGGGCGCAAGGACGCTGCCAAGGTTGGTGCTGCTGTCAGAGGCGTTGCACTTTGGGCACGCACCGAGGGCAGATGCGTAGCCGATGGCGGGACAATGGTGGCTGAGGCCACAGAAGAAGTTGCGGAGCGGTGACCTTGGGTTCCTCCCTGTACTTGGTGAAAGGCCCAGGGGGTCCAGAAGGGCCACTGAGGTGGGTTCTGCCACTGCGGAGGCCATGCCTGGGGCTCCCTCCAGTCTCTCACGGACCTCTGTCTGTGGCTCCTGCTTTTCCTGGAGCAATAGGAGTCGGACTCTGACTCCGAGGTCTCCGAGACTGAAGACCATGGGGGAGCCGAGCCTCAGTGCCTTAAGTGTCAAGAGCTTGGGGAGCAGGTAGGCTCTCTGTCTGAGTGAGCTGGCGGCGAGGGGCATGGAGAGGGGGAGCACCTCAAAATCATAGCCAGCTTCCCTCTTGACTGCATCGCGGGACGGGTCTGCCACTGCTGAAGGTTCTTTTCTCCTGGGGGGGGGGGGGGGGGGCGAGAACAGTGCCATAAGGTGCAGGGGGTCCCGAGCGGCTTAGTAAGCTTCTGGCATTGAAGGGAGCTATAGCTGCGACCGAGGGGGGGCCAGACTCAGCTGCCTCACTTGGGCAGGAGTCGACATGGCCTCAGCAGGGGATCCGGAGCTGTGGCCCATCTGGGGTCTCACATCTCTGGATTTAGCCGGAGGAGTGCAGCTGTCCGGCTTCTTTTTCTTCTGAGGCACCGGTGAGTGGGATCGCTGCCTGCTTTCAGCTGGGCCTCGTGAGGTGCCTGTTGGTGCTGAGCGTCTCGGGATGAGTCCTTTCTCGGTGCTGAGCTTGACGACGGTGCCAGGGCACTCCGCGTCAAGGACGAAGCGTTGGGAGCCAGGTCCCCTGAGCCTGGGTCGGAGTGGGGGCGTAGGGCTGCCTCCACGAGGATCACCTTAAGCTGCTGTTCCCTTTCTTTAAGAGTTCTAGGGCAGAACTCGTGGCAGATCTTACAGCGCCCTTTTGGTGGACCTCCCCTAAGAACCATGATGAATGTGGATCGCTCTTTGGCATGCACTTCGCACAGGCCACACAGTTTTTAAACCCTGGGGACCGTGACATAATATGGCTCCAGGTAGGTGTGCGGGGGAAATCTACTAAGAACTCTAATACTAAGACGAGACTAAGGTAACTATATACGAGTACAGAATGCGCTTGCTAAGCAAGGGCTAAGGAAAGTTCCAGCCAATGGTCACTGGCGGTAAGAAGGAACTGAAGGGGTGGCGGGTCGGCAGGGCTCTATATTGAGCGCCATGAAGGCATGACGCCAGGGGACACCCAGGCCGGCCTGACGGATGCTGCTAAGGGAAAAATCTTCCAGCCATTGTGCATGTGCACACACGTGATTGGAATGGACATGACCAAGCACTGAACGAACTATTTTTACAAGATCTACGAATTCTGATGCTATTACCCTTGAGAAATCGTGGTAATTACATTGTATGCTTCACTTACTCCACACAACACACTGTGGAAAGGAAAAAACTCAGTGGTATCTTACATCAAAATAAACTTAAATGGCAGGCCAACTAAGTTTCTTGGACTAGCAATACACTATCATAGGACCGTATATTGTCACCCATCATTGTAGTATCTGAGTGCCTTCCAGATAAAATCAACAGCAAACTTCATGGACTCTCTGGCACGTCTCCTTTTACATGGTAAAAACTCTTCGATGGGTAGTGGTTTTGGTTTACTGAGTATCACTAAAAAGGCTACATCTGCCCTGGTTAAACCCAAACAAAAGCAGTCTTAACCAGGGGAATGTATATATAAAGTTGAACTTAAAATGGATGAAAAATTATCAGGATATAACTGCTTTGAATATTTTTGAAAGGTAATTAAAATAGGAAAATATGTATGATGTGCAGAAAAACTTCTCCCTCACCCCAGAAACTTCAAAAGGAACTCTTTAAACAGAAACTCTTTAAACACCCATTCACAGAGGTGAATATAATGGTGCCAAAACAACTGTGCTACTCTGCTAGGTAAATAACTTTCTTGTAAAGAACTGATAAATACAAAAGCACTCAAAGCACGAAACTACTTCTTAAAGTTCTACAAACAGGTTTTTAAGCAAAAAATGACATTACAGAATAGAAACAGAACAAAAGGGGGAACCTTAATTTCAGGTCTTCACTTTTCTAGGCAACAGCACTTATGTTTCTTTTTTCCCCAGCATAGAAATTCTCTGCTTTTTTCCAGATTAGCTAAGCACAAACTGAAATGTAGAAGCAGCACAACATTTCTCTATAACCTCACCTTCTACTGCTTCCTGTTACTAATTAGAAACCTGTTGATCTAAGAAGTGAACTTTGCAGATGACTTTTTCCATAAGCACTCTCCTTTAAACAAAAATCTGATACACTGATACCCAAGACTTCACAGCAGTATTTAAATGAAAGAGCTGATTACCTTTTTTCATAGGTAGAGCTGAGCAGACCTCCATCTGGTCCCTTGGGAATTATCCCCACCCAGATCTGGTGTTTATCAATAACATGTGGATTTTCCAAGCAAACGGGGAAAGGGCTGAGGAAACAGGAGAGAGAGATGATCTCTAACATAAGACTGGCCATACTGGGTCAGACCAAAGGTCCATCTAGCCCATTATCCTGTCTTCCAACAGTGGCCAATGCCGGGTGCCCCAGAGGGAATGAACAGAACAGGTAATCATCAAGTGATCCATTCCCTGTCGCCCATTACCAGCTTCTGGCAAACAGAAGCTAGGGACACCATCCCTGCCCAGCGTGGCTAATAGTCATTGATAGACCTATCCTCTATGAATTTATCTAGTTCTTTTTTGAACCCTGTTATAGTCTTGGCCTTTACAACATCCTCTGGTAAAAAGAGTTCTACAGGTTGGCTGTGTGTTGTGTGAAAAAAAAACCAAAACTTCCTTGTGTTTGTTTTAAACCTGCTGCCTATTAATTTCATTTGGTGACCCCTAGTTCTTGTGTTATGAGAAGGAGTAAATAACACTTCCTTATTTACTTTCTCCTCACCAGGCATGATTTTATAAACCTCTATCATATCCCCCCTTAGTCGTCTCTTTTCCAAGCTGAAAAGTCCCAGTCTTATTACTCTCTCTTCATATGGAAGCCGTTCTATACCCCTATTAATTTTTGTTGCCTTTTTCTGAACCTTTTCCAATTCCAATATATCTTTTTTGAGATGGGGCAACCACATCTGCACGCAGTATATAAGATGTGGGTATACCACGGATTTATATAGAGGCAATATGATATTTTCTGTCTCATTATCTATCCCTTTCTTAATGATTCCCAACATTCTGTTCGCTTTTTTGACTGCTGCTGCACATTGAGTGGATGTTTTCAGAGAATTATCCACAATGACTCCAAGATCTCTTTCTTGAGTGGTAACAGCTAATTTAGACCCATCATTTTATATGTATAGTTGGGATTACGTTTTCCAACATGCATTACTTTGCATCCTCTTCATACCAGTTCTAAGCCATCACTTCATTTCCAACCCCAAGCATTCAAAAATCATGAGATAAGTCCTGTGAGATTGGTTTAGGGCTTGTCTACATTACCCGCTGGATCGACGGGCAGTGATCGATCCAGTAGGGGTCAATTTATCGTATCTAGTCTAGACACGATAAATTGACCGCCAAGTGCTCTCCCATCGACTCCGGTACTCCACCAGGGCTAGAGGCGCAGGCGGAGTTGACGAGAGAGCGTCAGCCGTCGATTTACCGCAGTGAAGACACCGTGGTTAAGTAGATCTAAGTACGTCGACTTCAGCTACGTGAATACTTAGATCGATCCCCACCACCCAGTATAGACCAGGCCTTACAAACAGTAAATAATGCCATCTAATGACTTTATTTGCACACAAAGAAATGAACTTACATCTGCATTTCCATGGTGAAGGAGGAGAGTGGGGAGAGGGTCCCACTAGTGAGAATGATTGTCCGGACTCCCTGACGGACCAGCTCATGCATGCTGTACCCGGGGCTGAAACACCAGTAGCTCAAGATCTTTCCTGTATCAAATAGAAAAAAAAACACTAAGAACTGAGATCTGTCTATACAGTGAAAACTATGTGTCTGACTTGCGCGTGGTGCAAACCAGAGTTTGAGGTTCTATAACTGGAGATGGGAACAAACAACAAAGCCAGAACCTAGAGCTAAGCTTTCATACCTGTTTAGGGATGTCTGGACCTGGGGTTTGTGCTTCAGCTTGTCTCTGAACTTAAGTCTGCCAATTCAAAGCAGGGTTGAAAGGTCAACACCCACCCAAATTTCCGTAGTTTCTAATTTCAACAAGAGACTGTTGTCATCTTCATCAAACACACAGTCTACTAAGGACGATTCTGCGAGCCAGAGAACCAAGGTTGATGGCATCACATCAGGCACCATGTATAGAGAAGTTCCCAGAACTGGCTCAATCCTATGAATCCACGGATCTCTGGGGCATCCCCACAGGCAGCATCAGGAAGAGCCAAGATGTGCACCCCTTCATACATTGATGGACGGTGTGAGAGCACAGTGTGCTCGAGTATTTTTATCCATCCTGGCAACATGATCGAACAGCATGCAAGATCACTTTTGAATATAATGACCACCACTTTTGAATATAAGGAGTGACTGAAGGAAGGCCTGAGACCGTTGAAAAGCCCAAATACATCACCCATTACACGTATCTTAAATTAGGCCCTCCTGGTCCAAAGACAGTAATTGCTACATCTGTAGGGGAGCTAACTGAAAACTTCCAACCCTGATCAAGCTGTGCTTCTCAAGTGAGTCACTCAGTACCCATCATTAGAGGGGGGAAACTTATTTTAAACCTATGTTTTATTCTCTGCACTCCTTCCCACACACAGCCCTTTGGGCAAACACACCCAGGAGATACTGAAATCCTTGGAGATTTATGTTGACTGTGAGCAAACCTCTTCACTATACACCAAAACTGGTGCATATTAGCATGGTGGAGGCACTCTCTAATTGGACCTGTATCGGGATAGGTCTGGGGGTCTGCCCACACAAGGTGAGCAGACACACTCACGCAAGGAGCACAGGTAATCCCAGGTGAGGAGGATGCTGAGGGTGAGAGAGGGAGGCTTAGAGAGAGGACACACCCCCTTTCAACTCTTAAGCCCATTCCTGAAACATCCTCTGTCTCCGAACATGCAGGGGGCTTTCAGAGTGTCAATTCCATGGATTCTGGAGGAGCCAGGATTGGACCACAACAGCTACAGCCTGTGGTTCCTCAACTAACTGTGACTTTTTGAGCATAAGGGTAGCCCAAAGCCAGAATTTAGCCCAAGGTGTTGAACTCTTTTTAGTGAGCTGAGCCAAGACAGATCCCCATAAAACCTGAGACAAAGAGACACTTTTCAGGCACCTGACAGTACTCCTACAGACTATCCTAACAGGAGCATTACAGCACTTATGTGAGGAAATATTTGCTTTTGGCTATTTTTGCCATCTGTAGGATTTGTATATGTTGTACGTCTACTAACTAGTTTGTCATGAGTAATTTTTTTGTTTTGAAGGAGAGGTAAAGAAAATATTTTGTCCCTGGTAAACCGTGGAAGATTTTCGTGACAATTTTGCAAGGCTGATGTATACAAAACACCCAAACAACGTAAAAAAAACAAAACAAAACCAAAACAAATGGCCCAGTTTGCTCTGCTTCCCCTCCCCCGACCCCTCACAATGAAGTTTGTTCAGGAGAATTCCCGTAATAGAAAACTACGATTACACAATATCCGAAGAAAACAAAACATGCAAGTTATAAGAGAACCATGATAACATTTAGAACTGACATCACTAAAGTCAACATTTATTTCATTGAAATACTTAGAAGAGGCAGTCCAAAAACATTAGCTGAAGTGCTATGACTACTGATATTCCTAAAAATAAGTTGTTTTTTGGCCTCAAGATGAATAGTTTTACCTAGAAAAAACAAACAGCCTCCAGTAGTTAAGTGCCAAAATTATGAAACCAGATACCGACAAACGAAACAAGAAACTCTTAATGCATGTCTACACTGGAAATGGAAGTGTAATTTCCATCTCAAGGAAAGATGTGTTAGCACTTATCAAGCCAGTGCACTAAAAATAGTGTAGCTGCTGTGCAGAGAGTGGGGGGACAGGCTAGCTACCCAGAGTACGTTTCCATCTGTGATCTTAGGTACGTATTTGTGCGGCTACCCTTCCCACGGCTCAGGCTACTGAGGCTGCACTTCTAGTTTTAGCTCACTAGTCCTAATCCAGCTAGTGCAGGTATGTTTCCTCAAGCTGGACATTACATTTTCCAATTTCAGCGCAGATGTATCCTTAGAGAGGCCTCCAGACAACCAAATAATTTCCTTCTAGCACGGTGTACCATCTTTTGTAGAAAACTTAAATACAGGGACTCTAACATAACTTCTGAACGTTAATGCTCTAACCAGAGATTGTCAAAAGGTCTGTTTTGTTTGCTCTGATTAACAGATATATATAATTTTTTTTTTAAAAGGGAGATTATATCCTCACTAAATCCAACTTGGAGCTGGTTTAGTGGCTTGGGGGAAAGACTTAAGTTTAGAGAGAAACTTGGCTTCTGAATTCTGTGTTTAGTTCTGCAGCAGGGTTATACTGGAGATGGTGCCAGCTACAAGATATAAGGAGCGGTAGTAACAACAACAGAAGAAAACCCTATTTAATCATGAAAGGCTCAAAATTTACAGTTAAGGCTGAAGCTCCACCATGACAGCACCCAGTTGTGCTTAAGTATGGAGGTCTCACAATAGGGTTACCTCATAGAGCATATTGATACTGTGATGCTGCTAACTGGCATGGCACCTCTAGTAAAATAAGCATGGGAGATTTAATTCCAAAGGGTAATTTTTCTGGCACATTGCAAGAGCCTGACGATAGGGGCTTAGAATGAGACAACCCATTACAGCGCTGCAGCCAGAACTGAAAGGTTTCTACCGAGATAACAACTCAGAACGTTTATAGGTACTTTACCCCTGCAATTAAAAACCTGCAGCTAGCCTGTGCCAGCTGACTTGGGCTCCAGCTCAGGGGCTGTTGGTAACTGCAGTGTAGACATTTGGGCTTGGGCTGGAGCCCAGACTCTAAGACCCTGTGAGGGTCCCAGAATTCGGGCTGCAGCCCAGTAACATCTACTGTGCAATTAAACAGTCCCTTAGCCCAATTCCATGTCAGCTGGCATGGGCCAGCTATGGGGTTTTAACTGGAGTGTAGACATATTCTATATAAACAATAACTTATTCTTAGAAATAGTTTTACATAGAAGGAGGCCAAGGTGTTGCCTTCTATTTGTTATATCAAAAATGTGTCCACTCAGTAAGCTTGCAAACCCAGTTCTCTGTGTTTGCGCCCATGCAGACGATGCCCCAGTAATGTGCTTCCATTGCCACTTAGAGACACCACAACTCTACCTGACCTGTTGTTTAATACCAGGCTTTACACAGAAGGACAGTGACTATAATTCAGAACCTTCAAGGCTCATTGAGCAGCAGTTTATGCTACAAAGACAGTTAAAAGACAAATAACTGCACTGGCTTGCAAAGATTCCAAGGAGCCAATTAACCTCACACCTTATTGGCTCCTGAAGTTACGTCTTACAAAGCTAGTGCTGCAGTCTTAATCAACCTTTTAACAGCAGAAAAGCATGCAACAAGGAAGACTAAAGGCAAGAGCAAAATCTCAGTATTTCCTCCCTACCACCATGGGTACTTTTTCCACTTAGGGCTAGTCAACACAGTTTTGTATGGGTATAACTATTTCAGTTAAGGGGCTGATTTTTTAAAATAGTTATACCTTTTCAACCTCTAGCAAGGACAGTGCTTTATGCCAGTATAGCTTATTCCCTTCCTATAGAGGAACAGGTGTACTGGTATTAAGCACCTCTGAAGTGATTTCACTGTGTCCACACTAGAGGGGTTATATCAATTTAACTGATTTAATACAGTTAAAGCAGTGCAATTTGTGTTCAGGCAAGCCCACAAAGTTCCCTAAGGAGCTACTCTGTTTTGCCTTCCCACCCAGCACAGCCGTTTTTACATTCAAGGAAGACTTTGTGGAGCTTCATGCACAGCCCTGAGATGGCACTTCCTAGCCTGCCAGAGAGCTCCCCGTTGAGTGACGTGAGACACTGCAGACTGAAATACTTGCTGTACTAGCATTTTCAACCACTCGGACAGTTTCCAGTATTTATTTTATTTAAGTCAGGGAAGGCCTCGTTAACCGGCTTTTGTATTAACCTCCCATCACAGCCCACTCCTGCACCTTCTTTTTTTGTTACTGATGAACTCCACAGGTCTGTCCTCTGGGTTTTTTTCTGATTACTGGTATCCATATGAATGTGCACCTGTGGAAAAAATAGGTACATGACAACATCTTCCCACAGACTGCTGCAGAAATTAGATATCTGCACCCCCATAAGCCTGGGTCCAGCCCTGGATAATTGAGGTTCACCAGCAGTTCTTAGAATGCTTACAGTGTTTGGCATTTGCCTTTCCTCATTTCTCTCCCACCCATCCCCCTCAAAAAAACCACCCAACAAGAACTACAGGAACACACCACCACCCAAATTGCCATTTTGAACCAATTTGTTAGAGCAGGATTTCCTGGGTTGCATAAAGCAAAGGCAAAGAATACAATTATTTAGTATGGCTCTTGTTACCTCCCATTGGAAAGCAGTGTACAGACTTACAAGGAGAAGATTATTCGAAGGAGATGGCGTATATAGGGCAACAAAAATATTAAGTCTCGAGAATAAAATTTCTGAGGAGGAAAGACTGGCTTTTCTTCATTTGAGGTGAAAAGTGACCCTACCTCAGATGATTTCAAAATGATAAAAGCAAAGGAAAAAGCCAAAAGAAAATGTTCACATAGGTAAAGAGATCAAAAACTACAGGGCAACCTAAAAATTAGCAGTTTGGAGTTAAGGAGGAACACCAGTAGAATAATTTCAAATGTGGGGTAAACCCATGGACTAAACTGTCAGGGAAAGTGATTGATGCTAAAAGTATGAATGACAGACATTCTTTCTGGAGAAGGAAAGGATTGAGGGGGGTCTGTTAAAAATGCAAGAAGGTAGGGTTAAGATCAGCCAAAAGAGGGCAGGTTTACTGGGCTAGAATTTCTTCCACAGCCTTACCATTTTAATGTCTACATTTCTCTACCAAAAGGGGTCTGTAGCACAGAGAATGCAGGTGGGAAAGAGGTCTGGGAGTTGCGTGCTACAATTAGAAAGTGATGCCAGACAACAGGGAGGCTAAGTGTCGATGTCTGCAATCCTCAAAGACTAAAGAAATGAGATCTAATGTTCCAAAGGATCAGACCCTTTCCAAAATACCTTCAGAGCATCTGCCAAGATTAAACACACAATTCAATTTACCAAATACAGTAGGAACCAGGTTTATGCAAACCCCTCATTCAAAAATACCCATTCATCCAAAATTAAGAGGTGTCCTAACATTTGGTATTGCATTGAAAGGTAAGTGTATCCCATCTCCATTTATCAGAATAAATTACATTCTCTTCCTCTCTTTTGATAGATGGGGTTTTACTGTATTTCGTATGGGAAAAGAAAAATAAATAGTGTAATAGTTAATTCAGTTCTTTGTCACGGGAATCAAGTTTAGCACTTCCCAAACTCTGTGTAGGACAGTTCATTTCAAACCTTTCCATGCACATGTCCAATTCTTTTGGGTGTGGGGGGATCTGACACAGTTTTACTGGTGAAGTATGTCTCTCTCTTGGTAGATAAACATGAAGGAAGAGGAGTGTCCTGTTTTCAAAGCAAATGCACTTTGATGCATGGACTCCCTATGCTGGAATGAAGAGGATGAAATCCACTCTAGGCCTTGTGAATAAAAAGGGTATTCAGAGGACTATAAGTGGGGCTGCAAAACTTGAGCTACCCAAGAGATTAGTGTAGGAATATATTAAGGCCTAGTCTATACTTAAAAGTTAGTTCAACATAGCTATGGCACTCGAGGATGTAAAAAATTCAGATCCCTGAGCACTGCAGCTGTGCTGTCCTAACCCCTGCTTTAGATGCAGCTAGGTTGATGGAAGAATGCTCCTGCTGACCTAGCTACTGCGGCCCAGGGAGGTGGAGTTCCTACGCAATTTAAAAAAACAGCCTTCCATCAATGCAGGAAGCATCTACACTATGATGCTACAGCAGCATAGCTATGGTGCTGCAGCTGTGCCGCTGTAGCACCCATAGCGTAGACCTGGCCTAATTCTTGAACAAAAACATGTGGCATCAAAGTTTTCCCATAACTCACAATTGCAGCATCTTCCTGCTTCCTAGGTTCTTAGGAGAAATTTAAGAGCTAAAAAATCAGATGTTCCCTTCTTCCTGGAACTTGAGCAATGGATTCTAATCTCAAGCAGTACTCGAAGACTTGAAATCCCCTTGGCTCCCGCCTGTAGGATTTATACATCCTCATCTCCTGGAATTCAACAACATACTTTGATGTTACACTGCCCACTCCCACTGATTTCTGCACTATCTGCTCTTGACTACAACAGCCCATTCATGAAACACCAGAAAGGAAGAGAAAGTGCCAAAACACATCAAGCATCCCATACCTTATAATACTTGGATATTGACTGAACTGGCATGGAGCTGGATGTGCCTTCTGGAGGATCAATGTTAAAAACAATCTAAGAAACAGATGGATAAAGCACAGAAAATTTTAACAGATGCCTCCAGCAAAATCAGTAATGTGTCAAACAATTATGCAAAATGATTGCTGCTGCAATAACTTTAAAATATATCTTTCAGTATTTGTTTTTTATACTCAGGTGCTGTAATTCTGTTAAAAAAAATAAGACGCAATGGTGAAAATATCTTTGACAATCAGGACAAATATGTTTAAATTCTAGCATATTTTTAGGTTCCCATATGGACTTCACTGTGAGTTGAAAGTACCTGTGACACTATTAAGTAGAAGGGAAAAATAAGTATTAAAATGTATAACCAGAATCTAAAAGGATTTGCTAGTATTTAAACAAATTTGTCCTGACTGTCAAAGATACTTTCACCATTGTAAAAAGAAAAAGAAAAGGAGTACTTGTGGCACCTTAGAGACTAACCAGTTTATTTGAGCATGAGCTTTCGTGAGCTACAGCTCACTTCATCGGATGCATAGCATATCGTGGAAACTGCAGAAGACATTATATACACACAGAGACCATGAAACAAAACTTCCTCCCACCCCACTGTCCTGCTGCTAACAGCTTATCTAAAGTGATCATCAAGGAAGGCCATTTCCAGCACAAATCCAGGTTTTCTCACCCTTCCCCCCCCCCCCCCCACACACAGACACACATACAAACTCACTCTCCTGCTGGTAATAGCCCATCCCTCTTTGAAACCTCTCTTTATAATGCGCATGATAATCAAGGTGGGTCATTTCCAGCACTAATCCAGGTTTTCTCACCACCATTAGTGCTGGAAATGACCCACCTTGATTATCATGCGCATTATAAAGAGAGGTTTCAAAGAGGGATGGGCTATTACCAGCAGGAGAGTGAGTTTGTATGTGTGTCTGTGTGTGTGGGGGGGGGGGGGGGGAAGGGTGAGAAAACCTGGATTTGTGCTGGAAATGGCCTTCCTTGATGATCACTTTAGATAAGCTGTTAGCAGCAGGACAGTGGGGTGGGAGGAAGTTTTGTTTCATGGTCTCTGTGTGTATATAATGTCTTCTGCAGTTTCCACGATATGCTATGCATCCGATGAACTGAGCTGTAGCTCACGAAAGCTCATGCTCAAATAAACTGGTTAGTCTCTAAGGTGCCACAAGTACTCCTTTTCTTTTTCTTTTTACGAATACAGACTAACACGGCTGTTACTCTGAAACCTTTCACCATTGTGTCTATTTTTACGAACAGAATTACAGCACCAGAGTACACAAAACACATATTTGCAAGCACAAATGGATAGTTACCGAACTAGTGAGCCATCTGTGTGAACAAATTCCAAATTTATGCAAGCAACACTAGTAACAGTGCATGTGTAAGGTCTAGATAATATTTAGTCCTGCATCAGTGCAGGGGACTGGACTAGGTGACCTATGGAGGTCCCTTCCAGTCCTACATTTCTACGATTCTACGTTATACACAATTGAATATGATTTTGATTAATTTTATGAGGAGTAGAAACACTCTACAAATACACAATCCGGCAACGATGTAGGCTACAGCTGCTTTGAGAAAAATCCCTTTGAATTTCCTGACTTGTGCTTAAAATTTCAGCCACGACATACTGCCCTAACAATTCGCTTTTCAGAAAAAAGCAAAATAAATGCTGCTGTCAAACCTATTTCCACCTCTCCATTTGCACAGCACCCAGCATAGTCTCTAAATGCCACATGCAAAACTAATAGAAGTATCAGCTCTGCTCTGAAAGGACTGTGCATCTCCACTCTTCCTGTGTTTCATGTATTTTATTAAATGACAATGCTTTTATTAAACATATGGGATTGAAAATTCAAATAGATGGTCAGCATCAGTTCAATAAAAATAGCTTGTTATAAACACTGGTGAATAACTGTGTAATTTTGTAAGCCAAGTTTCTGGAGACATTTAAAAGGCATTAACAGTGCTCATGAGAATACAGTTCACAGTAAAAGGAAGGCGTTTCCTACAATAGTGAAGAAAAAATAAAAGCAGCATTCCTGGAAAGCGTAACCAATGAAAATTAACCTTAGTGTGGCCAAAAGGGGTTTTAGCAAATGTCTTTAAAAACTTTTTTTTTTTTCCCCTAACAAAAACAAACACATGATAAATTGAAAAGTTATAGCTCTGAAAACAGGGTCATATGACAAGGAAGCAGTGAGGCCAAGAGAATAGGGGTCTGAACTGAGTCAGGAATCCCAGCTTCTATTGCTGGTTCTACCACTCAATTGCTGTAGGACACTGGGCAAGCAATTCAACCTCTGTGCCTTATCTTCCCCACATGGGGATAATGATACGTGCCTTCCTTTATAAATCACTGAGACAGATGGATATAAAGTGCTACCGTTATATCAGAGCATACACATGATATCTATTGAATCTATATAGAAATACAACAACCTTTACACAGCTGGGCACATTTCACACACATGAATGCATGAACAGCTCAGCTTTACAAACCAACCTTCTATTGGCCCAGTGATCTGAGGGACCAGAATTCAAATGCCTCACTTTTAGAGCTTCCAGAATTTAGGAGTGCCCATCTCACCAGACATGAGAGGAGCAGCTGGGTACATTGAGAGTTAGTAGCAACTCCTATGGAGTAGATGAGTAGCAGCAAAGAAAGGTTCTAAGGTGCTCAAAATTGAGTAAATTCTGGATGAGGTGGCACTTGCCTAACAGGCTCATTTCAACCCAAAGGTACTGGTGCACTTTTGACGTGGGTAAAACTTGACATGATAAATCCCACAGATTCCCCACTAAACCTCCTCTTTGTACTGAGCTTCTGAACTGTGTGTTCCCAAATAGATTGACTGTTAGGAATGAGACCCACTACTGCTGTCTGAAAGGCAGCCTGATTCATCTGCTGAGGAGGCATTGAGCTCGTGCTGCTGACCAAAACCAAGACACGTTCATGCCACACATCCAACTTAGCAGGGTTCTAAGTTTCAAAACAGCACTTGACCCGAAGCTCAGTGTGACACTACTTTGATCCCAAATCTGGTTGTACAGATAGAAGTTGTTTAAGGTGTTGATGGCCTGGAGCTGGCAGACTGATCAGAATACAGCTCTATGTCTGATCCAGTGGTTCTCAACCCATTGTGGGCCACATATGCAGCTCTCTCTCTGTTATGTGGGCCGCATCCACACAATATATATATTACCTGTATGGCCCTCAGGATGTCACATGGGCCACAGCTGTGTGCTGATAGGGCTGCAAGTGGCCAGCAGGTTGAGAACCACTGTTCTGATCTTTGCCATGCAAGAGGAAGGGTTAATACATTAATTCCGCTCTTTCAAGTGACCTCCAGGGGGAGCATTTTCTGTAATGTGCTTTTAGAGATTTTTTTTCTGGCAGCACAGCTGACCGCAGCCGGACCAGTAAACAATGGCTGCTGGGAGGAGGAAAAGCTAATTCCTTTTAGGGTAAGAGGGGAATCAATTGGTGGAAGAGGGAGGAAAGATACTGTGATGAATGAGCTGCCTATTCTGTTGTACGAAGCTAGTTCTTTTTTCTTAGAAAAATACAGAATAGAAAACAAGATCACCCCTTCCTGCCAAATTCCAACTCTAGAAGAAGGGGGAGAGTTTATTCAGCTGCCAAAGCATGCAATTCTTGATGGAAAAACTAACAAACAGTTATTGGGAAATTCACTATTCCCACTTATGTTTCCAAGAATCACCAGTGAAGTGAAGACACATTAACTAGTTGAATGCTGCCAAATGATCCAAGGACAGGTGACAAAATGCATTTCAGGTACATCACTTGGAAACAGCAACATTTCAGGTTTCAGAGAGGTAGCGTGTTAGTCTGTATCAGCAAAAACGAGGAGTCCTTGTGGCTCCTTAGAAACTAACAAATTTATTTGGGCATAAGCTTTCGTGGGCTAAAACCCACTTCTTCAGATGCATGGAGTGGAAAATACAGTAGGGAGGTATAAATACACAGTATATGAAAAGATGGGAGTTGCCTTACCAAGTGGGGGGTCAGTGCTAACTAGCCAATTCAATTAAGATGGAAGTGAGCTATTCTCAACAGTTGACAAGAAGGGGAGGAAATCACTTTTGTAGTGCTAATGAGGCCAATGTAATCAAGGTGGCCCATTTCAAAACAGCTGACAAAAAGGTGTGAGTATCAGCAGGGGGAAATTAGTTTTTGTAGTGACCCATCCACTCCCAGTCTTTATTCAGGACTAATTTGATGGTGTCCAGTTTGCAAATGAATTCCAGTTCTGCAGTTTCTCACTGGAGTCTGTTTTTGAAGTTTTTTTGTTGAAGAATTGTCACTTTTAAGTCTGTGTGAGTGTCCAGGGAGATTGAAGTGTTCTCCTACTGGTTCTGAATGCTATAATTCTTGATGTCAGATCTGTGTCCATTTATTCTTTTGCGTAGAAACTGTCCAGTTTGGCCAATGTACATAGCAGAGGAGCATTGCTAGCACATGATGGCATATATCACATTGGTAGATGTGCAGGTGAACAAGCCCCTGATGGTGTGTGCCACTGAACAAGAAGTTTAAGAGCACAGTTTCTGGTGTAATTATAGGGAATGCTGGAGCCTACAAAGTGTAACATTATTCCCAGTAAAGATGAGAGTAAGTAACAGCATATAAAGTCTTTGGCAAGAAGGGAGACTGCAGACTGACATATATTGTCCTCCCCAGATTTAGAAAAAAAAAAAAAAAATTAACTCTGGTACTATATAGACAGACAGAAAATACAGGGGAGGCCATTTGAATTAGAAGGCTGTTAACATATTAAGGTGCTTTGGTAATTAAAAAGCACATAAGAAGAGTGGTATGCTGTTACAAAATGCAGAGCAGTGCATACAGTTACCAGTTCAGTTTTCAGATAAAATGAATTTCATAGAATTTGTTAAATGTTTCTGTTGTCCCCCATGCTACTCCCCTCTGACATAGCAAAAGTGCCAGAAATACTATCCCCCTCCTGCCTGTCTTTACTAGTATTTCTGGCCCTTTTGCTCTTCCTACAATTTAGTTTACGCTTACAAGCAGCATCTTCTCCCAGGAAAAAGTCTGTGTGGCTCATGCCTTCTGAGTAAAAAGAATGAAAGTTAACTGCTGGGGCGCGGGGGGGACGGGACTACTAGCCACTAGGGAAAGTCCATAGAGCTACAGTGAATGGAGGGAGTCAGGGGGGTCTCAACCAACTACAGCAGTCCTTAGGGTCATTGGAGTGGAAGGTGGGAGTAGGCCAACTACTGACTATACAGGGTCACTGGTTTCATCGATTTTTCATTTAGTTTAAGTGTCACTCATCAATCTGAATTTATTTCTTGAATCTCTACCAGTCCAAATGTTTACACTGAATTTATCAATGATTTCTATATATTAAACAATAGAGCAACAAGCAAGAACGAAGCAGCAAGACACGTATACAAATCTTTATAGGGATTACCACCACCTCTCTATGAAAGGCCAGAGGAAAATCTGTTTTGATCCAAAAGGAAAAGGAAAAGTTGGGAGAATGCTCAGTCAAATTACACTATCAGCTTTCAGGGAAAGTTCCAATTAAATTTGACATACAGTGATTCAACCGAGGAGACTGCCGTGAAATCATCGAAGTCTGGAAACAAAGTGACACCATCTGAAATGTCAGCAACCGTTCCAAAATTAAAACATTACAGTTATGATGCTATTCAGTTGGACCTCTCAGCTCTCCAAACTTCATTGTGTACTTTGTCGGTACAGCTCAGAACAAGAATGTTGGCCAAATTCAGAGGTCAGCTAGGAAATGAATTTCAGTTCACCAATCCACAGTATCCTCTAAGCTCTTTGCAACTACTTCCTTCCTCAAAGACATATTTATATTTATATTTTCTAGTCCTGCAACAGGAGGGAGATTGCTAGTGCAGTGTACTCAGCCATGTTCTTTTGATGTATTATTGAGCTGTAGCTGTAAAACATTGTATAGCTGTTCTATTTTAAAAGTTCCTTACATTCAATAAATAAATCAAAAGAACAGTGTTAAGATTATCTACATTTCCCCCCCCAACTGCAGCTTACTCTTTCGTGGGAGTCTCTCTTCTAATCAAATACTGCTGGCTGAACATGCTATTTGCACAACTCAGAGATCCAGCTCCTCCTGGTGGAGGTTAGAAACAACTGAACCATACTTTAATCTGACACCTCTAAAAGGGATGTTTATATATATATATATATGAATGTTTAAGATTACCTCTCCCCATCTCATCTTAGTGCAGAGAAATATCAACGGATTTTTACTTTCCTTTATTTCCTACTATGTCATATATCAGAAGTACACAGCTGCCTAACTCTTTTATAGCTGGCTTCTGAATGCCACAAATCAATTCTGTATTTCCTGTAAATGAACTTTCAGTCCACAAGATGCCAAGAAAATCTGGTCCTGGAAGTTGAGAAATGAAACTCACAAAGAGGTTTCCTTTAGAGACTATTCTCTGTATGCAAAGGAAATTTAGAATAGTGTCGATTTAGATGTTTTTAAGTAGATTCTCACCCATATTCCATATGCCCCACTGAATTACATAAGTAGAAGCAATTCCTCAATAGAGAAAACTAACCAGAACAGCTATACTCACACCTTAATGCTTACAGTGAAAGGTATGAAATCTCTGCTGAAACACACTACCAAACTACAAGCCACATGGAGGTAACTCTGTTTGAGTCTATAGTCAGGTAGAAATTCTTCCCTCAGTAGCATGCCAACTCGCATCAGTGTTTAATGTGGCAGAGCTCTGACCTTGTCCCCATGGGTCCTGGGCTTCCAGGTGGTTTATGCTAGCCTCAGAGGCTCATTGCAACCCTCCACGTAGCCCTTCTCTCTCTAGGGCCAGGATTACAGTCTACTGAGCCCTTTTCATCATAAGCCAACAAGGAGGTTGGTGAAAGAACACCCACAGTCTCTGTTGTCCCTACGGGCTTGTTCCAGAACAATTTAGCCTCCTGTACGGAGATGGGCCTGTCTTCCCCTCCCAGGAGGTGTTTCTGTAGTGGCGGGTTGGGGGGAACCCGGGCCCGCCCTCTACTCCAGGTTCTGGCCCAGGGACCCTAATGGCAGCAGCTGTTGGCAGCCAACCTTTCACCGCCAGAGTTGCTACATTTCCCTGGGCCACTTCCCCAAAGCTCTCCCGCTGTTCTCTCAACGCCTTCTTCACCTTTACCTTAGGGCTCCCTTTCCAGTGGCTTGAGGGTGTCTTCACTACCCAGCCGTTCAGCCACACTTCCTCTCCTCTGGCTCCCTTCGGCCTGACTGGAGTGAGCCCTTTTATACTAACAGAGGGGCCTTAATTAGACTCAGGTGTTCACATTAGCTTAACAGCCTCACCGGACTCTTTGCAGGTTAATTGGAGCCAGGTGTTCTCATTTGCCTAACAGCTTCAACTGACTCTTTGCAGGCTAATTGGAGTCATGTGTCCACCCTAGCCTGGAGCCGCCCCTGCTCTGCTCAGTCAGGGAACAGAAAACTGCTTATCCAGTGGCCAGTATATCTGCCTTCGACTACTCTGCTGTATCCAGCTGGCCTGGGTCTAGCACATTAAGAGTTAAACGCACTTCAAAGAGAAAAAAGACCGCTTTGGTGTCTTTCCACATCCTCCACTACGTTTTAAATCTTTTAGAATTATAATGAGGAAGCAGCACAGAATTATTTACCTGAATAATGTCTGAAAGTTTATGTAATCCAGCTGTGTTGGTAAATATCCCAGTACCTAGAGAGGACAGTATATTAACTTTTTATGTAGACAAATGTACACACACACACACACACACACACATACATATATATATATATATATATATACACCCGTACCTGAGCGCGCACAAACACACACATAAATGTGCACTGGACACATCCACATCTCACTCACTACCACAATTATGAATAAAGTGGCTTAAAAATATCATTGGATAACAAAAAAGAAATGAAACCAGCACATTGCCAGCAGTTTGGTGTGCAACGAGAGCACGACTTGATTTCATAATATTTTGTCCCATCTCCACCCTGCACTGAGAAGCTCTAATGTAAATTAGCTTTCATACCCCTCACATACATTAATAATCAATGACAAAATCTCAATGGAGGTTCTCTAAACTGAGAGTCTGGAATTTTGGAAATAATGGATACTAGCTGTTTATAAGATATTTCAAAAGGGAACTTTATACCATTTCCCTTCTAGGAGTAGTAAGGCTTCCTGCCCCTTGACAAGCACCTGACCACCTCCCACTGAGTATTATTGCCCAGTTAAGACGGTAGCATATATAGTTCTGCAAAATCACTTTACTGATATCAGTGAAGCACTTTGAGAGATCCTGCAGACTATGCACGTAAACAGGCATTTGAGAATTGACAATTTGAAAACTGTCAGTTTTCCACTTGCTGAAACTATGACAGCTGCCTTTTCACTTTTAACTGCCTTTTCACAAGCCTGTGGCACAATTAATGTTGCTCCCATGCAAAGGGAATACAGGAAGAACATTAGGTGAATAGCGTTCATTCTCCCTTTCTCATTATGCCCCCAAAATATGGAAGCTTCCATTTGCCGTCATCTATAACTTACAGAACTATATATAGTAGCCACGGTGACAGGCTTACACTTACGGCCTGATAGAAATTGTTCAATCTGTTCCAGCGACTCTAGGAGGGAGGTTTTGGTTTGGAATGTGATCTGGGCCTCTGCAAACAGATCAAAGATGTAGCTGCAATTCAAGAAGAAAAATATAATTGGACAAACTTTACAAATAACCCTACATTATTTAATAACAGCAATACCTTGCCCCTGTAGTTCATGGTATTCCCTTCTCCATGAGCAATAAGTGTAAATAAAATAGTAACTACTTTGTTACAAGATTAACTGAGATAATGCTGGGATATATTTGTTTGAAAGCTTAATGACCTTCACCACCACATCATTTGCAATTACTTTTCATGCACACCTTATTACAACACACAATTTCCTTTGGTTTACAAACAGTTCTGTAGAGCCTGAAGTACATCAACCAGAACATAGTTACACTGGTACCTTAATATGAATCAGTATTTCACAAGCCAGCATTTGACGGAAACAAATAAAGACCATTGTCCAGTTCAACATACCCTATTATTGACCCACCCGCTCCATGCCAGACTTTCCAAACTTTAACTTATTATTTTTACAGGAGCTGTGATCTCCAGCTTACAGCATGGTTGGACCTTGCCATTACTAAATAGTGAGAGGCTAAACAGTAAAATTCCAATCACAGTAGAATACTATATTCAAAGCATTGTATAATAAACAAACTACTCGCTATTCCTAAAGGCATGGGGTCAACAGATTTAGGGTCACATTTGATAGATTTCATAATTAGTATAATCTGAGGCTGAAATGCTCTTCAGAGTTTAAAAACATAAATTACTGAAATACCATGAAAGTAAGCAAGTACAATGGGGAATGTTTTATGGGGACCCACTGAATATACTGTGTGTGTAGAGCAACAGTTACGTAATAAAAGCTGGTTCCCAGAGCTAGGGTAATATTACTAATGTTAACAGCTAGTATGCCTTTTAAACACGTATTGCTACTTGCTGTCCTGGAGGCTTCCTATTTCAGATAATGGTGTTACTTTCATATGGAACTTTGGAGGAGAAACTCAGATTGGAGACAGACTCATTAGGCCAGAAGTCTCTTTTCCTAACATACAGACACTCTAAGGAGGAGGATAATACAATCTCAGAGCACCAATTGGCACCTACCTCCCTTCTTTAGTGACTCCATTTCCATTAGCTGGCAGCTGCACAGCATCAATAGCATTTTCGAGTTGAAGAAGAATTCCTTTAAGGCAATCAAAGGGGAAAACAGTTCAATTTTCAGTAAATGAAAAATTCAGAACTCATCTAAATGAGCTCTTTCGAATGGCCTTTGTTACAAAGATAGTCACCTAGTTACTCCCCCTAAACCTAGCTATTATCTTGTTTGTGTAACCAACCAAATATTTTAAAAACTGCTGAAATATAAATTTTAAGTTATTTCAAATGTTTAATTTTTAAAACCTCTAAATATTTATATTTATAGAGCACCTATCATCCAAAAGCCCTTAGTAAGCATTTATTAAGCCTCACAACATCCCTGTGAGATATAATTTATGTAGGAAAGTAAAATATATGTACGTTTGCCTATTTCCTTGCATTTACAAGGGATTCTCAGACCTAAGAGAATTGGCTACTACGTGAGATTTTAATAAATACACAATCTTTCACTCAGTCTGACACCTTCGCAAATTTCTCTCACTAAGGACCTCTTTAATTCAGTGGCAGGTCACCATTCTTGTATAGCTGAACCTAGAAGATGAGGGTTACACGACCATGGGAGCATCAATAGTTAACAGGTAAGAGAAACAAGGCATAATAATACCTAGCTCTTCGATAGCACCTTTTATTAGTAAATCTCAAAACACTTTACAAAGGAGGTCAGTATCCACATTTTGCAGATGGGGAAACTGAGGAACGTGGAGATTAAATAACTTGCTGAAGGTCACCCCGCAGGCCAGTGGCAGAGCCAGGAATAGAACTCATGTCTCTCTGGAGTCTCACTCCAGCGTTCTATCCACTGACCCATATTGCCTGTTCATAACAGTGAACTTTATACTGAGGACATCCAATTACACAGTAAACTGAGATTTTACATGCCACTTTATTCTATGACACTCTGAACTACTGTTGCTGATCTCCTGCTCGCTTACTAGAAGGAAGTATTCTGATTAAGTGAGAGCCCCACGAACAGGCAAAACCAGCAATATGAACAGCTCATCCAAACAGCTGAAATATTGTCTAGCCCATGCTGCGTAATTTCTGTGATTAATCTGAAGCTGTAGGACGGAACTGTGGAACTAAGCATTTGAAAATATTTACTGGCAACAAGAATATTCAAAATCCCCCATTTAACAAAGCCTTGGAGTCACTTTGGTAATGTATGGGACCCTGAAGTTTTCTGGCCTGCTGAGTTTAAAAACATTATCAAAATTTCCATTGTACTTACTTCCTAATGCCATAACCCAGGATTACAGATCTCAGACTCACCTTGCACTGCCCAGGCAACATGAGCAATCAGAAGAGAGATCATTGTTGCAGGGGTTGCAAATTAACCATTTGCCCTCAAACATTGTGGAAGTGTTCCCAGAATCAAGGTGCTATTGGATCAATTTTCAAAAAGCTGCTCTGTTATTGCCAGCAAAGATCTTTTCTATTCCAACATGTATTGTTTTTTGGTGGGATGAAAAATGTTATTTAAGGTCAAACTCTTTAGTACAAATTCAGCTGTTGCCTGGCAGAATTGTCGTTGCAGCGGAGTGGTACAACTAATGCACCACCAAAAGAGAGATGGACTACAAAATTTGGAAAGTCCTTGTAATGGTGAAAATAACTAGGTGTAGGAGGCATTCTTCTCCCAGCTATACAAACCTCTCAGCTATACTGAAAAAGGCTGAATGCTCAAAGGACCAGAACACTTGACAAAATTTCTCTCTAAAACAAACAGAAGACCCTCCCCATGAAGATTTCAATGATGTGCCTGACAGCTGTCAAAGGGTGCCATGGAAAGAGGTTGATTTACAATCATTTCTCAGAGCACCTTTTTCTCCTATTGTATCAATAGCAATTTTGTTGAGATAATTCAACACAGAAGAAATGGTACTTACTCTTTATCTTTGCTATATCTTCAAGCTCCATGCTCAGCCCTGTTTGAGAGGGAAAAACAATTCACTCCTAATCGCACAGGGGTTAGATGAAGTGTGCAGCATTTGAGGCAACTGTTTCTTAACTTAATCCCAACTTTCTCACATTAATTTTTCAACTTGCATTTTTCATTTCTCCAAGTGAGACTATTGTTGCCGACTGCCTTTCTGGATATTACAGTTTTTGAAGGCTAGACTCAAGTGTTCATACAACTACATCTTTTGTATTCTATTTACTTTTCTCCTCTTGATTCCTTATCTCATGTTAAAAGGTTTGGCTAAACCTTGATGTGCTTGGTTACCATAGGTTAGAAGAACAGCAACAATGTTGGCCAAGTAGAAAGTTCATCTATCCACCACCCACATTTGACCTTCCAGGGACTGACTAAGGGAAACAGTTATTTTCCAAATTTGTTGACACTGCCACCCCCCACATCTCTTGCAAACCATTAGTCCCCAGCTATCAACACACCTGAGCTGGCAAACTCCATATTGAATTCAGCATGGATTTCATTTTGTTGAACTACTTTGGCTTGTTCTTCCAGTACCACATTTATAGCATCCATGGCTGAAGCCAAGTCATAGGGAGTCAAGTCAAAAGAAGATGACTCTTCACACAATTTCTCCTGAAATTCCAAGAAAATACAGAATTTATTGTTATTTGGATTCTAGTACTGCCCTGCATGTGCTGGGCACTTCAAAGATTGTAAGGCCAGAAGGAACCAATGTGATCATCTAGTCCAACCTCATATACAACAGAGACCATAGGACTTCCCTGAATTAATTCCCATTTGAAATAGAGCATATCATTTAGAAACACATCCAGCCTAGATTTAAGTTTCCAGTGACAAAGAATCCACCACAATCCCTGGTAAATTGTTCCAGTGGTTAATTATCCTCACCGTTAAAAACTGCTACTTATTTCCAGTCCTAGGCCATGTCTACACTTACCGATAGATAGGAGCTGCTGCAATCGATGCATCGGTGTTGATTCAGCGGCTCTGCTGAAGATCCGCTAAGTTGATGGCAGAGTGCTCTCCCATTGATTCCAGTACTCCAGCTCCCCGAGAAGAATATGTTAAGTTGGCGGGAGAGCATCTCCCGTCGACACAGCACAGAGTAGGCACCACGGTAAGTCGACCTAAGCTACACTGACATCAGTTACGTTATTTACGTGACTGAAGTAGTGTAAATTATGTTGACTTACCGCGGTAGCATAGACAAGGCCTATATTTGTCTAGCTTCAACTTCCAACCACTGGATCGTGTTATAACTTTGTCTGCTAGATTGAAGAACCTTCTATTATCAAATTTCCATTCAACGCATGCACTTATAGGTAATCTTATTCTTCTCTTTAACAACTAAATAGATTAAACTCCCTGAGTCTCTCACTATATGGCATATTTTCCAACCCTTTAATCATTCTTGCGGCTCTTCTCTGAACTCTCTCCAATTTTTCAACATCCTTCACTCTTCAGAGTCACTGCTTCCCAGGATAGACTCCTCAAACATGAAATTATGGCCTACATTTTTTGTTCCTAGATGTATCACTTTGCAATGGCCATATTAAAACAATTATTTGCTTGCACCCAACTTACCAAATGATCTGGATCACTCCGTATTAGGGACCTGTCCTCTTCATTATTTACAATTCCCCCAAACTGTGTCTCATCTGCAAACTTTATCAGTGACAATTTTATGTTTTTTTTCCAGGTCATTGATAAAAATATGAAATAGCAGAGGTCCAAGAATGAATCCCTGCAGGACCCCACTAGAAATCCACATGCTTGATGATGATTCCCTATTTACAACTACATTTTGGGACCTGTCAGCTGGTTTTTAATCCATTTAATGTGTGCTATTTGATTTTGTATAATTAATTTCTTAATCAAAATTTTCTGTGTTACCAAGTCAAATGCTTTACAGAAGTCTAAATGTATTACATCACTTCTATTACCAATTTGTAATCTCATCAAAGAAAGGTACCAAGTTAGTTTGACAAGAGCTATTTTCCATAGACTCATGCTGATTGGCATTAATTATATTACCCTCCTTTAATTCTTTATTGAGTCCTGTATCAGCCTTTCCATTACTTTGCCTAGGACCGATAACAGGCCTATAATTACCCGGTCACCATTTTCACCCTTTTTAAATATTAGCACATTCGTTTTCTTCCAGTCTTCTGGAACTTCCCCAGTGTTCCAAGAGTTATTGAAAATCAATATTAATGATCCAACAGAGCTCCGCAGTCAGCTCCTTTAAAACTCCTAAATACAATTCCTCTCTATTTGTCAAGATGACGTCTAATACTGAATTCCTCTATGTGGGATGCAACACGTTTTGAGTTAGCAAATTGTCATTATAATATTTACAAATTCTGAGGACTTTTTAGTACTAGTGGCACAAGCACCCCAGCATGTGTCATTCAGATTGAAGTCCTCCATGATAATGCAATTTTTTTCCTACGCATTATAGTTAGGCACTCGAGGATATGGTCATCCTGTTTCTTAGGGTGATTTGGTGGTCTCTAGCAGACCCCAATTAGTACTAGGGATGTAAAATATTAAATGGTTAACTGGTAAGCATTAGTCCTACCGTTAATCCACCCTAACCATTAACTCCCAGCCGCGGGCCCGGTTGGGCCGGCCAGAGCGGCCCCAGCCCCTCTTCCTTTAATCGGTTAAACAATGTAATTTTAATAGTTTAAATGGTTAACTTTTTAAACAACATTTACATCCCTAATTAGTACCCCATCTTGTGCTATATCTGTTAGGACACTGACCCATAAGCATTCAAGATAATTTGCTTCTGACTTGTCAGAGACTCAGAAACAGGTAATGCCACTTCTGACAGCCTGCCACTGCTCCTCCCCTTTTGCCCACCTGAACCTTTTAAATAGGGTAAAACCACTGACTTAGCATTCCAATAATGCAAACCATCCCACCCAGATCCAGTAGTACCTACTAAGTTGAATTTATGCTCATAAATAATCAATTCCAATTCCTCTTGTTTACTACACAGGTTCCTAACATTGGTGTATAGACAACTAAAGAATTTCTTCGCTTCACGTGTCTCGGTACCTTGATTAATTTTGTTCTGAACATCATGGTTTGTTGTAACTGAATGCTTACTACTTCTCTCTTTTCACCATCCCGTTTGTTGCTAGTTTAATGCCCTCCCTGTCAAGTCTAGCCAGCCTGTACCCTAGAAGAGTGGTTCCCATTCTACTGAGATAGAGGCCATGCAAAGTGGACAGTCCTCTCGCCCCTACAGAAGGTGGACCAATGTTTCACAAAACCTAATCCTTCTGCCTTCTGCCATTTACCTAGCTAGCAGTTTACTTCTAAAGTCTTCTGCCTTCCCTTGCTCATGGCAAAGGAAGGATTTCAGAGAAGATCACTAGAGCATTCCTCTCCTTCAGTACCCTTCCGAGTTCCCTAAAGTCATCTATGATCTGTGAGGTATCCTGGGAAACAACATCATTGGTGCCTTACGCATCATTACCAGTGGATCTCTGCCTGCTGAGTTCAGAAGCCTATCCAGCCTTCAAGTCACATCTGGTGTCTTTGCTCCAGGAAGACCGCACACAATCCTGTTTTCTGCCTGCTCCTTTGGAAAGGATGTTCTTCTTCTTCTTCTTAGTACAGAATCCCCAACGAGGATTTTCTGTCTTCCTTAGTTGTTTGGAGATCTCTTTGTGGGTACATTTGATTGTTTTGTGGGTTGGGCTGAGTAGCCAACCTTACAGGTATGTCCTGTCCAGCTCTTTGTTCCATTTGACCAGCTGCATCTTCACAGACGATATCCTCGGTTTCTATGCTGAGAACATGATTATTATTAGATTCTTCTACTTATGTGAAATTCCTCCTGGACTGATTCTATCTGGTGGTCATGGCCTGCCGCTCCTCTCCTGGCTCCAGCCATGTAGAATGCACCTGAACTTCTTGCCTCTGATCGTTACAAACTGCCAACTCTCCTCTCTGGTTCCCAATCTGCTTTGGTGACCAGTTTCTTCCTTTCTTGAATCTTGGGTGGCAATGCTTCCTGAATCTGGATGTCCAATAACTCCTCAGCCTCTCTCATACTCTGTGGTGTATGTGCTTGTCCTTCCAGACCACAAATATTTCCTTCCACAAAATTTTACAGGAACCAAACCATTCCTGTCCTTTGCAGGACTTCTTCTGGATTTGAACTTGGGACCTCTCACACAAGAAAGAATCATACCACTAGACCAACACGTATATGAAGATGCAGTCCCCTGAACTCAAGATGGCAAGTAATGAATGAAGGTAGGGGGATAAAATACAACATACATACATGCCATCTTAGATTTAAACAACACACACACACAAACACACAAATAAAGAAAATAACTATCAACTATGGAGAAGGGAAATGAATACCCTTACATAAGAGATGTGGTCTAATGGGTAGAATTGGGAAGTATTCAGATCTTATTTTTGACAATACTTCTCTGTAGCCTTGGCCAAGTCACAACCCTCTCTGCCCCAGTTTCCTCATCCATAAAATGACGATAGTATTGACCTTCCTCCCAGCTGTGAGAAATAGTTAGGACTTGCTTACGTGGGGAAACTGAGATGCAGAATAAGCTATTACACAATAGCTATACTGGAATAGCTCCCCACATGGATGTTCTATTTTGGAATAAAAGTCACTTTTATTCCAGAATACAGTCATAGACTTTAAGGCCAGAAGGGACCACCAGATCATCTAGTCTGATCTCCTGCATAGCAAAAGTCACCAACACTACCTGTACACTAAACCCATCAACCAAAATTAGACCAAAGTATTACAGCCCACAGGAGATTTGATTATTATGTTCAACAGGAAAAGAATAAGAGAGATTGAGGGGCACCACTGCCCAAAGCCCCTGCAAAGACTGTCTACAGGGTGAGCAAAACAGCTTATTCCAGAATAGCTATTTCAGTCAATTTCCATGTGTAGACAAGCCCTGAGACTTATAACGTGCTGTGACAAGGAAAAGCTCTGTGGGAACCGGGTTCACTTTTTAATGGAAAGGACTGTTTTGATTAAGGCAGCAAATATAATATTCCAACACTAAAAATAATTTCTATACCTACCTCAGGCCAAACATCCTCTACTTCTAGCAGCCATTTTACAGCAAAATAGACAACAGCAAGAACAGGCACTCTAGAAAATAAACATTGCCACTGCCAGAGAGAAATTCAAAGCGGTGTAATTCGGCAGATCAGGAGACACATTTTAAGAGTTCCTTTGTATTTCATTATCCAAGCACTGAACCAGTGTTTGAGCCAGTTAGGGGTATGATCTTGTAATGCAACACCTTCTGGTATCTTCTTGATAGGAGGAGGGTGCTCTGGCAGGAATCCAATCTTCCCTTTACAGAGTTCCTACTCAAAGAGGCCACCAGCTGTTTCTTTGTTCTTAAAAAAACAACTCAACAAATATGCTTGTGAAATAAGTATGATTTTCTATCATTGCTGAGACACTCACATGCTATCCAGCATTTAAAGGTGAGATAGCCCATGTCAGAGCAGAACTAATACAATGGGGTGTGGTGCCTGGGGGTGGGGGTGGGGGGGTCTTTAGTTGTCTGTTTGTAATAAAGTACATGAAACTACAACAGAGTCTGCTTTTCCAGGTTCTATCTACAAGGTAGGAGTACTCACTGCCAGCAGAGACTCAATACTTTCATCATGGAGCTCACATTCCATAGAAGCTGAACCTTTCTGAACCTTGAATCCTTATTTCCAAAATGTTTGCTTTTTGTCCACCCAATCTGCATGTGCAGCTACTGCAGCTGTGTGTCAAAGTGACCAGTTTAGGCAGATGTACTAGTTAGGCACATAACTAAATATCTAAGTGCAGCAGCAATACCTGAGTGTGCAATCACAGAAATTCTGTGCACTTTTGAAAATAAGAACCAGAATGATCAAATCTGGTTAGTTATTCAGTAAGCAAATAAAATTCCACATCTCTCCCAAGTGCAACACAAACACCTGAAAAACCAGAACTGGACCAGACTACTATGGCAAGAACTGGTCAATTTCTTCACTAATAATCACTTCTTCACTTCTAATCACCAATAATACAAGAAACAAGACAGGTGCTCCAGGGCTGCTTGCCAAATGAAGTACCTAGCAATTTCCCGATTCTGAAGTCATTTGAACAACATTCCATAGGGAACTGATTACTTGCACTTTCCAGCAGAAAAGGGGTTAAATCCCTGGTGCCAGCTGATCCAAAGATCTGCCAGGATTGCTTCAGGAAAGCCTGCCTCAGAAGCGATAAGGCTGTGCAAGAAACTCTTCCACTAGAACAGTAAATAAACAGTTCTGCCAAGCACAGTATTACTCGGGGGCTCTGCTGTACTGTAAATGTAGGTCTTTCAGATACGTTTCCAAGATCTAGCACTGAGTACAAACTACTGAGTAGGTCTGGGTGCTCACTGGGCTTAATCACTGGTTTGAATAATTCATCCTACTTCTTCATTATGTAAAAGTTTTACCTGTAATGCTAGGATATTCAGTCCTCAGTGCTTCAGGAGCCAAATCAACATTACCCAAAAGAGCCATAGTAGTGTGACTTCATTGTTTCATTTACTATAGTACAATATATAAACAGTAGGACAGGGGACATATTGAGTATATATAATTCTCACAGCAAAATGACTGATCAAGTATTATTATTTTCTCAACCACAATTGGTTAACAACATAGTAAAGGCATCCTGATTGGTTAATAACTTAGACTGGTTAATAATCAAATCACACAGTTTTAATATCAGGTGCTGCAAAAAGCCGCAGGAGACACATTAAAGAGCCACACGAGCCTCCGTCTGAGTATCACTGCTGTAACACGTGTTCTCTTTGCTCTATATCCAATACACCTTCAGTGAAGGACACAATGTAAGAAGCTGCACTGATTGTATTATATCTATTTAATTCCTTGATATCAGAAATTGGGGATTCAATCACTACCAGAAATGCGAAGCCCATGACAGAAGAAGACTGGGAGCAATATCAGAATCCTGGCTTCCTAATTGATCACACAACTATAGATGGAGAGTGGAAGGTGTACTGCTACAGATATTGGTTTAGCTAATGCTAAGATTCATGCAGAACACAAATCCACTTCAACATAGATGAACAGCCGTGTTAGTCTGTATTCGTAAAAAGAAAAAAGAAAAGGAGTACTTGTGGCACCTTAGAGACTAACCAGTTTATTTGAGCATGAGCTTTCGTGAGCTACAGCTCACTTCATCGGATGCATAGCTGTAGCTCACGAAAGCTCATGCTCAAATAAACTGGTTAGTCGCTAAGGTGCCACAAGTACTCCTTTTCTTTTTTCTTTTAACATAGATGAAGTCGCAAATGTATACTTAATAACCACCTTTCTAAACTGATCATACTAGCAGCTGAAATAATTTCTTTTACTGTAGCTTTCGTCTTGTTACAAGTAACCCTACAAGGGCCAGATTTCGTGTTTGGGTGAGGAAGGGGAAATGGTGGGGGAAAAAAATCAGATATAATTTACCACATTGTGAGCTTCATCGAGTATTACCACAGTCCCTTTCAGATCTAAGTTGTGTGCTCTCCGGCTCTAAAAGCAAAAACAAAGGGGACATGGGTGAGATAGCAACACTGCTTTCAGACACAGCTTGGTGAACTGGACCATGAGAGAGTTTGGACGGGATATAATTCACTATGGAATGTGGCAAGCAAAACAGTTTTGGCTCCTTACACTGCAACATAGTCTCTTGAAATGGAGATAGTCAATGTGTCCTCTAGAGGTAAGAACAAGGCCATATACCTGTGCTGAAAGTTAGATGACATCATGGGTCCATCTTATGAATAACAGCAGTCTGTCTTGTGAAGGAGTGGGATTGGGGCCCAAAAAGTGAAACTGAGAGGCACTCACATGCATAAGAAAGAAGATAACACTAATACCTTAAGGGATGCAATAACGTATTATAACTCATTCCAATTTCTCTTTTTGTCATTAGTATTTTCTACATATATTTGTTTGTCATCCTTGCAAAAAGAGAACACACCCACAGTATTATGTGCAGTACAATTATAAAGTTCAATCAATTCATTTCCTAATATCCTCTTCATCTTTAGCTCACTTTGATATTCTGCGACAGCCGACAGACCAGCCTGCTCTATTTAGCACTGGTGAGGCCTCAACTGGAGTACTGTGTCCAGTTCTGGACATCTATCCTTAGGAAAGATGCAGAAAAACTAGAGAGAGTCTAGAGGAATGCTAGAAAAATGATAAAAGCTTTAGAAAATCTGACCCGTGAGGAAAGGTTAAAAAAACTAGGAATGTTTAGTTTTGAGAAAAGATGACTGAGGGGGACCTGATGATAGTCTCCAAATATGGTAAGGGCTCTTACAAAGAGGATGGGGATAAATTGTTCTTAGTGTCCACTGAAGATAGGACAAGAAATAATGGGCTTAATCTGCAGCAATGGAGATTTAGGTTAGCTAGTTTTGAAGTGAACCACCTCAGGAGTTTGCTTGCTATGCACATTCTTTTTGGCATATCCACTAGAATCTGACCAAAAAAAAAAAAAAAAAAATCAATAAAATCAATAAAAATGAATTTAAAAATAAAAATGTTACCTTTGAGTCTAGTAAATAGTTGTAAGGCATAAAAATAATATCTGCTTGTTGCTTCAGGCTCCGAGATAGATAATAAGGACAAACTCTGTTTAAAAAAAAAAAGTATGAACTATAAAACAATATCCACAAAAATACTAAAGTGCACTCTGGTTTCATTTATGTTGTTTCAGGCTCTCAAAGGTTTCTAATCAGCTTTTTAATTGACTGAAACATTAGACCTTAAGGCAGATGCCTCGCTTTATCCATGTGGGCCCTTCTTATTTATACTTCAGTAAAAAGGAACGCCAGACTTAATACCTAACTGTGCAGTCCAGCAAAACACAGATCAAGATACCAAACAGGAGAAAAATGAGGTGACTTGGTGATTAATGCACTAATCTTTCTCCCCTGGAGACCAGGATTCAATGCTGGATTAGATCATTAAATCTCTAGTGGTAAGAGATTTTGTGGTCTCATCCACCTCATAAAACCACCACATCACCTGCATAATCAGCAGTTCCTCCTCAGGTATGCCTGACTGTGATCAGTATTTGGTCTGTGCAGCAGATCAGGACTCAAATACACCATCAGCTCGAGGAAGAGGCATTAAGGCCTCATCGCAGAGATGGATTTCTTGAGAATTGTTTGCACAACATGTCACTACTCGACTCTGGTCATTGCTGCTCATCTGGAACTTTTAGGTGTGTCAAGTTCATACAAATGCATTCCCCAGAACAAGGACACTGAGGAACTTTACCTGTGCTTGTTTCCATTTTTAACCAAATCTTCAATATCTAAGATGGAGTTGGTCAGTTCCTTCTCTGTACTCTTCTCTGTGAAGGAGACAACAAACAGTTACAGAAATCGAAGCAAATAATCACAAAATCAATCACATGTGGGGACTGTACTTCGCTCCGCATTCACTGGATTCTATCGAAGTCTCTTGTCTTGATTCCCTGGATTGACACTAAGGCCTGAGGTTATTCTTTGTGCAATAATCTAGAGCCAGCTGCGCTGTACCTCCACCAGCATTGAGTGCTCCGGCTGTTGTTTACTCCTCGATGCACAAGCTTCAGACAAACACACATGAGCATTTGAAGATTTCAGTCAATTTTGTATCTTGTTCCATCCACTCCACAGAGAACGGTTATATAAATAGTGTTTGATTTTACCCTAATGTCCATATTGCAAGGAACAATCCTGCACTGGATCTCTTGGGATGGACTAGATGTAACCTAGCACAGTGGTTCTCAAAGCCGGTCCGCCACTTGTTCAGGGAAAGCCCCTGGCGGGCCGGGCCGCTTTGTTTACCTGCCGCGTCCGCAGGTTCGGCCAATCGCGGGTCCCACTGGCCACAGTTCGCCGCTCCAGGCCAATGGGGGCTGCAGAAAGCGATGCGGGCTGAGGGACTTGCTGGCCGCCCTTCCCGCAGCCCCCATTGGCCTGGAGCGGCGAACCACAGCCAGTGGGAGCCGCTATCGGCCGAACCTGTGGACGCAGCAGGTAAACAAACTGGCCCAGCCTGCCAGGGGCTTTCCCTGAACAAGCGGCGAACCGGCTTTGAGAACCACTGACCTAGCAGGTCCTTTTCCAACTTTAATTTCTATTATTCTATGAAATCTGGCCCTGCGGCTTCTAAATTCCAGGACAGGCTCCAAGAAAATGTGTATACTTGCTGATTTAACTCTTAATTACATTTTACAACATGTGTAGATGATAGCTTGTGAGCTAATACTCATCTTGGTGCCATAATTTTTTCAATGGTTTAGTCCTAACCTAATTTCTGATTTGCTCAGTTCTCCCAGCCCAAAATTCAATGACCTGAAAGCCTTATAATTCACACAGGCAAGAGGAACTGCTATCCCTTCCTTAACTTGGTCTTGTGCTGAAGAAGGATGTGTGTGTGTGTTCGTGTGTGTGTGTGTGTACACATATTAGTAAAAATTCAGGAGGACACTTTACTGGTCTAAGCTTCATCTTAAAATACACAGAACCACAGGTTTGAACCCCAGCAGTCAACCCAGCCCATCATCCTTCAGAGGATACAATAAGCACAATACAGTTTATTGAATGGGGGTTCTGCAAGGACATTTAAAACCATCTGCACTTGAAGACAAGGGGTCTGTCATCCCACACCAGCAGACTCCTTGGATACTTCCTCCCAGCTCCCTTGAACTGTGTATCATGTAGCATGATGGTTGTCTGCTGAGTTGCAGTTCAGTAGTGCTGACAACTGTTTGGTGACTAACATGAAATTAATTTGTGGTCTGATCCAAATCCCAAAACCCACTTTCTCATTTAGCTCAATTGCTAGCAGTCACAGCAAAGAGGCCAAGAGCTGAATGGGCATGTAGAACGAAATACCCTCTCACTCCTAGAAGGGCCTCACCAGGTCAGGGGTGAAGCATATTGCTGGGATTATATGGATAATTTGCACTGTTGCTGCTCCTGCTCTGTTTTGTGGACAAATTAAAAGGATTTCAGTCTTCAGGGATATCGATCCTGTACTTTTCCTGAGCATTAGCTTAAAAACCTATTAAAAGTAAATGTACATGCATACATTCAGGTGCTGATGGGTTCTCTCATTCCTTTTCAATTTCCCCATCTCTTTGCCCAAAATCAGGGCATTGCCTCCACAGCCAAACTTACCCTCCACATTGTTATAGAAATGGCAAGTACGAGCCATCACTTTCATTCGGCACATGTGGATCTGCAAGATAAAGCATATTTCAGGGCACAAAGGCACAGCTCGCCCAAGGCTGTGGAGGGAGAGGCAGGGTAAATGAACATATTCAGTGACATGAGCTCAGCATAATAAGGAATGGAGAAAGGTTTCTTCTAAAAAACCAATCCCTTTTCTTCTCACATTTTCTACAGACCTTGATCACGGTGCAGCATCTACCCCAACCAAGCACGACAGAGGATCAGATTATAATCCATGGCCTACGAACATGTGGCTTCACTGGACTCCTTCATAATGAGGCTGCCATTTTTTCCCAAGTTTTTTCATCTCCTAGGATTTTACTTGTACATCCATCGTTAAGCCTCCATAATTCCCACAGATAGGTTCCCTCCCCCGGGGCATCCACCTGCCTGAAGAAGAAGCCAAACCTCCCTCTGAGACCCTTCTAATACTGCCTCTTTATTCAGCTACCAATAGGGGCTGCAGAAATGCAGCATGCCCTTTGAGCATGAAGCTAGAGGGGAATGCATACCAGATCATCAATAATGAGAATCAAATAGCGGGATACCAACAAGTTGTCCTGCCAAAGAAAAAGGGGAAACTACCCTCTGAGCATCACCAGTATGTTGGATTTCTACGGTACCTTTTATATAAAGACCTAAGTGCCTTACATACATTAGGCCATGTAAGGGAAGTAATATCGAACCCAATTTAAAAATAAGGAAACTAAGGCAGAAAGAAAAGGGACACCAGCCATTTGAAATTTGGTCAATTTCAGGTAATGAATCAAATACCATTACAGGGTCTACACCTGTCTACAAATCCCTGGGCCAACGTTTGCAGTTTCACAATCACATTTTCCTGTCAGTGTTCTTCCCTTCCCTATTGCTGTGTAAAACACTCAAATAAACAGGGGGAAAGTGACAGATTACTCAGTTATTTTTCCCCATTATTATTTTTTCAGCTATGGGAGTCCTTAACATTCCATGTGACAACAGGAGGTAAAACATTTTCAATCAGGAGCATGATTTTTAAATTGATGGTGTCATTTTAAACTACCTGCCCTGGGTCACTTGGCAAGCAAATGGCAGGATTGCAAGTTGAATACAGAAAACTAATTCACATGCTCTCACCAGTCACAACCCCTCTTGGAAAGGTAAATCCCAGAATTTAATTCTTCACTAACAGAGCAGGACAAGAACACAAATTTTCTATAGCACTCCAACTGTATGGTCAACTAATACCTCTGAGTTTTGCCAAGGATTGTAATGAATTTCAGCATTAGGAGTTACATGCCCTAAAGCCAAGATACAGTCACTTACATGTATGAGCTTTGCACAACTTCATTGTTGCGTTCTTACCTGCATGTGGTTACTCTCCTGCCTCTTAACTTCAGGGTTAATACAAAGCTGCTCTCTGGAACCCAAAACACAAACCTTTGGCCTATTTAAACAAAACACACAAATAGCTGGTATTAAAAGGGGGGGGGGGGCGGATGACAAGAGAGAAAAACAGATTTTTGAACACATATGTTGCTAGCTTGAGTCAAGTGTTTCAAATGTGAAAGTTGGCTGGGAAGAATAAAAGTGGGTGTCAGAAATTTGGGAATCTCAAGGCTATTCAACAGCTACATTTCTCATCTATAACATCACAGTAAATTTTTTTGTAGCAGCAATAAATTCTCAAATTTAAACATGCATTAATGAAATTATTTTGATGGGGCAGGGAGTAATCAATAGTAGCTTTAGTCAACTCTCTCAAAAAGCACCCCCACAAAACATAGATCCTGTTATAATGGTACAGTGTCCCACATCTAAATACCATGGACCTAAAAAAGAACCCTCTTTTTTACTGTACTGTAATCTATTTTTTAGATAGCAGGGAAATTGGATTAATGATAATTTACTGCAGAAGCTGTGGCTGAAGGAAAGCATTCAAAATAGCTTTGTTCATTGAAAAGATATATCCATACAGATACTCAAGTGGTTACTAACTGACAAATTACAAAAAACAGAACCATGGAGCTACATGAATCAGCACCATTGGCAGGAATACAAGCAAAATATTCTATTAACCCCGATAAACTGAAAAATCCATCTCTCCCTGAACAAAGAAAAATATAAAGCACATTTCTGTTCATACACAAAAAAGTTTACAGGCTTAACTGGAAAACCATCTAGAAAACCACACTTTTTCAAAGGAACTTTTGAAGTAAAGGGGATTATATACAGGAAACTTTGGGACAGGAGTGAGAAAAGGAAGAGGAATGGGAAGCACAATCCTCAGCATGGGAGAAAGCTACACAGTGAGCCAGAGAAGTTCCGTTTCCACCCATCTGCATTATGAAAATTGCATTCCAAGGGATACATCATCAGATATGTAGTCATCCAACGCAATGCAAAAAATACCCTTTTACTCTGACTGAAAAGCATTTTCTTAATTTGTATTTACCTGTAGACTGTGCTCTTTAACTCACTGATGACTTGAGTAAGCTGAGAATGGGTTCTGGAGGCATAAATTATTTTAGGAACATCAGTGTAATAAGCTGCCAAAGGGAGAAAAAAGAAAAAAATTATTAGCACTAAACAGAAGGAAGAACTAAAGATATCATTAGCCTGCTTTCCCCAGCTGGTGCTATGGTAACAGCGTGGCTTATTGAGACAGCAAGGAATTTTACAATCCAGCTGTTCACTTACAGGAAATGAGCTAAGTGGATATTTTTACTGCCTTGTAGCAAGGAGAAAGGTTATGTGGGGCATCTTTAGATTTACATCAGTAAAAGGTAAGTGTGAAACAATGCTTTAGCTGCTAAATAATGCCATTGTGGCATTCACAGGTACATGACAAGGATAAAAGAAAAAGAAATACTAATCATCCCCAGTCATTCCTTCAAGGGTCCCAACCAAGTATAACAGTCAAAGTCTGCTTGCTGGGACATTTACCTGGGATTTCAGCATCTTTGCCAGCGTCACCCCAGGACGACATGGGTCTGTCAGGAAAGAGTTCCACTCCATTCATTCGCTGTGCAATTTTCCATTCCGAGATGGTATCTTTAAAATGCTCCCGCCAAGCCAGAGTGGCACAGAGGAGGCACAATGTCTTCCCTGTACCCGTGGGACTCTCCAAAATGCCATTCACCTTCTTTAATGTTGAGAAAGACAGGGAGAAGGAAGGAAAATTTGGGGACAACTCAGAAATTTGCCTAGCATTGATCACCGTATAGTACAGTATTTTCGCAGGAAAAGAATAACCACATCACTGTACAGATTTATGTAGCATGATATACCTTCCACTAGAAACACATATGTACATGCTTATAAGCCTGTAAAAGCTGACACATAGAGGTACAACCTGTAAGAGCCTTTACCCCAGTCAAAAAGAAAAGGAGTACTAGTGGCACCTTAGAGACTAACAAATTTATTTGAGCATAAGCTTTCGCGAGCTACAGCTCACTTATTCCTTTTCTTTTTGTGGATACAGACTAACACGGCTGCTACTCTGATACCCCAGTCAAGTATCAGAGGGGTAGCCATGTTAGTCTGTATCCACAAAAATAACGAGGAGTCCAATGGCACCTTAAAGATTAACAGATTTACTTGGGCATAAGCTTTCGTGGATAAAAAACCCACTTCTTCAGATGCACTACGTAGATTAAAAAACACTTCTTCAGAGCTCCACTGACTGGGGTGGAGTGGTCAACCTAAAACACAGATTCATGGACTATTTTATCCTTTAATTCACACAGAAATTCTCCATACTTTGCTTAACACATGACAAATTTTAGGTTAAAATAAAAGAAAATATTATAAGCTGCTGCCTCAGGCTAAAATTGGAAATGATTATAAGACTGTAGATGGAGACTGATTTGCTAAGCAAGTTAATAGTTTAAACATACACTCCACATCACAAGATTGAATCATGCAGTATAGATGGTTTACACCAGGGATAGAATGGTGCCCGTGACCTGTTTTTAAATATCTTATGTCTGTAGATCAGACATTACAGTTTTAAAACAAATTACATTATTTATGCCTGGGTTATGCATTGGCCAGGGCAAATTATGTCTCAACACTATTAAGGCCCTTCATAAAACAGCTTTAAAATTATATCTGCTTTTACAGCCCAACATCAGTGGGGGGTCTACTGAGCAACTAATATTGCAGCTGTGATGAGGCTGAATGCTGGAGTGTCATGGAGAGTAAAACTTCTCTTCTTTCACAAAAGAGCTCAGGTCTTGGATAGGGTGGAACAAAGAACATAAATCTCAGAAAAACTACTTTAGGCACTCCAGGCAAAGAATAATCAGTATTTTGGAAAGCGTTTCCTTATTTGTTTGACATTCACTAAGACTATATTGCGGAGATGCCAAGTAGATACCACCATAAGTACACCATCAATTTTTTTTAAATTAAGGACAGATTGCATGAACATAAGGATTACTTATTTAGTTTTCTTTTCTTTTTTCAAGTTTCAGAGAGAGGGAAGAAAAAACCTACCTACATTTCTGCCCAAAAGATTTACACTAACATTTCTGGCATTGTTTTTTTTTAATTGCATGCTAAAAAATATGTACAATTAAAAATAAAGTCTGGTGGAGTGGGAAGCAGAGAGTATATATGGACAAGGAGAAAAACTAGGTATTTTTTCATTAGTAGTTTAAATGGTAAGAGTCGCCTTTCGCAGTTTGCAACCCAGATAACTAGGGCCCTACCAAATTCACAATTCACTTTGGTCAATTTTACAGCCATGGGGGTCTTAAAATTGGTCAATTTCGCGATTTCAGATGTTTACATCTGAAATTTCAGGTGTTGTAACTGTGGGGGGGTCCGGATCCAAAAGGGGATGGGGGGGTTCTAAAGCTGTTGTAAGGGGGTTGCAGGATTGCCATACTCACTATCGTGCTACCTTCAGACCCCAGCTCTGAAAGCAGCAGCTGCAGAGTTTCCTGCAGCTGGACGAGGCTCCCGGCGGTGGAGGTAGGTCCGATCTCCCCAGTGCTGCTGAGAACACCCCAGCCAGGGGCTCCTGGCTGCTAGTCAGGGCCAGTGGTGGATTACTGCATGGGCCCATGGGGCTCGTGCCCAGGGGCCTGGGACAATTTGAAAAATGGTTGCCCCAGCCTTGGCAGGAGCCATGGAGGAGGTGGGGGGGAGGGGGGCAAGATTGGGTGGCCCGGAGCCCAGGCAGAAGCCATTGAGGACAGCAGCCCTGAGCCCAGGCACCCCGAACCCCAGCTGGAGCCATGTGTGGGGGGGGGGGGGAAGAGGCGGAGCTGCGGGTGGTAGCAGCCCCCAACCCAGGTCCCTGAGCCTGGGCAGGCGCCACAGGGGATAGAATCTCTGAGTCCTGGCTGGAGCTACCGGGGGAGCGAGGGGGGAGCGGAGGAGAAGCAGCCCCAAGCTCAACCACCCAGAGCCACAGGGGCTCGGTGGGGGGGGCAGCCCCGGGCAGGAGCTGGAGCTGCGGGGGGTGACAGCACCCAACCCAGGTCCCTGATCCCACGTTGGAGCTGCAGGGGGTGGAAGCCCCAAGCCCCAGCCAGAGCTGTGGGGGCGGGGAAGGGGAAGGGAGAGAGGCAGCACCCTGGGCAGGAGCCTTGTGGGAGAGGGAGCGGAAGCCCCAGAGCTCAGGTGCCCTGAGCCCGGGCAAGAGCCATGAGGGCCAGCAGTCCGGAGTCCAGCTCTGGAGCTGCTGCAGCGCAGAAGTGAGGGTGTATCACCCTCACTTCTGCGCTGCCTGTGGAAGTGGGTCTGATCTCTCCCCGTAATCGCAGTGCAGGAGAAGGACAGGTCCTGTCCCTCCCCAGCCCTGCTGATTTTGGGGAGATCAAATTTCACAGGAAAGGGCTTATTTCACAGTCTGTGACATGTTTTTCACAGCTATGAAATTGGTAGGGCCCTACAGATAATTTTACATAAATTACAATCTAGCTTCTACAAACTGTGATTTGTGATAAAGACAAGAATTAAAATTCCAGAGTAAATCACCAGGGAAAAGGTTATTGCACAGCTTCTTTCTTAAAAAAAGATTTTTTTCACATTATCAAAAAACATTTACCCACCATGCTATACAAACAGCCTTTAAATGTTACAATACCTTCAAAACATCTGATACGCTAATCTATTTATTTTCATCTTCGTTTCGCTTAGAACCACCAAACTGATTTTTTTTTTTAATTAAAAAAAAGGGCTTGCTCTTGGCCTCGGACCTGGTCCCCTTTGACAGAGAAATCCTCAGTTATGAACCTCTTCCCCCACCCCCACCCAAAAAATCTACATTATAAATTTTACCCTCTTGAGGTACGCTGTTATACCATGGCCTGGTACTGCTTGTGGACGGAATCAGATTGTGTTATAAACACAATATAGAGCCCTGGGCGAAAGCCCTATAAAGAGCAGGCTCTGTAACATGATTATAATTCAACCTGATCACAGGTAAAACCCTGTCACTTGACACAGTAAAATCTGCATTGTAGGTAGAAGGAATTATTTTGGAAACACTGATACTCCAAATCCTAAATTGCCCTTCCCACCCGTTCCCCAACACAAATGAATCCCAAGAGAGTCCACCTGACCAGTGCTGGAAATTTACTGTAACCTCTCCCAGTGCTTACCTTCTGGAGACACTCAAGCACTTTAGTCATGTATTCCTCCTGACATCTGTATGGTTGAAAAGGAAAGTCCACTGCGATGCCATTTAATGTTATCTTGGGCATACTTTATCTTACACACTGAAAGCACAGAAACCAAGAGCATGCTTTACCATGTATAATTTACAGCACACAACAAGAGGCGTATATGCTAAATATGTACATACTGCAGCTTCTCATTAAAATCAATTGAAATTACACTTATATAGTAGAAGAGAGTATTGTCATTTCATTTTTAGGCAACAATATTGCCAGCAAATCACTATTTACAACAGGTACAAAGTTCACAAGGATTTAGGGCCCAATTCTGCTAAGATCTAAGCACATTCTTGTAAGTAGTCCAATGTGTGCAATGCAACTACTCACAGGAGTAAAGTTATTCACAAACTTCAATCTTTGTAGAATCGCACCATTAATGCAGCCACGGAATACGCCAAATTTATTATTCTATTTATGTTTGTTGGGGGCATTTAGTGGAATAGAATGGGCAGTCCATCATTGGAAAGTGTAAATAAATTGATACTGTCAATTTAAAGTTATATATATCCAGAGCATGGGAGAGATGTATGTAGTTTAATGTTAAACACAGAGAGCATAAATGACTTGGTCACCTCAAATACCCCCAGTCCTGTCAAGTCTCCCTGCTTTGGGAGAGTCCCTCCTGTCTATTCACTTCAAAGATCTGTTTCTAAAAGAAGTTTGCTGTTTACATCTCAAACATTTTAAATCTCACTTTTTTTTTTAAAGTGTCCCTCATTCAAATTGCACAGGCTTCCGGCAGCCTTGCCCACCCACGTCCTGGGATCTTGTCACCTTTGTCCCAAGTTTCATACTTCTTAAAATCTCCTAACTGTGCACATGTATCGTAATAAGTACCTTGCACGAGGCCTTATCCACATGAAAAAGTTGCACCTAAAAATGAGGTCAACCTAGCTACTTCGCTCAGGGTTGTGAAAAATTTCATGCGCTGTGCAACATAATTAAGTTGACTTAAGTCCCACCATAGACACAGCTAGATCGAGGGAAGAATTCTTCCAGAGACCTAGTTAGTGCCTCTCAGAGGTGGATTAACTGTACTGATGGAAAAACCCTTCCATTGATGTAGGAAGTATCTATGCTATGGTGCTGCTGCAGCACAGCACAGGGTCGCCACACACATGTTCCCAGAATACTGGACATTTCAGCACTTCCAGAAACAGTGTCAGTGCATCTGCCTGCATGACCTTGGCCCTGCCAGCCCCACCTACCTGACCTTGCATGCAGAAATGTGTACAAGGTCAGGTGGGTGGAGATGAAGTACTGTTCAAAATGCCATTCCCCCAAATGATATCGACAAAGCCCTGTCCAGTTTCGTCCCAGTAGTGGATATGGGGCAAACCACCTAAAAAAGGAACTGTCTTGTATAAAATCAGACAAGTGGCCTCCCCAGCACCGTAGCTGAGCCGCTGTAGTGTAGTCAGTCTAAGACAGTGGCTTTCAACCTTTTTTCATTTGCAGACCCCTAAAAATTTTCACATGGAGGTGCAGTGCCCTTTGGACATTTTAGGCATAGTCTGTGGACCCCCAGGGGTCCACCCCCACAGACTGAAAACCACTCTTCTAGGGTAAGGACAGCCTTTTGCACACCCCTCAGCCCTAGTCTGTAGACCCTCAGGGGTCCACCGCCCACAGGCTGAAAAGCTAAGCTGATTAGGAGTCAGGTGAAGGTAAATCACCATGGGCCGCAGGGGAGCTGAAATAAGCAGATCCACGCAGAGGCTCTGTACACCCGGTAAAGAAATAGTTCAATGCCAAGGAGGCGTGCAGGTCCCTTGAAGCCGCACAGGAAGGGCTGCGGCTGCGCCCAGAGGCCACCGCCCGCAGAGGGGGGACAAGCTGCCGCCCCGTCGCTCTGCCCCCAGCCCCCCAAGGGAGGAAGGCCGCACACGCTGCCTTCCCCGCATGAGCCGGCCAGAGGCGCAGAACCGCGGCGGCCCGGCCCCGAGGGCCCTAACGAGGGTCGGGGGCTGTGATGGGCTCCCCAGGGCGCTGCTCCCCTGGTTACCCCGGAAACACCGCGGGGGCTGCAGCCCCCCGGCCCAGGCTCAGAGCGGCCGGGCTAGGATGAGGCGGGGAGCCAGGGCCCGCGCTCCGGGCAGCGGCGGCCCACGGCACAGGCCAAGCCCGGAGCAACCCGTAAAATGGCTCGCGCCGCCCCTCCCTCACCTCCCGCTCTGGCGCTCGCAAAGGCCCGCGCCCGGCGCTCGCAAGGCCCGCCCACCGCGGGCGCAACCGTGACGCACTTCCTGAGCCCGCCCCGCGCCGTCATCCTGTACGTCACTTCCGCCCCCTCCGTCCCGCCAGGATAGCTCTCGCGAGAACTCAGCCTGCGGGGCGGCGTGCTTCGCCGCGTGACTGAGCGGTCGAAGCGAGGGGTCGTTGGCAGTGGGATGCGGGCCCCGGGTAGGGAAGGAAACCGAGCGGCCAGGGCCTGGCCCAGGAGGTGCCTGGTAGAGCGACGCCATTTTGGGGGTGTCCTTTGCTCGCCTCAGGGAGAGGAGCCAAGTGTTTCGAATGAATCCGCCCCCTTCGGAGGCGGGTTGGCTCCCCTCAGGCGGCTGCCTGACCGGCCCCAGCGGGGTTGAGCGGCTCTTCAAGCCCTACCTTAAAGGCCCCACGAAACTCTTTGTCAGAGGTGGTGGCTGGGCGACCGGATGTCCTGGTTTTGGGGTGTTTTTCTTATATAGGCTCCTATGACTCCCCCCCGTCCCGATTTCCCGCACTTGCTGTCTGGTCACCCTAGGTGGTGGCCTTGGCCAACACCTCTCTCCCGTGCGCCGTTCTGCTTGGGGTCGGGTGGCTGCTCCTGGCCCTTCCCAGGTAGCCGAGTTTTAGGGGTGTGCGTGTGACGAGCGTCAGGCTGTGCAGGACCCTTGCTCTCCCTCTTCCAGGTTTAGTGTTCCGTCATCCCCTCCAGCTGTGTGGTGTCTGCAGCAAGACTGCTAATGCGACCTGCCGGGTGTCTTGTGTTCGTGGGGGATGCAGACCCCCTTTGTTTTTCTCTTCCCTTCAGTTCCCTGTCACTAGCTCCTTGTCACTGCACGTGTCCAGGACCTCCTGCATCGGAAGCTCAATTACTTAGACCAAGGGCTTCCCCCAGATGTTGATGCTCACAATGAATTCCTGAGTCACTTTGGAGAGATGGGTTTCAGAGTAGCAGCCGTGTTAGTCTGTATTCGCAAAAAGAAAAGGAGGACTTGTGGCACCTTAGAGACTAACCAATTTATTTGAGCATAAGCTTTCGTGAGTTACAGCTCACTTCATCGGATGCAGCGGAGAGATGGGTTAGTCTAGGGCCAGTAAGAGTCTGGCCCCTGTACATGTATATAATAAAAGGAGACATGGTTTAATTAGATTCCCAGATTCTTATATTTCATTTAATCATAGAGGCTAGAGATAGGAAGATAATATGAGTTCATCCACTACAGCTCTCTGTAAATCGTCCTGCTAATTCTGATGTTTTTGCATTTCCCCATACAGCTATTGTATAGACAAGAAACAGAACACGGCCTCACGTAGAGGTGCCACACAAACTTACAGATGCCATCCATTTCTAGCCAATCACAGGTGCTTCAGAATTTACAGATGCCCTCAATTTGTAGTCAATCACACAGATGGTATTGTCTATACAGAAGTACCCTAAATAATGCTTCATCAAATATTTGGAAATATTCTAGATAAAAGCAAACAAGCTTGAGTATATTACAAAATCTGACCTCTTTGCTGGCAGAGTCAGTAAAATTCTTTTTCTGGGGGTATTCAACTAGGGGAGATTACAGCTTCGGCTAGCCTTGCCTGGCAAGCTTGTCTTTGCATTGAAGTCATCTGGCCTATAAATTGCCTGAACTTTAGCTATTATGTTAGTGAACTACCTATGTACAGTTCACTTTAAGGCTGGGTCTGTATAAATGATTCTCATAGAGAACTTAAAAACTCCAGTTTCCCAACTTCAGCAGTCATAACAAAGCTATACTTAATAGAGCATGCTTAATTTATCTGTCCTTAATTTAGCCTTCAATAATTCAGGCTTCCGTAATTCAGTCATCCTAAACAGCATTTGTATGTTCCATGAAGCAGAGATACTTGCTTTGCAGAATTGAGCATCTTTAACTGGGGAATTCTTAAAGAATGCATCATTAGGGTGAATACAGAAAATCTAATGTAGATACACAACATTTTGAATTTTAATTACACCAACCAAACTATTTAAATTTGCTGTGACTTTTAAGTCTTAATGAGATCTACAAAATACGTCAGATTTAAAATTTCTATGGAACATATAGAAAACAAAACATTCTTTTCCCACCTGTTCCTGCTATCCCTCCCAATGTTCCAGTCAAAAGTTGTTCAACTGCTTTTGCTCAGACTTTCTTGAAAAGGTGATCGCTTTGGGGTGAACCCAAGAACACAACATTTCAGCATAAAACAAATGGGTTTGGGAAAACTCTGAGCTACTACATAAAATTGTGAGAGGAAGAAGTATAGTGGAGAGTGAAGGTTAGAATTCAGTCTCTATCGTGAGTAGGGGGGGAGAAACCCAGTATCATTATCACATACACTGTATCTCTTTGTAATTATTCTTTTTTGTGCAATGAAAAGTAATATAAACATTCTGTTGAATTGTATTTTATTGTTTACTACAGTTTACATTAACATAATAGCAGCTACTGCAGTCCTAGCACAAACAGAAATATGAGTCAGCTTATGCTCTTGTTCAGGGGCTGATGTGACTCAGCATTAGTTGGATGCTCTCTATCTTTCTGTATAATTATTTGTCTGCACCATTTACCTTGTTTGACCAACTCTGCAGCTTAGCACTGGCAGGTTTATTCCCCCCTCCCCCCGCTACTCCCATTTTCTTCCCAAGAACTGTAAAGGGATGTCTGGGAACAATAAACACAAACAGACAAAACCTCACAAGTTTATGGGAGATGGTTTTGTTTCTCATTATGATGCCCTTCGCAAGAGAACCATAGATGTTTATTAAAGCCAAAGTATATCTCCAGGAGATTATAGTAATGCAGAAGATTTAAAGAATGGATACTGTTGACTATTACTCCAAGTCAGAGACTCAGATTTGTGCATTTCAGATGAAGGCTAACACTTAGTCTATAGATTTTGCACCATTATATGGAGCTGTACATCTTGTTGGCTTAGCTGTGCACACAAGACTCATTTTAAAATGTATGATACCTATGCCAGCTACACTATCGGTGCTGGGACGGGGAGGGGGATATGTGGGGGATAGATTCTTGCTAATCCCTTGAATCACTGCATTCTGCTCCATTTGCCAGCTCCCCTGTTTTATCTGCATCATCTCATACTGTATGACTTTGGGCAAGTTTCTTCCTCTGTCTGCCTCAGTTTCTTCATCTGTTAAAAACAATAATAGTGGTTACCTATATCACAGGGATTTTGTACAGCTACAGTAATTACAATTTGTAAAGTGTTTTAATAACCTCAGAGCTCATGTGTTTTTTTTTTTTTGTGCCAGAAAACAGTTCTGTATTTGTGTATGGTGAGTTTAGTGCATTTAAAGTCAACACATGAACGTTGAAGATGGATCCTTTATGTTATACCAGAGCTTGGGATCTATTTCTGGGCTATCCATAAGGAATAAACACATTTAGGACTAACATAATAAGGCCTCTAGTATCCGTAAGTAGGAAATAGGGCCTGGTATACTTGCCGTTGTTATATTTATGGGCAACATACCCGGGGAGACAATATTTCTAAGTGGTTATCCCAGGGAGCAGAAAATCCAAAGACTAGAGTTGTATTCCCAACTCTGTTCGCCATACAAATTTGGGCAAGTCATTTAACTTTTGTGACTCAGTTTCTTATCTGCAAGAATGGCACTTATTTACCTCCACATTAAGAAAGAAGTTGTTTTTTTAGAATGTGTTCACTAACATACGATAACCCACCAGAGGTAAAATCCTACCATGGACAAGGTAGTTGTAGTTTTAACAAGTGGTTAAACCTCCCCCATTTTTCATAAGAAAGACAAGGCGTATATAAATGCAAGGTATTTTTTGTTGTTATATGCCAATAGGATTAAAGGTAATCACTCACTGTACCACCTTTAAATGGTAAACAAAACCTGGGATAGATCCCTTGAGACGTGCATGAAATATATGCCATTGCGTTAAACTACATAGCCCTGGTACATCTTCTAATTAGGAAACTGAGCATGAGATAAATCTTCTGCAATCTCACACATGCATGATTCAAATAACTGGTCTGTGTATCACTGGCATACAGAAACACGGCAGGAGATGTGTGTAGGAAATATATGCTTAAAATACTATCAAAGCAGGATTCTCACTCCCAGATTCTCCTTCCTGGAATTTAGCTCTTTAGCACAAGCTTGGAGGAACTTCAAGTTTTCAAGCTTTTTTTTTTTTTTACTCTTGAGGTTAGTGGTAGAAGTCTAGAGCATAAGTCAGGCCCCTAATGGTTTTTGCATGGCACCTCTGCCAAGTATAAATGTAGCTTTTGAATGTTTCAGGTAGTTCTTTCAAATGAGAAGCTCTCAGAAGAACTATGTCTTGATTGAAGTTTGTCCACATAAAATAAAAACTTCAGGGAAAAATAAAAAACAGGTGCAAGAGAAACACCTCAAAAAAGGAAACCTCCAAACTCTGAAGGGAGGTTGATGAGTGAGTGGATCATGCAAGATAACATCTTTGGAGAAGCATAGTTACAAGATAAGTCATTTTCCCTTCACTACAGAGACCATCTGTACAAGATTCTTGCTCCTGGAGAGTAAGAATTTTGGGATGTGATGAAAATGAAAGCACAGATCAGATCATCCATAAAGCAGGTCAATGCCAATAGTGTGAAGGTAATTTTTTTTCTTTATAGATAGAAGAGCAGATTAAAGATGCCAGTCACCATCCTCTTGAAGAGGCATAATGGTTCCCAGGGAAACCATTTTCAAAAGACATCTTTTGTTTGACCACATAGTTATTTAATTCCTTGAGATCCAGATGGGGCCAGAGTCCTTTTGTCTTTTTGACTATCAGGAAGTACCTGCAATAAATCGCCTTCCCTCTTTCCCACTCAAATTTTAATTAAATAGACCTATGAAGTAGGCGCGTAAGTAAATATTACCCATTTTTGCAAAGGAGGAAACTGATCCCTTTTCATAAGAGGGGAAGCTAAGGCCGAACAGTAATCAGTGCTGGAATCAGGACTAGCCCATAGAAGAAATTCCTGGCTTTCAGTTATGTGCTCAGGCTATTAAGCAATGCATCATTTTATTGTTTGCAGCCTCTAGATGTAATGGTCAAGGTCAGGACCACTGTCTTCTTTAAACAGGCCCTTAACCAGTTTTAGATGTATTTGTCCCGCTCTGAGTCAGATGCTGCATTTGTAACACATTATAACCTTTATAAGAGAAGGCAGGTTGGAGCATTTCATATTAGATTGGTGTTTATGCAGACTGAACTATAAGATGAGATGGCAGGTTTTGCCTGCAGCTTGTAGTCTCTCTTCCTTGAGGTTTGTCATTGGTACAGGCAAGACAAGTGGAAGGAGACTCCAAGATGGCCAGAATCCAGGCTTCCTTTCACATTTTCACCTGATTGATTTGATGCAGTTCCTCCTCCTGATCTTTTATACAACTTAGCCTCATTTTCTTTCCCGTCTGAAGTGCACATGACAGGCACCAAAACGGAATCAGTCAGGATGTCCCACTTGTTTCTTTTGCCTTTAGGGAGACATTTTTCTGATTTAGTGCTGATGTTGCTATCGCTGGGTTTTCTCTCTCTCAGTTGCTAAATACTGCAGCGGTACCTGCAGGCTGGCCTCAGTTGGTATTCCTGTTAGACAGAGTCTTTTTCTAACTTTCTCATGTATTATTTATTAATTTCAGGCTGTTGCCTGAGTACCATGTACTTTTGAATTTCATGCCAGACAAGGCGGACTGTCCCCTTCCATCTCATGATAACAGCTGGGATGGTCAGGAATTTTCAGGAGACAAATTCTGAAATATCCCTGGAGACATAAAAGCTCAAATTTGATATTTTTAAAATCAACATTTACAGACCACCCTGAAAAGCAGTCATTAAAAAAATATGGACTGAAGGTAATGTGTCTGATATGTACAAAAGAAGACTGTGAGGGGGAAGCTAAAACCCCAGGATGGGAGCACCAGCGTAGGCCAAGCTCGTGTGGCTGTCAGAATTTTAACTTTGAGGCGATAACTGAAGATTGATTGATATCCATTAATTAAAAATCCATTTGTTATGAACAGATCAAGCGCTAGATTCTCAGGTATGCCAAAACCCTGGTGCACCCGGCAGAAGGTGCATTATATCACCTCTCCCCCTAGTCCTGGGTGCCGGTTTGACTGTCAGCACAAATTAGGACAGCTTCTGGGATGCTCTAAATGCCATCAAAACCGTATTAGGAAAGCTTATGCCCAAATACATTTGTTAGTCTCTCAGGTACCACAAGGACTCCTCGTTTTTATCAAAACTGTAGTTACTCTGTATATAGTAGTAGAGCCTCTCTAACTTGAAGCTATACTACTTAGCAGCACAATTACTTTATACCATAGCAGTCCTGGCCAGTGCATTGCATACCCCACAGACAGATCAAACAAACTTTCACTGGCTAAGTCAGCTTGGAAGACAGAAGCCTGAAAGGAGCTGCACTGATATTAGCTTTAGTGACATAAAGGCCAAAAAAAGCAAAAAATTAAAATTGAAATGTTTTGTTTCAGCATTTTCTAAAATGAAACATTTTGATTTTTCAATTCAAAACAACTTCTTGTTTTGAAATCCTTTAATTTCATTTTTAAACATTTAAAAACCTTTAAAAATGCACAAAACCAAAATGATTCCCTTCCCCCCGACTTTTTTGAATTGCCAGAAAACTGAAAAATCCATTATTCACCGAGCTGCAGAGAAGACACTGCCCCACGTGAAACTCGGAGACAGATTGTGACTCTGGAGATCCCCAGTGATCTGGGATAATACCCACACTGCACTATCCTTTTGGATGTTGCAGCCTGCTTCACAGACTTGCCTGGTTAACTTTGCAGGCCAGTGCTGAGGTCCATGTCCACCATTCCTCTACTTTGGCGTGATTGCACATCTTGGGGTGCCAAGAATATTAACCTCAATGTCATGGATGAATTCAACTGTGTGTAATTACATTCCGCTGATTAAACAGCTGTTGTATTCCCTCTCCCCCTTCCCCCCCAGAGGTGGCTGCCCTTCAGTGTTGGGGAAAATGATTAGTATTTATGTTGTAAATTCAACGAGAAGGTAAAATCTGTAAAGCCCGCAGGGATAGATCTGGAGGAAAGGTACTAAATAAATGCAGGAACATTAGACTGTTATCATTCTGATGCCCATGATAGAAGATTACTATAGCCTACTTTTAATTTTGTGTCTTCTAGTACCTGTGAAGTGAATTTGGATCTGTAATATTATTTTAATTTGTTTGGTTTTGGTTTGCTTGGTGTGTATTTCACATGCTAGTGTCTAGAATATGTACTCTCTACTGTCACAGACTGAATGGTTTCCATCCTTGTATCTGGTTTCACCAGATCCTAGGCAACCAGCACCATATGTATCTTATAAGATAATAAGCCTTAGAGGAGGTTATTGTGGGTTCCTATTGAGATGCAGAATGTATTGATGAGGCTTCTGTCAGGAGGAAGGATGGGAAATTTCAGGTGGAATTTTCTTCTGAAATTGACCTTTTGAACTTCATAGACTAAAAGGGGAATCAGAGACCTGCCGTTTATGATCTGCACCTTTCATGTGGTGCATAGTTGGGAGCTCTTTTCAGCAGCACTGAAAGGATGACATGCCAGAGAAAAGCTTCCCATAGGGGAAAAAGTCCAGGAAATTTTAATTATGATTTTAAAAAAAAAAGTCACATTTTTCATAACGGAAAAGTCTGAAAGACATGCATGCCACAAACCAGTCTCTCTGCTGATTCTTCTTGAATACCCATCATTCCCGATAATCTGCCTGGTTAGTTATCACATGCCATAGACACAGAGGGGGACCAGTTACATCAGTGGAATATACACACCTATTTTCCTGAATCCCTTCATAAAATATTGCAGACCTTTTCCTGCCTGATTCTTTCAAACTTGTCCTGCCCCAAATCAGGGGCAGCTTGGAAAAGAAATTAAGTTTAAAATAGGGAAGAAAAAATAACTTGGAACATTAGACATCTACCTACAGTCATTATTTGAATATTATTTATATAAACTGTAGTACTTAGAGCTTTTGACCAATATGGGAGCCCCATTGTGGTAGGCACTGTACAGACACATAGTGAGAGACAGTCCCTGCACCAAAGAGCTTGTATTTGAAATAGACAAGACATGGAAAGGGAAAAAAAGCACAGAGAGGTGAAATGACTTGCAAAAGATCATGCAGCAAGCCAGAAACAGAACCCAAATTTCTGGATCCATAGTCTGTTGTCTAATCCACTGGCCTATATTGCCATCTATATCTCTATAGCCTTTGTTGCCACCCACACAACTCCCCAACCTCTCAGAAGGAGCATCATAGCACAGGCACTAGTTAATCTGCCCATTCTCCTCCTGTGTGCCACAGAATGTTTTGTAATTAAGGCACATGCTACAAAGCTAACAGTTACCAGGTTGAAAGTGTTCCCTCCTTTCAGAGTAAAGGGAGTCATAAGCCTGGGATGTGGCAAGAAGAAAATAGATCCTGTCAGATTGGTTGGGTAAATCAAAGAAAGCATTATTATCAAGTAAAGAGCAAAAGTTACCCCAGCTGCATTGCAAATAGGGAAATGAACTGCTGATGGCTGTAAGGCATGCCTGTCTAAGTTTAGGCTGCTGGCCTCAGCTACAAGCTTTTGGGGGGATTTCTTGGGACTACCTATTAAGTCTGAGGACTTTCATCCCAGGAAGTGGGTGTGGGGATAAATGTAGTTGCTACAGCCATGAAATAGGCATTTGAAGGAGGGTAACAAAGCGTCCAGGTGGGCCACAAAGAAACCTGTTCCATAGCCCACTGTTGTCCAGGTTTCTTTAAAGTTGGGGATATATTAATAATATTATTCTCCTGAATTAAAATTTTAATTTGTACTTTTTTTCCTCCAAATGACAGAGACCCTCCCTTCCTCCCAACCTTAAGGCATTAGGACAAACAGGAATTGGAGGTAGAATTTAGCTGAAGGGGAAAATCTCTGGCTTTTCAATTTCCTTTGAGAGGGGGGTATTGTCTGTGACTTCTGTGCTAAGCAGGGATGTCTGTGGCTGCTTGAACAAGCTGTAATTTCCTGCAGCTGCTGGGATGGGTTGGGAGTGTCTATATTGCAGCATGCTGGATAATTTTGGGGTGTTTGAGGATGAAGGATATATGCAGCTGGCAGAATAGTGTGAGGAACCTAAAGTTGATGAGGTTAACGGTGGATAAAAAATAATGCGATGAAGATCGTACTGCCGCAACTGGATGAATAACACAGGGGTGCCTGCGGCACTTACTGTGAAAGAGGCGGCGTTTTTCTGGTTCCTGAATGGGTGTGTGGAATAGACTCAGAAACCATCATAAAGCATAGAGTGTATCAGCCCCTAGCAACAACCACCAGAGAGGAGATGATACAAAATGTAAAAGCCCAAACACCCAGAAGAAAAAAAAGAAGCCCCGCTGGATGCAGAGGGCTGGATTCTCCTCTCCCTCACATCAGTTTCCCAGCAGCGTAGCCCCCTTGACTCCAGTAGAACTTCTGGTTTACGAGTCAGAGGAGAATCAGACCTACAGATTCCCATTTTTCTCAGGTCACTCTTCCCCTTCCCTGTCTGTGTAAAGCAGCTGGCGTTTTTCCCCTGGTTCTCCTGGCCACCAGCCATGGCCCCTCAAGGGGTTGCTGGCTTTGAGAGAGTTTTTCCCTTTTAAAAGAAAAAATAATTACATGAATCTGCATACTTTTTTTTTTTTTTTTGTCAATTGAAAGCTAAAGAGAGAGAGAGAAAAAAAGTGCCAGGCTAGTCCATCTACAGCAGACAAGGGAGGGATGGAGAAAGAGAGAGAAAAATCTCTTTTATAGAGCCCAAGATTGGGTGTAGCTCCTTGCCCTCCCCCCTCGATTCTCTCTGTATTTATAGCAGTAAAACTGTGGCTCTGGGAAGAATCTGACATCAAAGCCACCCAGGAAAGAAGGCCAGATTTGCTAATTAATATTCTGAACTGGTGACCCCCGTCTCTTTCTTTCCACCCACTTCTCTCAGTCTCTCTCTCTCCTCCCTTCAGATGGCTGCAGCCCCCTACAGCTGAGTCAGATCTTCCTCTGTTCCACAGCATTGCAGCACTTCAGCGGAAAGCCAGCAAGGCGTTCTTTCGCTCCTCCCTACTACTGCATCTCCCCTCCAGCATCCACTCTGCTACCCACCTCGCCACCATGGCCAGTACTGTGTCAGGTAGGACCAGCATGGATTTTTTTAAAATCAATCATTTAAAACATCGTTATTGTTGTTTATTATTGTTTCCAGTGTGAATTTTGCTTTCATGCTGGGAGGGTTCTCCGAGGGACAGACAGCTGGTTTGGCAACATTGTCTTTTTTTCCTCCCATTTGATGTATGAAAGCTGGGTGGGATTTTTTTTTCACCTGTATCCACAGTAGTTAAACCTGCCTACTTAAAAAATTCCTGACCTTAAAATGTGACACTTGAGATATGCTTAGTGCATGTCAAATAATATTGCCTGTCAAATAATATTTTGTGGTCACATCACATGGTAATTTTTAAAAATATCACCTGTTCATTTTTGGAAGAAGGGATGGGGAGGGGCTGGGAATTGCATTTTTACATTGGTAAAGACCAGGCACTGTACAAGTGGGTCAAGGAAAGAGACATAAGCAAGAAATTGAAAATTATGCTTAAAAAAAAAATGGAGCTTGCTTTCTGTGCATTCCCAGAGCCTTGCATCCATCAGGATGTATTGCTCCATTATAAAGTGCTGTAGGGGAGTGGTCCTCTGATGCTGCTGAGTGAAATCCAATGCTGCAAGGGAAGCCCTTCCTCCTTCCTGCAGTAATACTGGGAATAATACCATTGCTGCCTCTTGTTTTCCCAGGTTAGGCACTATCTGGTTTTGACATTCAGATTAGCCTGCAGCATGTCAGGCTGCGGCGAGAATGGTGCACCCTTTCTGTGAAACTGGTTCCTAGAGATGGGTCTTGCGGCACCTTGCTGGGGAGCTGCGCAGGTGGGGGAACGAGGGAAGGGTTCATGTGGATGGAACTGGAGCTCAGTGAGGAAGAAAATAAAAGTGCTGATTTACACCTGACAATGGATGCTTGTTGAGAGTGTCCCCCCCCCGTCCCTTTCTTGAAACAGCTCTGATTCCTTCTATGCTGCGTTAAAGAAGAGGAGGCTTTATGAAAGATGGGGCAAGCAAAATAATCATAAAGGGTTGGAATGGGGGGCTGAATGGGAGTGGAGGAGGAAAGGACAAGGTGTGTTCTGTTCCAGACCCTCTCCCATCCAAGGAACTTGCTGAAAGGAAGACAGAGCAGCCTTTCTTGGTGCATTCACTAGCTTCCCCCCTGTGCTCTCTGCAGTGCATTTTCTGTTCTTTTCTCCTTTTAAAAAGACCACTAAAGCCGGGAGGGGGAAAGGAAAAGAGGGCTGGGAGGGGGCACTGGGGGATGTGTGTAGGGATGCAGCTAATCCAAAGCAGGCTTTGTATATGATTAGGAAACAAAACTAGCCAATGTTAAAAATGTTTGCCCTTATGCTAGAAAATCTGCAGGCATGGGAGAGGATGTGTGAGGGAGAGAGAGAGCACCCTTTTGCCTGTGGCATTGAATGTGTGCTAGTGTTTATTCTGAAGGCCCCACCCATCCATCTTGCTTTATTACAGAATTGGTTCTGGTCTAATTTGAATTGCAGGGAGCTCAGCAATCTAAACCAAGATTGCATTCAGCCTGACACAAATGAGATGGTGGGTGTGACATGCATAAGTACCAGAGCAGAGGAATCAAGAGACAGCAGTTATTATAGCCGAAAGAGAAGAGAGAAAATGGAAACTTGGTATATGACAAGGAGCAGGGCTGAGTCTCAGCCAGTGGACTTTGCAGGGGTCAGCTCTCTATTCAGTGTTGCACTTACAATAGGAATAGAATGAAGGCTGCAAGGGCAGGAAAAACAGGCAGATTTTGTAAATGAAAGAGAGACATCTTTTTCCTTTATTCTTTCTGCTTTATTTCTCTCTTTATCCCGAGCAAAAACAAATCAGTGCTGGAGAGAGAGCAGCTGTAATTGTTTGCAACCAATGCCCAAGGGCTTGTATCCCTAGGGAAGATTTCCTTGGGTCTGTTAAAATAAACAAATCCCTCAGATGAAAAGGAAACCAGTCCTGCTTGCCCTGCTTCACCAGTTTGTTTCAATTCTCACCAGACTCTCTAGGCACTTCCTTCTTGCCATGATTGTCAACTTCAGTGATAAAGCAGGAGAAGCAGCAGCACATGCTCAGTGCAGGCTCAGCTGCAGTGATGGCCATGCTATGCTGACAGCTATTCACACATGCTCTGGTGAATCCTTAGAGAGTCACTGGGACTAAATTTCAGAGTAGCAGCCGTGTTAGTCTGTATCCGCAAAAAGAACAGGAGGACTTGTGGCACCTTAGAGACTAACAAATTTATTTGAGCATAAGCTTTCGTGAGCTACAGCTCACTTCATCGGATGCATGCAGTGGAAAATAGAGTGGGGAGATTTTATATACACGGAGAACATGAAATAATGGGTGTTACCATACAGACTGTAACGAGAGTGATGAGATAAGGTGAGCTATTACCAGCAGGAGAGAAAAAAAACCTTTTGTAGTGATAATCAAGGTGGGCCATTTCAAGCAGTTGACAAGAACATGTGAGGAACAGTGGGGGTCGGGTGGGGGGGAAATTAACATGTGGAAATAGTTTTACTTTGTGTAATGATACATTCACTCCCAGTCTTTATTCAAGCCTAATGTAACTACACCTTTTTGTATACCCCTAAAGAAAGAGTCCAGAACACATGACTGTGTCTACTCATCCATCGCTGAAAGGCTTGTTTGGGCATATGAACAGGCAAAGGAATATTTGTGACCTCTCCTAGGGATTATGAAATGGTGTAGTATTGTGAAAGCCTTGTGGACTCTTTTTCTGATAGATGAGTGCATCTGGTGTGTTGGAGCCAGGCTGAATCACTGGTGTCTCTCATTTTGGTATGCACAAGTGGACACCACATGACACTATGTGGTCCTGGAAAATCCCAGATGTTTCTCCTCACTAGATGGATATTGGCATCATATGGCTTTATATGGCCCTGGTGGGTCCCCATGATTTCTTCTTCTGGACTCTATTAGCGGACACTCTGTAGCACTGGCATATATCTATTTTTTTTTTTTTTAGTATTAATGTTGTAATAGCACCCAGAGGCCCCACTCAGATTCATCCCTACCCATCCTGTCTATGCATCTCCAAGGTATTTCTTTAATGAACTGAGTGTACAAGGCTTATTTTAGACGTTCCTGTTACATCTAGCAGGACTTCAGTTTTACAAACCTAAGGAGTACAATGAAAGGAATAGTCTTTTTAAACCACTGTATCCAACCAGGGATTCCAAATCATTTTAAAATATTTGTTATTTCTCAGTCTATAAACCAGGTCTCCATCGATGACATATTGCAGAGCTTCTGAAATCCCTCAGATATTTCTAAGGAACCTTCTCTGAGGTATCTAAGTGCTGGTACAGATTTGATGAATGTATTGTTTTAATGAAGTGAATAGACTCTCCTTCTGGAAAGGAAAAGTGGGGACTCAGTGGCATCATGGACCTTGGGGAAGTTTCTGTGAACTCTTCTTCTGAGGAGTAAATATGGGAATGGTGTAGCACTGGTATAGGCAGTGGCATTTGGGCATGGTCATTTTGGAGATAGGGAGCAAAATGCACAGAAGTTTTGCCTTCCTGCTCTGGGTAGGCCCAGAAAACCCCTGATTAATAAACCAAGCTGCATTCCATGAAGTTTAGAAATCCTTTTCTGATTACTGCCTCTAGTGTGGAATGCCCACTCCTCCTAACTCACTTCCCTGGACATGGGAGAAATAGATGAGTTAATCTGAAATTGGGAAGGGCAAAGAAGGAAGGCTGTAGGTGAAATAAAAGCTTTTGGACTTACCTGCTCCACACTTACCTTATCCAGAACAACCCCAAATGCTCTGTAAACACCAGTTGTGCACAGTCCCAGACAGCATGTTCACAAGTGTCCAACCCATCACTTTCTTCTCAGACACAGGAGACAACTATGGACCATCCAGGTGATAACTGGGTCTAAGGGCTGTTGAGTCTAACTCTTGGGTGAAACTCAAGAGAGCCAGTCAGTCTGAACAGGTGTTACAGGAATTTGGTGAAGCTCAGCAAGCCTCCAACAGTTTGTCTCCCAGTTCTACTGAAGTTCATTGGAAACTCCATACCTTTCCGAGTTCTGCCCTTTGATCTTCTCCCTCCCTTTATGATATCATGCCTCCTTCTTTTAGGTTCGTGGCAAGGTTTCCATCAAGAGTCTCATCTAATGCAGGATTAAATTTAGGACCACATCTTCAGCTGGATCTGGGAGTGCAAAAGGGCTAAAAAGTAGCTAGCTCTTACATGCCTCTTCTGATGCACTGCAGCATTTCCCAGCTGGATAACAGCTCCTTAAAGTCCATTATCAGCTGCCGTACTTCAGAGCAGTCCCCTATCCACCTTAAATACTTATATGGCCTCCATTACTCTAGTATCTGAGCAGCTGACAATCTTTAATATTCTTATCCTGACTACAACTCTGTGTGGTCAGTCAGTGCTATCATCCCCATTGTACGGACAGGGAACCAAGGTCCAGAGAGACTAAGTGACTTGCTCAAGGTCACACAGGGAGTCTGTGCCAGAGCAGGGACATGAACCAAGGTCTCCCCCATCTCAGACCAACAACCTACCCGCTGGAATATCCTTCCTCTCTAGGCTCCTGGGTGTCTCCCCATCTCAACTATAGCTGAGAATCTAGTCCTAAATAGGTCTCATATGTCCCAAAACCTGGGGTCACCTGCCCCCACTTCGACACGTTGATTTTCCTTTCTCAAGCACCTTACCCCCAAATAGCCTCTTTCCCTCTTCACCTCCCAGCTCCCCTTCGCTAAATAGATTTGTGGTTTCTCACTGACTCAGCTGCTGCATCCAACCCACTTAGTCCACCAGACCTGGGCCTCAGCACTCCTGTCCTTCTCCTTCCATGGCCTCACTGAGAGATAGGCACAAACTAATTCTTTTATTGGGAGGGCCTCGGTAGTGTTGCATGGGAGCCTGAGTTCTGCTGCTCTCTCTCTCCCATCACTCAGAACAAAAAGAGAGGTAATCCAGATGGCCCAAACTGCTCGACCCGGAGTCCAGACTGTCCTTCGTTATTACACCTCTCCTGCCTTTCATCCAAATGGCATTGTACTACTTGCGCTCTCAAGAGATGTCTTCAGTCAACTACCTTGGTCCCTGTGAAGCCACAGAATGGCATTGTCCGAGTCCTACTTTGGTACTAGAACCAGATGGGGGGAGGTAGATAACATTCTGATCCATGCTACACCCCTAGACGTAGAAATGGAGAGGAAGGCCTTAAGCCCAAAGTAAGTGAATGCACGGGGCCCCGCATTATGTGGGCACATAGGCCCAAGTTCTTACTTGTGGCCCCACAAGCTCTGTCTCTGTCTCTCATATTCTTTTTCTTTCTGTCTCTCCCTCCTCCTCTGTCTCTCACCAGCTCCCATGACAGTTCTGTTTTGCATTATGTCTCTGCTGGGGGATGGGTAATTTTCATCTCTCTTTCCTGCTTCCTGAATCATGGTTAGTATGCATGAGTCTTTAGCTCGCCTCCTGGGTGGCACTCTTCAGACTTTCCCCAGAGATCTTAAATAGGCTCCTGACAGGCAGATGCAGTCTCAGAAGTATATGGCTATTACCATATGAAATCTGTGTTTCCAATGCATTGAATAAATTACTTCCACTGCATGGGCTTTCTTGTGCCTGATAGGCACATCCCTGCATTAGGGTGGTGCAGAGTTACATTGCCTTGGGAACCTCAGCCCCTCCTGGACCTCACAGGCATGCAGGGGAAGCATATCTGGTGTACTGTCCCTTAGAACAATGCAGCATACTCTAATCCCTTCTCTGTGCCTAGCCAGTTTTACTGGCTGGTGCAGAAGTGGGCAGGACTATGATACAAGGAGAGGAGTCGCTAGGAGTGACTGCCGTGTTGCTGGCTGCCTGGGCAGGGATCAGAAGTTGAGGGAAGCCTTCTTGTGCCCTCTCCTCCTTGAACATCCAAATGGGGCCCGTCAGACTGGCCCCATATCAGCAAAACCTGCTCTACAAAAATGTAATTGAAGAGCTTCTAAATACTCAAACAAGGAGTGCTGGGAAGAGACTGATCTTCATGGCGTGGCCAGTCTCCTGAAGGGCTACAAAAGGCTATGAATACCCTTGTTACATGGCAGGGTTCAGAATCTTCCGACACTGTTACATCTCCCTTTTTCTTTTTGAAAGTCAAACACAAATAAAACAAAACATCATGCTGTCTAAAAATAACACACTACTCATGCAGCCAAGTAATAACACACACATGGAAACATCAGGAGAAGCAACCCAAAACCCCAGCAGGTGAGAGGATCATTCTGCCCCTTATTGGCCATCTGTCATGACTACTGCCTTTGAACCTCAACGATTGTTTTTATTACATGACCATTTCTTGTTCTCAAAACGGTTCCTTCTTGGGACTGGTTAGGACATATGCATTATAGGCCCTCTTGGGCTCATGATCCTAATAAAGCATTGCAAGTTGTGTTGCAGTATTCTAACCATACTAAATATGGATCCCTTGCATTCACCAGGGCTTTTATTTGCTATTTTCACTGTTTTTTCTGCTAGCCACTTGGCTGTGCATAATGAGGGTTTGGTGTGGAGTTCTTGAATGCATATATGAAAGAGAATGGCCTAAATAAGATACTCATTAGCTGTGGATCATTATTTGTTATTACCTCATATGAAATCTCAAGGTGAGCAAACTGCCATTTACCAGGGGTTGTTGCATTGCTACTTGTTGTGTTGTGCAACAGCTCACTTTAGAACACGATGTGGTAGTAGTCCATTAATACAGATCATCTGTCCTGTTTAATTCAAATAGATCTGTGTCAGCCTTGGCCTATGAGCTGATCGGGAATCTCAAGTGGTTTCACTAGTTCTTTTGCATTCTGTTTCTTGTGGATTTCACGTGTTAGGCCAGAGCTGCAGGTGTGCCTGGTGCACCTGAGGAGGGGAGGAGAGGGAAGTGAAGGTAGTTTTAAACTAGTTGTGTTTAAATTCTGGGTGTGGCTGGGGAAGCCTTGAGGCTGTGCTGGCTTGTGATTTGTGAATTTCCCTATGCACGGGGAATCGCCAGCTTCCCTAGTAAGGCTGTTTTCTGGCATAGGTGCCACAGAAGCAATGCAAAGGAGCTAGATTGGCAGCTAAAGATCTGACCATTATCTTATATGACAGTATTCAAACCTGTACGGAAAAGGATATCTCAGACTCTATTCTTACACTTCTCAATGCACAGGTTGGCACTGTGCATTATATTTAACATTTCTGATCTCATGATCTGTGATATTGTGACATGATGTCCCAGTATCGATTTTAAAATCAACTTTTTGATTTCCAAGATCATTGTCAATTTGTTACAGAACCTTGCTTTATAAATGTCTTGAGAGACCCAACAACGAACTCTGTTTCTGTATCATCTTCATCTCCATCAAAGCTTTGTCCTTGTGTTTATATGCATGAATGTATTTTTGCATTCTGGATTTCCTTATAGTCTGTGCGGAAAGCAGCACATTTCTGCAGAATGGTTGCTTTTATTGCATTCATGACACTGCACTCTTTGTGCTGTACACCTTTCTGTCAAACAAATCTGGGGTCAGATCCTCAGGTGGTGTAAACTAGTGCAGTTCCATTGTCTAAAATGGAGCTATGTCAGTTTACATAACCTGGGCAGCTGGTTCCTGGTCTCTGTAAGTTGTTTACCCTTTTTTATTCTGTGTTTATGCATTCGTCTGCACTTTTAACTGGAAGTACTTTTGTTCTTTCACTGTTTGTCAACACTCTCTTTTTGGAAAACACCATTTTCATTAGCCCAGCTTTTCTTTGCAAAGTCAAGTCAATTTCTTGTAATAACCTTGCTTTGACCTTGTTATCAGTTATACCATAAATATTCAATCTCTATTTCATCCATTTATTAACTGTCTGAATTCACATGACTTAGATTTATTACATAGGTCTATAACATTTATTTATTACTATTATGTCTTTAACTTGTATTGATGTAGTGCCCAGAGACCCCAGTCCCATTTTGCTGGATAACAAAGACAATCCCTGCCCTTAAGGGTTACAGTCTAATTTTACCAGACACCCCAAGAGCCAGAGAACTAAATTGACTAATATATGAAAGATGGGGCACCCCATTGTCCAGGTGCAACACCTACAAGGAAATCCAGTCTCCACTAATCTCCCATCTTCTAGCCAAGAAGAAGGTGTTGAGATACCCACCAAAATACTGTCCTTGGATTCTTCTTGGTAGCTCTGTCATTTGTATCAGCCTGCAGCAAATAGGAGTTTTATAAATTTGAAGCATCTCCTCTCTGGCTGCTGAAAGGGAGAAGGAGCGTTGTCTCTATTCCACCCCCACTCCCACCCATTAACCCATCAGTAGAACCCATCACTAGAACCTCTGGTTGCTCAATAAGTGGAACTGAGTTGATCTCTGCTACTTTGCCCCTCCTTTATCCCCCAACTGCTGTAATAAGGGTGTGCTTCAATGGGAAGGAGGGCCGCTAATATAGAGAGTCCAAGTTTAACATGGAGAAGAAACAAATGGGGGAGAAAATAAAGCGATTATAAGGAGATTCCCCTCCAATAGTAAATGTTGGTAATTCCTAAAGGTATCGTAACTACACCATGTGTATCATAACATAACTTTTTTTTTTTTACCATAAATACATAGCAACACGTATTTATAAAAAACAAACACACCCAAAAGACCCTACCAAAACAAGACACTCCAGTGCATGTGCTTCTCCCTCTGGGGAAAAGGTGATAAAATATTTAGCATTTCTAAAGTACTTGGCTGCATTCACTAATCCTGGAGGCAGTGGTAGGTAAATACTATCCTTCTTTTGCAGATAGAGAGGAAGAAGTAAGAAAAATGAAGGTCAGAGGATAAATAGTATTAGTTATATTGCAGTAGCACTTAGAAGCCCCAGCTGAACTTAGGCCCCTGTGCTGGGCGCTGTTCAAATTTATATTGAGCGAGACCCTGCCCCAAAGAGTTTACGGTCTAAAGAGATTAGACATACAAAGGGTGTCTACATGCAGCCACTAGATGAACTGATCAGATGACAAGGACTCAAGTGCCAGGAGTATGCAGATGACATACAGCTCTAGCTGTCCTTCACCATATACAACCATACCACTACCATCAAGATGGCCCAGTGTTTGAATGAGATCAGCTCACCGATAAAGAACAGCTGGTTGAAACTGAACCCAAGCAAAACAGGTGATGCTGGTGGGGAGAGGAAAGCCCTTTGAAGTGTTTGCATCTGTGATGCAGTCTTGTTTGGTTGAAGGCACACGCTCATAATTGGTCATCTCAGTCTGTAGCTTAGGAGTGCTCCTGGATTCCTCACGGACACTAAGCTCTAGCATAGCAGCATCCGCAAGTAATGCTTTCTGTCATTTCCAGTGGGCTAAGAGAGTCTGTCCCATCCTGGCAGATGATGTGCTAATCTCAGTTATTCGTGCCTTTGTCACTTCTTGGCTGGACTATTGCAATGCTGTATACCTAGGCATGAAGTCTTCAGAGCTTGGGAAACTCCAGCTGGTATAGAATGCTGCAGTATTTTTCCTTGGCAACACTGGCTACCTTGAGCACGTCACACCTGTCCTTCACATCCTACACTGGCTTTCCAAGTTCAATGTCTTGGTCCTTACCTTCAAGACACCCTGGACCCAGGACATTGAATAGCTACATGAGCCTAAAGGATGAAGACCATGAGTGACAACCGCACTCCTCTAGCAGTATGAACTCTGTACAAAAGGGTAAAGCACATATGTACAGGAGACAGAGCTTTCTTGGTGGCTGGCCCAAGACTGTGGAATGAACTTCCTCAGGAATTAAGGACTGTCACAAACCTCACCCCCATCTGCTCTAAGTGCAAGGTGCATTTCTTTGACCTGCCTTCTCTAACATAAAGATATAGCAACATGTATGTGTGTATATATATAAATTCCAAAACAAAACGCTCCTATCCCCTGCACACACTTCGGCCCTTAGAGAGAGGATGAGAGAACAAACACTTGATAGACATTAGTCATATTGCTTAATGCACTTATAACTCTCAGTTACTATGGGGAAGAGATCAGTAGAAGAACTTATGTATTTAATTGAATAGTAAAATTGAAGGGAAATAGAAGCACATGGAGGCAAAGTGATTTACCCAAGTTCACACGGAAGGTTAGTGACAGAGCTAGGAATAGAACTATGGTCTTCTGCATCCAAGTCCAGCATATTTGTACATTGTAACATGCTACCTCTATTATTTCCTATACATACCAAAGGCTTTGGGATAGGACAATAGCTGTTTGGGTGAATCCCAGTTATGTATTTGTTGTGGATCTCCCCAGAGAATCTGTTTTAGTCTCTGTTTACTATTTAAAAGTGGGGCAGGGGCTGGCTAGTGTAGGATCCCCAGGGATTGACTTTGTGAGAGAAATATTTTAAAATGTGTGAGTGTTGGAGCTAATATTAATGGCAAAGAGCAGGAGTGAGTACCCAGCAATCATACTAGAGTACACTGGGGGAGCTCCGGGGTGAGTCAGTTGAGAGAAAGCAAGGTGGTGGCTCTTCTGACCTTCTTAGCAGCTCTGTTTGAATGAGAATCCAGTTAACTCCTCTTCCGTGCTTGTTTACTTCACTCAAAATACAATAGAGAGAGAGAGTCATTTTGTTCATGCAACGTGCCCGGTGCACATTCAGGTTTGCACAAGGGGTCTATCAAAGGGTTGTGCCAGTCATGTAAAGAGATATGAACGGAGCAGAATCAGAGCATAACTTAATTGCCTATATCCACAGGAGCTCAGAGACCAACTGCACACTTTTTGTGGTAAGTTTGTGGCCTCAAAAGGCTGTGAGGGCGTTGTTCTCTGAAGGCAATGGGACATAAGGATGCCCTGCACTTTGTGAGATCAGGCTCTTCATTTTGTGATGCGTTTTCTGTGGCTTTTACATTGTGTTTGCTCACTTACTAATTTGCAAAACTCAGCCATTCACAGTGGATCACCCCAGTGATACGTGTGAAGCAAAAGCATTCTACTGCTTAGCGATGAAATTTATAGCCAGGCTTAATGAACTTCTTGCATAGTCTTGTATTGCAGCTGTCTGCCTAAAGGAAAAGGAAAATGTTGGCTATTTCTGCCTTGGATGGGCATCTACAAACTACTGTTTGTAATAACGTCTTCCATTTTAGTCAGAGTAAGACCCATGGGTGCCACCTCCATGACATTTCCAATCTCACCAAGACTCAGAGTGAGGCTCTTGCATGAGGTCCCAAAAGAGCTGCTATTTGCATGTGTGTGTATTTTCTGCTGTCTGTGTGGGTTATTGGCTTTCTGATCCTTAAAGCTATAAAAACTATTTAAAGTGAACGGTTGGAAGCCTTTCTGCCTTAATTTATACACATACATAATATCAGTGCTAACTCAGCTGACTTTGTTGGTCCTTCAAAACCTAATGGAAGCAGGAAAATGCAAACGGGTGACTAATTGGAGCGCTCCACCTGCTTCTGCCCCGCTATTTTAAAAATGTGTAAAAATGTGCTCGTATAATCACACAATCCTGTTTTAAATAACAAGCCTGTTATACAGTACCCTGACCAGCAAACTGTCAAATGTGGGTGCAATGGGTGTATCCACAAAATACGTATGTGCCCTTTAGACCCACAAACCCCCACATTTATGTGCACAAAAGGGGAATTTGTACATTCAAATAAGTAGGTGTACAATTGCCTGCCCAATTTGCATATAGCTATATCAAAATGTGAGGTTTCTTGTATAACCCTCATTACACTAGCATTTCAGAGTAACAGCCGTGTTAGTCTGTATTTGCAAAAAGAAAAGTACACTAGCATTTGGAAGTGTTGGCCTTTTAGTCTCCTGGATATTGTAAGCAGGTTCTTTCTGAAGCAGCTGTGAATTAGAAATATTCCTGCTCCTGGAGACCTTGGCTTTGCCTTCTATGGACATGGTATCCTAAGTGGTGGCTGAGAGGCAGTTTCCTTTTTGTTCGGTGAATAGTAAATTCTTCCCCAGCTGACTAATGGAGAAGTATCATGATATCATGTATACCAGAGGTTGTCAGCCTGTGGTCTGCGGACCCCTGGGGTCCACAGAATATGTCTAAGATTTCCAAAGGGGTCTGCACCTCCATTTGAAATTTTTTGGGGGTCCGCAAATGAAAAAAGGCTGAAAACCACTGATAAATACATATTCCAAAAACGCCTGACACTGAATAATGGCGCTACCTATATGAAGGGGTTCACTCCAGAAATTTGATCACACAGTGAAGACCATTTAAGTGAGCTGCGGACTACTGGATTCCCATTCCTTTTTTAGGATTGAGAGCTACAGATTCCTGGCTGCATTGTTCATTCCCTTGGCTGCAGTAACAGTTTGTGAAGACTGAGCTATTCATCTGAATTGAGTTTGTGTGTGAGTGAATGAGAGAGAAATTTGACACCAGCCTACATCTAGTACAGGTGGAGCGGAAGATCAAGTCCCAGCACCTATAAGAGAACAACAATTATTATTTATTAATTTTCTTATTTTTTGTACAGTCCAAAATGTGCTAGGCCCTCTCCAAACATAATAGAAGGCCTGATCCCTTCCCTGAAGTGCTTACATTCCTTAAAAAAAAAAAAAAATCCAAGGCAGAGAGAAGGAAGATAGGGGAAGGGGGAAAACAAACTAGTTTGGGGGCCAAGGGGTGACTGGCCATAGAATCATAGGGTTAGAAGGGACCGCAAGATGCAGAATTTGTTGTGTCTGAACCATCCAAGACGGATGGCTACCCAGCCTCCTTTTGAAAATCTCCAGTAAAGGAGCTTCCACAACCTCCCCAACATCTGTTCCATTGGCCTACTGCTCATACAGTTAGAAAGCTTTTCCTGAGATTTAATCTAAATCTGCTGTGCTGTAGTTTGAACCTACTGCCTCTTGTTCTCTCTTGCCACAGAGGGCAAGACAACTTTTCTCCATCTTTTTCGGCAGCCTTTCAAGTATTTGAAGACCGCTATCATGTCCCCCCATAATCTCCTCTTTTTTCCCAACTAAACATACCCAGTTCCTTCAGCCTTTGCTCATATGGACTGGATTCCATCCCTTTGATCATCTCTGTCACTAGCCTCTGGATCCTTTCCAGTTTCTCTACCTCCTTTCCATACATTTGTGACCAAAATTGGACATGGTACTCCAGCTGAGGCCTAACCAGTGCCAAGTAGAGCAGTACTATCACCTCCCATGACTTGCATGCTATGCCTCTGTTAATGCAACCTCAAAAATCAAATGCACAAATACAAAATGGGGGATAACTGGGTTGGCAGCAGCACTGCTGAGAAGGATCTGGGAGTTGTGATGGATCACAGCCTCAACATGAATCAGCAATGTGATGCTGTTGTAAAAAAAGGAAGTAGGAGTTGGAGAGCAGTAACTTTATATCAGGAACAGCTGTTCCACTGTCCCGCCACATCTTTCAGTCCCACTGCATGTGAGCAGGAGAGTTTAGAAGGTCACATAAGAATGAAACATAGGAAAGAAGAAGGACATGGAGGGGACACCAAGAGAAGAGTAAGGGCTTGTCTGCTCACAAAATGTTTACCACTTTAATTATATAGGTATAGATAATGCAGCACAACAAAGGAACTGCAATTTGTGTGTGTGCATTTTCTCCTTTCTGAGTCGGTTATTGGCTTTCTGATCCTTAAATCTATAAAAGCATTTAAAGTGAAAGGCTGGCCGCTATCTTGCCTTAATTTGTACACATATATAATATCAATGCTAATTCAGCTGACCTTGTCATTCCTTCAAAACCTAATGGAAGCTGGAAAATACAAATGGGTGACTTAAGTGGAGAGCTCCATCTGCTTCTAACACAATCCTATGTGCATGCTTGTTATACAGTACCCTGATCAGCAAATTGTCAAATGTGGGTGCAATAGGCATGTCCAGAAAAAATGTATGTGCCCATTATACCCGCAAAACCTCATGTTTATGTGCACAAAAGGGGGATTTGTACATGCAAATAAGTAGGTGCACAATTGCTGTCCCAATTTGCATACAGCTATATCAAAATATGCGGTTTAGTAACTCCATTATGCTAGCACTTAAAATTGTTGGTCTTTTGGTCCCCTGGGAAATGTAAACAGGTTCTTTCTGAACAGATGTGAATTAGAAATATTCCTGCTTTGGGAGACTTGGCCTTGCCTTTATGGACATGTATTCTTTATTCTTAGATGAATAAAAGTACAACTCCCTGTAGTGTGGATGCAATTATATCAGTTTAAAGGTTCCATAAGGGAATATTCACTTGACTGAGAATCTGGGCTCCTTAAAATGGAATTTAAATAAGAACCCAATTTTAAACTTCAGGTGTTTCTAATCCCATTGAAAATCTGGAGAAGGATGGCCTGTGTGAGTCACTGCTCTGGGCCTCCTGCACTTTCCTTAGACTTTCTGCTGCCTCTACAATGTGCCACATGGCAAGGAGGGGGGTCTGGGCTACCCCACTCCTAGCAGTCCAGGACTTTACACTAAGGCCATTCTCGATTTCAGAGATCATTGGAATCATTAGTCAGTCTCATTTGGATGTGGCTTACTTATATTGCCTTAAGCTCCCCTTTCTCTCTGCCCTGTTAACGAGCAGTCAGCATGTGGTATCCTTACCCACCTGAGGTCTTTTCACCTCAGGGCTGTCAGGACTCTCTGAAAGCAATTGTTCCAGCCTCTGGGACTAATAGTTGGGAGGCCAGGGTTGGCCAGTTTGTGGAAGGGAGAGCAGGGAAGGAAACTCCAAATGGAATGGGTACTGCTGCTGAAAGGGAGAGACTGTATTATGCAAGAGTCTGAGGGGACACCAGGAAATTGGCTTTGTGGAGACAGAGTAAAGCTCAGATAACCAAACACAAGGCCATGAGAGTTAAAGGTTTGTTGGATCCCCATGCATTCATCTCCTCATCAAGAGATGAAGTGTTGTGTGCGCTCTGTTGGTTAGAACATGGGGGCTGGAAATCAGGACTCCTTCATTCTATTTGTGGCTCTGGGATGGGAGTGTGACCTAGTGGTTAGAGAAGAGAACTGGGAGTCAGGACTCTTCTGTTGTTCTGTTCCTACCTTTATGTGACTTTGGACAAGTCACTTACTGTTTCTATGTCTCCATTTCAAACTTCTGTAGAATGGGGATAGTCCTGCACAACTCCAAAGTGAGGCTCAGTTACTGTTTGTAAAGGGCTTTGAGAGCCTTGGGTAGAAGGTTGTAGAGAGGAGTAGGGTATTGCTCTGACAGCCTGTAAGCCATATAGTGGACTTTGAACATCCCCTCTAGATCACAAGTGATTATTTCTGACCCACCTACTGGTTCCAGAGGCAGTCCCAGATCCTGCCCTACTGGGCTGAACCTGTCCAAGTTTGCCCCTTTTTAGGGTTCAGTTAAAAGCTGTGGGTGTAGGGAACCAGTTGTGCTAGTGCATTCATTCCAGTTCCTGTCTCATTCAGAGGGTGGCCAGCCATAGCTGGTGGGTGGTGCTGAACGGACAGCTCCACTTTCCAATCGCACCTATCCCACTAAGCTCTTTCGCCTCCTCCAGCAGGCAGATTGGAGTAACTAAACAAGGCTAAGTCTACACTGGGGTGTGATTCGCAGCCCGCATACACGGACTCGGGGCAGCTCGATGAGACCTACTGTAAGTATACCGAGTAGGGTAGCCACGGTAGCCTGGGAAGCAGCGGCATGGCTTAGCTGTGCTGAGTACAAACCCATGGGTTCAGGCGGGTTTCTGCTCAGCACACCTAACCTGCCAATGCCCATGCTGCACAGCTATACTACGATTTATACAGGTCCTAGTCCTCATCAGGCTAGTACAAGTATGCGTATGCGAGCTGGGAATCATGCCCCCTGGCTCATAGTATAGATACGGCCTTAGAGCATATTGATTTGGTACCCATATAGCAAGGAGAAAATGCCTCTAAGAACAGAGGGATTTTCACCACTTCCCCTTTATAATCCCATTGTTTTCGCCATACTGCTTTGTTGCAAGATATTATTCCAGCAGAAGAGCTTGACCTGTGCTTTGTTTTGTAGCAAGAGACAAACCACAGGTCATAGCTCCTCGGATTTTTTCCCTTGTGGCTCCCCCCCCCCACACACACACGCTTGCTGAGCCCTCCGACGCTAAGAGCCTCCTGCTCCCCTCCCCCTACCTGTGTGTCTGGATTCTGTTAATTGCCTCTGGTAGCTGGCGCCGGGATGGAGCTGCAGAGTCTCAAGTGCCAGGAGATGTTCACACACCACTTTCCCAGCTCATTAGGCTGCTGGCAGCAGCTCGATTAACCAGTGTCCTTTTGTCCTCTTGCTCCTTTTCATTGTAATTGACAGAAAGAGCCAATTTGCAGAAGGGAGTAGGGAAGGAAAGCTCCAAATGGAATGGGTGCAGCTGGTGAACACTGGGTCAGAACTGCTGTAAGGAAGAAGCTGTATCTTACAAGAGTCTGAAGGGAGACCAGGAAACTGGCTCTGTGGAGACAGAGTAAAGCTCAGATAACCTAACACAAGAAAATGAGAGTTACCAGCCGGTGGAATCAGTGTGCCATGCACCAGGGCTCTCTGTTTAATTCCTCTCTATCACACGCAGCTCCTGAGGTAGATGTCAAAGTAAAGGCCTCATGGTCTGGTTTGTTTCTGTTACAGTGATAAGTTCTTTTACCACAACCCAGTGAGTGCTCCTTTTGGGTTCATTGGCAGCACTAAGGTATAACAGCTACACCACGGCAATACTGTGACACTGAATGGTTGCTGAAACAGTATGCCCTGGAATGGTTTGAAACCTACTTTTAACAAAATACTCAAACATGTATGCCCAAATTACACCATAGCATCTGCCAGCAAAAGTCCACAGGTCTCAGTGTCCTGGCCAGACCCTTGAAATCACAAGAAACGGACCCACCTTTCCTAATCCCCATGTAAAATCCTTGCTCCGTCTGCCAAAAAGAGTGAGGTGGGCTTTCTCCAAAAGGAAGAGATGGGAAAGGCCAAAGATTTAGCAGTGCTGGACCCCCTGCAATCATAAGAGACTGACACACTTGATCCTCCTGGAAGATCCTTGCTCAATCTGCCAGAAAAAGGAGGAAAAGATCCCTGCTAAAATGCTCACGGGAAAACTTCTTCCCAGGCCTAGTTTCGGGAGGAACATGCTAAACCTGCGCATTAGAGCAACAAGAATCATTCCTCACCAAGACACTATGCCTGCATCTTCAGGGGACAGAAAATCCAAAATGTCCATGGAGACAGGTCCAAATCCTCTGCTTTCCCCAGCTACAGAGAGCCCAGATTGACCAAAATGACAAGGTGTACCTTGAAAGAACAAGCTTCCTTTGCAGGAAAGGGAAAATTGAAATAAGAACTTACTTGCTATATATATTTTTTCTTTCAGGCACATACTGTCTTTCTCCTGGTGTCACCTGCTAGCCATGTGCAGTTGCAGTTGCACACCTGGTAGGAAATAGAACAGCTCCTCAGCTCAGTGGTTCTGAGCTCTTGGCTGGTTCACAAAGCTGCCTCGGTCATAATGGTGAAGCATCCATCAGTCGCCAAGCAGTGATGCTCGCTGCTGGCTCTAGCCCAGCACAGGGCTCTCATAGGATTTCCAAAAGCTTTTTTAATTAGCTAAATTAAAACAACAACCACCTGCCCCTCTCTGCACCTTGCATTGCTGCAGCAAGTTGGTCTTTTCTGGTGTAAATTTAAACACAATCAGCCTCGTGTTTGGTATTAGAACTGGAAGGGGTTGTAAAGTGACCAGGAGAAATTTGAGCAGTGGGGACTGTGGCGTAGCAAAGGCAGAGTTGCTGCTGATAAATATGAAGTCCTGCAGCCAGGGAAAGGAGGTAAACAACACAAGTACAAAAGAATCACATGGCACTGAGATGAGAGTATGTTTCTCTTATGTCCTTCGTACTGTCACCTTTCCAAATGCTTGTTGCCAGGGGGAAGATGAGGGATCAAGTTGGGAGGCTGGGAAGTGAGGTGTCCAGGAGGGGACATGGTAAACAGCATGACAGTGTTGGAAAATGAGTGCCTTAGCTTTGCAGCTTCTCTAAAATCTCTTCCGGGCAAATCTATAATGAGCCTCTTCCATAAGCCTCTTCCTAGCCTAAAGGTTACATAGCAGACTCAGCAGAGTGAAGGGAATGAGCATTTCTGTAGGAGATGCCCTCGCACTTGGTACTTTGAGGAGGCCTGAAGTGTAGGTCAGCAGTGGCATTCTACTGTTAGCCCTGCAGAGAGCGGCTGGTTCATCACAGCTGACTCACTGAGGTCATTGTGGCTCCTTTGTATCCTGCATACAAGCAAGGTGGGAGTAGCCCACTGCGGGGGAGACCAGAGGCTGGGGCACGCTGGTCCTGATGGCAGGACCCTAGGAACAGCCACCCCTGGGGAGAAGCTTTGGGCTGGGGTTTGTATAATTCTCCTTTTTGTTAATAAAATTGAACCCCAGATGGCTGTGACATTTTGGCTCCCAACAACTCATGTGTTCTTTGTCTCCATCAGTCTACGTGTTCTTCCCACCACACCCCTGATGATTTGACCACTAGCAGCGGAGTCTAAGGGGCACGGGAGGGGCTGAGAGTCAAGATTCCCAGGTCCTATCCTTAACTGTGCCACTGACTTGCTGTCAAAACTTTGGCAAGTGCTATATTTCAGTTTCCCCAGCTGTAAAATGGAGACAATACTTCCTCATCTGGCCATGGTGCAGTGAGGGTTAATTAATTCCTACTGAGGGAAAGGGCACATAGAAGTGTTGAGTACTGTTTGGTTCACTCCAAGAGCGCCTCTGTGTACAGGGGAGGAATGGGTTAACCTCAGAGAACATGGGTGCCTGCTATGCTGGGAAAGCAGACTCTGCAGACTGGGCCTGTTTTGTTCTGATTAGGGCAGCAGCTTAGTGTGCTCAGTGCCACCGAGGACTGCTGCAGCTGCAACCTGCTGTCGCAACAATGGCGAGCAAAGCCCATGCTAGCAGCAGCCCTGGGGCTGAGCCAGAAGGGATTGTGTATCCCAGTCTCGCTCACAGACAGTTGGGAGGAGGGAGAAACGGGCAGGTTTTACCATCATTGCAGACCAGAAGCAACCTTCCCTGAAAAGGGCGGAGGGGAGGTCCTAGGACGATGACCAAATCCATTTAAATTCTCTCTAATCTACTGCTGAGATAAAGATCCGGAGGAGCTGCAGTAGAGATGCTGCCGCACTGGAAAGTCAGAGGTGCAGGGATCTCCACTGTGGGCCTGCCACCCTCCCAGGCTCTTGGCTTCACAGTGTGCTGAATTGGCATTCTTTTTTTTGTGAGTCAGTGCCTCCAGCAGGAGTCCTTTTCCTGGGACTGTCCTGACCCATGTGACAGGTAGACCTGCCACAAAGATGCAGAGTGGCAGGATGGGGGTTCAGTGGACAACTCTTATCTTGCAAAACTTAAGGTCATTGACAATCCTGCTTATCCCAGCTAGAAGGTCAGAGGCACAGTAGCACCCCTTGGTGTGCTGAGTTTTATCCTCAACGTTACCCAGTTAACCCATAGCAACCCCCTTTACATCATCAAATTACCATCCAGGCAATCCTTAGCATCACTCAGTCTCTGTCGCCCTGAGCCCAGAGCTCTGTCCCTGGGCTGTGGCTTCAGGACACAGCGAGAGCCAGGTTTGTGGTCAGTTTCATTCACCCTGCAAGCTATAGTTAAAAGCCATTTACATGCATCATTGGTCCAGTTCTCAGTAGTGCTTCATTGAATGTCAGGGTTGGACGAGACCTCAGGAGGTCATCTAGTGCAACCCCCTGCTCAAAGCAGGACCAATCCCCAATTTTTGCCCCAGATCCCTAAATGGGCCCCGTCAAGGATTGAGCTCACAACTCTGGGTTTAGCAGGCCAACGCTCAAACCACTGAGTTATCCCTCCTTCCCCCAGCTATCCCTCCTTCCCCCAAATTTACCTTGGTTCCCAACAAACCTGGCCTTATCTCTTCTTTTCATTGTAAATTACTGATTGACATCAGAAATACAGGATCATAAAATGGAGGGGACCCTCTCTACAGGCTGCAGGGTTTGCTTTTTAAATGTCATTCTTAATTACTGAGTTTGGAACTGTTTAGGGGAGGTATCTGGGCAGCCTTCACTGTGTAGTTATTTATAAGTGCTGAAATTCACCAGCTCCCAACCTGCCTTTCTTGCAATTGGGGGGAAGATTCCTCCTGGGTGATTCAGAGCTGCAGAGATGGTAAGACACATTTAAGGCATCTCCCTGTGTAGCTTACTGTACCACAGTGGATGTGGGAATCACCTGTACAGTATCTCAGCATCTGACTATTTGGAAAGGCCTTCAGAGAGTCCAATAGCGACAAATGAGTCTCTGTGTATCCCTCTGCTTCCTTCCCCCTGAGAAAGACATGAGACTGCCAGTAGACCTCTCCACTCATTGCTGTTTGTTTCTTTTCAGCCTACAAGGAGAAAATGAAGGAGCTGTCCTTGCTCTCACTGATCTGCTCCTGTTTCCACACTCAGCCGCACCCCAATACCATCTACCAGTATGGAGGTAAATGACATACGCACAGAATCTGTTGTAGATCCAATCTGCAGGCAGCTTCTGTAAATCTTGGAGGACTTTAGTACATTAGGCTGGGTTCCTGACTAGGGAGAGAGACCATTTTCATGTCCTGATCCAAGTTTTCTGTATTACTGGAGCATGGTATTTTAGTCCAGTTCCTTAGAATAGTTTCAGAGTAGCAGCCATGTTAGTCTGTATCCGCAAAAAGAAAAGGAGGACTTGTGGCACCTTAAAGACTAACAAATTTAATTGAGCATAAGCTTTCGTGAGCTACATCCCATAAAGTGAGCTGTAGCTCACGAAAGCTTATGCTCAAATAAATTTGTTAGTCTCTAAGGTGCCACAAGTCCTCCTTTTTCTTTTTCCTTAGAATAGTTTATTAACCTGTGACCCATATTTACACACAGAGAAACAGTAGGACTGTTACCAAACAGCACCATTACATATCCTGGGATATGAGTCTTGATGTTATCAGCAGTATGGCCTTTCTGTGGCTGCCATCAGCTATGCTGTACTTATTCTGTGGCTGTAAGATTAATTGCATTGGCTACACAACACAATTCTGTATGCAGTTCCTGTGAAAAGCTCCTGAATGGGCAGAGAGAAAGATCCTGCTGCTGGATCTTTCAGATAGAATGTAAGACCAAGGTATTGACCTCCTGTGGTCACCAAAGGCCTCGTGGTCCTTTTCATAAGAGCAGGGAAGTTAATTCCGGTGTCCTGGCCAAATTCCAATATGGGTAATTCCATTCTGCCTCCCAAAATTCCCCCTGCAGGTTCAGCTGGATCCCCGGATCCCCTTTACTTACTGACCACCACTGCCTACTGTTGGTCTGCACCATAACATTTGACAATGATGCTCCTACTTCTAGGTTGTACAGTGTCATTGTCCCTTTTACCAGCAATTAATGATTGACTTCAAATTCTCACCTCTCTGAAACTCTCCAGCAGAGACTCAAGTGACAATACACCCCATTTAGAAGCATCTCATCATAGCCAGGTCTCACTTGGTGATCATAGCTTCAGGGCTTGACTTAGCAGCTTCTACAAGGTGCCTTTATCAAATTAGCTCTTTCATAAGTGTCCTATAATCCATCAAGTGCTTCTGTTCTTCTGTCATAGACATGGAGGTGAAGCAGCTGGACAAAAGGGCATCTGGCCAGAGCTTTGAAGTGATCCTGAAGTCCCCTTCGGACTTGTCCCCAGAGAGTCCAGTCCTCTCTTCTCCCCCTAAGAAGAAGGACCTGTCCCTGGAGGAGCTGCAGAAGAGGCTGGAGGCTGCAGAGGAGAGGAGGAAGGTAGCAGGATATTTTAGGGAAATGCTAACTTATATGACCAATCATGTTTTAACCAAGCCCCCCAGGTGACGGCAATTCATAATTGGGGACAGAATAACAGATACAGTGCTGGGGGTGAACAACAACGTTGATTTTACTTAGGAGCCACATCTTGTGATTGGTAATAGTGCTGTGTGTTACACTCTTGTTCAACCCCCAGTTGTTAGGTCTGATGTAGGAATCACTGGATGAAATTCTCTGGCCTGTGTTATGCAGGAGGTTAGAACAGATGATCACATTGGTCCCTTCTGGCCTTAAAATCTATGGATCTATGGAATCCTGTGGTCCTCTGGTTTAGATTTTCATAGAGAATTATATGTGTGACCCGATGCTGCAGAATGAAAATCTCTATCACTAGCTATCTCTATAGGAGATATAAATATAAGCCACACATCCAGTAAAGCTTAGAATCAGTGCCTTTTGCACCATGTCATTGCTTTTTTAACAGCTGGCAATGCTCTTTTTGCACTTCATTTATGACCATAATTTAAAGTCTTAATAGAGAAAAATATTGGAAAATTAGAGAGACTATAAAAAGAGGCAAACCACGACACTACAAAAACTTGTGGGTAAGAGCAGGAGAAGAGGCAGTTTAATATATAGGGACAGATTTCCAGAGGAGTCTCTCCATAGCTTGCAAATTGCACCAACAGTATTGCTCACACAGCAAAGATAGAATTTGGGATGTTTAACATCTACCTGCCTGAAATGCAGGTGCAAAGGTAGAGGTTTGAAAATTTGTCGCATGTGATCTAGAAAGGATTTGTGGGGTGGGGAGAACATGGTCACAGTATCTAAATATCATCTAATGGATGGAGGGGGGTAGCCACATGAATGCAAGATGGTTGGACAAGAAGCAATGGTCAAAGCCTTAAGAGGGGCAGATAAGTTTAGAGTAAATATTGAGTGCAAATCCTATAACAGAGTTGCTAGGTTTTGGACAGACACCCAAAGGAGGTGGTTGTGGCACCTCCAGGGAGACATTGCAGATCAGATCAGGGAAGCATCTCTGAGACAAGGGACATGAAGAATTCCTTTCACACACACACACCCCCGATCTATTGGCTTCCCACAGACCCAGGAGGCCCAAGTGCTGAAGCAGCTGGCGGAGAAGCGGGAGCATGAGCGGGAGGTGCTGCACAAGGCCCTGGAGGAGAACAATAACTTCAGCCGGCTGGCTGAGGAGAAGCTCAACTACAAGATGGAGCTGAGCAAGGAGATCCGTGAAGCTCACCTAGCTGCCTTGAGGGAGCGACTGCGTGAGAAGGCAAGTGCTAGATTCCCTTGTCCCAGCACACCTAGAGAATGGGCAGGGCCAGGACACCTGCCTATATTATAATGGCTACTGGTACCAAAGCCTTTGCCTAGCATCTGTAGCTTGGCCTGTTGACCTCAAACACAGCTGGGATGTTCACCATGAGAGCAGAGCTCTGTATACAATCTACATCTCCTGCACCACCATTTTCCTAGGCTACCTTGAGCAACTCTCCCTCCCCAAGGTGTTCAATGTGCTCTGCTCACCCCTTCCCTCTGGAGCCCTGCTCCCCAGTTTTCTTCCTTCTCTCTCTCTCTCTCTCTCTCTCTCTGCCTCATACCTTCTTGTTTTGGTTTTTGGAGGGGGGTGGGACTCTATACTTGGCTGTGTGAAAGTGAGCACTGAGGTTTGGGCACTTTCTTACCACATCTGACCTCTCCTCCATCAGAACAGGTACTAAACAGAGTTCTTCAGCAGTAGCTCAGGATACCATGAGATGGAGGAGACGTGCACCTGAGATCAGTGTAGCAGGCTCAGGCTCCCCCTCCTCCGGTCTAATGGCAGAGAACGTTACTTTATCTTCTGCTGGCCCTTGCTTGGGAGCCCAAAGGCAGCGCTGACCTCAGGCCTCCTCTGCTGCAGTGTGGTTTGGTAACTGCTCATCTCTGGGGCCAGAGGCTACAACCTCTTCTGGTCTCAATGTGGGGCAGGACATCATTTGTGTGGGGCTCCTTCTGTGAGCCAGCTGCAGCAGGCTCTGAACACTGGCACTGAAGACCCATTCACAGAACATTCATGTGATATGCCTGGTCTTCTGAGCTCTGCATAGGAGGGGGCTAAAATTACCCTAGGTGTAAGTCTAGTGGCTTCAGTGGAATTACACCAACTATGACAATGTTCTAGTACATGTGTTTGATGGTGCCAGGCTCCTGAGGACGAGGAGATGCATGCACAAAAACAGAAACTGTTCAGTTGTAGATTAAACTGAGGGGAGATGGGAAACAGCCTTGGGTTTGCCCTATGCAGCCTGCAGATGCTGTAACCCTTTCTATGTCTTTGCAGGAACTGCATGCAGCTGAGGTTCGCAGGAACAAGGAACAGCGGGAGGAGATCTCTGGATAAAGGGCTTTTCTACACATCTAGCACCTGGTTCCTGATAACCAACCAACCAACCAACCCACCCAACCCATTTTATTTTGTTTGTCTAGATGCAACATTCGGTTCCTCATTTTCCCCCACCCTCTGGTGTTCGTTCCCCAGCTACACGCTTCTCTCTCTCCATCCTTAACTGTTCAGTACTTGTGGGGGATCACAGGCCATGGGGTACCTCTAAGCATAATAGCAGCTAGTTCATATGAAGTATAGAATCAGTCAATAACCAATCAATCAGCTTCTCTTTGGGATTTTGTTCTTTTTTAAAAATCTTTCTTAAACAGATGTAAAGAATTCAGATATTAATAAATTCAACCAGCAGTGTCATGGAGATATGGATTTCCTATCCAGAGCTTATACTACTCTTGGTGTTTGCTCTGAGCCAGATATCAGTGTCAAGACAATGGGCAGTAAATAGTGAGGATTTCTTCCTTGTGAGGGAGTGGTTAATGGATCCATTGTTTCCCAGCAGATGGAGAAGGAGACCAGATGGCTCAAGGAATTGGTTATGTCATGCAGAGCCTTTCACCTTGGGTCACTGGTTTGAAGCCAGCCCAGGTAGGTAGTGACGTAGTCGTTACTTTCTGATAGTGCTTTGGTAGCCCATGTGAAATTAGCTGGGGGTCTCAGAGCCTAGTGGACAGGTGCCCATATCACAAAAAATACCATCACCACAGGCATTAGTGGATAGCCTAGTCGGCCACGGGCTGAATAAGCCTGTAGACTGAACTACCCTCTCAGTTGTAGAGGCAGGACTGGGGCACGCTGGCTAAGCAGTGTCGGGGAAGCCTGCACGGTTACTGCCTGTGTTGAACCCGATTCTATGGATAATCGGGGTGGCTCGATTTCCAGGACTGTCAATCAATTTCACAAACAATAACATTTCACTTCAGTAAGTAAATAAACAAACTAGAAAGGTATGTGATTGCGAGTCAGCCCACCAGCCTTTAGAGAAACTCTAATTTGGGAGAATTATTGTTCCCTCTTCCCAAAGATGGATGTGACTCTTCAATACCATTACAGGAGAGACATTTGGACCAAAGATCACAGAATGAACCAGAGAGCGCTGGCTCTTCGGTGTAGCAAAGGACACCCTGATCTCTTCAATGGTATTTCCAGAATGGCAGCTTTGGAAAAGACAGGTGTGTGTGGGCGGGGGGGGGAGGGGAGGGTGGAACATGCTGCCAGGGAGAGGACAGAAGGGGTTAGGAGATGTTTGTGTGCCTGTTTCTGGTGTAGTCACGGCGGTAGAAATGTAAGGTCATTGTTTACAGAGATGGCTGCTGTAAAAGCAGATGGTGAGCCAAACTGTAAGGGATCTGCCATTCCATCACTGAGGTCAATAGAGTTGCAGACACTTAACGCCAGATCTGAATTTGACTTGATTGATACATCAACTGGCCTTTTTATGTCTGTGGCTAAAGTGCAAGAAGGCACCATCTTAAACTCAGTGAAGACTTGTTATAGGGTGTTTGTGCAGGATTTGGCTTGCACAAGAGCATTTCCTTGTGGGAGGATATTGTGGGGGAGAACATGGCAGCTCTTTTTCCTTTTGGAACATAGAGCAGCAAAGATTCTTTCCTTCCACCTTCCAACTTTTGCAGTGTACTGGTACCTTTCTTCCAGACCAGTGCAGTGTTTCCAAGGAAAGGGAGCAGGAATATAGGCACAGATACGGGAAGGAATCATGGACTGAAATTCATCCTCACTGTGTCACAAACTTCCCCTCTCCCAATGGCCATAATGGATTCTGTTTCGGAACCCAGGATGAACTAACAGGCCATTAAGGGGAACAGGAGGTTACTTTCTAGTAACTGGTGCCCTTTGCACACATTACCTTCAAAAAGCCACTCTTTAAGTGAGGCACACTACTCCTCCAGTGCGGCTCTGTGGAGGCAATGTCACCAAGGAGAATAACTTGTCCAAACAACTATATGCTCTTGGCCCAGTGGGTGCAGCAGACATTTGCACAGTATATACTGCTTCCTTTTACTGTACATAGAATGGTTCCTGGCAGTTGTGTAGGCAGGCGCTGAGGGGTGTCACAAACCAGGGTTGGGATAAGCAGGACTGGAATGTCATCGAGCACAAAGGACCCAGGTGGTGTCAAGATGCCAAAGCAGATAGGGATTTCATATTTGGTGTAAAGTTCCCCTTGCACCCCCCTCCCCCCAAAAATATTTGCTGACTCAGTTCTGAAGCTGCAGGTTTTCCATCTACAACGAGCTGGCAGAGTGTAAGGAATCTGCCATGCCCCAAACCAGATGGGTAGCAATTGGTCACAAAAGCCAAATAGTGTGGTAAAGAAGTGACAGCAGCTGCTGGAAACAAGGCCGCTAGCCTCTCCCTAATCTACCAGAGAATAAATTCTCCTTTTAAATAGAGAAGATCCCTCTATGGCCACAACATATTTATGGATATTGGGGAAAAGCTCTGCTCCAAAGGGAAGGGCTAGCTTAGCCACAAACCTCTCTGCCAGGGTCAGAGAAAGGCCAGGACTGTTGTTTGGCCCCAGCAGTGTCCAGGGAAAAGAAGCATGTTAGGGGCAGGGTAGGGAAAAGGAAAGGAAACTGACGGTTGAATTTCTTAACTGTAGCTAATGATCAGTTTGTAAGTAGCAGTTGTCTTAGATAAGCATCTGTGTACACTGCGAAATCATCGCCAGAATCATCTCATCCTTATAGTGACAATAAATTTTAAAGTTAATGAATAAATAAAAAAAATGTTTGTGTGTAAGAAATGGTTGAAACTGTCAAATGTCCGTGTCTCACACCGGTGGGAGCTGAGAAGATGTCTGCAAGATATTAACCCTGTCCTACTCTCTGTAGTGCTGAGTGTTTGCTTGGTGTGTAATTCTGACCTGAAGCTTGTTGTAAATACTGTTTTTAGTACTATGACGATGATTATTATTATCAGAAATGTTGTAGTCATGAGCACGAGATTAAAACCAATGAGAAACAACCATTTCCACTTTGATTACCCACTGGGCTCAAAAGAATTTGGAGGCAGGGCCAGGTGAGGGCAGGATGCCTGGGGCTGTGGGATCTAGGCCCAGAGAGAGCAGTACATTGAGAGGCAAGTGGCAGCACAGTGCATAGCTGTTTGCTGCCTGCTGAGTGGCTGGGCTGCTTCAGGTGGAAGGTAAATCAGGGAGTCAGGAGTAGGAGGCAGACCAAAGAGTCCTTCAGGCAGGGTGGGTGGGAACTGGGAAAATCCATTCCAGGAGTGGGGCAGAAGGAGGATCAGGAGAAAAAATCTAATGGGTGGGATGTGATGTTTCAAACACAACCCTAAAATGTAATGGAGCCGGGTCCAATTTAGTATTAATTCAACTCTGCCTCTGCGGAGGTAGTCCAGTCTATTTCCTGTAACCAGGGAACAAGACTGAAGAAATGGATGGTTCTATGTATGATGCAGAAGAAAGTGGGTAGCTGCAGACTGGTCTTTGTTGGGGGCCTTCCTTCCCTTATCCTGTACAGTCACCAGGTCTCAATTTTTGCCTCTGCTTGTATCTTCCATCTCAGACTTTCATGGTGAAGCTCCCAGTTCAAGATCGCCTCCACGCAGTTACAGGCCAATTTTGATCTCAGGTGAAGACTTATTCTTGCAATAGCTTGCCTGACAAATACTCAAATTGGTGATTCACACAAGATCTGGCCAGAGAAGTGTGTAAGATATAGCGCTTGTGCAGACGGGAGAGCTGGGAACCTCATTTTCTTCACCTTTACACCTTCAGTGCTGTGAGGTACAGTGGACATGGCAGGAAAATGCATTCGTGCAGGATAAACTGATGCATCAGGCAGAGAAACGGGCGTGTCAGGTAGAGGTTTGCATCAGTAATGTCAGGGAAAGGTTTGTTACATCTGATGGGATATGTCATGTCAGGGAAAAATGCTTGTATGGTGTGCCCAGGTGAATCAGGTATAACGTGGCGCTGTGCCTGCCCCGTGCAACTGAATGTCAGGGAAATGAGTTTGTCCAGTGCCACTGGCTGTATCAGGGAAACGTGTTTGGTTTCTGTGGCTGTGTGCCTCTGGAATGGAATTCCTGTTGCTTGGAGGGACATCCCACTAACACTGCTGATGAAACGTTTGCACAGTCCAGACTGCAGCGGAGAGGTTAATGACAGATGCAAGATACATGCCTGAACTAACGCGGTGCCTGACAGCATCATACATCGCTTTGATCTTCAGTTCACAAATCCACATCAGCTCACAATTATTTCATTCCTGTTGACGTCCCAGAATTGCTAACAAGCAGTTTGTGCCTGAAGAGGGGTTTCTTACCCCGCCCCCACCCCATTAACTCCCTTATATTTCCATCACACTTCATTTTTCTTGTGGCTCTTCAGCCATTCCCTCATGTTGCCATCTTCAGGTATATTCCATGGCATGCAATTTACAAATTCCTGTGGCACCATTTCTTATGACAGGGCTTGAGCTCCTTCTGTGGCCTTTTAGGGTATATCTACTTGGCAATAAAATACCCATGGCTGTCCTACATCACCTGACTTGCGCTCATGGGGCTCAGGCTGTAAGGCTATAAAATTTCAGTGTAGACATTCGGCCTTGGGCTGGAGCCCAGGCTCTGGGACCTTCCCTTCTTGCCAGGTCCCAGAGCCCATGTTTCAGTTCAAGCCTGAATGTCTACAGTGTAGTTTTGTAGCCCCTGAGCCAAGAGAAAAAGTCAGCTAACACAGGCCAACTGCACGTGTTTTATTGCAGTGCAGCCATACCCTTAGACACTCATTGATGGGAATTTCTAACTAGACTTGCTGTTAGTGGCCGCATCTAAGAGCATATCTACTTGCGTAACAGCATATCTACTTTGGGCCACACTCTCTTTCGGTGTAACTTCAATGAAGTCAATATTTACACCAGCAGAGAATTTAGCCTAATGTATACTCCAGGTGTAACAGAAAGAACTGTGGTAGCAAAAGACCACCAGCGTGTATACACATTTCAAATTCCTAGCTCCCTCCCTGTTCTCTTGGGCAAATTAAAGATTCCTACCCTGTAGAGAAAAAGGAAGATGAACCTGAAGATAAATTATTTCCCAGGTGTCACAAGCATCTTGGTGATTAGCAATTCTTGGGTAAGAACTAGAACAATCTGGCTCATGTTCCAAATATTAGACCTTCCATTTGCTTTATTTAGAGCAAGTGTTCAGATTTGGTTTTAAAGGGATTCTCTCAAGGCTGTACGGCCCATAAAGTGACAACAGAGTGCTCCTCGTTCATGTCTATTTTGGAAGTTCTCACTCCATTTTTTGTTGTGTTCTAAACAAAACTTGCTGCAGTCAGAGTGTGGGAGTTACCCCAAATGCTAGCCTTTTAATGCCACTAGCAGTTCACAGACAATTGCATGTATGTTACAATAGGGGATCAGAGCTGTGACACTGCTCCTGTAAAATGTAAATTTCAGGTTTTTTCCCTTGCCAGGACCAGTGAGACTCCCTGCCCCTGGTTCTGTTTAACTTTGTTGTCTCACGTAACTGGCTTGATTCCATTAAGCAGCATTACTGGCTTTGCGCACTTGCAGTGGTGACGGCCGTGTATTCACATACAGTGAGCACGCACAGACATGCACATGTGTATACACTCTATATGCATACACCCACCTATCACCACATCAAACTTGAAACAAGAGTCAGGGAATGGCTGTTTATGGTGCTATAGATACTTATTGCAAACCATGCTAGGGATGACATGACATATTAGGACCAATAAACTCCATCTCTGTACAGGTGCCTAAGTAATGTAGATGAGGGGCACAGACCAGCATTTAGGTTTCTATAACTCAGAGCCTACTCGGGGCTGAGGGGATAACCGACTTCACTGGAAGCTGGAGGGATGTTATCTGAACACAGGAAGTGCAGCCAGGAATGCCTGACTTGGGCAAGTCATTTGGGGTTAGTCTACCCTGAAAGAAAAAAAAAAAAAAAAAAAGCCTGCAGCCCCAGAGTCTCAGTGCTCGGATCAACTGACTTGGGCTGGCGCTACAGGGCTAAAAATAAAGCAGACATTTCTGCTCAGTCTGAACCCCGCCCACGCCGGGTTTCAGAGCCTGAGCCCTGCCCAAGCAGGCATGTCTGCAGCGCTACTTTTAGCCCCATAACACGAACCCCATAAGCCCACATCAGTTGATCCCAGGTGTTGAGGCTTGCTGCCGCAGATTTTCTTGCGGTGTAGAGGTACCCTCCACCTCTCTGTGTTTCTCAGTTCCCTCATCTGTAACACGGGGTAATAATACTTCCCTACCTCACAGGGGTATTGAGAGGATTAACAAGTTAATGTCTGCACAGCACTTTGAAGATGGAAGGCACTCTGCAAGTGCTGAGTATTATGACTATTATGCCATCAGCCACCTCCCTGCAAAGACAAAAATTAAACAATGGGCCCATTCGGTTCCCCAGGGCTGCCCCCGTGTTCTCTCTGGAGCCAGTCTGGATTTGAATATCATTGGCCTTGTGCAGGATTCACTCCTCATGACCCAGTGCGTGCTATCTTTGCTCTTCCCAAATAGACAGCTCAATAAGATACTGTAAATGGTGTTATGAACAGACTTTCCATCACTGTAATGGAGCCTTGTCTGGTTCCTTTAGGTCTACCACGTGCATTTAATTGTCAACTTGAGGTTGTTGTTGTGCAAAAGAAGTGATTATGAAAAACAAAAAGAAATAAACTTGGTATGAAACCACATGCCTCCATTTCTCTTAATACACCCAATTTATTTGAATCTTCCACGGCTTCTGTTCTTGTTGGGAAAATAACAACTCAGCAGAATATAAAACTGGCTCAAAGATAGAGTATGGAATCTTAGGTTTTTGTTGAACTAAATAGTAATTATTGCCTATCCTTAAAGACAGCTCACAGATCTGTAATTTAACTACATTCTCCAGGAGAAAAACTAATTAATTAAACACTTCAATGCAGATAACACCATTATTTTACCTAATCCTAGGGGAAGTGAAGAGTTCAAAGCCCTTTCATGAGGAGAGAAGGATCAAAAACTCAGCAGTCAGTTGTCAAAAAAAAAGGGTTAAAATTCTGGGAAACCTACAAACATCTTTTAGCATTGGCCCTTACTCAGCTCAGCAGAAGTAGCTTTTACCTAAAAAAACATTTTTTTTTTTGGTAAAAGCAACCTCATTCCAAAACGTTGCACTTTATATCTGCTCAAATCTCCTTGGAAAGGCACCTCCATCCTGGGATACAAGGGAAGGCCTCATGCCACTGGGTGCCTATTAACTTCAACAGGTTTCAGAGTAACAGCCGTGTTAGCCTATATTCGCAAAAAGAAAAGGAGTACTTGTGGCACCTTAGAGACTAACCAATTTATTTGAGCATAAGCTTTCGTGAGCTACTCCTTTTCTTTTTATTAACTTCAACAGTATTTGAAGGTCAATGTCTTACAAGGACAGGATCTAAGAAAACATCCAGGAAGCCCAGTAAACCAGCTCCTGCACCCGAAGTCACAGGCAATGGAATGTTTCAGAGTAGCAGCCGTGTTAGTCTGTATCTGCAAAAAGAAAAGGAGGACTTGTGGCACCTTAGAGACTAACCAATGTATTTGAGCATAAGCTTTCGTGAGCTACAGCTCACTTCATCGGATGCATTCAGTGGAAAATGCAGTGGGGAAAATGGAATATGGAATATACACGGTCATGAGTAGGGGATACAAAGGGCAATACGGTCTTTTAAACCTAGTGAGTTATCTGCACTTAAGACCATAGGACACAGGGAAGGGCATGGAGGACATCTAGAGAGAAGAAATAGGAGCTGCAGTTAAGATTTTTCAAAGTGGCCCAGGGGATTTCTCCATTTAAATGGAAGATGTTTGGCTAAATTCCCCTTATGCTCTGGACATTTCACCTCACATCCATTTTTGCTTTCACTGGACGAGCTTTTGGCTAATTTGGCAAATGGCCAATGTCACAATCCTACCCCCTTTGTATGAAAACATCTATAAAAGTGGATCGCCATCTAGACTGCATCAGCTTTTAATGATCCCATTAAAAATAGCGCAACTGTGGCAGAATTCAAGAAACTTCATTTGATAGATGAGAAACTGAAATGAGTGGAAGACATGGGGTGGTGATGTTATAAGAAATAAGGGACTCCATTTCCTAATGGAGAAGTCTTCCATAAGACCAATTTAGGAAGGACAATGAAAATAGCCATGAACCAATTACCGTGTCCACATTTGTGCACCAAGTCCTGAAGAGCCTGAGGCCCCAGGACATCTTCTGCATGTGCGCACAAAGCCTGCAGAAGGGGCAATTCTACCTTTACAGCACAATCCTCCTGTTTTTGAAAATAATCTATGTCCTTACTGGAGGGATAGTGCTGCCTCTGTATTTCTACATGCTCCACAATATACCACTGATCCTGCCTCAGGAATTTTTACAAAAAACATCACAGGAAGTTAGAACTAGTTCCCGTCCCCAGGAATGTAGGCAAGGCACTTAGACATCACAAGAGACTGTTTTCTTTATGCATATCTAGACTAAGTAACCTCATTCTCCTTGGTTTTTGTCAGCTTCTCTACAGCTGGTCCCTGAGGGCCAGATTCTTCTGTGTGTCATCCTCACAGCCCCATGAAGCGTCTCCCGTTCAGTCAGGCACATCTGCCCCATCCCCATGTGTCCCTGCACCCCCCCCATCCCCATGTATCCCTGAACCCCTCTCCCCCTGTGGCCTTGCAACCCCTCTCCCATTCAGCCCCTGGCTCAATGCTGTCACCCCACTACCTCCTGAGCCCCCACCCCAGTTGGTCCCCACCACTTACCCTTCTGAACCACAGTCTGTGACCCCCCACAGCAGCCCTGTGTGCCCCACTGTTCCCCCCCACCCCCCAATATCCCCCATCCCTCCTAACCTGGCTCCACGTGATGAACACAGCCAGCTGCTGACTGTTATGGCTGGTCAGCAGCAGTTGTCTGTTCCCGCGCACAGTGACCTCTGGTGGGAAAACGGCAGAACTGCAGCACTTGGGCAGAATGCATTTTCTGTGCAGAAAGAAAATTCCACACTGGATATTAATTCTGTGGGTGCGCAGTGCTGCAGAATTCCCCCAGGAGTATACCATCTCAGGCTCACTAAGAGACTCCATCCCATCCCAGTGAACACTGACCTGGCCTCAGTAACTCATGCCTTAGTCCCCTCCTGGATGGACTACAACAGTGCAATACACCTGTGCATGAAGCCATCAGCCCTTAGGAATCCCCAACACACAAAGAATGCGGCAGTGTCTCTCCTCAACAACACAAGCTACCATGATCATATCAAACCTGTTCTCTGCTTTCTACACTACCTCCCATAAGAGCCCTAGTCAGATGGCATTAATGTGATCAGCTGGCCAGTATTTGACCAGGCTGGCCATTTTTTAATGGATTTTCCAGTTGCCATAAAAATAATTTAATCTGCCAGTTTTTTTTTTAACATGGGTCTAAAGATTTGCATTATTCTCACAATACACTGGAACAGCTAATGTTAAAAGTTTCTATGTCCAGCTAAAGATGCTGCAGTGTTCCCACTTCCACAGTTTAAGCGATAACAGAACAAAACTGTTGAAAATACAGCAGCTGTCTGCTCACCAACATGCAAGCACATTGCATGTGTGTGTGAGAGGGTTTGAGACACTATTAGCGGCTGTTGAAGGGACACTGCAGAGTTGGGTTGGGCTTGCGGTGGGATTGCCTTGTGGCGGGGGGGGGTGGCTTTTTCTTTTTTTTTTTTTGTATTTCAAAGGTGATAACACTTCACCTGAGCTGATCTTCAAGAGACTGGATGCCAGGATACCTGATTGCCTGATGCTCAGGTATTGATGATAGCACCACTTCTCAGGAGTCAGGCCAAGCATGAGGGAGCTGTCATTCACATGGATAAAGCTCATCTATGCTGGTGAGAGAACTTCCTCAGGGGCCAGTCACAGGTTGTGGAACAAACTTCACAAGATCCAAGAACCATCTTAGGCGTCATCACCTTCTGTTCCAAGTGCAAGATGCACTTTTTTTAACCTTGCCTTCAATATATACACATGTAGCAGAGCAGGCAAACAAAACAAAAATCATCAGAAAGAAAAAGAGAAAAGGAAGGGAGAACCACACCTGACAAACATTAGTCACTTTGCTTAATTCACTTCTGGAAGGTGCTCAGCTACTGTGCTGAAAAGGGCAGTATAAGAACCTGAATTAAACTTAATATTTTAAATTTTATTGGACTAGCAAGGTTTGTGTATTATTTTAACTATCAGTGCGGTACTGTGAGTGTCTTAGCACAGATGCATTATAATAAAAAATATTACACCACCACCAGGAACTAGATGTTCACTAATTCTCCCTCATTGCAAGCTCTAGTGATAAGGCCCAGAGTGTGAGGTCGTTTGCGACATTTTAATATACATCTGCAAGAGCAACGCAGCCACCACCAATCCTAAACAGGATGCATGCACAGGTGCAATGCACGTATAAGCTGAAGGCAAACACAAAGGAAATGCACGTGCACACACAGAACGCTTGCAGAAACGGGAACGCAGGCAGATTAGCACTTAAATGTCGAAGCACCATGTAAACGCTTAATACGGAGGGAGAAAGGAGTGGGGGGAGAAAGGGGCAGCTCACAAACAGAACGTGCACCAAGTGAGATCCGTGCACCAGTCACCAAAGGAGGTAGGGACCACGCGCGCACGGAACGCAGGCACAAGTTGCGGCGGCAAGGTGCCTGCACAATGCCCCATGCCCCTGGAGCATGCACAGGCAGGTGGCCCAATGCACGAGCCCGTCGCAGCAGCAGCAGCGGGAACAGAGAGGCTGGCGCGCGCCCGCGCGCGCTCCCCCGCCTTGCTGAGCACAGAGGGGACAGAGCGGGAAGCACGAGGCCGGGGCCCGCGCCCTCCTCCCGGCACTGCAGCCAGCTCCCCAGAACGTCCTGCCGCGCAGGCGCGCTAGGCCAGGCCGGCACCTATATCACAGGCCGGCCGGCTCCACCGCCCCCGCTAAATAAGTCCCAGCAGCGCTGCCTTGCCCCCGCGTGCGCCTGCGCGGGGCAGAGCGGCGCGCGCCGGAGCCCGGCTCCCCCCTTCTCCCACCCGCCGCCTAACAAGGAGCCGGAGCCTGCGCGGGGCAGCGGGAGCCCCAGCCTGAGGTAAGAGCCGGGCCCGGCGCCGCCGCTGGGCCTCCGCACGCACCGTCCGGCCAGCGGGTCCCTGCGGAGCGTCAGGACGTTACGGCAGCGGCAGGGAGACGGCGGCAGCGCCCGGCCGCCCGCCCCGCTCCCCCCCCGCCCGGCGCTGCCAGCGTGAGCGCGCCCCCGCGCTCCCCCCTCCTCCCCCGTCCGGCGTTGCCAGCGTGAGCGCGCCCCGCCTGCGCCTCCCCCGCCCCCGCCTGCACTGGGACTGCGGGGGCCCCAGCGCGCGGGAGGGGAAGAAGCGGGCGTTGCCTCGCAGCTCGCGCGGGGGCTGCACGCGCCGCCTGTGGAAATGCCCCCCCCCCCCCCGTGGGGCTGCGCGCGGTGCCCGCCCGCCCGCGCGCGCACGCACCCTCCCTCCCTCCTTCGTCCGGCTCCCCGGGCATCGCCTGCCGCTGAGCCGCGCGCGCCTGCGCGTGCACGGACCCCCTGCCCCTGCCTCCAGATACAACTCCCGCCCCCCCCTCCGGGGGTTGAATGCGGCGCTTGCCCCACCCTGCTTCTAGCTGTGCACTTCCCTACCCGGACAGGGAAGGGATTGTCTGCACCACCTTGCGTCCCTTTGTGCATGCAGGATTAGTACCCTTGGCGAGCAGTGCATGCCGTCTCCGCACCCACGCCTTGCCAGCAGACCCGCCTCTGAACAGTGCATGCAGTGTGTACACCCTTGTCCTCTGGGCATTGCCTGCACAGTGTTCATATCACCCGCTTCCCTTGCAGTACACTCCTTCTGGGTGTTGCATGTAGCGTTTTCTTACACGATAATGCGCCACTCTCTCTAGGTGTTATGTGCAATATTTACACCCTACCCCCATTTAAATTCTCTCCTCCTTCGGGCATTCTACGAAATGCATCCCATAACCTTTCATTGCAACCAGCCCCTGTTACTTTGCATGCATTGTGCCATCATTCCAATTGGAAACATGCCTTTTGGGCACTGTGTAGAGTATGTAGGTAATATGTGCACCATCTTGTAGTCAAAAGTACGTCAGACATTCTGTGGAAGCCCTTTTCTCTCTCTCACCTGCTAACACTGTAGTCTCCATACCCATAGACCTCTCAAGTGCCAAGATCTCCCCTACCATTGCATGCAATATGTTCACCTTGTGCAGTTTGTGCCCTCCCCCAGCCTGCCTAAAGCTCAAGTGTACCCCTAGTCACTGGATGTTGTGTGCAAAACCCCACCCAAAAAACAGGGTTACTGGCAGTTCCCTTCTGTTATACAGTTGACCGAGTATCTGAGGCAAGTCCTTCTGGTTACTGTGATGCTCTGGAATATCTGTGGTATCATGAAAAGCACAGATACATAATTTAAATATTAAAATGAATTTGTTGATTCTGTAGTAATTAAATTAATCTAAAATTCTGTGTTTCAATATGTTTCCAAGCATTTTATGTGTTGCTGTGTACCTTCTGATTTGATGCAGAATTCAGGGCTGGATACTCTTCAGAAATGGGTTGGGGATGGAACCCCTTAGCAGTTCCAAAATAAGCAGTTCTATGCCTGTTTCCAGAGAGTGCAATTTGTATTTGGGGATGGCAGGGGAGGTTTCTACCTCTCCTTCTGGCTGTTTGAAGTCAGGTCCAAGGAATTTTAATCTTTCCGCATATCCTGGTTTCTTAAAGCATAGTGTCTCTTCTTTGTCCCTCTTTTCATTCATGTGGTTAGGCAGACAGCTGCAGTGATAGTGGAAAGTGCACTGGAAAAATAAAAGAAATAGTATTTTTCAGTTCACTTAATACAAGTACTGTAGTGCAATCTCTTTATCATGAAAGTTGAACTTACAAATGTAGAACTGTGTACAAAAAATAACTGCATTCAAAAATAAAACAGTGTAAAACTTTAGAGCCTATAAGTCCACGCAGTCCTACTTCTTGTTCAGCCAATTGCTCAGACAAAGAAGTTTGTTTACATTTGCAGGAGGTAATACTGCCCTCTTCTTGTTTAAAATCTCACCTGAAAGCGAGAGCAGATGTTCACATGGCACTGTTATAGCTGGTGTTGCAAGATATTTACGTATCAGATGCGCTAACAATTCATATGTACCTTCATTCTTCAACCACCATTCCTGATGATGCTGATGATGGGTTCTGCTCGATAACGATCCAAAGCAGTGTGCACTGATGCATGTTCCTTTTCATCATCTGAGTCAGATGCCACCAGCAGAAGGTTGCTGGTAAGACTGGAGGTACACGGAAAGCAAAAGAGAGCACTCTCCTAGCAACTCCTTGTATTGTTTTGGCTTGAGCTGTTGCTGTGAGAGCCTTTCTTTCATGATTACTTAGTTTAACCACCAAAATCTTGGGGGTGGGGGCGGAAGAGCACTTATTTAAGGTTGAAAAAGTGGGGCATGTTTAGGAACGAGAAGAATGAGGGGGGACATAAGTCTTGAAATATGTGAAAGGTTGTCATAGATAGGATGGTGATCAGTTGTTCTTCATGTCCCTGGAAAAATCATGGAGCAGGTCCTCAAGGAATCAATTCTGAAGCACTTAGAGGAGAGGAAAGTGATCAGGAACAGTCAGCATGGATTCACCAAAGGCAAGTCATGCCTGACTAATCTAATTGCCTTCTATGATGAGATAACTGGCTCTGTGGATGAGGGAAAGCGGTGGACGTGTTGTTCCTTGACTTTAGCAAAGCTTTTGACACAGTCTCCCACAGTATTCTTGCCAGCAAGTTAAAGAAGTATGGGCTGGATGAATGGACGATAAGGTGGATAGAAAGTTGGCTAGATTGTCAGGCTCAACGGGTAGTGATCAATGGCTCCATGTCTAGTTGGAAGCCGGTATCAAGTGGAGTGCCCCAAGGGTCGGTCCTCGGGCCGATTTTGTTCAATATCTTAATAAATGGTCTGGAGGATGGTGTGGATTGCACCCTCAGCAAGTTTGCAGATGACACTAAACTGGGAGGAGAGGTAGATACGCTGGAGGGTAGGGATAGGATACAGAGGGCCCTAGACAAATTAGAGGATTGGGCCAAAAGAAATCTGATGAGGTTCAACAAGGACAAGTGCAGAGTTCTGCACTGAGAACGGAAGAATCCCATGCACCGCTGCAGACTAGGGACCGAATGGCTCGGCAGCAGTTCTGCAGAGAAGGACCTAGGGGTGACAGTGGACGAGAAGCTGGATTTGAGTCAACAGTGTGCCCTTGTTGCCAAGAAGGCCAATGGCATTTTGGATGTATAGGTACAGGCATTGTCAGCAGATCGAGGGATGTGGTCGTTCCCCTCTATTCGACATTGGTGAGGCCTCATCTGGAGTACTGTGTCCAGTTTTGGGCCCCACACTACAAGAAGGATGTGAAAAAATTGAAAAGAGTCCAGCAGAGGGCAACAGAAATGATTAGGGGTCTGGAACACATGACTTATGAGGAGAGGCTGAGGGAACTGGGATTGTTTAGTCTGCGGAAGAGAAGAATGAGGGGGGATTTGATAGCTGCTTTCAACTACCTGAAAGGGGGTTCCAAAGAGGATGGATCTAGACTGTTCTCAGTGGTAGCTGATGACAGAACAAGGAGTAATGGTCTCAAGTTGCAGTGGGGGAGGCTTAGGTTGGATATTAGGGAAAACTTTTTCACTAGGAGGGTGGTGAAACACTGGAATGCGTTACCTAGGGAGGTGGTGGAATCTCCTTCCTTAGATATTTTTAAGGATAGGCTTGAGAAAGCCCTGGCTGGGATGATTTGATTGGGGATTGGTCCTGCTTTGAGCAGGGGGTTGGACTAGATGACCTCCTGAGGTCCCTTCCAACCCTGATATTCTATGTCCGTTGAGGGAAGGGCAAGAAGTAATCAGCTGAGTTTGCAGCAAGAGAAACTTAGATTAGATATTAGGAAAAACTTTCCAACTATAAGGATGGTTAATCACTGGACCAGGTTACCTAGACAAGTTGTGGAATCCCTGTCATTTTGAGGTTTTTAAAAACAAGTTAGACAGACGCCTGTCGGGAATAGTCTAGGCATACTTAATCCGGCCTGAGTGTTGGGGGATGGATTAGATGACTACTTGAGGTCCCTTCCAACCCTACATCATGATTCTAACAACTCTAAGTTCTCCTTTTGTAGTTGTTTTATAATTCAGTATCTTCAGCACTGGGTGGGCCATTGTAGTGGTTGATCTCTGGATTGTACAGTAGCTAGAGCATAGGGTCTCTGGCCAATATTGGGAGGGTGAATAGGGTGGAATGAGGTCTCCATCCATAGTGGGATGATGGGTGCAGGTTGCTGAATGGTTAGCAGGTGGACATGTGAGATGCACTAGTGGAAGGTGCTCAGATACTATGGTGATAAGCATAGTATAAGAACCTATATAGAACAGAAAGTTGTGGTCCCTGGGAAAGCATGGAATAAAAGGTTGTCTAGTCATAAATAGCAATAGGCTCTGTTACAATTTGAAACCCAATATAAAGAGTTTCCTTTGAGACAGTGGTGTGCTTTTTCTGTGTCTTGACTGTTAGTTGGGAAAGTTTGGCTGCGAATAATAGGGCAGAGATAAAGCTGGTTTAGAAATTTTGGCTGCAAATTCTCTTACTTTCATATGTGATTTGTTAGTGGTGTTAGCTAGCAACTAGAGGCTCTAGCCGAGAGCAGGGCTTCATTGTGCTAGGTTCTGTACATGCATAGTAAGAGACATTTCCTACCCTGAAGAACTTCCATTTGAAATAGACAAGACAGACAAATGTGGGAGAAAAGAAGTACAGTCCCCATTTTACAGATGTACAGCTCTTTGAAGATTTGAGCCTGAGTTGTAACTGTGTCTGATCTGAAGCTGAAAATAAAAACTGGCCTCCCACCTCAGTGTTTGGAAGTGGCACCAACTGGTAGAAAAAACTACCTGCCCATTTGCTTGACTAAATTCCTGTTGTGGCTCACAGCTCAGATTGCCATGGCCTCTACTGCCCTTTGGGAAGCAAGCCTATAGCTGACTGTAGTGCTCTTCCCAAAGTGCCATATGGGGCATAACTGGTAGTGTTGACAAGGAAGCTGAAGCAGGGAATAATTCTTTCTCATCTTCATATTGGTCAGCCAGTACACCCAGGATTTTTAAATGTAGGTCAGAGCAGATCTGCAGCTTGTCCTTGAGGGAGGGGACATGCAACATAATTTTCTTTTGTTAAAATAACACACTTGGTTGGGAAGAAGAAGTGGCGGGAGGGGAAAGACCCAAGGCAACTTCTGTTTTGTTTTGTTTGGCAAACAACTTGAGAGTAAGGTTGTTCTTGTAAGGAGCCTTAAACTGTCTTAGCCTCTCCCCTGCTCTGCTTTTCTGTAGGATGAGCGGAGTATAAAACTGAGGCTCCAGTCTGCAACAAACACCATGTGTGTGGACCCTTGTTTCTGGGCTGAGCTCTGCTGACTTCTTTGGGCCCTACCTGAGCATAGGGGTCCATGTGTAGAAAAGAGTGCCTTAATTTTGGAAAGCAGGGCTCTGGGTAAAGACACAAGTCACTGTCAAAGAAAGAAGAATGAATGGGTAAAATAAAGGTTCAAGAGAAGCCAGGAGATTATAGAAGGCGTAGAACAGGAGTACAGAGAGCCTGAGGAGACAGCAGGCAGAGGCTGGATCTGCTGGGCCTGGAGCTGTTCAGGAGCAGCCCTGCTCCCTGTGTGGTGCAGAGCCATGCCCAGGCTGACTACTTGCCCCAAGCTGGCAGCTGATGATTCATCAGAGCTCTGTGGTTCTTACGCAAGAGGGGATTCCAGGCCTTGCTCTAGGGGCAGGGCTTGGGCTTCTCCGCATTATAAAGTGGCTGGGTACGTGACCAGGAAGGCAGAGACAGCTAAGGCAGCAGCTGTGAGCACCAATGCTCAGACTGGTAAGGAGGGGAAAGGCAAGCCGTTGGCTCCCTGTGTGCAGCGTGGGAGCAATAGAAATAGCGTGTGTGTGTGTGTGTGTGTGTGTGTGTAATTTAGTATAGCATAGTGTAGATGTGGAGAAGAGGGGACGGTTGGGAGAGAGTGTGCTAAATAAGTAGGGCTTCTGTCAGGGATTTCCTGTTTTGTCACTTAAAATCTTTTGCAATTGAATCTCTGATCCCAGAATCCAAACTATCTGCAACAGTCTGTTTTGCACCTGGAGAAAGTAGTTCCAGAGGTGTTTAAGATGACATCCTTAAGTGTGGTGTCACTCTGCTCTGAGAAGTGACATTGTGGTTTGTTGCATCCGATGAAGTGAGCTGTAGCTCACGAAAGCTTATGCTCAAATAAATTGGTTAGTCTCTAAGGTGCCACAAGTACTCCTTTTCTTTTTGCGAATACAGACTAACACGGCTGTCACTCTGAAACCTGTGGTTTGTTTGTGTTTTTAAAAAGGCATGATGAGGTTCCACATTATGTCAAATATTGCTTACTTCACAAGTAAATAATTTTTTTTCTCCGCTAATTGTCAGCCTTTCAGGCTCAGGTTGGTATCTGAAAGTCATGCTGTATTCTTTCTGGCTCTTGCATTTCACTAGTAATAAGCTTGCTAAAGGGCAAATGCTGCTCTCACTTACAGTTATCATAGAATCATAGGACTGGGAGGGACCTCGAGAGGTCATTAGTCCAGTCCCCTGCACTCATGGCAGGACTAAGTATTATCTACACCAGTGGTTCTCAAAGCTGGTCCCCCTTTTGTTCAGGGAAAGCCCCTGGCGGACCGGACCAGTTTGTTTACCTGCCGCGTCCACAGGTTCGGCCGATCGCGGTTCCCACTGGCCGCGGTTCGCCGCTCCAGGCCAGTGGGGGCTGCGGGAAGTGGCACAGGCCAAGGGACATGCTGGCCGCCCTTCCCGCAGCCCCCATTGGCCTGGAGCGGCGAACCGTGGCCAGTGGGAGCCGTGATCGGCCGAACCTGCGGACGCGGCAGGTAAACAAACCGGTCCAGCCTGCTAGGGGCTTGCCCTGAACAAGCAGCAGACCAGCTTTGAGAACCACTGATCTAGACCATCCCTGACTGGTGTTTGTCCAACCTGCTATTAGAAAACCCCAATGGATGGAGATTCCACAACCTCCCTAGGCAATTTATTCCAGTGCTTAACCACCCTGACAGTTAGGAAGTTTTTCCTAATGTCCAGCCTAAACTGCCCTTGCTGCAATTTAAGCCCATTGCTTCTTGTCCTATCCTCAGAGGTTAAGAAGAACAATTTTTCTCCCTTCTCCTTGTAACAACCTTTTATGTACTTGAAAACTGTTATCATGTCCCCTCTCAGTCTTCTCTTCTCCAGACTAAACAAACCTAGTTTTTTCAATCTTCCCTAATAGGTCACGTTTTCTAGACCTTGAATCATTTTTGTTCCTCTTCTCTGGACTTTCTCCAAATCTTTCCTGAAACGTGGCACCCAGAACTCGACACAATACTCCAGTTGAGGCCTAATCAGCGTGGTGTAGACTGGAAGAATTACTTCTCCTGTCTTGCTTACAATACTCCTGCTAATACATCCCAGAATGATGTTTGCCTTTTTTGCAACAGCGTTACATTGTTGACTCATATTTAGCTCGTGATCCACTATGACCCCCAGATCCCTTTCCGCAGTACTCCTACCTAGGCAGTCGTTTCCCATTTTGTATGTGTGCAACTGATTGTTTCTTCCTAAGTGGAGTCCTTTGCATTTGTCCTTATTGAATTTCATCCTATTTTCTTCAGACCACTTCTCTAGTTTGTCCAGATCATTTTGAATTTTAATCCTATCCTTCAAAGCACTTGAAACCCCTTCCAGCGTGGTATGCAGCACTCTTGTGGGTTTGCACAAGTGTAAACTATAGTGTAATTTTAAGCCTGTAGAGTTACACACATAACCCTACAATTGGGACTTAGTTAATAGTTTTCTTCATGGTACATGAACCAGAAATATCCAAGTTTACTCTCTCAAACTGAAGTTATTGGTTCTGCAGGGATGATTGTTGTAATAACTTTGGTAAGTAAAGTGAGACTCTATGCACCGAAGGAGCAGATCCACTGAGTATGAATATGCCGTTTTTGCAAAGCCACATTTCAGAGTAGAACTGAACTTTGAATGGTAAATAGTACCATTAATAGCTGGAGAATCACTTCTGCAGTGCAGTCTATTATACATGGTATATCTTGGTATTATGGTAATGTGAACAGACTTTCTAACAAAGAGCACTGCAGTGCAGAACAATGAAAGTGTTAAGCAGTGTGTAGGTGCAGTGTGACAGCTTCACTGCTCAACATAATCTTGTCTATATCAGTGAAACAAACAGAGGGATTCCCTGTGGTGATACATTTAGTAGGGCAGAGAAGTCTTCTGATTCTTCAGAGGGTCCTTTTTCCCCCTTCAATCAACAGCAGCTAGGAGGCAAGCCAGTAATGAGAAAGCAAGAGCTAGCTGAGACAATTGTGCCTTTAAAGGGACACCATCAACATTAAAATCAGAACTGTAAAAATATTTTTTTTCTCTTAAATTTGTTACTGATCCCTTAGAAACACTGACTTGAAAACAGTTTTCTCTGTCACTTTATGCTTTCCAATTCTGCAAAGTTTTGTTTTGGGCTAAAACTTCTGGGAATGGAAGGAATTTCATTTACATCCTGGAGCTGACTGCTTTCCATGAATCAGTACAGAAATCACTATGACCTCCAGAAGCCTGAAGGCACTCTCTTCTGCTCCTTACAGGAATACCGTGAGACAGATTTTGGAATCACCAAGGACAATGGGGCCCTGACTTGGTGGGACTCTAGATGCTACCGCAGTATAAATGTTAAATAATAATAACTAATAATAATAATAAAGGAATCTTCTGAGAGTGTACCAGAGAAGGAGGATGTGCAAGTGTTAACAGTGGAGAAACCTTAGGCAGCAGCAGAGATGGACTGGAGACCTAGGGCTTTTGAGGCTGGCATAAGGAAGTTAGGAGCTTTGGTGACTGGTGGGCAAGCTTCAAGGGGAGAGGGGAAGAGGGAGGGTAAAGTTGCTCACAACAGGCAGTGAAAAGTGTAGTGTGTAAAAGTTTTAAGCACATTAAAATAGGAAACACAAAGTTTTAAACATAATTTCACTGACATTCACACAAGACATTAAGTAACAAGAAAAGAGAGACATTACAGATTGAGGGTATATTCCAAACAGAGTAGCCAGAGTTGTTGTTTTGAAACACTTTTAGTGCCACTAAAGAGGATTCTGGGGTATCTTTGCTTGAAGTTGCTAGCACTTTGAAGCCAACTCCTAATTGATAGAATTAGGAAAATGCTTCCTTCTCCCGCAACAAAGTAATCATTATGAAGTTTCTTGCACTTTACTTTGAAGCATCTGGTACTGGCTACTGTCAGAGACAGGACACTGAGCTAGAATGACCATTGGTTTGACCTGGTATAACAATTCCTATGTTCTGAAGTGCCATGGATGCGGGCAAAGAGGATGCTGGGCTGTATCAGAGCCCTGAAGACTATGACTGCTGCAACTCAATAACAGTCCAGATGGGAGCAGGAGATGACATGCATCAACCTCACTCCCCATTGTAAAATAGATGTGGGGAGGAAGGAATAACAACAGGGAGGAGCCTCAGATTACAAAACGCAGTCCAATTGTCACAAGGCATACAATGCTCAGACAATAGCTTGCTGATCAATAGTTCTTTAGTGTCAGGAGTAGCTAGCCAGTTGAAGATATCCTGTGGTGAATAGTTACATTAATAAATACCAATGACGTGGGCAGGCTCTACTGTTTGAATGTTTTTTCCCAGGGTGCCATTTTATGGGGCCAAAAGAATGCAAGGTCTGGCCTCCCCTGTTTCACTTTATGAACGTAGGTAGTACTGGGAGAAGTTCAGCTACCATGTAATTTTGTTGTCTCAAATGGCTTCTGAAGTAGCAACCGCACAACAGCAACAAGGCCTATTAAAATCCTACACCCAATACTAAGGTATTTGGGTTCCTATGCATAGACTTGGTACGTTTTCCAATATCTCATCTTATGGTTCTTATATTCTTCACTTAGACTGTTTTCAAGATGGAACCAGTGGGATGGGAATTACTAATATTTTATTTGAGATGCAGGATTTACCTGTGAAATCCTTGAGAAGGCCTTGATCCTGTTCTGTGTTGGTTCTTCTCTTTCTAGCCATTTTTACTAGTGAGAATCTTCTCATGTATCACATTTTTGGTCTTTCTTTTTTGACAGGAAACCAGTTCACGGAGGGACCTCTCCACGCAGCTGGTGATATTTGTGCTCTCCTGCCTAACCATGGCAACCCCAGATGTGAGCGTTCACATGGAGGAGGTGGTCGTGGTAACGACACCTGACAATGTGGTTGATGGCAGTGGTGTGGAAGAAGTGAAAACTGTGCTAGTGACCACAAACTTGTCTCAACATGGGTAAGAAATGGTTTCACCATATGCAATAGAAGTGACATGGAGGTTGGGGCTTTAATATTCAACCCAAGCAGACATCAAATACCTGTGAAATACAGGGTTCAGAGTAGGAGTGAGAGTCAGTCCCTTATGATCCTGCCTGTGCTGTGGTTGTTTGACTTGTTCCTTGACAAGGGAGGACCAAGATTTCCCCCACCACCTTGGATACCATGCTAACCAAGTAGAGTTAGATTAATAATCCCCATATCCCCTTCCTGATTATCTGTGGCCAAGTATATGTAGCCAGGAAAACAGGGTTTACCAGCAGCTGTTAAATTTTGGAGTGGCCAAGTTGGGTTAAAACTAGGCTTTAGCTGAGTGTCTTGTCTACACTGTAGTTTTTACTATGTTGAAGGAACTTCTGTTACAACACTGACATTGTTAAAACATGGTTTGGTTTTGTAGCATACACTGTTCCCAAATAGGGTTTAACCATATTCTGCTACAATCCTGGATTTTGGCTGACCTGACATGAGCCTCAGGGCCATGGTAAAAATCACTTTGGTTTTGTCTACCCTGCAGGCCCAAACCATGTTGTATCTGGGTCAGGGGACAACCAAATTGCCTGATATTGTAGGAATTGCTGCAAAGACTAAACTAGGCTTCTGCTTGAGCTAATGCTTTGATTTTTTGAGTTTGGTTGGTCTTATCCATACATGCTGTACTAAACTGTATTATAGCTTGGTTCTGGTACAGTAGAGTTTAATCACTGTTGTTAAGCTCTTTCATTTTTGTAGCACAGATGGAGACTAAAGCGAGGTTTCAAAACACAGTTCTTGGTTGAGGGGAGTGTGATGCATTCATGTCCACACTGGCCATGGAAACTGTTAGTTGTTGGAATGTCTTAAACTGTAATGCAGACAGGCCCTGAAGCAAAGGGGGATATCTCCTCCCAAACATTCAAGATGGACAAATGGCTTTAAATTAAAGCAAAAAAAGTTAAAGTAAATGTTGCTGTTTTCCTTGGGTGAGTGGGGAAAGAATACAGGGTACAGCACTCTCCTCTCCATGAAATCATGTGAGGAGATCCTTTTGCAATCCCACACTCTCACCTCCCAGCATTTTGCTGACATCAAATAGGTGTCACAGTGTCCCTTCTCATATTAGGAACAGTGCAGAGGACTCCAGTGGATTTTCTCCTTGAATCACCCTTATGCTTACTTGCTAAGACATACAAAGTAATAAGGTAGGGAGAGAGGGCCTTCTCTTGAGCAGCATTTAATTGACCACTAGTTCCATCTGCTGTACTGTGGAAACATTATATGTTTGCTGAGTCTTTTGCTCAAACATTATATGTTTGACTAAATCAGTGTTTTATTCACTAAACCGTGTGCCCATGTCAGGAAATTGATCCACAACTGTTTTCATATTGTGATATAGCAAAATCTTTTGTTCGCAATGTGTATTTTTGGGTCCAGGATTTTAGCAGCATTCTGCAGGGACCTTCTTTCTGTAATTTTCAGCAGCGCCAGGGTAATTACTAATAGGCCCTTAGCAAAAACACTACCTAGATATAGAACAGAGTTGTGCTTCTCAAAATCCTACGTAACAGTGAACTTGGAATGGCTGTAAAATATAGTTTTTTCTCATGTTTGAAATCAGTTTTTAAGTTGATACTCTAGATACTGTACTGCCTGGTTTGTGTTCGTTCCTTATTTTCCTAGACTTTCCTAGATTGGCTAACTCTTTGTGTTCACAAAATGAAAATGGCCTGTTTATACACAGAAGTTCTAAGTAGTGAAGGGCTGTTCGTGTTATTTGGTTGAATTTTCCTTGGCACTTCCCTGGCTTATACCCAGAGCATGTATACATGTTGGTGCTTCCAGAGCTGCTGGATTTTCAGTAGGCAGGAAATCCATTTTCATATTGACAACTGGCTCCAAACAGATTTCTTTGACCAAAACAATCTCTTGTTTGAAATAGATTGGGAAGTCTGCTGCCATTTACTGTTTTTCCCTCCTCTGGTTTATGGCTCCTTCTGGAGAGAAGCTTGAATGATCCTATCTGATGAAATGTGAGCAGCGGCTGCCTCCCACAGCTTTGTCATGACAACCACCTAATGCAAATACTTGTTTGGTGGTGGGACATGCTGTTGTAACTGGAGAAACTTATTTGAGTACTCTCCCATCCCACCCACCTCTGTCTGCTGAGGTACACAACTGTCCTGCATCTGCACAGGGGAACAGAGATGGGGGAGAAAGGGGTGTGGCAAAGCAGAGAAGGAAAATTGGTATATTCCATTTCAAGTGCCTTTTTTCTTCCAGTTAAACCTCTTTGGGAAAAATATCATTTTATAGGCGCCTCAACAGTGTCATGAGTTATTGTTTCAAAGCCTGTTGAAGGTTATTAGAGGTTGGGATTTAAGATGCAGCTGGATTAGTTTTCCCTGCCAAAAGTAATCGCTAAAGGTAATAGAAGGTATAGAACCTGACTCTTCTCTCGCATACACTGGTTTTTGTTTCTAATTTACACCCATGTGAGAGAGATCTGAATGAGGTCCATGGTGTATTGGTGTTCTGTATGTAAGAGATAGATCTGTCTCTCTTTTGCAACCACCACAAGGCAGGTCCAACTAAAATGGTACTTTGGCTGTTCCCCTAGATGAATTTAACAAATTGCTGGGAAGGAATCCTGTGGCAAACTTGACTTATTGAATTACAATTATTCCTTTCTTCCCTGGTGTTAGACTCTTACTCCTCGAACAGTCTTCCCTGTATGTGTCAGCTCAGCATCTGCAGTTCTGACTCTGCAGGTTTGCAGGCCTGCCATATGCCTAGCAAGACTTCAGAAAAGCACAGCACTACCTTGGAAGTGAAATGTATATGTGGGTGAGGCTTGGAGCATGACTTGACTTAAAACGATCCTTCATGCTGAACATGCATGTGACAGTCCGATACAGACAGAATAAGCATGTTCTGCAGCAGGTCATCGTCAAAATTATTTGGGCCAGTGAATTGTTGATGTAGGTTGTCAGGGATTGAGTTGGGTGAATAATTTGTGGGGTGTGTGCACCTCCTTTATAAGTGGTCAGGCCACTCTCCTACAAATGTGCGAGACCCAAGTTCCATTCCCCACTTTACCTGATGTGAACAAGAGATTTGAATCTGGGTCTCCCTCAGCAGGTAAGTGGCCTAACCACTGAGCTACAGAATATTCTGATGTGGGGCTCTTTCCTGTTGAAGCTATTCCACTGAGTATAAATAATTAAATAGTCATAGGGCCAGAGAGAGACTGAGTGACTCTATTGCCTAGTGGTTAGGGCACTCACCTGGGAGTGAGTTCATATCCAGTTCATGACATGACCAGGTTCATGTCATAAGAGCTGCCATACTGGGTCAGACAATGGTCCATCTTGTCCAGTATCTTGTCTCTGACAGTAGCCTGTAGCAGAGCTTCAGAGGGAGAGTACAGAACAGGGCAATTATGGAGCAATTCATCCCTGTCTTCCACTCCTGCTCAGGGTCCACTCTGAGCACCAGGTTGTCTCCCTGACCATTTTGGCTAATAGCCTTTGATGGACCCATTCTCCATGATGTTATCCAGTTTTTTTGAACCCTGTTATACTTTTAGCCATCATAACATCCCATGTCAATGAGTTCCACAGGCTAGTTGTACATTGTGTCAAAAAGTATTTCGTCTTTTTTCTGTATTAAACGTACTCCCCCTATTAATTTCATCAGGTGACAACTGGTTTTTGTATTGTGGGAAAGGGTAAATAACACTTCCCTTTTCACTCTTTCCACACCATTCATGGTTTTCTAGACCTCTGTGTATCCGCCCTTAGTAATCTCTTTTCTAAGGTGCACAGCCTTAATCTTTTTAGTTTCTCCTTGTATGCAAGTCATTCCTTATCCTGGATCATCTTTGTTGCCCTTCTTCATTTCCATTATATCCTTTCTTAAATGGGGAGACCAGAGCTGGACACAGTATTCAGGAACCATGTATTTATATAGTGGCATTATTACATTTTTTGCCTCCTTTTCTATCTGTTTCCTAATAGTTCCTGACATACTGTTAGCCTTTTTGACTGCTGCTGCACACTGAGTGGAAGTTTTCAGAAAACTATCCACATTGAGTCCAAGATCTGTTCCTTGGGTAATAAAAGCTAATTTAGAACCCACCATTCAATATGTGTAGTTGGGATTATTTTTTCCAATGTGCATTTATCAATGTTGAATTTAATCATTTTGTTGCCCAGTCACCCAGTTTTTTGAGATCTTTCTGTAACTCCTTGCAGTCTGCTTTTGGCCTTAACTATCTTGAATAATTTTTTACTGTCCGTAAACTTTGCTACTTCACTGTTCCACCCCCCTTTTCCAAATCATTAATGAGTATGTTGAACAGCACAGGTCCCAGTTACAGATCCCTAAGGGGGGGACCCCACTGTGCAGCTCTCTCCATTCCTACCCGTTGTGTCCTGTCTTTCAACCAGTTCATGAGAGGACTTTCTATTTATCCAGTGGCTACTTAATTTGCTTTAAGGGTCTTTGGTGAGGGACCTTGTCAAAGGCTTTCTGAAAATCCAAGTACATTATATTGACTAGCTTACCCATATCCAAATGCTTGTTGATTCCCTCAAAGAATTCTAATAGATTGGTGAGGCATGATTTCCCTTTACAAAATCTGTGTTGACTGTTTCCCCAATAAATCGTGTTTATCTATGTGTCTATGATAATTCTGGGTTTTTGTTTTTTAAAAAGTTTCTGCCAATTTGTCAGTACTGAAGTTAGGTTTACCAGCCTGTAATTTCCAGGATCTTCTCTGGAGTCCGTTTTAAAAATCAGCATTACATTAGCTACCTTCTAGTCATTTGGTAGAGGAGCTGATTTCAGTCATAGGTTACATACTACACTTAGTTCTGCAATTTCATATTTGAGTTCCTTCAGAACTCTTGGGTGAATACCATCTGGTGGTGACTTATTACTGTTTAATTTAACAGTTTGTTCTAAAACCTCCTATATTGACACATCAATTTGGGACAGTACTGCAGATTTGTCCCCCCAAAAGAATACCTCTGAGAGTATCTCCCCCACATGCTTGGCAGTGAAGACCGATGCAAATAATTCATTTTGCTTCTCTGCAATGACCTTGTCTTCCTTAAGTAGTGCTCTTTTTAACACGTTTGTCATCTAGTGGTTGCACTGCCTGTTTGGTAGGCTTCCTGCTTCTTATGTACCGTTAGCTTTTGCGTCTTTAGCAAGTTGCTTCTCAAATTCTTTCTTGGCCTGCCGTATTATACTTTTACAACTTACTAGCCAGAGTTTGTGTTCCTTCCTATTTTCTTCATTAGGATTTGATGACCAAATTTTAAGTGATGCATTTTTGCATCTAATGGCTTCCATTGCTCTTTTGTTTAGCCTTGGTGGCATGATTTTGTTCTTCCTGCTGTCTTTTTTGATTTGGGGTATACTTTTAGTCTGAGCCTCTCTTGTGGTGTTTTTAAGTAGTCTCCATGCTGCATGCAGGCATTTGACCCTTGTGACTGCTCTTTTTAATTCCTACCTAACTAGCATCGTCATTTTTGTGTAGTTCCCTACTCCATTGACTAATTATTTATACACAGTGGAACAGCTTCAACAGGAGAGATTGAGAGACCCGTGTATCAGAATATCCTATTTCCTCCTCTCCTGTGCTGTTACTTGTCCAAAGCAGGAACTCTGAAATCCTAGGAGTTTTCATCTACCTCATGATTCTGAGATGCCTCCCACACAAGATCCCTTATCTCCACATTATAGCTGCCCCTGATCTGTGTGAACAAGATACTAGTCCTGTGGCTGGAAGGAAGAGCAATTTCTTGACGCTTCTTGACAATTTCTTGCATCCGATGAAGTGAGCTGTGGCTCACGAAAGCTTATGCTCAAATAAATTGGTTAGTCTCTAAGGTGCCACAAGTACTCCTTTTCTTTTTGCGAATACAGACTAACACGGCTGCTACTCTGAAACCTGATTCTTGACACTGTAGTTCTACCCTACAGTCATCTGCTGAAAAGTCAGAAGGGAAAAACCGGTAGCTCCTGAACTTGACTTTCCTGTGTACCCTAGCACTGTCTTATGTAATCAGCCAATGAATCATTCAGTCAGTCACTTCAATCCTGCCCTCCTCCCCCTCTTTATCAGAGCAGGCCAGACTTTAGATTTACATCCTCCATAAACTCCTGCTTAGCACACCCAGTTTATACAGAGTGAAACTGCTGAAGTGTCAGGAAATTTGTTAACTATTATTTTCTCTTTCTCCCTTCCCCACCTCAGGACTTCAGAGAGGTGGAGAGAATGTGCTGCGGTAATTACACTGGGCCTGTTTGCTAGAAAATCCAAATGCAGGTCTTTAAAATCCAGTAGAGATGGCTATGCACACAGATAGCCAGAGATGTTCTCTATCAAGTGGCCAGCATGCCCTTGCTTTCTTGCATGGGAATCTTCTGTGAAAGATTAACACATATAGCATCAGTGTTCTGTGCTAGCTAAGATTGCAACAGCATCCCCTGAGTGTAAAGAAGAAATATTTACAGTCCAAAGTAGCCTAAATATATTTCACATTTGTGTATATTTTTAAAATTTCTTCTCTTTAAATAGTCTATTTTGCATGTACTCTGCAGATTAAGCTGCTGCAAGCCAGGAACTAACTGGGAGGATAGGAAAGCCATGCAGAGCCAGTTTTCTGTCTCTCCTTCCATTAGCAAGCACTGAAAGACAGGGCGAGCCAGTAGTACAAGGCAGGAAGTAGAGGAACACTTTGATATAGTGTCTTTAATTAGCTGTCTGCCTATGGCTGCAGTGGCTTATACTATATGTATAGGTTTCAGAGTAGCAGTTGTGTTAGTCTGTATCCACAAAAAGAAAAGGAGGACTTGTGGCACCTTAGAGACTAACAAAATTTATTTGAGCATAAGCTTTCATGAGCTACAGCTCATTTCATCGGATGCCAGGCAGCCTGAACTATGGGGTACACAGAGATGCTATAAAATGCACATCTGTATTCATGGGTTGATTTGGTTTGTTCACAGATCTTTAGTAAAACATTTTCAGTTGCAAAAAAGAAACAAGGGAGAAGTTAGGCCTGGTTTACACTACAGAGTTTTGTCGACAAAAGTGATGTCGATACTCAAAAATTGCTATAATAAAAATCTGTATGTCACGTTCACACTTGCTCCCTTTGTCGGCAGAGCGTATCCACAGTTTGGGCACTGTCATCGACAGTATGAGCAATGCACTGTGGGTACCTATCGCACAGTCCAGCTCAACACCTTCTGCTGCTAGGTGTTGTGGGAAGGCAGAGCAGATCGCGGCGCATCTTGGGAACCTGGCTCAATATCCCATGACGCATTGCTTTCTGCCCCAGCATTCCATAGGCTTCCAGCTTTCTTTCGCAGCATTTTTCAACGGCCCTTGTTTGCTGTGCACCCCAGCATCTTTGTGAGAGGAGATGGATCCTGCACTGCTCTCCTATGCTCTGATAACTGTCATGAAGACATCGCGAAGGCAGCGCAGTTAATCATGAAGTTCCTAACTGAAGAAGACTCCCAGTTGCCTGACATGCTGTGTGACATGGATAAGAGCAACTTTAGATTGCTTTGGCTTTCACAGAACAGCTGCAGAGGGTAAACCGTCGCTTTTTGGGCTCAGGAAACAAGCACTGAATGGTGGTATCATATCGTCATGCATGTCTGGGATGACGAGCAGTGGCTACAGAACTTTTGGCTGTGGAAAGCCAACTTCCTGGAACTGTGTGTGGAGCTCGCCGCAGCACTATGGTACAAGGACACCAGATTGAGACCTGCCCTATTGGTAGAGAAGTGCATGGCAATCGCTGTGTGGAAGCTGGAGACTCCAGACTGCTACCGGTCGGTTGTGAATCAATTTGGAGTCAGGAAGTCAACCGTTGGGGCTGTGTTAATGCAAGTGTATAGAGCAGTTAATCGCATCCTGCTACAAAGGACCATGACTCTGGTAAATGTGTGTGAAATAGTGGATGGCTTTGCAGAAATGGGTTTCCCTAACTAGACAGGCAATAAATGGCACACGTATTCCAATTTTGGCATCAGACCACTTTGTGATGGAGTACATCAATAGGAAGGGGTATTTCTCCATGGTGTTGCAGGCCCTTGTGGATCACCGTGGGCGTTTTGCTGATATCAACGCGTGGTGGTCCGGGAAGGTGCATGACGCATACAACTTCAAGAACATTGGCCTGTATAAAAAGCTACAAGCGGGGACTTTCTTTCCAGACCAGAAGATTACAGTGGGGGATGGTTAATGCTCATAGTGATCCTGGGAGACCTAGCCTACCCCTTACAGCCATAGCTCATGAAACCTTACAGGGGGACCTGGACAGCAGCAAGGAGCAGTTCAACCACAGGCTGAGTAGGTGCTGGATGACAGTGGAATGTGCCTTTGGCAGATTAAAGGCGCGCTGGCGATGCCTTTATGGTAGGTTAGACCTCAATAAGGATAATATTCCCATGGTCATAGCCGTGTGTTGTACATTGCATAATTTTTGTGAAGCTAAGGGTGAAAGGTTTGCTGGGGGTGGAGTATTTGAGGCAGACCACTTGGCTGTTGATTTTGAGCAGCCAGATACCAGGGCTATCAGAGGGGCCCAGAGTGGGGCAATTCAAATCAGGGAGGCTTTGAGGCAACGCTTTCAAATGAGAACCAGTAATGTATATCTCTGTGATTGGTGCTGCAGTGTTACATTACATGTAGTTTTCCTAAGAAGCAATGGTGACATTTGGGGCCTTACATTCCAGTAAGCAAATGATTACACTGCCTGTGTATTGGTAGTGCCTACTATCTCAATTTGTAGGAAACAAATAAAGATGAGTGACTGTTCAAAAACTTTGCTTTTAATAAACAACACACAAACACACAGAAAGGGGCTTGGTGGGAAAGGAGGTACCAGGGAAAGGCAGACTTTCAGAGCTGTGTGTATGTCCAGCTATCATTTTGAAAGTTGTCCAAGGAGGTGGAGTGAAGGGGAAACAGAGACCTCTCAGAAAGGACTGTGCGAGCAGCGTTTGTGGGGACATGTAAACAAGTTCTGAACGTGCTGCAGGGGAGGGTGGGCATGCATCTGCTCAGTCTGCAGCATTATTAGGGACTTCAGCATCTGTGTTTGCTCCTTCATGACTTTAATCATCTGCTCAGTAACATCCTTTACAAACTCCTGATTTTATTTTCTGTCCTCCCTTTCCACTTCCCTCAATGCCTTGCATTCCCTTTTCTCTGCATTGGAGAAGTGCAGTACCTCCCGGAACATGTCGTCTTTGCTCCGTCTTGGGCGCTTTCTTATCTGGTGGAGACGCTCGGCCGGTATGTGTGGGGTGTTCCTGAAGGCCACATCTGCCAAAGCACAAGGAACAATGCACAGAAGCATGATTGTTAAGTTCACGCACAGCATTGAAACATTTCAGTAAAATACACCTCTGGTAACTTTACAGTCACTTTCTCACTGACCCTTGGCAAGCACATATCTTGGCAAACACCCAAAGCATGGTGAATGTTGGCTGGGCGGCACTCTACATGGGGAAAAGAGTGCTCCGCAAGGGTTGCGGTGCAGCCAACTAGGGAAAAAATTCAAAATTCTCCCACACTTTTCCACAGGTGAGGGTCATTGTAGCAGATATGCCATTCCTGAAGGTAAGCAGGGAAGAGAGGGTACATCTACTACACGCTTGTGGCTTCCACCCTGGTCCCTATGCTGCTTGCCTGCGTGCCACTTTGGTCCCTGCATAAGTGATTGATTGCCAAATGACGCGGGAAAGTTTCCTACAACGGGGGAAGGAACAAAGCTACCAAGGAACTTTCAGCAGAGGATTGCCGAGTACTTCCAGGAATCTTTCCTAGAGATCTCTCTGTGGGATTCCTGTGAGACCTCAGTGTGCATCAACTTCCTGTTCTGCCGTAATGATTAGCTGCATGGGGAAATGTCCAGCACACAGAAACACAGCCAGCCTCCCACATTTCTAAACCCTGAACCCACCTCTGCACTACAGAAACCAAAGCCACTTACCAGGCATCTCCTCTCCTGCTTCTTGCTCGCTGGAGAGCAACTGTTGAGACTGGCTAGACAACTCCAGAGTGCTGAACAGTTCCTGGATGCCTGCCCCACCAGGCAACCCTGCCGGGAGTGCCACATCATCATCTAACTCCACCTCTTCATCAATGACTTTGTCTTCTGGGCTAGGTTCTCTTTCCGCTGCCTCCGTTCCCTCCAAAGTAGCCACAGGGCTCTTGGCGGTGGAGGTGGGGTCGCCACCGATGATAGTATACAGCTCCTTATGTAGTGCCAATCTTTAAAAAAGGGAAGAAGGAGGATCCTGGGAACTACAGGCCGGTCAGCCTCACCTCAGTCCCTGGAAAAATCATGGAGCAGGTCCTCAAAGAATCAATCCTGAAGCACTTACATGAGAGGAAAGTGATCAGGAACAGTCAGCATGGATTCACCAAGGGAAGGTCATGCCTGACTAATCTAATCGCCTTTTATGATGAGATTACTGGTTCTGTGGATGAAGGGAAAGCAGTGGATGTATTGTTTCTTGACTTTAGCAAAGCTTTTGACACGGTCTCCCACAGTATTCTTGTCAGCAAGTTAAGGAAGTATGGGCTAGATGAATGCACTATAAGGTGGGTAGAAAGCTGGCTAGATTGTCGGGCTCAACGGGTAGTGATAAATGGCTCCATGTCTAGTTGGCAGCCGGTGTCAAGTGGAGTGCCCCAGGGGTCGGTCCTGGGGCCGGTTTTGTTCAATATCTTCATAAATGATCTGGAGGATGGTGTGGATTGCACTCTCAGCAAATTTGCAGATGATACTAAACTGGGAGGAGTGGTAGATACGCTGGAGGGGAGGGATAGGATACAGAAGGACCTAGACAAATTGGAGGATTGGGCCAAAAGAAATCTGATGAGGTTCAATAAGGATAAGTGCAGGGTCCTGCACTTAGGATGGAAGAATCCAATGCACCGCTACAGACTAGGGACCGAATGGCTAGGCAGCAGTTCTGCGGAAAAGGACCTAGGGGTGACAGTGGACGAGAAGCTGGATATGAGTCAACAGTGTGCCCTTGTTGCCAAGAAGGCCAATGGCATTTTGGGATGTATAAGTAGGGGCATAGCCAGCAGATCGAGGGATGTGATCGTTCCCCTCTATTCGACACTGGTGAGGCCTCATCTGGAGTACTGTGTCCAGTTTTGGGCCCCACACTACAAGAAGGATGTGGATAAATTGGAGAGAGTCCAGCGAAGGGCAACAAAAATGATTAGGGGTCTAGAGCACATGACTTATGAAGAGAGGCTGAGGGAGCTGGGATTGTTTAGTCTGCAGAAGAGAAGAATGAGGGGGGATTTGATAGCTGCTTTCAACTACCTGAAAGGGGGTTCCAAAGAGGATGGCTCTAGACTGTTCTCAATGGTAGCAGATGACAGAACGAGGAGTAATGGTCTCAAGTTGCAATGGGGGAGGTTTAGATTGGATATTAGGAAAAACTTTTTCACTAAGAGGGTGGTGAAACACTGGAATGCGTTACCTAGGGAGGTGGTAGAATCTCCTTCCTTAGAGGTTTTTAAGGTCAGGCTTGACAAAGCCCTGGCTGGGATGATTTAACTGGGAATTGGTCCTGCTTCGAGCAGGGGGTTGGACTAGATGACCTTCTGGGGTCCCTTCCAACCCTGATATTCTATGATTCTATGATTCTTATAGAACTGGCAGGTCTTAGGTGCAGCACCGGAGCGACGATTTGCCTCCCTTGCCTTATGGTACACCTGCCTCAGCTCCTTTATTTTGGCTTTGCACTGCAGCTTGTGGATCATATCCCTTTTTACACAAGCCTTGACAGATCTACCTGTAAGTATCAAAATTCCTACATCTCAAGTACAGCTGGGACTGCCCAGCCTCCTCTCCCCGTATACTGATCAGATCCAGCAGCTCTGCAGTGGTCCAAGTGGGAGAGCATTTGCTGCGATAACCTGCCATGGTTCCATGGAAAGATGCGATGAGACCTCTCCACTGCGAGCCAACAAGAACTGGAATTTCAATAATTCCCGGGGCTTCTAATGCAGAGGGGCAGGGTTGTTTATCTGGCTGCAGAGCAGTTGAGTTCAAACCGGTGACCAGAGCAGTCAGATTGAGCATTGTGGGACACCTCCTGGAGGCCAAGTAGAGTGATAAAATCAAGCATGGTGTCTACACTGGCACTTTGTCAACAAAAATTTTGCACAGAAAGCCTTATGTCTCTCGTCTGGGTGTTTTTTATTTTGTCGACGAAACAGCATTTTTGCTGACAAAAGTTGCATTGCATTGTGTACATGTTCACTGGTTTGTCGACAAAAGCTGCCTTTTCTCAACAAAACTCTGTAGTTAGACAAGGCCTAAGTATCCAGTAGAGAGAATTAAACATGTCCCTGTAATTCTCCAGTGATGCATGAGCAAACTGAAACCTAGCAGGGGCTCTGACTTCCATCATCACAGCGAGTGCAGGTATTCCAGGCATGGAGAGGAAGGTATTAAGCTGAGGCTAGCAACTCCTACTTAGAGCAGAAATCAAAGTGACTGGGAGGAATGGGGAGGGACAGCAATGACATGAGCTACTCTGTAGGTCTTTAGATTTATCCCCAAATACCAATGTGCATTGTAAGATAATTTCTGCGCATCACCCATGTGCATGCTGTGTTCTGAAATCATAACTGTCAGATTTGTTTTAGCCCTTTTTTCTTAAAGCACGATGTATGAGTATTCCCTTTCCAGCATGTGCACACACACTTCATTCTCTTCCAGTCCTATCTTCACCATGTTTAACAATCAGGCCGACCATAGTTTAACTAATTTGTGTGCCAGGACATGGCATGAAGAGGGGTGGCCCCACTTGTGAGATCCAGGTGGAACACTTTAGTTAGAAGCCCAGCATCTCCTGCCTCCTCCTCCACCAGCTAGGTGGGATTTCTACCAGGGTGCTGACCCCATATCAGTGTCTGGTTAGTGGCTAAAATGAAAGATATGCCTTCCTCTTACTGTTGGAGTAAAGAGGAGCTTCCTGGTTTTTTACTCCTCCAGAGCCTTTTCGTTGTTGCAAGCAGGGCAGGTCTCACTACTCCTTCCTCAGGTCTCCATTTCCTGGATCCTTCTACCCTGTGAGTAATTATAGTTCCTGTCTCTGCTGCTGCATAAACCATTCCCCAGCAGCAGCAGTGTGACACTGACATGGCCCTTGACAGTTGCACAGCAAGTTTTTGAAAACAAGAAGTGAAACTGGCCGGAGTTTTATTTATTTCTCTCTGAAGTATGGCCAAAGTTACTGAGCAGCAGCAGAGGCACTGGAGCTGTCTGGGTCCAGACTCAGGAAGCAGCACTGCCTTGGTTTGCATTTGGTTCACGTTTGCAGAATTATCTTGAAACCATAAGGTCTAGAAACTTAATTTAAAACAAATTTTGCAGAAATTCATGGTTTGGGATCCCTATGTTCACTGGGTGTATGGATTCATGCCCTTTCATATTGTCAACATGGACAGGATCAAACTGCATTCAATCCACGTTTAGAGTCCTTCTAGCCTCACTCTCCCCCTGGGATAAAACACATTACACACGGTAACTGGACATAATTTGCTCTCATTCATCAGCTGGCAGACCTAGTTATAACCCAGACAACCATGTTTAAAACATGCTTAAGCACGGTTTTCCAGAACATGGTTAAAAGTCTTGTGTAGATGGGGCCTCTATATGTTTGTTTTGCCCCTTCTCCTTTTCCCATTCAGTATGAACTGCTAGCTTTTAACATTGAGAAGGTTCACAATGACATGCCAAATGTCTATACATCAATTCAGAATGATCAGCTCCTCTAGGTGCTGATCACACTGGATACTTTTGACATGCCACACCATGCTGCTGCCACATTTTTTCAACGTCACCAAGATTCACTCAAGTTCAGAAACAAAGGTAATATAATCCTGTTTCCAGGCAGTCTGTTAATTTTTCCTCTTTGTTTTGCCTAACCTATATTGGGGTAAAAGCTTGAATGAAATACTGTACTATTCTTCCAACCCTCTCGGGTCCTATTGCTAAGAAGCATAGAACCATAGAAGTTGGAGATGGAAAATAAGACCTATTAGGTCATCTAGTCCATCCTCCAGCCAGCTGAGGATTGTTGCCCACTTGCTGCCTTTGGGAATCTTCTTAAAAGAGGCTGCCAGTGACTGGCAACAGTCTGATTTTGATTTCCATTGTGCTGGCGAAGGAAAATAGCCAGCTTCCTATGAGCGCATCAGGAAATTGCAGCACAGAGATCACACAAGTGTTATTGTACTGGGCTGGAGTTAGCAACATCAGGCTGCAATATAAAGTGAGGAAATGATAACATACCTTTTGCCAATGGATACTTTCTTAAGGAAAGAGATCTGCATTTCTAGGGATTATGGGGACATCTTTTGGCTCACACCAAAGTGTTTTTACAAGTGATCTTCGAAACAGCACTCGCTCCAGAGATCAGAAATGGGAATGATTCATCTAACTTCCTTAATTTTTCATCTCCAACTCTTTTCCCAGTGGCGACCTAAATGAAGACACCCTGGAGACTGAAAATGCAGCTGCTGCAGCCGCTGCTGCCTTCACAGCTTCCACACACCTGAAAGAAGCTGTTTTAGGTAGGTTCAGTGTACTGCATTGGCCTTTACTGCAGCCTTCCTCGGGGCAGCTTTGCAGCATCAGCAGTCCTGCTGCTTGAGAGTTTGAGTGTTGCAGGTCTGCCTAGCTCAGCTGCCTGGGAGCACACCGCACTGCCAGTGAGTGCCCAGGAGCCTCCTTGCAGAGTAGGCAGACTGACAGCTTCAGGATCAGATCATGGTTTCACACGTTTTCTGCAGGCATCACTGTAGCTGTCATTTGCTCAAGGAAACAGAACAGTAGAGCCATAATCCTGCCTCCTAGCTGCATGTGACAAAAAGGAAGGTGAGAAGGCCCAAAAGGGAGAGTGGGCAGATATGGTTTCCTAGCACACTGCTGCTCTCTCCTGGTTAAGAGTGGGATTGCTTGAGTTTATTCCCCATTAAATCTGCTGCCTATATGTCTTGCCCATAGCTCAGCCATGGGATCATCGGATTGTCTGTTTACAAGAGCATTACAGGTTTCAGAAGCAAGCAGAAGACGAATTTATGACTCAAACATTGTAACAATGTCTCTGCCAATTGGGCTGCTGTGGCATAAACCAGTTTAGTCTGGAAAGTCTCCCTTGGGTTTGCTGGCCTCTTCATTATTTGGATTAAGTTTAATGAACTTACTCTAGTAATAAAAATGGTGACTCCCAAAAACTCTCTGATTCCTGTAATAAAGTGTTGATGCTCGGGCCTGGACACTGATGCTTTTGTATCTTGGAATGTTCCTGTGGCTCTCACTTCAGTGGCTTCACTCCAGTGTAGGCAGGTAGGAGATATTCACCAACTGAGTTGAAGTGGGTTTGCAAGTGTTTCATTTTGCAAAAGACATGATTACCTGCTTATAAGCCCTCCTTTGGGAACAGTGGAAGACCCACCACCTTGAAAATAGACAGTTGCACCATAATAATGTGTGTGACTATATCATCTGTCTCAAATGTTTCTGCATTCACATAAAGGGTCAAATGTTCAGTCAGCCACTGAACTTTCATATTGACTTTTGTGGACCTGCAAAAATAGGCATGCACTCATTTTGCCTGTGGTCAGCTGGCTGTTTGGTATTGAAGGCTGGCTAAAAATTTGTCTGAAGAGCCTGGTGTTCCTGCCTGCCTTCTCTTTTTGCTCCCAAGCTTTAAAACTCTGTCCCAAAATGTCTTTAACTCTTGACGGTAATCAATAGTTGTAACTCATTTTCCTTTTGACCCGCCCCAATCCCTGCCTCTCATTCCCTGTGAGAAGTGAAGATGGCTGAAGAGGAGGACAGCTTGGAGGCTGAGATTGTTTATCCCATCACCTGCGGAGATAGTAAAGCCAACCTGATATGGAGGAAGTTCGTGTGCCCAGGCATTAATGTGAAATGTGTTCAGGTGAGGGTACAGAGTTCTCTGAAGGTCCTTAAGGAAGGACCACATGTATAAAGATAAGAGGTGTGCTCTTAGGTTACCCTCCTTGCCCAGAAAGGAGAATAAGGACCACAGATGCTAATGAAATCCAGCATTCCAGTGCTATTGCTATGGTAGATCACTCTACCTGTTTGCTAAACTCCATCCATATGTGGCTTTGATTGTGTCAGGAAGCAGGACTCTGTTATAACTATGTTGAGATCCTGCTTTAAAGGGGAAAGGAGAGAGAACTATTTCGAGTACCATTGTCTTCATGCAGTCTGTTATTGTGACTTAGTGCTTCATAAGAAAACTGAGCAGCTCTGGCTAGAGCTTCAACTTCAATCTGGCTCTGCTTTTGAGCAGTTTTCTAAAACGTAGACATTCCCTTTATCAGATCAGTGTAAGAGAAATTGATACGGTGATGCAAACCTTCTTGGTAAAGATAGTATTGACCTGTTTCCACTCTTTCTACCCCAGATGGTTGGGGGTGAAAAAACTCTTAATGAGTGGAGGAGTCGGGGGCACTTATCATGAAACATATGTTCTGGGAATGAAAACACAGTAAGGCATCAATGGTAAACAATAATCTGTTCCTTAAGAAGGGTCTGCTTTCAGGCTGCACTGCCAGAGAATTTTTGACGAGATGGTCTACTCCCCCTCCTCTTGAAGAGAGAGATCTTTCCATCTCTCCCCCCCCCCCCCCCCAAAAAAGAAAAAAAAAAAGCAAACTGTAGAGACGGGAGCAGATCAGTTTTGCCTGCTACCACCGGAGATCGGCTTCCTCTTTGCACTTGACTCTGGTTCCTGTTATAGGTAGATGTTTCATGTCATGCAGCAGTTGGGAATATCACATTTACTTGTTAACACAGGAGGGAATGAAAAGAGACCTGGAGGTGGCAAATCCCTACTGGAATTCCCCATAGAATTTTTATTAAAGGAGGACTGTATAGCTCAGAAGGGGTCCTAGGTCACCAATTCAAATCCACCTGGTCAGTAATGAAGGAAAGATGTCACATGGCTATTCAATATGAAATATGCTGGTTGTCTCAATCTAGTTCCCAGTAACAGATGTCCACATCATAAAAGTGGCTGCTGCAGTTGACACTAATTGTGCTTGTTAACTAACTCTGGAAAGGCCAAAGATTTGGGGTGGTAGCTCAGTGGTTTGAGCATTGGCCTGCTAAACCCAGGGTTGTGAGTTCAATCCATGAGGTGGCCATTTAGGGATCTGGGGCAAAAATTGAGGATTGGCCCTGCTTTGAGCAAGGGGTTGGACTAGATGACCTCCTGAGGTCCCTTCCAACCCTGATATTCTATGAACTGAGTGGCCAAAGAGCCTTAATCTTAGCATCTCTTCTGGTCAAGTCATTGTTGAAGTGCTTTGTGGGGTTGACCATTGGGCAACATGCTGGTAGGAAGACTGGATACTAATGGTGGGTGGGAACAATCTGTTTTTCGTCACTAGTTTGCTTGATAGTGGGAGCAGATGAGAGCTAAATAAAATAGTGTGTTAGTTGCACATGGTATGGAACAGAACACTATAATGCCAATTATATTTTGCATAAACCGCATTAGGATGGATCTTGTATGGCCTTCCTGTCTGATGCTTTGTGGTATGTACAGAGCTAGGAGAAGAATTTGTAACCAATTTCTGCCAAAGTTCAGACTCTTGGCTCTTATTAGGATATATTTTAGTGTAATCACAATATCCTGGTGGGTGATTTTCACTAGAGATGGGCCTAGCCCAGAGAGTCGTATCAAACTTTGGGGTTCTTCAGATCAGGAGTTTTGGTATGAGCCCAGCTTTGGTTTTCACAATAATATTAAAACTTGGCCATCAAGGTCATTCTGCTCTGTCACTGGGCACAGTGCTAAATACAGTTTATGCACCCTGGTATAACATATTGCTGTCCTCTCATGTGGCACAAGTCTGCATTTTTCCTGCTGCGTCACACCATGTTACATTTCTCCCCTTTGCAGTATGATGATCACCTAATTAGTCCCAAAGAGTTTGTCCACTTGGCTGGCAAGTCAACCCTGAAGGACTGGAAGCGAGCAATCCGGATGAATGGGATCATGCTCAGGTTAGTCTTTTTGCTTGCTTGTATATGTGCATTGATGACTGGGGTTTCTTCTTTCTGGGAAAATCCAGAAGGATCCTCCACATGCTCTGATGCAGCTGTTAAGCGACTGAGTGGATGTGTGCCACTGAACACACTGAAAATTTGTCCCAATAACTGCCTATCCATCCAGTGATCAGTTTTCTGTAAGTGTTTTCCTTGTTGCAGGTAGGCAGAGGTAGTTAAGAAATGAGGGACTGTCACTACCTGTCATAGTCCCAGGGCAACAATGTGATATGCAGCTGCCTCTAGGGTGGTGCATGGCAGTTGTGTAACAGCCACACAGCAACAGCGCTTAACAGTTTTAGAACAGGAAGTGAAGAGAATACACTATCCAGTTGGAAAAGCAGGGGAAATTTGGAAAGGCAAATGTTAATTGCCTTATCTGGAACTTGACAAGGACTAAAACCCTATGTCCTCTTACAAATAGTGTCATGAGATCTTTAATGGCCTCAAGTTGTCAGACTGTGTTGTTTACATCTCTTCTAAAAGACAGAACTTGTGCAGCAGAACGCTCCTGAACACCTTTCCAGAGCATTGATTCATTCTGATTGAAAGAAGAGTGCCACCTACCGAATCCACACTCCCTGCTGCAGGAGATTAATCTATCCATATGGTTGTGTTATGTCTGTCTTAAACCACTTTTTTTTGCCAAACTGCTTATTTGTGTCTTCCTCTTCTCTGGCCTTGACTACAGGAATTCCTTTCCTTACGGTCTCCCAGAGCACCAGCTCCAGACTTCTGTCTGACCAAAATCTACTTGTTTCTTCATCTGTAGTCAGAAGCAAAAAGAAATCATCCCTTACCCCGGAATTGTCAATGGTTCCACAGTCCTTTCATAGCAAGGCTGTCCCACCCACTGAGCTCCTGCAATAACACAAACTGCTCTCCTATTATCGTTAATCAGCTTTTACTCATTGGTTGTTGTAACCCAATACCTCAGCGTTTTGGTAAGGCTGGTCTTCTGAGGAACAAAACCTATTTACAAAGGATGTGTGAGAGCCAGCCCAGTAGCCTAGTGGCAAACAGAGCTCAGCAATCCAAGATGTTGTCTCCAGCCAGCAGAGGCTCAGAGTACTATAGAGGCAGCATGCTCAGTACCTGGGGGTGGGGAGACCATCTGTGCCCCTCTGGCAATGTCCTTTTGCTGAGTTGAGATGCCTCATTTTTAGATTCCAAAAGGAGCTACATCCAGCCCTTCTTTACACTGAGGGAGAGTCTCCAGGACGTGAGGTAGATGAATGGGTTATTTTATTAACCCATTGTGGCTTAATATCCACTTCCTCTCCCTCCCTCAGCTGAGCATATTATCTTCTAACTGACACCTCCATGGGGCATTCAGTCAGTAGGCAGAGAACTCTGTGTGCTTGAACCTGGTTCCCAATAAATCTCAGACTAACTTCCCCATCAACACTTCTAACCTCCTGCTTATTGACTCGGGGACAGTACCTACCGTGCTTCCTGTATTCAAAGTGCTGGCATATATCTGTGTGCCAGCTGCATCTTCAGTTACGATCATGGTGCTTGTGACATCCAACGTGCACAAGCTTTATTAAGCACAGTTGTTCCGGGGCCTCAGACAAGTCTCACGATATGAACACTATTCCATATAGTGGGAGCAAGAGCTGTGGCCTCCAGAAAGATTTTCTTTTTGATATTCCTAGATATTTTCAGTCATTTAGTACTTCTAGTATTATTTATAGCAATCTGTTCCTGTAAGAGATCATGCTGCATTCTGTTTCTTTTGTCCTCGATTTGAGCTGTTTCGGCATGTTTAGGCCTCCCACTTGAGGCATGTTTGTTCTTTGAGCTAAGGGAATTTGTCCGCTCTATTAATCTGCCGGATTTAGAGAGGAGTCACTTAATATGTATTGAATGAATCATCAGTGATGAAATCCTTTTCTAAGGGCCTGACTTTCACTGGGTTTCAGCCTGGCCACTGCTTGTATGCACACAGGTGATAGATTCTGTCAGTGTGCATGCAGGATTTTTACACACCTAATCTATCACCTGTAAATACAGGTGTGTGCTAAAGTGCATGTGCATTAGCCCTGGTCTACACTAGGACTTTAGGTCAAATTTAGCAGTGTTAAATCAATGTAAACCTGCACCCGTCCACATGATGAAGCCCTTTTTTCGACTTAAAGGGCTCTTAAAATCGATTTCCTTACTCCACCCTGACAAGTGGATTAGCACTTAAATCGGCCTTGCCGGGTCAAATTTGGGGTACTGTGGACACAATTCGACGGTATTGGCCTCCGGGAGCTATCCCAGAGTGCTCCATTGTGACCGCTCTGGACAGCACTCTCAACTCAGATGCACTGGCCAGGTAGACAGGAAAAGAACCGCGAACTTTTGAGTCTCATTTCCTCAAGAAAAAAGGCGCAAAACGATTGTCGTCTGCTGCTTTCATGGAGGGAGGGAGGGAGGGAGGGAGGGAACAGGGGCCTGAAGATATGTACCCAGAACCACCCGCGACAATGTTTTAGCCCCATCAGGCATTGGGATCTCAACCCAGAATTCCAGTGGGCAGCAGAGACTGCGGGAACTGTGGGATAGCTACCCACAGTGCAACACTCCGGAAGTTGATGCTTGCCTCGGTACTGTGGAAGCACTCCGCCGAGTTAACGCACTTAATGCACTTAGAGCATTTTCTGTGGGGGGGGGGGACACACTCGAATATATAAAAACGATTTCTAAAAAACCAACTTCTATAAATTCAACCTAATTTCGTAGTGTAGACATACCCTTAGAGAAGTCTGGAATTCAAGTTCTCTGCTGCTGCTTCCTGTGGAACCTTATTGTCTCTGGGTAATAGCCGCTTCCTGATTTCATTAACCTGCTGTGACACTTGCTTTGACAGCTTTCCATTTATATACATTGCTCTGTGCTCATTCAGCAAGGTGCCTCTTCTCCGGCAGTTTTATCTTCATCTCAGGTTCCCTAGTTCCCACTTTGCTTCACTTTGCTTTGCTAATGTATCCATATGCACCAAAGGAGTGAATGAGAGAAGCTGCAGCATGGTGCTCTTCACCAGTGAAGAGTCCATGTTTCTCTTCCTCATCCTTAGTGTTCTGTAACCTTTCCTTATAGAGCAGACAGAGAGAGAGCATCTTTCACCACACTGCCATACAGCGCTCCTTACCCTTTCCATTTCTCACACAGGTCATTCTTGGACAGGCTGATCACTGACCTCTCTGTACAAAAACTTGCATAGTAAGGCCCAATCTACATGGGTCTTTCAGCTGATAAAACAATCTTGTATTCTTCACAATTCAGACCCACTTGTTGTCAAGCCGGCTTCTAATACGCTTTGCTCAGCCTGTAGGTTCAAGCCATGTTAGAATGATGTTCAGAAACCTTGCTCCTAGTTAAGGTCTCTACCTGGGCTCGAATGTGGATATTCAGACACAGGTTTTCCCTGTCCATAATGTATTAGCGTGGTATTAAGCTCTAGTGAGTGGTATATTTGTTAAACTCACATGTAAAGGCTGTATAGAAGGGGATTAAATGCTTGTCTTGTTGGTAAACAATTTTTCCCCTCTCTTCCTGTCAGAGTGGACTTTCTCACTCACGCTTTCATTTATGGGCCACTAATTTGGTTAATGTTCCCTCCAGAATGGATAATTGGGAGAAAAGAGAAGCAACTCTTGGCCCATTACCTCTGCCAGTCCCTCTGATCTTTACTGGCCCCTTGAGGAGGAGTCTCGAGGGCACTTCAGCAGTTGATTATCCTGCAGGGCAATCTCATGTCCTGCTTCCTCTCCACCAGGCCAATTTAAGAGAAAAGAAGGGCAGGAAGCTGAAATGCAGAGTTAATTTGTGCCGGGTTTGGAGAGGTTTGTGTGTTCGAAATGCAGTTAAAAACTTCAGAAGGGGAGCTGTTTTTCAGTGATCTTTCTCACTGTGTCTGAGACATACTGATACAAGTGTGTACTCATACTCATTCCTTGTGCTGCAGGAAGATCATGGACTCCGGAGAGCTGGATTTCTACCAACATACCAAGGTCTGTTCAAACACCTGCCGAAGCACTAAAATTGACCTGACCGGAGCCAGAGTATCTCTGACCAGCCAGACGTCAACAGAGTATATTCCTCTCACCCCTGCCTCTGCAGATGGTATGTTTAGTGTTTTCCATAGCCCTTGTTACTGGGGCTCTTACAAATCAAAGCTTAATTAATGCTTCCTTATGAATGCGGTTACTGTTGTCTCTATCATGTTTTTTCTTGTTGCTTTTTTCCTTCTTCACTTCTCCCCCTCCCCCTGTTGCTGGGTCTCCCATGTTGGAGCTATGCAGAAGCAGCTATTGTAATGCTGCATGGCAGAGCAGTAGCTGCCTGGAAGGAAATCACTTGGATACTCTGTAAGAAATTCATTCTAAAGTTACCCGTACTGCATCCTGGCTTACTAGGAGCTACATAGCCAAAGTAGTGGCCTCCAGATAATCCACAGGAATTAGTGCAGTAGTCCCCCTGTGATGTGGTCATCCTTCAGTGCCAGCATCTGATCAGCTGCTAGCTGTTCTCACTGTACATGGCAGTAGGCTGCAGAGATGAGCATGATTTCTTTGTCGCAGCATGCTGGATTTGGAGCCCCTTTTATTGCACTTTCTTTCAAAGATGGCAACTGACTTCCTTCTGAATAATTTAGATATTTTCATTTAAGGCTCCGTTTCTGAATTATTTATTGCTTTTGTCTGATGAAAGATTAAATGCAGCCATGGAATGCTACAAATTTCTATCAGATCTCACACAAATAGGTTACAAAAATGAATTTAGAAGGACATTGCTTTAGAGTTTGTTCTAAATTTGATTTGTCTTAAGCAGCGAATGTTTGGTGGAAATGTGCTCCTATTTCTGAATACTTATATTTGCAAATCCTTTTGCCACTGAGAACTTACAAAAAAAAAAAAAAATCTGATAGCCATAGATTTTTGCAGGAGAAAAGCAAAAATTGTTTTTTACCCTTGTGCTGGCTCTGCCCAGAGCATTTAACAATTGAATTCCATGCTTTGAGCTAGTATTTATGGTTGCTGTACATGTTTAACCCATTGTTTATTTCAGTGTTAGTTCCACCCCACAGCATAGCTCTAACCCTTGTTGCTGTGAGCAGTTCTATTAATATAATCCAAGATGTTAACACGCAAACCAGGAAGTTTCCACACTGTTGATGTCAGGCTGTATTTGGCACAAGTGGGGGAAACCAAATTTGCAGAGTAGAAGGAACAAATTGCTCAGGGAAAGAATTATTTGAAAGCTACGGAGTGTTACAAACTGCTCGTCTTTCAGGAGAGCATTCTGGTGCTCCCAGAATGATCACTGCATCTCTGGCCCAGATTTTGAGCTGTACAGCTCCAGCATGCAGCTTGACATCCTCCTGGCAGCTCAACTGACATGTGACTCCTTCGTCTCCATAGTAACAATACCATAGAGATTGGAAAGGGCTGTGGAGAGCAGAGATCACATGAGTGGCTGGGCAGAAATATGATCACAGTTATATACCCTGGAGGCAGCAAGGGTAGGACAGTATCCCAATGTGTATTATCTGTAGGAATGACGGGGTCAGTTCAGTCTTCAGGCCAGTCAAACCACAGGTCAGAGGCAGTCTGTTAAGAATTTTGTATTTCTTCCATGTCCTGTAGATTGGCAACAAGCCAGATAATTGCCCTGAACACTTACCAGACAAATACAAATTCTACTTGCCAGCCCTCTGTTTATAATAATAATAATAATAGAAAAATTAATGTAATAAAGAAATGACTCTCCCCGAGGCAAAGAGAATTTTGCAGGAGTTGTGTAAATAGTGCCCAGGGTATTGCCCGGCTGTATGGAAAGGTAAGTGAAGCTCACACAATGGCCTCATGTGACTTTTAATCCCACTTCGGAGTCTCTGTTTGTTTGGTTTTCAGCTGGAGGAGATAAGTTCATACAATATTGAGTACTGCATGGACTTGCCTGTTTTTTTGGAGGTAACATCGTGGGTGTATAATACAGGGACAACCTGATGCTATGTGGCAAGACTTGTGAAGCCATGACTTGTGTTTTCTTTTCCTTTTCAATCTTGGTTGCAGTAAATGGATCTCCTGCTACAATCACCATAGAAACTTGTGAGGAAGCCAGTGATTGGACCACTAGCATTGGAGGTACAGTTCAGGAAAACAAGACATAATGCTGTTAATATCTCCTATCATACTCCATGTGCGCTACCTACATTTGAAAGGGATGTAGGGGGAGAAGGTTGAGGAGAAAAAAAAAGATAGGGTGAGTAGGAAAACTGTTTCTGCTGTAGGTGTTCCCATACTCAGCTGCCTGATCTTCATGGTATTTATTTGGCATAGCTGTAGATTATTGTAGTGTAGGACTAAGTCCTTTGTGTTTGCAGTGTAGCCACAACATCATCTTGGCATGAAATTGCTTCCAAGTGTGAGAATACCCAAGCATGGGTCAAATTCTGGCCATTGCCCTCAGTGGAACCTGGGTGTGAGTCCTGAGATTTCTCCCTTGCTTCTCTGATTCAGCAGAATTAAGAAGGATCATGGAGGATAACGTCTGACACCGAAATGGGATAGGGATTTGTGGTGCTGCATCCAGCTGCCTGTGCTGGGTTGTGGAAGAAAAGTGAGTGAGACTCCTAGCGGGAGCTCTGCCTCAGTCCTTCTGGCTCAGGGTTCAAAGTGACTCACAGGTTCTTTTGCAGCTTCTCTGCCCTGTTGGGCAGGATCAGTCCTGTGTGATATGGGGAATGGGAGGACTATAAGGGAAAAGTGTGTTCTTCCTTTAAAACTACGCAATCAACTTGGTTTTTCACCCATTGCCTTGGGATGCCTGTTCCTACTGGGTTTTGCCCCATCCCCACCTGCCTACAGATAGAATGTCTTCTGCTTCAAACCCCACCAGAGAAAAGTCTAGGGTGAGCTTCTGCCTTTCAATAGGATTGCTGAATGTGCACACCCCTTTTACCTCACAGTAAGACATGGTGATGTATCAGTCATTCAGCGCCCCCACTGCCTTTTCCTGGTACTCTGAGGTTCTCTCTTATACTGGCTGCTCCCCTAGATGACACATTTGCATTCTGGCGTGGTCTGAAGGATGCAGGGCTGCTGGAAGAAGTTATCGAAGAGTTTCACCAGGAGCTTGTGGAGACCATGAAGGGATTACAGCAGCGGGTCCAGGATCCTCCCTTACAGCTCAGTGGTAAGAGCTTGATTGCAGGAGCTAATAAGCAGCATCTTTGTGTCTTGATTATTATTCTTATTATTAAATGGCAAAAAACCTTTGTGAATGCAGAGTTAAGGTTGCCAGGTGATAGCTCATGCCCTCCCAGTATGTCGAGTTCAGCAAAATCAGTCTTCTGAAAACCAGGAAATACAGTTAAGGTAAACACCCACATACCCTTAACTCTGCCCTCTTTGAGTGCTGCCCCACAGCACCCATAACATACTCCCGTTCTGCCTTGTTGCTGTAGTGGACAGGCACTACCTGCACTGAAATATTGAGCCTCTTCTCCCTACAGAGTACCACATTTGTCAGATTTGACAGACACTTCAGACCCTTTTACAACCCTTCACTCATGTATGCAGTATGCCACCTAAAGCTATATTTTCACCTACCCATCATTAAGTCCATAGACTCCTCTCAGATCCCACCTCACTGCTGACACCTGAGACAATTCTGCACTGAAATGATACTGGCACCCACCAGCCCTGTGACCTGGAAGTAGTTTTCTAGATAGTTACACTGAGCATGTAGAGAGTGAGAGGCTAATACCTTAGGAGCAAGAATAATCACACGAGGCTTGTGATGAGAAGCAAAATCTTTTTGAAATAGCAGTGTAATTTGATTTCTCACAAAGGGCTCGTGGGTGCCATGCACTCTGTTGGGGTAACACTCTAGCCTTAGGGACCCTCATGCAATGATCTTGAGCCCTTGTTGAGCTTTGTCTGTGAGCCAAAAAAGGTTGCCAGAATCTCTCAACTTTTGTTTTGGGAGATGTATTTTGGGACTTCCTTGGTCAGACAACCCCAGATTTGTGTGGCACACAATGAGGCACACCATATTTCAAGGCAATCCAAGTAGCCATGTAGATTTTCGAGCAAGTAGAGTCAAACTTTAAATAAAAAGCTAGTCTTAACTATAGCAGAATGAATTATGCTCACTTTGCTGGCATCCCTTTAATTCTCACATGCAGGGTGGGGTATGGAAATAACTGGCCACTATGGACGGTGCATCAGTGGTGCAGGATAGTTTTGTGGCCAGTTTCCTTAGAATCTGCAATGCAGTCTGTGGTACAAATTTGTTTCCAGCAGTTGACAAACAGATTCCCACTGGCATTGCCATCTGTGCATATGCCCTGCTAATCTGAGCCAGTTTCTGCAGTTTATTGCGCTGCATCATTAGAAGGTAACGCACCACGTGATTGAAGGAAACTGACTGTCCTTCCCACTCACACATGTCACTGAATATAGAAAAAATAATTTAATATGACTGCTTCATATTTTGGAATGTCTGGCACTTGGGACCAACACTGCTGTCAGCTATTGTGTCCTACTTAATCTTTGAGTTTTTTCCTTATGTACTGCCTGCCGTGGCCTTTCACAGCACGTCTTGCTGGGAGGAAACACACCTTGTCTTGCCACTTCACTGAGACTGAGGGGCAGTGTCACTTTGAGAAACCCTTTGCCCTTCAGTTATGGGATTCTCTTATTTGGGGATGTCTGTGTGAAATTCTCAGACAACAGTCATCTTAACCACAAGATTTAATACAAGCACTGAGAAAACAGAATGAAAATAAAAGTAATTGCTAAACTCATCTAGATTAATGCTTCCCATAAACTGAACTAGAGAGAGAATTTTCAGCACTCATAAAGTGGGGAGAAAAAACCTTCTAGATTGTATCCTGTGAAAGCAATTCTCTCCTCTGACCACGCTTTGGTCAGCCTGTCAGTAGTGCTTGCTGTTCAGATAGCAACTAGCTATGTGTCCCGAGACCTCTCTTCTCAATCTCTGTTTGGGAAGAAAGGACTATTGTCTCTTAATCACCCCTTGATGCTTCTCCCCATCCTTTCTTTCTCAGTATTCTAAGCATAAATATTAATGAATTCTTAAGCTCTGACCTCTTGCATTATCCTAAAACAGATTTGGCTACGTCACTTTAGCACAGCGGTTCTCAAACTTCATGCACCGCAACTCCCTTCGGACAACAAAAATTACTACACGACCCCAGGAGGGGGGACTGTAGGCTGAGCCTGCCCAAGCCCCACTGCCCTGGGTGGAAGGGCCAAACCCCAAGGGCCTCAGCCCCAGGTCGGGGACCTGTAACCTGAGCCCCGCCATCCAGAGGGTGGTAGGGCTCGGGCTTCGGCCCTGGCCCTAGGCCCCAGCAAGTCTAACGTCAGCCCTGGTGATCCCATTAAAATGGGGTTGCAACTGACTTTGGGGTCCCGACCCACAGTTTGAGAACTGCTGCTTTGGCATATCTGTGTTTTACCAAGAAAAAGGTAAATTCTTTCTGTAGGGAATGATTCTGTCCTCAACGATCAGTATCTATTTTTCTGTTTTAAGATGCTGTTTTACTCAACAACATAGTCCAGAATTTCGGCATGCTGGACCTGGTAAAGAAAGTTCTAGCTAGCCACAAGTGCCAGATGGATCGCTCAAGAGAACAATACACACGGGATTTAGCAGGTATGCCCACCTGGAATTTCGGTGTCTCTTCTGTTGGCATCGCTGATACTATCCTGGAGTTTTTCTGTGTAGGAAAGTAGATTTTTTTTTTTTTTTTTGCTAAGTCAATGCATGCTAGATCAGTTTAGCTTGGAATGATGCTAAAGAATGAGCTAAATTGCCTTGCTTATTGTACTTCAGTTGTTGCTATGCTGTTAAAACTGGGAAGATGGCCACTGGGAAGCTTGTGTTAGGTGGAGGTTGGAGAGTACCCGTACTAACGTTCATTACGGTCTCGTTTCAGCATTGGAGCAGCAATGTGACGAGCACCGCAAGCGAGCAAAGGAGCTGAAGCACAAATCGCAGCACCTCAACAACGTGCTGATGACTCTGACTCCAGTCTCCATCCCAGCACCTTTAAAACGCCCCAGACTTACCAGGGCCACATCTGGGCCAGCTGCTATCACCTCTCAAGTCCTGGCCCAGTCAGCACAAATTGCCTTGGCCCCAGGAGTGCCCGTCTCTCAGCTGGCCAACCTCCCTCTCAGCAAAGTGGTGTCCGCCCTTCCAGCCTCAGTGCTTGGGAAAAGTACATCTCAGGCACCCTCAGCCAGCTCCCCGGCCTCACCGTTATTGGGAGGATATACCGTACTGGCTTCCTCAGGCTCTAGTTTCCCCAACACTGTTGAGATCCATCCCGACGCTTCCAACCTGACAGTCCTCAGCACGGCAGCCATACAAGATGGCAGCACTGTGGTGAAAGTGGTCAGCCCTTTTCAGCTGCTCACCCTCCCGGGACTAGGCACCACCATACAGAACGTAACACAAATGGCTCCCAGTGGGAGCACGATTGTGACGGTGCCGTCTAGCGCCATTGAGGATGCCACGGCATCAGACGAACATACCACCACCATCGAGGTGACAACAGTGGCAGAAGAGCCAGAGCAGAAATGAAAAGGGGACTTGCCTGGAGGGACATTTTTTGTGACATACTCTGGCTTGAACTGCCTTTTCTCTGCCTGTGCTGAGGGAAGAGGGAACAGTGTGAAGAGGGCACAGGGAATTGAGACTCTGGGATAGATTGGCTAAAAGGAGTAATAATGAGGTTTGAGCCAAAGAAAGGGAAAAAGAGAGACCACCAAAAAAGAGGGGGGGAAATGCACTGACCCATTAGCCGGTTTACATATAAAACTTTCCTCCCGTGTTTTCCTGGAATACATGTTATCTCCATGTCTAGTTCACTAGCTCTGTATCGTCTCTAGACATCTCAGCTGGCACAGAGTGTCGAAAGAAGCAGATGTGGGCAGGGCCTGAGAACAGGAAAAGAGCAGAAAGTAGCGAAAGGTTAAGGAAACAATAGATGATGAGGCATTTTTCTAGAAACTAAGGGGTAAGTGGCCAAGGGGCACTCCTGAGTTCTGGCATGATTCAATACTGCATGTAGGCCGACAATACTAGGGAGTCTGCTGCTTCCCCTTCACAACAGAGGGCAGTTTGGGAAGCTGGTGTTCTGGAGGGTGGGCCGGTACAGAGTGCGTAGCTGGACATGAAGAATGTGCATGACGTTGAGGTAAAGCAGCCTTGGACCAGGGAAGGTCCTCTGATGTGTGGCAGTCCCAGGGCTGAGCCAAGTGACCCTTGTTGCTGGTTTCTGCACATAATGTTGGGTTTGGGTAGTTAAATGCAGTATCTCAATATTACTAAATGTGCAGTCTCCTCATTGTGAGTGAGATGCTGGTCTCCCAAGTCTGATCATTGAAAGGCGGCGGGGGACAGTTGTTAAACGTTTTGGTTCCATCCAGGGACAGGTGTGGAAAATCTGTATCTTTTGAGGATTTAGGGTCTCCTTCTGTTTTCTCAAAAATCTGTTCTTTTGGTTTTTTTTAAAAAAAGGAAACTCTCTTGTGGCCCTTCTGGTTGTGCAGGTGATGTCCAGGGGCACAGTTGTACTGTTGAGTATGCAGAGAAACCAATTAAATAATAGCACTAAGAGACATCTGAACTTCTTCCATCCTAGCAAGTGTTAACTGTGGAATCTAATTGTCTCCATGTCTCTGCTAATCTCTTATCAGAAGCATCTAGCCAATGAGCCTTATCTAGTGTGGCTGGGTGTTCTTGTCCCCTCCCAATGTGCCCAAAAGGATATTTTGTGGGCTGCAAGGTTTGAATATGCAAATAGAATATTCAAATATCAAATACTCTTTTGATTATTCAGCTCGCTGAGAGGTTCGCTACTGTCCTTATTTTTGTAAAAGGGGTGTGTGTGTGTGTGTGTGTGTGTGTGTGAGAGAGAGAGAGAGTGACGTTTCAGCTGGAGACAGTGTTAAAGGGGCTGGATTCCTGCAGTGTGGGTTTTCTGTCAACTTGATCTGGCAGCAGCAGCAACAACAGGTCACTTTAATAAGCTAATAAATATTTTTGAAAAAGTGCTGCTGGCTTATTACATCTCCTTGTATGTGTCTGATTGTTACAGCTAGTATTAAAGCACAAAACTGGCTCCAAGAATGAACAGAATCCTCTTCCTCTTCTCCCCATGCCATCCACACACAATGCAAAGTAATATTGCCAATCCTTCCAAAATGTTGGCCATACACTGTTTCAGGTTATATCTTAGGAAGTTATTTCCTTTGTGCTGTGGTGGTGGGAGAAAGCCAAGGGTGCTTCCCCTCACATGAGCATAGGCTGGTGTGTTAGCAAAGTGAAGGGAATGTCACTGGAGACCTAGACTGGGGGCTTGATGGGAAAGAAATGTCCTTTGTTTGCTGCCTTAACCCTTTGGAAAGATTTAATAGTGGCAAATCTTTAGATGTGGGATTGGCATCCCTGATGCTTTCTTTACTACTGTTTTTTTTTCTAGGCCAGCCTGGAATTCCATATGTTGGTGCTAATAAAACTCTAAGGATGGGTGAAGACATGTTATTGTTAATGACTTTACATAGCATTTTCAAAGGTGTTAGGGATTTTTAATAAATTAAGAAATAGAATTTGAGTTATAGGAGGAGAGTCTTCTTTCTCCTCTTCTTTTGAGTGATGGAGAGGGCATGAATCTACAAGCAAACAGAACAGGGCTTTCCAGAAATGTGAATTGTAGCCTTGACATCACCTCATTTTGTGAATGAAAAGAAGCTTATCCCAAGACTTGTTATTAATTACATAAAGGGATTTCTTTGTGGCTGCTGCTCTTAACTCCAGGAGGCAGGAAACATTTATGACAAAATCATGCAAACCTGACCGACTATTTTGGATGGGAAGCAACAACCCTCAAAAGATCTTTCACTTTTTTGTTCTCTTTTCCCCAGCTTGGCTATGAAATGCTGCTGAGCGTGGTCTCCATAATGGTGGAATTAGGGTGCTCCTATGAGTAAGCAGTTGTGACCTTATAAACAAGAGAGGTGCTTGGTGGAAATGGGGACGAAATTAGAGAGGGTTGTTGGTGAGTGGGGTAGGAAGTGGGAGAGTGCAGCTTGTTATGAAGTTGCAAGATGAAAGACTTGAGCCCTATTCTGCCTTCCCCCTAGTTACTGAAAGGGCCCTACTCTGTCTGAGGAGTAGAGGGGGCACAGTAGGGACAAGCAACAGAAGTACCTAGCAGGTGACTGTGGTTCAGGAATCAGCCACAGGGACATGGTTCAGGAATCAATAGCTCTTGTTTTACTGAGTTCAGGCTCCATTGAAGCAACAGCTTGGAGTCTGCAGATCTGGTTGGCAGAAGATGTAAACAAATACTAGCAACCCCATCCTCTCAGGCCATGAAAGAGACAGCGCAGCTATTAACTGTGTTGGGGACCTTTCATGTATCTTGTGCTCTTTAGCAAACGGTGTCTTGTCAGCTTGAAGAATCATGGGATGCACATATGTCCCTTGTGTGCCTCTCACGTGTGGTATTTAGCCTGCTGCTTATGAGCCTGGAGTTCTGATCAATACTGCCTGTATCTCCAACAGCAAGCAGCATGGTGACATCAGGAACGCTCTCCACTGCCCATTATGTGGAGAGAAGGGATGGCCTTCCAATGTGTGGGGAGCCAGTCCCCTATCCCCATTGAAGACTGGGGAATAAAGGCAGTTGCATGGTTGGATTCCCCCTGCTCCTAAGCATTTGGGTACAAGTAGAGGGGGGAAAACACACATACTTTCACCAGGAAGAGGAGGGAGAGATTACGCTGCAACATGAAGCCAGGATATCGCACCGGAATTATTTTGTGTGTCTGCAACCTCTGATTCAACAGCATGCATCTAGAGCATAAAGAAATAAACAGAGGCTGTTTGAGCATTAAAACCAATTAAACCAAATTCGCTTCAGTATCTGATCCCCTCTCTTGCTTTGTTGGAAGCTCTGAACTGTTTAGTGGCCAATCAGGATCCTTCATTTGTTTTGCTGTGTGAGATACTGTCTGTTGCTGTAATGTTTTCCCAAGGATATGAGATACCCAAGGCTGTGAAGTGTTGTGTGAGAGGAATTTTTGTTAATGATTGTCAGGGAGACTGCTGTTTGCCTCGTATCTATTTTAGCAATACAGTTGTAAACGCTGTAAAGCATATATGGATCTATAAAGCAATATGGAGATTAAAATTTAATGAAGCACTTCCATTTGAGGCCAGTAGGTGCGGCTAGAGAGAAGCATATTGTGACGCTTGCCAGAGCACAGCCGCCAAAAAATAAACAGGAATAAAAGAGAGGTTGGGAGAGGTCTGTTCTCCCCCAGTATGCATACGTATGACTGCCATTAATATTCATTTATTCTGTATGTGTGTATCTGGGTGACAACAGGCTGCATAGAATCATAGAATATCAGGGTTGGAAGGGACCTCAGGAGGTCTTCTAGTCCAACCCCCTGCTCAAAGCAGGACCAATCCCCAATCAAATCATCCCAGCCAGGGCTTTGTCAAGCCTGACCTTAAAAACTTCTAAGGAAGGAGATTCTACCACCTCCCTAGGTAACGCATTCCAGTGTTTCACCACCCTCCTAGTGAAAAAGTTTTTCCTAATATCCAACCTAAACCTCCCCCACTGCAACTTGAGACCATTACTCCTTGTCCTGTCCTCTTCTACCACTGAGAATAGTCTAGAACCATCCTCTCTGGAACCACCTCTCAGGTAGTTGAAAGCAGCTATCAAATTCCCCCTCATTCTTCTCTTCTGCAGACTAAACAATCCCAGCTCCCTCAGCCTCTCCTCATAAGTCATGTGTTCCAGACCCCTAATCATTTTTGTTGCCCTTCGCTGGACTCTCTCCAATTTATCCACATCCTTCTTGTAGTGTGGGGCCCAAAACTGGACACAGTACTCCAGATGAGGCCTCACCAATGTTGAATAGAGGGGAACGATCACGTCCCTCGATCTGCTCGCTATGCCCCTACTTATACATCCCAAAATGCCATTGGCCTTCTTGGCAACAAGGGCACACTGCTGACTCATATCCAGCTTCTCGTCCACTGTAACCCCTAGGTCCTTTTCCGCAGAACTGCTGCCTAGCCATTCGGTCTTTAGTCTGTAGCTGTGCGTTGAGTTCTTCCATCCTAAGTGCAGGACCCTGCACTTATCCTTATTGAACCTCATCAGATTTCTTTTGGCCCAATCCTCTAATTTGTCTAGGTCCCTCTGTATCCTATCCCTGCCCTCCAGCGTATCTACCACTCCTCCCAGTTTAGTATCATCCGCAAATTTGCTGAGAGTGCAATCCACACCATCCTCCATAGGCAGGATCTTGTCTGGATTTACACACCAAAGTGTGATTTTTTTTTTTTTTTTTTTTTTTTTTTTTTTTTAGGAGCTACTGGCTAAAATCCAGTGGTCTTTAAACAGTATGTGCCCGGTACGTAACAGGGTTGTCTTGGCTTGATGGATGCTAGGGCCGTAAGTCACCAGCTTTCTAATATTTCAGGGCACATCCTTTTTCAGTGTTTAGGGACAAATACACCTAAGTCCTGGTGTCTTGAGGGAATCGTTGCTCATCCATTTTCTCCACTGCAGTAGATTCTACTTATTAACAAACCTCAGTTTCCAGCAAAAAAGTTATTATCTGGTAGTTGCTAATGAGCAGAAAGCAGGTTTGTGAGGCTGCACTGTGGGAAGGAAGCACTGGGACCTGCTGAGTGCTGGCTCCAGGCAGGTTAGCACGGCAGCAGCCAGGGAAAGCAGGTCCTAGTGCTTCCTTCTCTAGTTGCATCCCTGCAAACTTGCCTGTCATGGAGCCTTTCTTCCAAAAACCTGTTGCTAATAAGCAGCATGCCATTACCAGTATCCAAATCCCATTAACGTTAAAAGTCAATGAGATGGGATTGGTTCCTAGCAAAATGGTGCTATTAACCAGAAGTTGTTAATGTCCAGATTGCTATTCAGTGGAATCTACTGTACTTCCTTGAACAGAAGAACGGCCACACTGGGTCAGACCATGGTCCATCTAGCCCAGTAACCTGTCTTCCAACAGAGGCCAGTGCCAGATGCTTCAGAGGGAATGAACAGAACAGGGCAATTCATCCCCTGTCATCCAGTCCCAGCTTCTGGCAGTCAGAGGCTTAGGGACGCCCCGGGCATGGGATTACATCCCTGATCATCCTGGCTAATAGCCTTTGATGGATCTGTCCTCCATAAACTTATCTAATACTTTTTTGAACTCAGTTATACTTTTGGCCTTCATATCATCCTCTGGCAATGAGTTCCACGGTTGTGTGAAGTACTTTTATTAGTTTTAAACCCACTGCCTATTGATTTTGTTGGGTGGCCCCTGGTTCTTGTGTTCTATGATTTAGTTGGGGATTGGTCCTGCTTTGAGCAGGGGGTTGGACTAGATGACCTCCTGAGGTCCCTTCCAACCCTGATATTCTATGATTCTAAAGGGTAAATAGCACTTCCTTACTCACTTTCTCCACACCAGTCATGATTTTATTGACCTCTCTCATATCCCACCTTAGTCATCTCTCTTTTCCAAGCTGAATAGCCTCAGTCTTTTTAATCTCGCCTCGTATGGAAGCTGTTCCACACCCCTAATAATTTTTGTTGCCCTTTTCTGTACCTTACGAGCACAAAGGCCAGAAGAGGTGTTTACATCCCCTTGTTGGGGTGGTTGTTTTCCACCTGCTGGTCTGGGGTGTGTATCTGTTACCAGCTCAGAGCAAAGTCAGGCTGCTTTAAGTGTTCACACTCCACCTTCACCCACAGGCCTGTTGCTATTCTGTAACTCATGCCGAGGAGGAGGAGGGGCTGGCTCAAACCATCCAGCCCTGTGCGAGTGAGTCAGAGCAGGCGTGCTGACAATTAGATGGGGCCAGCACAGTCCGTTTTCATTGTTCCTCCCACCCACGCTCCTGAAACACCCTCCATTCTCACAGGGCCCAGTCTCCCTCGCACTGATATGAATGGAATGACTCTAAAGGTGTGTTTACACTGCAGGTAGACATCTGCAGCTGGCCCAGGCCAGCTGACTCAGGCTCAAAGGGCTCAGGCTAAGGGGCTGTTTAATTGCAGTGTAGATGGTCAAGCTCAGGCTGCAGCCCCAGCTCTGGGACCCTCCCACCTTGCAGGGTCCTAGAGCCCAGGCTTCAGCGTGAGCCCAAATGTCTACACCACAATTAAATAGACCCTTAGCCCAAGCAGCTAGCATGAGCCAGCCGTGGGGGTTTAATTGCAGTGTAGGCATACCCTTATTGACTTCAGTGAGCATTGGATAGGTCCTAGGCTGTGTCCTGTGATTCCACTGCAAGTCAGACAGGCTCAGCAGACCTGGAGGTGTCAAGGGTGAGTACAGAGAGGTATATGGGGGTGTTCTAATGTGACTTATATCAAATGGATGTGACAGGAAGAATTTCTGGCTGATGACAGTTACATCTCTGCTGGTACCCAGTGTAGCTATATAGGTCAGAACTGATTAGACAGCCATTCCAAGAGTATAACAGAACATGCCTTGTAAAAGCAATGATGCATCCTAAGTACAGTGGTAGTAAATGGGTTTGATTCACCTGCACTAGCAGCTGGGGTGCGGATTGCTTCTCTGCCCCAGCAGTGAACACAGTGACCCAAGGAGATTTGCTGCCAGGGAAGGGCAAGCAGCCTGAAGGGTGAGATGCTGCCAGTGAAAGTCTCACGGGGTTTCCAGTGAATTGCTGTATTTCCCACCTGTGACCACTTCTAGGTGGTACTAGCCTACTTCAGGCTTCTTCTGGAAAGTGAAGGTTGCTGGTACATTATCTTTCTGTACTCCCCTTCAAGTCAAATTTTCTGCTGCTTGCAACCCTTTTAGATGGATTATGCTGCCAGAATCGAGCATAATCCAGGGGTGAATCTAGCCCAGTGACTGTTCTTGAGTGGGAGAAGGCACCTGACTTCAGGCTCATGCATTGCAGGGTACTCTAGGCAGGCAGGATTTGGTATAAGTGCACCCTGGGTTGAATGATACTGCTTAGTATGTCTGTCTTGCACAGGCAAGTCTTTTTATACACAGATGCTCTGCAGTCTTCCCTACATAACTTTGCCAGAGCTCCTCAGTTCTGACCAATAGCCCCTCTCCCATTCTGTTATGTTCATAGCATACAAACAAAGAAAGGTAAAAATATAGAATACTCTTTCCGGAAGGTTGCAATGTATCACTACTTTATTTCTTAAAATCCAAAATCTTAACACACAAGAACCAAAAACAGAGATACACAAAGCAGGCTGCTCCCTACAGCAAGGCATGGCTCACCCACTTTGCTCTAGGTAGGCTGGCTTTTTGCAGACTGACTCTGATAGATCCAGATTGCAAGCTTCCCTACAGAGCCCCCTACCCTGCAAGGAGGACCAGGAAAACCCTTGAAATTTCAAGTGATAGCTTACAATTTTAACAGTTTTCAATACACTACATACTCAAATCCTGGATCTCCTAAACAGTGACTGTTAACTGTGCCATGTTGCATGGAATCTGATATTCCAGATATGCTTTCTCACCAAAATTAGTGCCCTTTCTGTGTCTGAGTTTCATTAATTTGGTAGGATATTTTTGTCAAAGGATGTTTACGGTATCTCTTTATTCATTTGGATTGGGATTGAGTCCATTGTTTGTTCGTAAGGAATATTTGCACTGGAGGTGCAGTTCTAATGTATCTGGTTTGCAGTATTCTAGCGGAGAGCAAATCTGCAACACAGAGCAGTTTGGAAAAGATGTCGTCTATCTGCTGTCTGAACTGTGATTTATTTATATTTTTTGGTAAAACTAGAACTGTCAGATTAATATCCATTGCTGTGTGGCCTCGGTAAATGCCACCAAACATCTGCTACAACTGTAAAATCAGCCTTAGTAACCTAAGTACCCACTAGGGCTGCCTTTGCCTAATACATGGGAGACCGGCTAGAAGGTGCTGAATTTGGCCCAGGTTGTGCTACAAAACCAGCCATGTTTAAACATAGCTATGAAAACAGGACTGTGGCCAAGCGATGTTCTCATATGATTTATTCTTGACAGCAGCCTTTTCGTCTGCACTGACAAAGATGAGACACTCCCCTCTCCCCGCCAGTTCATGGATGCAGGTCCATTGGTGGCACCAGCAGTGAAGGCTGCTCATGTAGACGGGGCTTTTACCATCGTGGTCTCTAAATGCCTGAGCCCTGTCTACACTACAGCATTTGCTGTTGCCATGGTGATGCTGTATCTGTGGTGTGAATTTATGGGTGATAATCTACCTGTGTAAATGAGGCCTATCGGGGAGAAACGCAGTTCTTTAATGTGGTTCTAGGGCTTTTTTGTTTGCTTGTTTTTCTGCACACAGAGGCAAGAATAAGCCATGGTATAACAAGGTTTGACCTCCGTCACCGTGGAGTTATTCGTGTGGTGAAGTCAGCAGAACAGAAATGTTTTCTTTAAAAATACATAAATAAATAAAGGGACCCAAGAGCATCCTAAAGCTCAGAAACCAAAAAGGCGGGGGGGTGGGGCAAAATCTCTCTCCAGATCGATAGATAGATAGATAGATAGATAGATATGAGAGTTCAAAATATCTATATGTATATAATATTAATATATAATTTATACAATATTTTTAAATCACATGATTGGTTTGCTCAAATGCTGCAAATAGTAGTTACTAGCAGTTAATACAGCTGAAGGTACCATTGATACAGTGAGAGCACAACGCCCTGTTCTGTTTAAAGGTCCATGATATTAAGTGTGCAGAGGAAAAACTAGGAGCACAAAACTCAGGTCCTGCCAGGTAAGTGAAAAAGCCAATGACTTTAACCTAAATCTTTAAAATCGGCTTTCATTTGTAATTATGGAACCCAAAAACACATTGTTATTATTTTGGGAGTCTTTAAATGCTTTACTTTCTAAATTTAAAAAGAAAGAGTGCTTTTCTCCTTACCTGGCACTTGAATAAGAACAGAACAGGGCATTGTCTTTGGATAATTCTGCTCTGACATGTATACTGAGACATCTAGGGTTAAAATTCTCCAGTAGAGAGAGCCAGAGATGCATGCATGCATGCATGCAAATGTACAACCACTGTGCTACGGTGATTACATATGCAGATTGGGTAAATGACTACTCACACAGATATATGAGTGCTTACGTGACAAGTTAGATGCCTACCTGGCAGTTTGCACATGCATTTACCCAAGCGTGTGTTGTAAATTTGCATGCTGCCCTGTGGGGCACCTCTAGGCTGGATTTCCAAAGGAGACTGCGGGAATTAAGCAGCTGCTGTGGAAATTGAATGGGATTTGAGTTCCTGTCTGCTATAGGATCTTCTGAAAATCCCAGCCCTGCACGTTGAAAATGTGGCCCTTATTTCCATGGAAACTGACAATGACCCTGTGACAGTGTTTTATTCTGTTATACCAAATGACAGAGGTAGATTTACTAGGTTTTTGGGTGGACATCAGTGTAATCAATCTATCTGAGATATTTATCTGACACCCCCTTCCCCACCCATAGCATCTGAGCACTTCACAATCTTCAGTGGCTTTATCCTCACAGTACCCTGTGAGATAGGGCAGTGCTATTATCCCTGCTGGATAGATGGGGAACAGAGGCAGAGAGAGACTAAGGGCCAGTTTTTTAGAGGTATTTAGGTGTGTAAAGATGTGGATAGGTGCTTAGCAGTAATTTCAAAAGCACCTAGTGGCCTAACTCCCATCTATATTGTTAGGTGCCTAAATACCTTTGAAAATGTGACCCTCAGTGACTCACCCAATGTCACACAAGCTAGTTTGTGATGGAGCTGGGAACTGAAGCTGGATCTCCCAAGTCTCAGGCCCTAACTAGTGGGCCATCCTTCCTCTCTCAATAATAATGATAGCAGTAAATATGGTGACAGTCACTACCTGTACCATTAGTTTGTTGCTACATTGAGTATCCTGCAAGCAAAGACCTGCCTACCTATGAAAATACAGATTTTTTCATTTTAAAATAAAGAGAAGCCTGTTGCTTTTAGTTCCAAATTGACCTGAGTGCCTGACACTGTCCAACTGTAGTGACTGAAAGGTGATCCCTGCTTTAATCTGTCTGGCAAAGAGTGTGTTCTGCATAGCTGGCAGTAAGACACAAGAGGGTGTGGCATAAGGGCAGAATAACCCTGCCAGAGATACTCTAAAACCTAACTCCGGCAGCTGATTGTCTGTCTGTGGCACTCCTAGGTGGAGTGATACCTGATGGTATCGATTCACCCTGCAGCCAACTAGGTTTTGTTGGGTTTATTTTTCCCCAGCATAATGGAATTTGTTTTGCTTCTTCAGACTTGGAGTTTTGGTCCGGTATCGCCCAGGCTCAGGGGACCAGATTCTCCGACAAAGCATCTGTGCCAATTTCCACCAGCTGCGAAACAGACTCTGAATGCTCAGTGAACCTGCAGACCCGACCTCTTGTGAATGCCATCGTGGTAATTCACAGGGTGATGTCAAGGTACAAAAAACATAGTGTAATTTTTCTTAAAAATCTATACCTGTGATTATCAATAGCTGAGGTTAGTGCAATGTGAGGGACTGTAAAAAATAGATTTATATTTTATTGGTGAACCTCTCCTTCTGGCATTTCATTCAGCACCAACAGTGGAACAGAACTGGGCCGTTCCACTCTCTGGTTCTAGTCCAGCCTTGCAAAATTCTGCTTGGGGTGAGCAGAATAAGGGTCTGACGAGAGTAAAACTGGGTCCTTGTCACAATCCCCATGGTACAGTCAGGGGAGCAGACTGGGCAGGTCTGGGCAGGTCTCATACACTTTCATAACAATCTTGGGTGTTTGAGTCCCTTTCCCCTGCACTATCACAGCATTTGCAGAATACGGTGGTTTTGGTCTTATACTCTCTGCTCCATTCGCAGGACATAGCCACGCTGCTTGCTGTACAGTAAGTTACAGGGAGGATGGCGGCACCCGCTTAAGTATCCACTCCAAGGGCTTGTCTACAAGCCAAAGTTGCACCGCTTTAATTACACCTCTCTAGTTAAATCAGCACAATCCCCTGGTGAGGATGCAGTTATATTGGTATAAAAGAGCTTACAGTGGTATAGCTTACTCTCGTGACTCTGCCGGTAGAGCAGTCTCTTCCGAGAGTGAGGATGGCTCAGAGGTTAAGGTGCTGGCCTAGAGCTTGGGAGACCTTGGTTCAAGTACCAGCTCTGCCATAGATTCTATGTGACCTTGGTCAAGTACCTTAGTGTCTTTGGCCCTCAATTTCCATCTGTACAAAGGGGACCATAGCCCTCTCCTACTGTACAGGGGTGTTGTGAGGCTAAATCTCCTGCAGAGCATGAGGTGCTCAGATACCCCAGTGAGGGGGGCTACATAAGTACCTAAGATAAAACAGGCTGTATTGGAATAAAAGGCCTGGATAAAACTATTGCCATGTTAGGGGATATACTGCTTTAACTATTGGAGTGTAAAAAAAGAAAAATCACATCCCTAACCAAAAAAGGCCAGGCCAAAGACCTGACTCAGCAAAGCACAGGTAACTATGTACTTAAGTGCCAACGATTTCAATGAAATTTGATCAGGTGCTTAAGTGCTTTGCTAAATCAGGGGCCTAAAATATTCTGCTCTGAAATACAATATGCTTGATTCTCAGACAGAGAAAGAGACTAGATCTTTCAACAGTTCTCTCATTCCTCTCAACAGATCAGCTTCAACTCCGTAGGGGTGCTTAGGTGCATTTAATGCTGCCCCCAAACTTCTGGTGAATGGCAGATGTGGTCATGGCTGCATTGTTGAAGTTGTCATAGGAGCACTGGGGTTTGCTGGCTCGGAGACAGTTTAGAGTTCTGGTGCTGGGAAGGAGGAATGCATCTCATCTGCTTCCCCCTCTTTTAGGCAGGAGTGGAGACTCTTTAAAGCTGGAGGAAAGATTTGACTTCCTCATTTCCCATCTCAGTAACTAGCTGCTCCAATGCACCCTATCCTGAGGTCTGTCGCTACTCATTGTTTCTGGTGAAATTATCAACAGTTAAATTGTTAACCAAGCTTACATTCAGCCTGGCAACATTAGGCTTCAGAGTTAATATTCAAGTTAGATAAATGGAAGCAGTTCACGCATTTCTCAGAACTATTGCTCTGAGATGGTGTAGGCTTAGGCAAAGACTGCTGTGTTGGTTGCGTTCAGGTCACTCTCAGAAGTTTTCTTTGCAACCAGAAGCACTACAGATTGTATATTTCTATGTTAAAAAACAAATGAGAACCTTACATTTTTAGACCACAACTAAGTGGTAGGGAAATAAAAACTGAAGTCCTGTGTCTATTTACATGGCAGCATAATCACGTTATAGACAGGAGGCTGGAGAATGGTGAACCCACTAGGAAAAGACGGCAGAAAGTCAGTGAGGAAGGGACAGTCATCTTGGATCCATACAAGGGGAATGGGATGTGACATACCTGATAGAATTCCCTAGTCTCGCCTCTGTTAGATTACATACATGTCATGGGTTTGATCACGTCTTGGCAGAGGTGTTTCTGCCTATAGTCAAATGCCCTGCCATGCTGGGCACCTGCCGGCAGCAATGTCTGCCCTGTTTTATTTTCGAACTGAGTCTGACGAAACAGCTAGAGGTGCTTAGTGAGGGATTGTATATTTGAGATAGGTCCTGTTTCTGTGCAACACTTCTCGGAGAATTATGTTTCCTTTAATGGAAGTTAAAAGCAAAACCCACCTTGCACTGACCTCAGAAATCAAAAGGCATTCAAGGAATATGAATCATATTTGTTGTCTAACTTGAAAATCTAAATACCATGTCTATAAAACATGGCAAGCAGGCATCCCTTCAATTAGAGACCAAGCAAGGTTGCTGTCAACTCGGGACTAGAGCAACTTTCCCCCTGTGGAGGGACCAAATGTAGATGGATTTGCAAAAATCTTTGTTTACAGGTGCTGTGAAAAAGTCTACACCTGTACTACTGCCCCTACTACCTTGCTCTTAGCGCTTTGCATCCACTGATATCGAAGCACTTCACAAAGCAGATAGGCATCCCCCTTTTAAAAATGAGATCCAGGGCTTGTCTTCAGTGCAAAGTTAACTTAAGTTATAACTCGCCATGTCTTGTCCATGCACACAAACCTTATCTCAGAGGTGGGGGTGGCTAGAACTCAGGTGGGCTGGGTTGGCCTGGCTGAGTGGACCGGCTAAAGCCTAAGTGAACACAGCTTGACAGCAGCTAACCTGGCTCTGCAGTGTGGACACAGGCTAATGCCACTAGTCCTCCTCGTGCCTTCCTGCAGATGTCCAGAAAGGACAGGTACAGTCTCTCACAATTTAGTGGGAAAGAACTCACGGAGAGGGTCAGCTAACTGCAGCACAAAGAACCATGGGAAGTGCGCCCCAAAATCCCAGCCCTACATACAGTGCCAGCGTGGACACAGCAACTTGAACATAAGTTCCCCGTGTGGCTGCTCTCTCCCAAGCTAGGCTAACTGTGCAGTGGTAATATACCCCCCCAAGGTGGAATGATTCGTCCAAGGCCACAAAGCAGGGCTGGGCCCAGAGCCCAGGTTTTCTGGGTGTCAATCCTTTACCCTGACTGCCAGAGAATGGCTCATTCCACTGCCATGTTCCCTTATGCACCCCCAAATGCCCAGTTAGCTGTCGGACACTGCTGTTCTTCCCCCCTTCCAATGCATGCAGTAGGGTGGGATTCCTCTGGCCCACACAGAGATGGCTGGCTCCCACGAGTGACCTAGAAATGAACAACAGCCTGTAAGTAACTAGCACCACTCTATTTGCATAAGAGACCTATGAGGCTGACAGCATGATGCTGACTCACTCAAACACTTGATTACGTTTCTTTGATAGCCGGGAAGCACACCAAGTTTCGTTTCTCCTGCTGAAGTCTTGCTGGCCCTTGATTACAAACCAGGAGCAACCCTCAGCTACTACACTAGTCTACAAATAATAGACCCCAGGGCCCATGGACTGCCAGCTAAGATGTATGTTCAGTCTCCTAGCAGCTTGCAGCATATGCTACCATCAGCAGGATGGTGTTGATGGCAAAGGGGGACTGCAAAGTCCCCTTTGCCCTCCCATCATCATCCTCCAGCTTCGGCAGGTGCAATCTTGCCCGGCAAGGCTGTTCTCCATTGCTAAGTATTCAGCACTAAGGAACTGTTGGGTTCTCTTTACTGTCTTGCAACACTGTGTTCTCGTATCAAACATAAAAACAGCCTGCGTAAGAGCTGAGGAGATGCTGAGTTCCTCATCCCTGGGTCTCAGTAAACAAGTTCCTCCCTCTGGGAGGGGTGGCAGGGAAAGCTACATCACACAGCTTCGGAGGCTGCCTGTTTTCTTACTGCTCAGTGTGAGAAATGGAAACAGAAACTTGTAACTTCCTAGAGTGTTTCTTTTGCTTTGTGTTTCATAACAACCAAATTCTGACTCCGAGTGACTCAGGGTCTTTTCTCTCCCTACCCACTTCTTTATGAAATCACCCATCAGGATCGTAGCTACTTCCTTGCTTTTTCTCTGTTTTCAAGAACTGAACCGTTGAGCATCAAGTGCCTCTCTCCTATAGCTCAGATAATCCCCTGCACGGGAACAGGCTGCAGATCATGGGACCTGTGCAGCCTTTCCGTATACCTTTGCAGCCCTGGCAGAGTGGTCCTTTAGTGTTTTCTCTCTTGGCTCCCATGGCCACGGTCCTGTTGAGCACAAAGCTGGACAAACAGCAGGACACCTCAGCCATTCTCTTGCTTTTCCTTTGTGCCTCTCTCTGAGTGGGTTTCGGGAAGTGTTTATAGCCAGCTTTTGAAGCAGACACGAAGACCTCATCAGTGCGAAAGATTTGAAATAATGAGTCCAGCCTCCCCACCCCTGCGTTATGAGACTAGCTTTAAAAAATCTTGTGATTTCTTAATAAATGCTGGGGGTGGGGTGACCGGATGTCCCGATTTTATAGGGACAGTCCTGATTTCGGGGGCATTTTCTTATATAGGCACCTATTACCCCCACTCCCATCCCGATTTTTTACACTTGCTGTCTGGTCACCCTAGCTGGGGGGGAGGGGAGGGGTAATTTTTCTTCTGTTTTCTTGGATCTGTACAGGTCACTTTTCCAGCTTTTCTCCCTCACAAGGAGGCCTAGAAACTTTTTTTTTTTAAAGAAAGCTGAGATTCTTCCCTCATCCCATGACTCCAGGAGCTGGGGTTTTACGAAAAAACACCCAAAAGTGTGAGATTCATGATAAAATCATGGGAGCTGGCAACACTGCTGAGGCCTTGCACGGTTTGCAGCCATAATCCCCCCCGGGGAGAGCACCACTGGAGGCAACAGGAGTGGAAGCTATCGCATGTGCAGGACTTAGATGATGCTGCTGCTGGTGAAACTGCCCCAGCTACAACTCACACAATGCTGTCGGGGAATCTCATTTTGACATGGCTGGCTCCTGGACGGGTTCCATGGGGTAGGGGGTGCTGCCGGCTGGCCTGTCCCCCCAGCCCAGGAAGGATGCATGCTGCACCCAGAGTCTGTTCGGGCCCTTCCTTCAGGGCACAGTTTGTTCTTCAAACACAAAGCAACACCACAAGCTATTCCACTGACACAAGCAGGCTGCAGGAGCCTGGAGGCCTTTCCCCTTGCATCTCTCCCCACTCTAGGACCTGCCATAGGAAACAACCTCCTTCCTCTAGCCTTTAAGGGAGCATTTCCAGCCCTTTATAGGACTCACCTGACCCCTTCCCAGCTGGGCTTAATAATCTTTTCTCCCAGCCCCAAACAGCTGTTCTTACATGGCCTCTGGCTGTGAACAACCAAGGGCTGTCCACCCTGCTACAGGGGGCCTTAACACTGTTCCTGAATTAAGCACCATTCTGGATCATTGATAAGATCATGTCTACAGAGTGCACAATGGAACAGTGTTGTAACAAGATCAGGGGCCACCCTTGGTGAAAATGGTTCCCATGACATAGCTCTGCTGGTTGGCTGGGCCTTATACATGAGAACTATGTCCCTCATTCTGGACTATTTTGTCTTTGAGTGGTAACATGGTTGGGCCTGAACATCCCTGCGTGATACATAATCACCTCTGTGGCTGGCTGTTTACACAAACTCCTCAGCCATAGTTCAGCTGATAGTGGGATGTGTATTTTGCACTTTGTTCATTCTGATTATTCCCCTCCTCCAGGAAGTTAAACAGGAAAGTTACTGCAAGGATGATACAGTGGGATTGTGTATTTATTCCACTACTAGAGCGGCTTTGCCTCACTTTATAAGTCCAGACAGGAATTTCCTGTGTGTCATTGCTTCTCATTCTCCAGGGACCAGAGAGCCCAGCCACCCTCTTTCTGCCTCTTGCATCATCTCTCTTAATGAAGTTGCACAATAGGAACTTCTCAGCTGTTTTTTGTTAATAATGTGCAGGGAAGAACAGAATCCAACTCTCTCTGCCACAGCTGTCCTGGTGCTGCAGGGCTAACAGGAGAAAACAACCATTTCGTGCGGTCAGTGACGCGAGCAGCCAGGACCTGAATGTGCAAAGGGAGCAGCTATCATTGGGGTCACAGCCGTTGGCATTTTCTTCAGTAACTTTTCTAATCATTATGATTTGTATTGAATTGGCACCTAAAGGCTGCTCTGACCAGGTCCCCTTTGCACTAAATGTTGTAAACAACACCCAGGTCCCAGCCCCAAAGAGCTTACAATCTAATTTAAAACAAGATGAAACAAACGAGTGTCACAAACTGGGAAGGAGAAAAACATCAAACTCTAAAGAGACTTTGTGCCGAAACCTGCCAGGGGCTGGGTACCTCCTGAAGTGGGAATTGAGGGTATTTAGCATCTCTCAGGATCAGGCCCCGTGATGGTTAGGCCCAAAATTTGTGTTTAAAAGTTTTGTGTTGTGATTAAAAGTTTTACAGATCCTGCTATGGACAGGCATGTTGACACTGAGACTTGTGCTCAATTAAAAGAAATGACTTTGGCTTGGATTTGAACTTTCCTCTGCAATCTTATGCAATAGTGCTGGTGGCACTAAGAAATGGAAAACAAAACTGATTTATTCACAGAAGGGAAACTGATTGGACCTTGTCTACCTGCAAAAACTGTACCACTTTACCTGCACTGGCATAATTGAACTGCTACAACCCACCTAGTGTGGATGCAATTACACCAGTCAAAGTTGCTTTGAATTGGGTCCCTGAAATTATTTATTACTATTTATTATCTTAGAAGAAGAACAAATCTCCTCGAAGACAGGCTGTAGGACTAGACAGGAGGGTGTTAAACTAGTAACAAATGGAGAGGGTGAAAAGAGGGAACAAAAAAGCGTTCATTTAGAACAAAATCAAGATGTTACAAACAAAATTAATCAAGACACCAAAATAGGTGAAGAGAAGAAATTCTTAAGTTGCCTCTACACCAGTGCTAGGCAGGCCCACCGACAAAAATTCCAGGGGCCAGGGCCATCCCTAGGTGGGGTGGCGTGGACCGGGGCGGAAGTGACGAATCCATCACTTCTGGCACCGCCCACGGGGGCCCCCCAAAGCGCAGTGCCCGGAGCAGTCTTGCAGTGCCCAGAGTGGTGCCTGGAGTAATGCCCAGAGTGGCCCTTTTAAATCACCTGGGCCCCTGGGCAGTTGCCCCATTTGACCCCCCCGTCAGCCGGCCTGATGCTAGGAGCTTGGGAAATAAACAAGAGGAATTGGAATTGCATATTTATGAGCATAAATTTGATCTAGTTGGTATTACTGAAACCTGCTAGGAAGATTCACATTCAAAGGGGAGGGGGAGTGGCATTCTATGTCAAAATGGCATTTCCTGTTTCTGAGACACTTATAACTTGGAAGCAAATGATCTTGAATGCTTATGGATCAGTGTCCCAATAGATAAAGCATAAGCTGGGGTATTAGTTGGCATCCACTACAGATCACCAAATCACATTAGAGAACAGGATGACTGGCTCCTTATGAGCCTAGCTATAATGTGTAGTGGGGAAAAAGCTGCATTATTTTGGGGGGCTTCAATCTGAGTGACACATGCTACTCATCTCATGCTGTCAGTACAAAACATCCTCGGATTTTCTCAATATTATAGATTTTGTATATTAGATGTCTCTTGACAGATAAAAAGGAACTGATCATACAACTACAAATTAATGGTAGCTTAGGTACACGTGAACATGACTTGATCACATGTGTTCTGTGCAAACAGGATAAAGTCTAAACCAGTCATATATATACTTGGTGCTTCAAAAGGGTCAGTTTAACAAAGCTGAAAACAATTATGAGCCAAAGCAGTTGAGAAAAAGAATGTAAATGAAAAATGTGATTGATAATTGGGAACTGTTTCAGAACATTTTACTAGATGCTCAAAAAGCCACAACTGAGAAAGAAGAAAGCCACACTAGTTTAAAAAAACCCAACCTGACATAGAAGGGCAGTGAAAGCAGATATATATAACAAGTGGAAGAAAGGGGAAGGTGAAAGCAATTAATTTAAATCAGAAGCTCTGAATTGTAGAAAATTGATAAGGGAAGCAAAAGGACAGAAGGCGAACTCAATCATCAACAGAGTTACGGACAATAAAAAGTTTTTAAAGTATATTGGGAACAAAAGGAATCATAACAATGGTATTGGTCCACTATTAGATGGAAATGGTAGAACATTCAGTACTAATGCAGAAAAAGCAGAAGTGATCAAAAAATATTTCTGTTCTGTGGTTGGGAAAAAGCTAGAAGATTTAGTCATAATTGATGAAAATGCACTACTTTCCATTCCAACAGGAACTCTGGTGAATGTTAAACAGCAACTACTAAACATTTTAAAATCAGCAGGTCTGGATCCAAGAAAGTTAAAAGAGCTGGCTGAGGAGCTCTTTGGACCATGAATGTTGATTTTCAAGACATCTTGGAACGCTGGGGAAGTTTCACCAGACTGGAAGAAAGGTATATTGTGCCAGTATTTAAAAAGGGTAAAAGGGACAGGCAATTATAGGCCTGTCAGTCTGACATTGATCCTGGACAAAGTAATGGAATGGTTGATATGGGACTCGATTGATAAAAAATTAATGACAAGTAATATAACTAATGCCATTCAACATGGCTTATGGAAAATAGATCTAGTCAGCTCACATGATTTTTGTTATGAGATTACAAGGTAAGGTAATAATGTTGATGTAATATACTTAGACTGCTGTAAGGCATTTGACTTGGTGCCACACAACATTTTGATTAAAAAATTAAAATGATACAAACTCAAATGACACCCAATGGCATACTAGGCTACAATCCAGACCAATGAGTAGTTGTCACCCCTGCCCTGTACCTGGGGTGCTCTTTGTAATGCCTTTGATGCTGTAGCCTCCAGCCTGAACTGCTCACAAACCACCTCCAGCATGTAAATCACTCCCAGCTATATCTGTAAAAAGAAAAGGAGTACTTGTGGCACCTTAGAGACTAACCAATTTATTTGAGCATAAGCTTTCTTGAGTTACAGCTCACTTCATCGGATGCATTCAGTGGAAAATACAGTGAGGAGATTTATATACACACAGAACATGAAAAAATGGGTGTTTATCATGCACACTGTAAGGAGAAAGAAAAGGAGTACTTGTGGCACCTTAGAGACTAACCAATTTATTTGAGCTGTAGCTCACGAAAGCTCATGCTCGAATAAATTGGTTAGTCTCTAAGGTGCCACAAGTCCTCCTTTTCTTTTTGCGAATACAGACTAACACGGCTGTTACTCTGAAAACTGTAAGGAGAGTGATCACTTAAGATGAGCTATTACCAGCAGGAGAGTGGGGGGAGGGGGGAGAAAACCTTTTGTAGTGATAATCAAGGTGGGCCATTTCCAGCAGTTAACAAGAACGTCTGAGGGGGGGGGGGGAATAAACAAGGGGAAATAGTTTTACTTTGTGTAATGACTCAACCACTCCCAGTCTCTATTCAAGCCTAAATTAATTGTATCCAATTTGCAAATTAATTCCAATATATCTGTGTGTACTGCAACCAGGCAGCCACACCCTGACTCCTACCAGCTTTAAAGCTTACCACGGGGTGACCCCCCCCTCTCTCCCTGTCTGTCTCTGGCATCTCACCCAAGGCAAAGGAAAATAGCCATTGGAATTGGGGAGGGGGAGAGCGTGGTCCTGACTTGAGAGTTTGGTCACTAAGCTGCTGGAGCATGTGGTGTGAAACTTTGCTTGAATCTAATACAGTTTGTTAAGTTAGGCACTAGTAAATGTTTTGTGATGGGTAGGATCACAGAACCCCCCTTGGGAACTGCCAACTGATGTGCCAAGACTACTTCGGCCCCTGCTTTCCCTGCCCTCCCAGCCTGGGTCTTCAGTGCCCTGCCTGGTTTGAGCCAGACCCACTAGCCTGCTGCAAACCCAGACCCAGGTCTGAACCATGTCCCCTAACAGCTGTAGGCTTAAACTGAAAGCAGCTTAAGAAGTGTTCCTGTCTTTAACACTCAGATGCCCAACTCCCAATGGGGTCCAAACCTCAAATAAATAAGTTTTACCCTGTGTAAAGCTTATACAGGGTAAACTCATAAATTGTTCACCCTCTATAACACGATGCAGAGAAATGCACAGCTGTCCCCGTGTCCGTCCCCCCAGGTATTAATACATACTCTGGGTTAATTAATAAGTAAAAAGTGATTTTATTAAATACAGAAAGTAGGATTTAAGTGGTTCCAAATAGTAACAGACAGAACAAAGCGAATTACCAAGCAAAATAGAATAGAACCCGCAAGTCTATGTCTAGTACTGTAATAAAACTGAATACAGATAAAATCTCACCCTCAGAGATGTTTCAATAAGTTTCTTTCACAGACTGGATGCCTTCCTAGTCTGGGCACAATCCTTTCCCATGGTACAGCCCTTGTTCCAGCTCAGGTGGTAGCTAGGGGATTTCTCATGATGGCTGCCCCATTTGTTCTCCTCCACCCACTTATATATCTTTTGCATAGGCGGGAATCCTTTGTCCCTCTGGGTTCCTACCCCTCCTTCTCAATGGAAAAGCACCAGGTTAAAGATGGATTCCAGTTCAGGTGACACGATCACATGTTACTGTAAGACTTCATTACCCACTTGCCAGCAAACACACATACAGGAAGACTTACAAGTAAAACAGAGCCATCTACAGACAATTGTCCTGGTTAATGGGAGCCATCAAGATTCCCAACCACCATTAATGGCCCACACTTTGCATAATTACAATAGGTCCTCAGAGTAATATTTCATATTTCTAGTTTCAGATACAAGAATGATACATACATACAAATAGGATGACCACACTCAGTAGATAAGCTTTGTAATGATACCTTACAAGAGACCTTTTGCATGAAGCATATTCCAGTTACATTATATGATTTTATAAAAATATGCTAATGAGTGTGAATATAGAGTGCAACGTCACATGTTTTATGTTTATTTTTCTTGTAACTATTGCTGACTTTCAATGCCTCATTACTTTTACTCACTTAAAATCTCTCTTTGTTGTTAATGACAGGTTTCAGAGTAACAGCCGTGTTAGTCTGTATTTGCAAAAAGAAAAGGAGGACTTGTGGCACCTTAGAGACTAACCAATTTATTTGAGCATGAGCTTTCGTGAGCTACAGCTCACTTCATCGGATGCATACTGTGGAAATTGCAGAATACATTATTATATACACAGACACCATGAAACAATACCTCCTCCCACCCCACTCTCCTGCTGGTAATAGCTTATCTAAAGTGATCATCAAGATGGGCCATTTCCAGCACACGAAAGCTTATGCTCAAATAAATTGGTTAGTCTCTAAGGTGCCACAAGTACTCCTTTTCTTTTTGCGAATACAGACTAACACGGCTGTTACTCTGAAACCAATATATTCATACTGTCCAGGAGAGGGCTGGGCATACATTTTGGGGGCAAAATCTGGGACTAGCAGTGTGCTGGGGTCACACACATTAAATTGATTATACCCCATCTAACTGATAGGTCTCAAATGTAACCATAAGTTAGGAATCAGCATCAAGCCAGGTGTGTTTTCAATGGGGGGCCCTGAAAGGATCAGTTCTTGGTCCTACGCTATTTAACATTTTTATTAATGACCAGGAAGAAAACACAAATCATCACTGATAAAGTTTGTGGATGAGACAAAGTTTGGGGGAGTTGTAAATAATGAAGAGGACAAGTCTCTAATACAGAGTGACCCGGATTAATTGGTAAACCAGGTGCAAGCAAACAAAATGTGTTTTAATGCAGCCAAATGTAAAGTCACACATCGAGGAACAAAGAATGTAAGCCATAGAATCATAGAAGATTAGGGTTGGAAGAGACCTCAGGAAGTCATCTAGTCCAACCCTCTGCTCAAAGCAGGGCCAACCCCAACTAAATCATCCCAGCCAGGACTTGTCAAGCCAGGCCTTAAAAACCTCTAAGGATGGAGATTCCACCACATCCCTAGGTAACCCATTCCAGTGCTTCACCTCCCTCTTAGTGAAATAGTTTTTCCTATTATCCATCCTAGACCTCCCCCACTACAGCTTGAGACCATTGCTCCTTGTTCTGTCATCTGCCGCCATTGAGAACAGCCTAGCTCAGGGGTGGGCAAACTACAGCCCGCGGGCCGGATCCGACCCATCAGGGCTTTGGATTCGGCCCGCAGGATTGCCCCCCTGTGGTGCCTCAGGCCCTGCGCTGCTCTCAGAAGTGGCCGGCACCACGTCCCTGTGGCCCAGGGCAGAGGGTTCCATGCGTTGCCCTTGCCTCCAGGCACCGCCCCCCTGCAGCTCCCATTGGCCAGGAACGGGGAACCACGGACAAAGGGAGCTTTGGGGGAGGCACCTGGAGGCGTGGCAAGGGCAGTGAGTGGAGCCCTGTGTCTCGTCCCTGCCCCAGAGGCCGCGCAGGGAAGTGGTTCCGGCCGCTGCCCGGAGCAGTGCCACATGGGGCCACGGTAGGCAGGCAGGGAGCCTGCCCCTGGCCCCGTTGCGTGCCGCTGCCACCCCGGAGCCGCTTTAGGTAAGCCCGAACCCCTCCTGCACCCCGCCCCCCAACTCCCTGCCCTAAGCCCCCTGCCTGCACCTCGCACCCCTCCTGCACCCCAACTCCCTGCCCTGAGCCCCCTGCCACACCCCGCACCCCTCCTGCACCCCAACTCCCTGCCCTGAGCTCCCTCTTGCAGTCCGCACCCATCCTGCACCCCAACCCCCTTCTCTGAGCCCCCTCATAGACCCTGCACTCCTCCTCTGCCCCAATCCCTTGCCCTGAGGCTGTTCCTGTACACCGCACCCCCTCTCCCACCCCACACTCCCTCCCGCACCCCAACCCCCTGCCCCAGCCCTGCATACAATTTCCCCACCCAGATGTGGCCCTCAGCCCAAAAAGTTTGCCCACCCCTGGCCTAGCTCCATCCTCTTAGGAACCCCCCTTCAGGTAGTTGAAAGCTGCTATCAAATCCCCCCTCACTCTTTTCTTCTGCAGACTAAGTAACTGCAGTTCCCTCAGCCTCTCCTCATAAGTCATATGCTCCAGCCCCCTAATCATTTTCGCAGGTTTCAGAGTAGCAGCCGTGTTAGTCTGTATTCGCAAAAAGAACAGGAGGACTTGTGGCACCTTAGAGACTAACAAATTTATTTGAGCATAAGCTGTCGTGAGCTACAGCTCACTTCATCATTTTCGTTGCCCTCCGCTGGACTCACTCCAATTTGTTCACATCCTTTCTATAGGGGGGGCCCCAAAACTGGACACAATACTCCAAATGTGGCCTCAACAGTGCCAAATAGAGGGGAATAATCAATTCCCTCGATCTGCTGGCAATGCTCTTACTAATGCAGCCTAATATGCCGTTAGTCTTCTTGGCAACAAGGGCACACTGTTGACTTATATCCAGCTTCTCGTTCACTGTAATCCTCAGGTCCTTTTCTGCAGAACTGCTGCTTAGCCAGTCGGTCCCCAGCCTATAGCGGTGCATGGGATTCTTCCATCCTAAGTGCAGGACTCTCAACGGATTTCTTCTTTTGACCCAATTCTCCAATTTGTCTAGGTCACTCTAGACCCTATCCCTACCCTCCAGCATATCTACCTCTCCCCCTCACTTAGAGTCATCTGTGAACTTGCTCAGAGTGCAGTCCATCCCATCATCCAGATCATTAATGAAGATGTTGAACAAAACCGGCCCCAGGACCGACCCCTGGGGCACTCCGCTTGATACCGGCTGCCAACTAGACATCGAGCCGTTGATCACTACCCGTTGAGCCCGACAATCTAGCTTTCTATCCTCTTTATAGTCCATTCATCCAATCCATACTTCTTTAACTTGCTGGCAAGAATACTGTGGGAGACCGTATCAAAAGCTTTGCTAAAGTCAAGGTATGTCACGTATGCCACATTTTAAGGAAAACTTGCCTTAAAATGATAGACTGAAGGAGCTCAATCTATTTAGTTTAACAAAGACCGAAGATTAAGGGCTGGCTTGATCACAGTCTGTAAGCACCTACATAGGGAACCAATATTTAACAGTGGACTCCTTCGCTCTAGTAGACAAAGGTCGAAGAAGACCCAGTGGCTGGAAGTGGAAGCAAGACACATTCAGACCAGAAATAAGGTGCAACATTTGAACAGCGAGGGTAATTAACCACTGGACCAACTCACCACGGGTTGTGATGGATTCTCTATCACTGGCCATTGTTAGATCAAGACTGGATGTTTTTCTAAAAGATCTGCTCTAGGGCAACAGGAATTAATTCACGGAGGGTCTATGGCCTGTGTTGTGCAGGTGGTCAGACTGATCCCCATGAGCCCTTCTGGCCCTTGGAATCTATGGATCTAACTTACCCCCCAGGCGTCCAAGTTCTGGATGCCAGAGACCATTTGGAACAAGCTGGCCGGGGCAGGGGTCCTGGATTCTGTTCCCCGTAAGCCAGCCCAGGCAATATACCTGCTCCGTGCTTCAGGGTGTGGGGAAGCTCTGGCTCGGTAGGACGCTCAGCCGGAGTTTGGGGGGGGGGGGCAGTGCCTATGCAGGAACTGTATGGGTGCAGCAACTTGGGTGTTTTCTGCCCCCTCAGGGCCAGGTTATTTTTGATGGAAAGGCAAGGAGGGCAGCAGTAAAGAGGAAGGGGAGGGGAAGAAGAGCGATGGGTTGGATGCAGGAGGGTAGGAGGAACAGGAGGGCTGTGCATGCACGAGACTGGATGGTGCTGGCTCTGACTTGGTGGAGTGGAGTGGGCTGGTTAGTGCTGGCTCTGTCACCACCCCCCAGCCTGGAGGAAAGAGGTGGCTGTGTATGCAGGGGCAGTGCTGGCTTTGTCCCTTCCCCAAGGGTGGCTGTGCATGCAGGGGGCGGTGCTGGAGGCTGGAGCAGTGTATGCAGGGGGCGGTGCTGGGGGGGCGGAGCTGTGCATGCAGGGGGCGGTGCTGGAGGCTGGAGCAGTGTATGCAGGGGGCTGTGGAAGCAGGGGGCGGTGCTGGAGGCTGGAGCGGTGTATGCAGGGGGCGGTGCTGGGGGGGCGGAGCTGTGCATGCAGGGGGCGGTGCTGGCTTTGCCCTCAGGGCTGGGGGGGAGTGTGTGGCTGTGAATGCGGGGGGGGGGGCGGAGCTGTGCATGCAGGGGGCGGTGCTGGCTTTGCCCTCAGGGCTGGGGGGGGAGTGTGTGGCTGTGAATGCGGGGGGGGGGGGGGGGGCGGAGCTGTGCATGCAGGGGGCGGTGCTGGCTTTGCCCTCAGGGCTGGGGGGGGAGTGTGTGGCTGTGAATGCGGGGGGGGGGCGGAGCTGTGCATGCAGGGGGCGGTGCTGGCTTTGCCCTCAGGGCGGGGGGGGGAGTGTGTGGCTGTGAATGCGGGGGGGCTGGGCTGGAGGGGCCGGCCGGGCTCCCACGGGGCTGCGCTGATGTAATTTCCGCGAGGCGCTGCCATAGGTTTGAATGCAGCGAGGGCCCAGAAACGAAACCGATCGCGGCGCAGCCCGGCTTAAAGGGAGCTGGACCGAGTCAGCCCCAGCTCAGCCGCCGCAGCCCGCGGGCCAGGACCCCCCAGCGCCGGGCGGCAGGAGCCGCAGCGCAGCCGGGCAGGGGACACAAAGTTTCCTTCCCTCCATGCGGCCGCCGGGGTAAGGAGCTGGCCGGCCCCCAGGAGGGGCGCTCCGGGCAGGGCTCGGGGACCCCGGGCAGGGCAGTTTGCAAAGTCCCAGCTGGGGGGGGAGACGAGCCGCTCTCGCTTTTCCCCAGGCTCCCCCTGCCAGCCTGGCTGGGTCCCCGCCGCCCCCTGCGGGATTCCCACCCGGGAGCGGCTGACCCGCGTGGGTGGCCCCCGAGCGGGGCGGTGTTGGGGACTGGGGGGTGGGAAGCGGCGCCCTTGTTTCCGGGGACACCTCCTTCCCCAGGCGCTGCCCGAGGGCCAGCCCGTCGGGTCCCCACTCCGCGGCGACGTGGGATGGGGAAGTGAGAAGTGACTTCGGGCGTTATCGGCCGTATTAAAGCCCGGGCGGGGCTGCCCCAGAGCAGGGCCAGTTGGGGGAAGTTCGGGATCTGGTTTCCCAGCGGGCTGGTGTGTGAGGGGCCATGAGTCAGATGCAGCCCTTCCACCTTCCCGTGCAGCGTTAGGGCGAGAGCCCGGAGCGAGGGGCAGGCAGAGCCGGAGCGAGTGAAGTTGTTTGTTTTGGTCAGCAGAGAAGCCTGTCTGCGATACTGTCCCAGCTAAGTCAGCCGCTCATGTGCCAGGCCCACGAGCAGCGTGTTTCGGGGAAGCCATGGGCGGCTTTGTCCAGGCTGGGATGGGTTTGGATACTGCTGTCGGCAGGCGGGTGCAAACCCCTTGGGTAGGCTGTCTGCACTGGTATGAAGAGGATCTTGCGCTGTGCTAGGAATTTGCACCAATAGGGCATGGTGCCATGAAACCCCAGTGTAGGCAGGCGGTTAGAGAAGTGTGACCCTTTCTGTCTCAGAATTGGTTACTTGTAGTTTTGGGGTCCTGTCAGATCCAGCTGACTTATTACAGTTAATATCTGGGTTTATTTTTCAGCCACCTCTTAGAAACAAAAGAGAAGTAATATTTATTTTTTGGTGGCTTCACAAACCACACGGAGGCTCTGCCAGGAAGTGAGAACCCTGACTGCTTGTATCGGGACTTCGTGGGGAGCAGGAGTCTAGGTGGGGCTGTGGAGGTCCATCAATGCACCTGTCACTGGGGTGTGTGGTAGAGGTGAGGTTTGCACCCGAAGATGGGGTGAGCTGCTACTACCGAAATCAAGGCTGGCCCAAAGAGAAGGAGCCGTGTTCTGTGGGTATACCAGGTGTGCCAAACTGGCACTGAGTGCAGAGATGGGGAGGGCACATCTGGTAGGATGGCCCATGTAACTCACCCCTAATTAAGGGGGTTAATGGCTCTCTTTAGAGTAACACATTAGAGAATCACTGGTAAATAATTAATCAAGGCAAAGCCTAACTATAAAGACACTAGGCCAAATTCTTTTCTCGGCCTCTTTGGAATGATGGTTAAAGCTCTGTGCGGATTTGTATCCGCATCTGATCTGGCCTGCGGATACTCACACCCACGGATGCCGATATCTGCGGATATCTCTGGATTTGCAGGGCTGTTGTTATAGTTGCCAGGATGTGCTGAAGAGCAGAATCGGGCCCCTTAAGTACAACTAATACGTTTCTCTACACGTGTGTAGGAGGCGGCGCCTTAAATTCAGGGATCTCTGTTTCCAAGGAAGTTATTTATTATTCATATTAACTTAGCACCTAGAGGCCTGAACCAGAATGGAGACTCGTGCTAGGTGCGGTACAGGCAGAATGTGTACAGCCCTGATCCCAAGAGCATGCTGGTTTTGGAGTTTAAAGGAATTGTTGTTCTTTGGTGGTTGTTTTTTAAAGCAGCAGATGAGGTAGAGGTGGACAAGCTGAATACTGCACATTGGACTCCATGAGGTGCACGGGAAAAGGGCTGGAGCAGTGGCAAAGGGAGCAGTTCAGTGTAGCAGGGCTTCATGCGAGGAGAAAATATAACCTGTGAGAAATGAGCCCAGCTATGAATCCTAATGAGGTAGGAAGGCACTACACGTATGTGCTGGACTTTGGTAACGGCTGTAATATACCAGCCTCCTCTATCAGGATCCGTGACTTGCATCTAAACCTGAGATCAACGGTGAACCTGCTTAGAATATAGGGTCACGCTTTCTAGTGTTCTCCCACAAAAGGGCGAGTGCACTTTACAGCCATGTGAAAACTATCCACAACGTTGCTCGCAAAGCTCGGGCCCCGATGGGTTGGTGAATGGTCTTGGTGGTCGGGTTCTGATAGCACCCCTCGCTGCCTAGCACAGTCTGGATTTATAACAACCTAAGCAATGGTGTGGCAAAAGTGTGTCCCAGTGATGCTAGCCCTGGGTCTCTTTGCAGCTGGGAGAGTTCCCTTTGTAGCCCAAAGGGCCAGAAATGTCCTTTCAAAACTAAAGCTACTCTCAATAGGCCCAGTAGTGCCTATGCTTCTATATAGCACTTGTCAGTAGCAGATCTCCAAGTGCTTTGCAAAGGAGGCCAGTACCATTATCTCCATGGGAAAACTGAGGCTCAGGAAAGTGAAGGTGATCCAGCAGGCCACTGGCATAGCTGGGACTAGAACCCAAGTCTCTCAAGTCCCAGTCCAGTGTTTTACCCATGAGACCAGACAGACTTTGAGGTAGTAGGTGCTGAAAACTTCACTCTCAGTGAGCTCCATGCGGTGGGAAGTTCAGCACCCCTAGAAGAAATCTGGCCATTGTTATTTAAGGGCCTGTCTTTAGGTATTCCATTTTAAAGGCCCCAAAGGAAATAAAGATGAAATCTTGGTAGCAGAGTGAACCTGAACCATGCATCCAGCCAGACATGCTGGAGAACATAGGGTCTGATTCAGCAAAGCACTCGAACATATCCTTAATTCACACTGACTTCAGTGGAACTTAAACACATGCTTCAGGTTTGCACGTGGACCTAAGTGCTTCGCTGAACTGTGGTCACTGTGAGCACACAGTGTCTGAGGTCCAGGGACCTGTATGTTCTCCCTGTAACTTTCTACTGGTTTTTGTTGTCGAAGAGACCAAGCTTTAGTTTTAAAATCAACGAACATGTCCAGCCCTTCTGACTAGGGCAGAGCTGTCAGGATGGAAGCTGACCTGGTGTGGCCCTGATGCTTCAGTCGAACAATAGCAAATTCAGAGGTGTAAACTATTATCCAAGCAGCCAGTTCAGCTCAACTCCAACCACCCTGATAGCCCCTTTTGGAAATGCTAAGTGTTGTGAAGTGGGGCAGTTAAACTCAATTGATACTGAAGCATTCTCAGAGGCACTATCTTTATGCCCAAATGCTCCCCTCCCATGCACTGTGTAGGAGTCCTTTGTTCTCCCAAGAAGGACTTCCACAGGTTCTCTCTGGAATGTTTTCTGTTAGAAGCCTTCCCCCTGCAGCCAGGATCCTGTAAGTCTGCAGCAAGGGCAACAGAAATTGGAGCCAGCTTTAGAGATTCTGTGGCTTTTGGCAGTGTGTCATCTGCATTAACAAGGAGCCCACTACTCGCTGCAGAATTCCAGAGGCATGGATTGCATGCTGTCCTTTCTGGCCTTGCGGAGGGTACAGAATTGCCATAGCTTGAAATGCTCTGAAGACTCAGGCTATGTCTACACTGGAAACGGTACAGTAGTGCAGCTGCATCACTATGGCACTGTAGTGTAGACACATGCTACGGTGACAGAAGGGGTTCTTCTAACCACCGCTCTGAGCGGTGGTAGCTAGGTTGACGGAAGAATTCGTCTGTCGACCCAGAAGTGTCTATGCAGTGGTTTAATTAAGCATGCAAGGCTTGCAGTTTTTCACAGCCCTGAGCGAAGTAGTTAGGCTGACCTAACTCTGTAGTGTAGCCCAGCCCTGGTGCCTTGAGCTGCCCTCTGGCAGCAGGGGTGTGTGGATGGGGCATTACAATCTTTTTAAAAAAAAAAACCCAGTGACTGAACCCATTTTTCGCTGTAGGTTATAAAACAACAGCACTTAGCTTTTACCTGGTGCGTCTCATCCCTGGGTATGGAAACGCTGTACAAAGGTGTTATCTCTGACAGAGGGGACACAGGCACCGAGACGGGACATGACTTACCCAAGGTCACTGAGTCAGTGGCAGAGCTGGGGATAGAACCCAGGTCTCCTGACTCCCAGGCCAGCTTCCTCTCCAGTTTTTCTTTCTCAGGATAAATTGTCAAAGGTGGGCAAGCACAGGGATTTTGACTGGTATGCCCAGAAACCCCCAGCCCTTTGTGGCTGGGTAGCGAGGCTGCTGGGGCTAGATCTGGTGAGGCGCTGATCATCTCCTGCATGGTAGTGAGCACTCTCCTCTCCTGTCAGAGGCTATGTCTATGTAAGCAGAGTCAGGTTGAGCTCTACCCTGACATCTGGTGGTGAGTTGTGGAAAAGGACTTCAAGGGCTGATCTCGTTTTCATGAGCACACCCACCCCGCTTAGCATGATGGGACTGCTTGCCAAAATGGTCACTTTGCCTAGCTGTGGGATCCCCGGTCTCTTTGTTATTGGGGCAGGAGTAATAAAGTGTTGTTATCCCGGTTATGTAAATCAAGGACAGTAGAACTGTACCTGGCATTTTATGATTGAAGGACTTGCCCTCAACTAAGTAGCACTCGCTAGGCAAGGGACGTGGGTTCTAGAATCCAGTGAGATGAGAGAGGCTGGGAACAAGCATGTGTACCTGGTGGCGTGGGCTCCTTTTGAGGGCTTGAAACACCAATTTCACTCCATTCTCTCTACACTGTGTAATATCAGAGCTGATTTTGATTCTGTTAGGAGTCTGATTGCAGGTTTCTGAGCTGATTTCACTTCGGGCCAATGTTGCACCAGTACTGAGGCTCCCCTACTATGAGCTGAAATCACTAAAGAGCTAAAATTACGAAGAGCTGAAATCACTGAGTGCTGTTAAGTGGGGGGGGCTGAAGATATATTGGTGAGCGGCTAGCGGGATGTCTGCTGGAGGTGAGCAGCTCGTGGTGAAGGCTGCAGCAGACCCCTGCGGAAAGGAAGGGCAGTCGGCCGTCCACATAAGCAGTGGAGCACGTAAGGTGCCCCCATACCTCCCCGCTTTTCCACCTAGGCTGGGAGGTTAACTCTGCAGATGAACTTTTGAACTCTGGGGCTGCGCTGGACTTTGGGTGACATTTGGGTTGCTTTACTTTTGGGACTTTGGGTGACTTTTGGGTTGTTGGACTCAAGAACCAAAGGGAAAGGACACAGCCCAATCCTCATGGTTTGTGTTTATGAACTCTAGTTGTGGTGTTTCCCCAACATACTGCTGTATTGTTTCGCTCCTTTATTAAAAGGTTGCTTTTTTTTGCTACACTCAGACTCTGTGCTTGCGAGAGGGGAAGTATTGCCTCTTAGAGGGGCTCAGGGGGGTGGTATGTGATTGTCCCAGGTCACTGGGTGGGGGCTCAAGCCGGTTTTGCATTGTGTTATTGAAACAGAACCCCTAGATACTGAACCTGGCCCTTGTTGCTGCCAACTCCGATGGGCAGAAGGGTTACATTTTTGGGGGCTCGTCTGGGATCCTGGGTCAGTACCCCTTGCAAGCACATGCTGAGTGATCCACTACATTGGGAAACAGTTGTGTTTATATTTTGAGGAAATTACTGTCTGTATAATGGCTAATATGTCAGGTTTCTTGGGCCCCGGCTCAGCAGTCTCTAGCTCAGGGGACACAGCCTCGGCTGATGATTGGGCAAAAGCTTGGAAGAGATTGTGCTGTCCCATGCTACGTCAAACTCTTGTCATAAGTTAAGGTTGTGTGCTGGGGAGGAGGAGTTTGAACCCCGGTTGGCGCATACCACTGAAATGCTGCAAGAGTGGGCCGTACCGGATGCAGAAAAGCGAAGATGCCGAATAGAGAGCCTTGGGGACTAGCATTAGATGTGATTCACACCCTGAAGCTCATTGACTCTGGGGTCAGTGTGAAGGACTGCCTAGAGGCCCTTGATCACACCTTTGGGACCATAGAGGGCCCTGAAGACAGCTACTGTAAGTTCCTTAATTCCCGACGGCAAAGGGGCGAGAAGGCATCAGCCTACATACAGAGACTGGAGAGACTGCTTCAGAGAGCTGTCATGAGGGAGCAGTGGCTGCTGAGCAGATGGATAAGACCAGACTGGCTCAAATTGAAAGAGAAACTCAGTATCGGAACCCGATTCTACTTCGTCTCCGGCTAAGAGAACGACAGGAACATCCCCCAAGTTACTCCTAGCTGATAAAAGAGGTCAGAGAGGAGGAAGAAAGGCAGGCTGCCAGCGAGTTTTGGGAAGCCCAGACATCGGAGCCAGCCAGCACAACACCACTGCAAATGGCCAGTGTACTGATGGTGAGCACCAGAGAGGAACTTGCCCAACAAATGCAGGTCCTGACAGAACGGATAGCTGAGCTGCAAAGCACCATTGACCGAGCTAAGACTTCCAAGAATAAGGAGCCTCAAACTGGGACAATGGAGAGATCAGCATTTAGAGCCACCGGCCCACCCAGGCGAAGGGGGAAAGGACAATTCTTCTGTTACTGATGTGGTCAGGATGGGCACGATGCTGCCAAGTGCTGTAATGAAGAAAATCCCTCCTTAGTGTATGGAAAGCTGAGGATCAGTTGGGAGAGATCCTGTAACTGCCAGAGGGTCTGGGGACGGGGACCACCCAGGCCTGCAGGATTTGAAGAGTCCCTCAGAAAAGACTGTCCAGCTGGGATCCCCGCAGGACTGATAGGGCCTCGAGCAGAGGTCACGGTGAGGATTCAAGGGGCGGAGTGTAAAGCAGTGCTTGACACTGGATCTCAAGTGACTATTATATTTCAGTCATTCTACCAACAGATGCTTAGGCACCTGCCTATACAGCCACTGACCGGCCTTGGTCTGTGTGGCCTCAGCATGGATGAATACCCCTACCAAGGATATGTCATAGTGCACCTGGAATTCCCAGAGGAGGTTGCTGGAGTAAGAGAAGAGGTAGACACAGCTGCCTTAATATGCCCTGACCCTAAAGGGACCTCTGATGTGTCTGTGTTGATAGGGACCAACTCCAGCCTCTTCAAGGTACTCACGGATTACTGCAGACGAAGGGCTGGGGACCAGTACCTGAATACCCTGACGATCCATCCGCTTTGTGCTGAAGCCTATAAGAAAATCGAGAGCGCTAAAAAGGAGACATCTGAGCTACCGATTGGGGCACTGAAGTACGCGGGCACGACCCCTTAGTAGTGCCTGCAAGGACGGAGCAAGAAGTGCTTCTCATGAGTACCTGGCTGAAAGGCAGTAAAGGGGCATTAGCAATGATAGAGCAGCCGGTGGAAGGAGAGCTCCCGGAAGGAGTGCTGGTCCCTAGTGGAGTCATAACCCTACCTGCTGAAGTGCAGGAAAGAGTGACTATACTAATTTGCTAAAGAAACGAGTCGCAATGTTGTTGTGAAGCAAGGACAAAAGATAGCAGACCTCTTTGAGCCTGAATCAATTGTAAAACCCCAGTGTGAAACTCAAGTTCCGACAATAGACCCAGCAAAGTTTGACTTTGGAGATTCACCAGTGCCCAAGGAGTGGAAAGATCGCCTGAGGAAGAAACTTTGGGAAAGATCCAAGGTGTTCTCACTGCATGAGTGGGATGTGCAAAAGGAGTAGAGCACAACATCAGACTGCATGATTCTCGACCTTTTAGGGAGAGATCTAGGAGGATTGCTCTCTCTGAGGTGGAAGATGTGCGACATCATCTTCAGGAGCTGGCTGCGACTGGCATCGTTACAGAGTCCTGCAGCCCCTACGCCTCACCCATTGTGGTGGTCCGTAAAAAGAATGGGAAAATCTGGATGTGTATTGTCTATCGCACTCTAAACAGGAGTGCTGTGGTTGACCAGTACACTATGCCTCGAGTCCAAGATGCCTTAGACTGTTTACTGGGAAGCCAGTGGTTCTCTGTGTTGGATCTTCGGAGTGGCTACTACCAGATCCCTCTGGGAGAAGAAGATAAGGAGAAGACAGCCTTCATCTGCCCATTAGGGTTTTATCAGTTTGAACGCATGCCCCAAGGGATTTCTGGAGCACCTGCCACATTTCAACGGCTTATGGAGAAAGTTGTGGGAGACATGAATTTACTGCAAGTGTTAGTTTATTTGGGTGACCTGATTATGTTTGGTAGAATGTTGGAGGAGCATGAAGAAAGACCACTTAAAGTGCTTGATAGGTTGGAGGATTATGGTTTGAAGCTTTCAATTGACAAATTCCAGTTCTGCAGAACCTCAGTGAAGTATGTGGGTCACATCATGTCCCAAGAGGGTGTGAGTACTGATCCCGATAAAATAGAAGCACTCACTACATGGCCATGTCCAGGTAACTACAGAGAACTCAAGACCTTTCTTGGATTTAGTGGCTACTACTGCAGATTTGTGAAAAATTATGCTACGATTGTAAAACCTCAGAATGATCTTACCAGGGGACACCAATCCCGCAAAAACAAATTAAGACCAAGAATAAGGGGAAGTCCCCACAGCCTCCTGTACAGACACACTATGGTCCCTTCGAACCATTTGGGCCACAGGGGGATGAGAGATGTGAAAAGGCATTTCAAGAAATCATTACTTGCCTAACTTGTGCTCCAGTCCTAGTCTTTGCTGACCCAGGCAAACCGTTTATCCTGCATACTGATGCCAGTTTGGAGGGTCAGGGAGCAGTCCTGTACCAGGAAGTGGAAGGCATATGTAAACCTGTAGCCTTTGCCCGCCGAGGACTGTCTGACAGTGAAACTCGCTATCCCACCCACAAGCTGGAGTTCTTGGCCTTGAAATGGGCCACCACCGAGAAATTTCGAGACTGCTTGTATGGTGCCCAGTTCCAGGTGTGGACGGACAACAATCCACTGACTTATGTGTTAACGAGTGCTAAGCTGGATGCTACAGGGCAGAGATGGGTGGCTGCTTTGGCTAGCTAAGAGTTCAGCATTCAATACTGATCAGGGAGAAGCAATGTAGATGCAGATACATTGTCCACATGTCCGCAGGCACTGAAAGTTGCTGTGATACCCACTGATGGAGTGAGAGCTATTTGCAATGTGAATCATCGAGAGCCAGAGGCCCATGAGAGCCTTCAGGGATGTTGCAGAAGCTCTGGGCCTGCCCCCTGAAAGTGCGCCTTCTGCCTCGGTGAACTATATTGCATTGGACCAATCTCCTTTGCCCATGCTCAATGCGGCTGACTGGCAAGAAGCCCAGCTGCAAGATATTGACATTTGTGATGCACTACTTGCCAAAAAGGAGGGGCGAAGCTCAGCTGTGATTGTCCAACCTAACCCGGAGGGTAAACTACTATTGAGAGAATGGACCAAACTAAAACTGATTCAGGGAGTGCTACACCGAATGACCACGGACCCTTTACAAAAGCAACGAGCACAACTAGTGCTGCCAAAAGAGTACAGAGCCCTGGCCGTGAGGGCCCTGCATGATGACTTTGGATATTTGGGGATGGAGAGGACCCTGGAACTTATTCATAGTAGGTTCCATTGGCCTTGGATGGCTGAAGACGTTTGCAGGAAATGGTGAGACGTGCTCAATGTGTTCAAAGGAAAACTCTGCTCACAAGGGCTGCATATCTGAAGAACAGCACCAGCAACAAACCTTTGGAATTGGTATGCATTGATTTCTTGTCTCTAGAAGTAGACGAGGAATGTTGGGAACATTCTAGTAGTGACTGACCGTTTTACATGGTATGCGCAGGCATATCCCACACGTGATCAGAGGGCCACCACTGTCGCTCGAGTATTGTGGGAGAAATATTTCTCAGTTTATGGATTCCCAGCCCGGATACACTCGGATCAGGGGCGGGACTTTGAGAGTCACCTTCTGAAGGAGGCGCTGAGGATAGCGGGAATTAAAAAGTCGAGGACAACTCCTTATCACCCTCAAGGTGATCCTCAGCTAGAGAGGTTCAACCCTGTTAGATATGTTGGGGACTTTGCGACCAGAGCAGAAGGCAACCTGGAGCCAGCATGTCGCATTCCTGGTGCATGCCTACAACACCACAAAGAATGATGCTACGGGAGTCACCCCATATCTCTTGATGTTTGGGCGAGAACCAAGATTGCCCATAGACTTGTGCTTTGGTATATCAGAGGATGGAGATAGCTGTGAAACTCATCAGCAATACGTATCCTGACTAAGAGAAAAGCTGCGGGATGCTTATCACTTAGCTACATCTGTGGCTCGGAAGAGCTCAGACCGCAACAAACATCGATATGATGCTAGAGCGCATTCGCAGGAGCTCCAGCCGGGGGACAGAGTCCTGCTGTGAAATTTGGGTATTGCTGGCAAACACAAGATAGCTGATAGGTGGAAGGCAATTCCTTACCTGGCGATGGAAAAGCTGGGAGATCGGTCTTCAAGATCAAACCTGAAGTGGGTCCAGGGCAAATAAAGACAGTACATAGAAACCTTTTGCTCCCTGTGGGGGAGTTGGTAGGCACCCCTTATGAGATGGGCCACGACAGGGCAACCAGGCAGAACAAAAGTTCTAAACCAAAGCCGCCATCCAACACGGACAGCGGGCCCCCTGCAGCTAACCTACCCCTATTCAGCACAACTGAGAGTGAGTCTGAGGAGGAAGACATGACCATAGTGTACTCTGGAATGGAGATCAGATTTCGGTCTTGATTAGCTGAGCCAAGAGTGCTCCCCCTCCTCAGCCCTAAATCCCCTGGCGGAAGTATTTAGGCCCGTTACTGGCACCCCTGTGCCGCCAATGGGACCCCCCCTGTGATGACATCCAGGATATTGGACAGTGGAGACATACAGGTGGAAGGTGCCCTGGGCACCTTGGACTTTCCACTGGGAGAACCAGAGATGCAGGGGCCTACGCCAGTAGCCGAGGGACCCTCAAAGGAAACCTCTCCATCTGTCGCTCCCCCCACAACAGAGATTCTCAATAGACGGGACAGGGTAATAAGATCAGTAAAATGGTTAACTTATGATGCATCGGGGTGACTAGTGAGGAGCCAATACGTTTAGCACACAGGCTTGTGGAAGCCACAGTGGGCTTCCTGAGGCCCTTTGGAGGGAACCAATGAGTCAGTCTACTAGAGGCGCCCAGGGGGGTGGTATGTAATTGTCCCAGGTCACTGGGTGGGGGCTCGAGCCGGTTTTGCATTGTGTTATTGAAACAGAACCCCTAGATACTGAACCCGGCCTTTGTTGCTGCCAACTCTGATGGGCAGAAGGGTTACATCTACACTGCAAAGGCTATGCCAGCATAGCCGCTTGGTACAGACTCAGCCTACCTAGCCATGGTCCTAGTCCGTCTATGCTGCAAATGGAAGCTCTGTTGAAGAGGAGTTCCCTGACTGTTGTAACTGTGGTGTACGTGGGCCCTTGGTGACTTGACAGGGCATGCAAAGGGCTTTCTGTTCAGTGCAGTAAATCAGCTGTATGCCTTGAACCTAAATATGGTTGGTTAAAAGAATATAGTCTCCATGCACCATACAGTAAAAGGGGCTCTGTTAAAACAATGGAGCTACATAATTGAGACCTTTTTCTCCACCAGTCATAGCTCTTTAAACGCTGGATGCCTTGAGATGAGCAGACCTGCCAGTGGGAATGTGTTGCCTTGTTTGACGTCTAGCAAACCCGTGACTCCTGTCGGGAAGAACGTTACTGGCTCTGGGGTTACTAACCCGAACAAGAGAGTCCTGTCCCCTGATCCAAGGAGAGCTTTTCTTTCGTGCCAGGTTACTGATACTTCCTCCCAGGGCATGTCACATTGTCTGGAGTGGCTCACGAGCGTGAGTGTCGACTGCAGGGCAGACTGTCAGAAAACAGGGCAGACACCCCACGCTGCTGGTGCGTTCTATAATTAGATTTCACCAGTAACAAATGTGAACTCCTGGGTCACTGTAACTGTCTTTCCATGGAGTCCCAGATGTCCCAGTAGACTCTCCAGTCTATCTTGCTGTCCAGGCAAGCTGGACTTAGTGATAAATGGTCACTTACACCAAAAATTACAAAATATTGAGGTTGCTCCCAGCTCCAAGAGACCAGTCACTTTCCCCTGATCAATGAATACCCTAGATCAGTGCATATGGCTACCAGGGGCTTTTCTTGTAGTCACAGCCTCCTGGGTGGTAACTGGAGTGTGGGGGGAAGAGCAGCGGCCCCTCCCGCATGGCTGCCGGCAGGGCTTGGGCTCTGCCCCCCTCTGGAGCCAGCCAATGTGCGTTCCCCACCTTCCTGGGAACAATGGGGCTCAGGCTTCTTGCTTTAGCCCTGGGGTGGTGGGCGGCAGGTTCTGGCCGCGTGCTGATAGGCTCCAAACGCGGGGCTTCGGGCTCTGGGCTTTGGCTGCGCAGTCGTGGGCTCCGTCCCCTAACTGCAGGGGCTCCATCTCCTGGCTGCAAAGTTCACTATCCCACTCATCGCCTGGCCCCTGCTGCCTCCCCTGACCCCCACTGCCTCCCTACCCACCTCCCCATCCAAGGCTTAATTTGTCCCCCGACTTGCCAGGGTTGAGTAAATCTGTTGTGAAAAGTGATATTTGTATGTTTGTTAATATCACTTTTCACTGTCTCCCAGATAGCTAACACGTCTGCATCTGTGAAAAGTGATATTAATAAACATACAAATATCACTTTTCACAGGCGCAGACTGACTAGCTAGCAAGTATAAAAAGAAAACGCAACCAAAAAAGCAAAAGAAACAACAACAACAAAATACAAGGACATGCAAAGCACCTTATTTGTGTTTCTATTTTGTTTAGGTCCAGTAAAGAAATAGAGACAACTGTACGTTATTTTTATTATTCAGTCTGTGGAAAACCCCTTCATACATAAATTACTGTGATTTGGAAATGTCTATGTGCCTATTTATTTTTTTCCTAAAGTTAATTAAGTATTTTAGGAAAAATTGTCAGAGCGGCCACCAGCAAGAGTTGGTGGCCGCACTCTGACTCCACAAAAAAATGTGTTGTGAGAACCCCGGCCCTAGATCTTACACAAAAGACAACACCTGTAGCCAATCCTGTAATACACTGTCAAAAGGTTTATTAGCTAGGAGAAATAAATTAGTTATTTAAAGGTGAAAGCAAGCAAACATCTACACCCAAATGAGTTGCAATCCAGCTCCTGAGAGTGACAGAATTGCAGTGATCTCTCAATTTGACATGTCTTTTAGGGCAGACCCAGGGATAACCCTAAGAAATCTCATTGCAATTTACAGCAGTGGTTTTTAACCTGTGGTCCAGAGACCGCTGGAGGTCCACAGACTATTTCTTAAGATTTCCAAAGGGGTCCCCACCTCCCTTTGAAATTTTGCAGGGGTCCACACAGGAAAAAAGGTTGAAAACCACTGAGCTAGAGTCTCTGGCCCTGTAAGAGTTCAAACAGCAAAGAGATGAAAAATCATCATGTCAGCTGTTTTTATTTTCCTCTTCCAGCGTTCAAATGGCTGGGACGGGGCCTTCTGCACAGGTGGAGGGGGGAAATAAACAAAGCTTTTGTCTTATGAGAGCCCACTTAATTTTTCAGAGTCTTCCTGCACGGGTGGGGGAACGAATCCGGTGCCTGGCTTCACAAGTTCAGAGCAAACATTTTCAAAGTTATAAAGTGAAACTTACATATTTCCTTATTTGCAGAGTTGTTGTTGCCCTGTCAGTCCCAGGATATAGAGGAGAGGTGATCTCTTTTAATGTCCTCACCCGCCTTGTCTCTCTTGTATTTCCTTATAGCGTGGAATACAGACATACCAAGTGAGATTAATGCGTGCAGCAACTTAAAGCATTTCATAGAGTCTAATCACTCAATAAATTCTAACAATACAATCACACCTGTCACAGGTAAGCTGGTTTGTTTTCCAGCTGTGGGTTCGTCAGTTCTTAGCTCACACCTACGGCCTTGGCCAGAGCTGGCACTTGGCTCACCAGCATCACAGCGTGACTCTGCAGTTTGTTCAGTTAAATCATAATAGCAATAATATTACTTGGCACTTAACGTCTTGATTGCCGCCACAAGCAATAAATAACTCTCCTAATAATGTGCTAGGAAGGGAGGTGGTGCTAGTCTCACTTTACGTGCAGGGAAATTGAAACATGAGGTCCGATGCATCCTTGGCGTAAGTCAATTAAAACGGTAGCATTCCACCTGGAAAGAATTTCTCCCAGGGGAAGATTTGTGGCTTTACCTTTTCCAGCCCACTGTGGTAACTGAGTTGGGCCGGATTTCCACAGCACCCAGGAAGCCAGGCTGGGAGCAAGTTGCCGTTTGCCCCATTGGTGCATGCACACCGGATTTGCAGGAGACAATTAAGTGCGCCAACATGAAAATCAGGCCTGAAGGCCATATATTGCGTGATCTATGTACAAGGAACTTGCTGGGTCAAGGGCGCCTTGCGTGTGGCCACAGGGCAGCAGATGATCTTTGGTTATGTCCCAAGGCTCACAGGGAACCCCGGTGGATGCTGTGTCAGAGATGGCAGGCTGAGGACTCCATGAGGCTGGGAAGGTGCCTCGCTTGTGTTTAGGATTATTCTGGACTGGGATCAAGCACTTTTCCCCCTTAGGAATGACCTTATTGCTGATGCAGATGAGATATATCGTTAAAGTGCAGTCGCACGATGACCCAGCAAACTGCTGGCTCAGTGAGTATGGCTGTTGGTGAAAAGCTGTGAATACCCAGGCCTTAGGACTTGTTTCTCTAACACTGGCTAATCAATAGGCAGAAGACCTTGAGCATCCTCCTATCACAGTGAGCTGCCTTGGGTTCAGGGACTCCAGATCTGTGTCACTATTACATTGTCTTTGCTTTGCTATTAGCATATCAGCAGGTTATCTGGGTATCCACTGGCCCCAGAAGAGGCCAGACACAGCCTCGCAGCTGCTCCTCCCAGGCAGGATAGTCTCTGGAACTGCAGATATGTTTGTCTGACAGAGATTTGGATTTTCTTATTTGTTTTTTTATTTTCCAGCATTTTTTAGACAGAAATGCTGGTCCCACATCAGTCAGGGATTGACCTAGGACTAAATGAACTTTTGCTGGGTCCCAAAGGCGCTTGACTAGCTGATACATTGCAGCGTTTAATTCTGAACTTCTAGCATGGAGTTTTATCTGATATTTAGACTTGAGTAAATTTTAGCTTTTTAACTAGATGTTGCCCCTAGGTAGAAATCCCTTGAGCTTGGAGCCAAGTGAAACAACGCGGAACTGCCTTGACCTTCTCTCCAAACGCACTTTGTCCTGATGGACTCCATTGTGGGGAGCTTTCTTGGTGAAATTTTAACAAAATTGGTAACAAAAATAAAAAGAGGCGATGTGGAGGGGGGGACGTCCTCAATGAGATACTGACGAGGGAGGGGAAGGGACTGCAGGCTGTTGGAGAGTTACTGCAAGGACCCGTATGTGGTGTATGGTTTTCAAGATGACTCTCCTTTCTGGTCAGGGGGGTTTCTCTCTCTGGTAACTGGAGAGATCAATATCGTGCTGCTGTCCTCGCTGTACCATCCTGGTCTCCCATCAGCTCGCTTCCTGGTCATGTGGCTCCATTTCCCCGTCAGACCATTCCTCTCATACCCCGACCACAGAGCTCTGCACTTACTCTATTAATCCTCTCCTCCCACGTGGTCCAGCCCCACAGCCTCTGCACGTTCTCTCTCCACATGGTGCTGTGTTGTGATGGATGGTCCGTCACTGGCACTTTTAAATTAGGATTGCATGGGCTGCGGAGCCAAGGGGGCCACCTGGGCCATGGCCCAGCTACTTTTTGGTCCCAACTTGGAGCAGGTGATCCGGTGGTTCTGGGGCAGGATGCGGGGGGTGGGGGCGTCACAGAGGGACGGTGGCTGGAGCAGGGACAGGAGCTGCTGCAGGGTGAGTGCAGGGTGTACTCCAATTCCTGCCAGAAGCAGGACCTCTGTCACACACACACACACACACACTTTAAATGGTGCTCTGCGGTCCCTGCAAGATGGCAGGATTTTCTAAAAGATCTGCTCTGCTTCAAACGGGAATTATTGCAGGGAAGTCCAGAGTCTGGTGGTGTACAAGAGGCTCACAATTGTCCCTTCTGGCTTTCTAATCGGACTCTCTGGAACCTCCAGTCCACATGCCACATCCCCCATCAGTCGGCCCCCGTCCTGTTGTTTAACACTTGTGTAGTGATCGCACCTGGCTAACCAGGTCAGCGCCCCCTAGGGGCCAGGTCCCGGACACATACAGTAAATGACAGCCCTGCCCCAAAGCATGCACATGCTCCTAATCCCTCCTTGGCCTTTCCCATGCTGAGCCGCCACTCTTCTGTGCCCCTGAGGAATTTCTCCTTCCTGCGCGTGGACGGGGAGCTTGGTTACACTCCCAGCGCCGTTACTTGTTCTGTCCTTGGGGAGCTCAGGAAGTGGACTAGGCTAGTAGCCACTGTCCCTGCTGGCAGACTAAGCAATCGTTCTAGCACTGCTAGAGTGAGTTTCTGAGAAACCCGTGGAGGTCAGCCCGTCTGCTGCTTTAATCCCATTATGATTATGTCTGCAGGGTAGGGAAGCAGCATCTGAAGGGGATTTCACCCAACTGGGGAGCCAGGAATGTCTGGGTACTAATCTCAGCTCTAATCCCAAAACCTGTCAGCATTGGTGTGTCCCTGTAGCACAGGTGAGGAGGATCATACCTACTCACCTTACAGGGGTGGCACAAGAGTTGATCAGTGACCGGACCACAGTGCTAAAGGTGCTGAGGATTAGAGCTATTCCAAATTATTATTTCTATCTCCATTGCATCCCCACCAAGCGCGCTCTGTGCTAGGTGTTGCATATACACCTGGGAAGAGACAGTCCCTGCCGCAAAGAGCTTGCATTGTACAGTATACTCCTGATTTTCCAAAACCCTATTCTCTAAACCTCCGCACTGTCCGTCCTGGGGGGGACAAGGGAGGGATTTGGGTGACGTGGAGGTTTGTATAAGAGAGCAGAGCCCCCGGGCTGGGGGGTTTCCTGGCAGCTAAATGGCTCCTGTGACAGTGCAAGGAGCCTTCCACACCCCTGCTGTCACAGGAGGGCTCCTGCCCTCTCTGTTACCTGAACTCCTGATTATCTGAATAAAATCCATGTCCCCGCTGCTCTTCGGATCATCGGGAGCATTCTGCATCTAGATGGGCAAAGGGCGGGAAAAACAAAGTCTTGTTATCCCCATTGTACGGATGGGTGGATAGATGCAGAAAAGTGAAATCACTCGCCCATGGTCACCCAGGGAATCTGTGGCAGAGCAGGGATTGAACCAGCTCTCCCAAATCTTGTTCTGCTGCCCGAACCCCAAGAGCATCCTTCTTCTGATCACTATGGTCTGAGAAATGGCCTCTTGAGTGTTCCCTTGTGCTCCTTGCAACCCACCATCCACCCCAGCTCGGAAAACAACGTCTCTTCTTTTACATCTGTGTTGCTGCAGTGTCCAGCGGCTCCCCGAGGAAACAAAGCCAAGTTGTGCTTGGTGCTGAAAAGTCATACGATTATTTATTATGTAGCCTAATCGGTTAATGGGAGTTGATTCTACATAACATGCGGTGGCCTGAGAGGCTGGTGCCTCCAGATCAGGTACAGGAGTGAAATTGTTATTAAATTGAGGCGCACACGAGAAACAATCCAGTCCATGTTCTCTGACTAGCAATGGTAGAAATGTATAGCCACGAAACTGACAAAATCGTGAACTCTGTAATATAGCAAAGGAGACAGAGCCAATATAGAATGTCCAGCACTTGCATTACTCACATCATGCTTGTGGAGAACCCCAAAGTAGGCCAGGTGATCTGTGCATAGTCATCAGGTTAGTGCATTTCAATGTATCCCACCTCCCATAGGGAGGGCTGCACCCTGTTCGTGTTCAACATTGGTTACAGCCTCCTTTCCTTAGACATGCTTCCACGTCTCAGTAATATTGGGGCTCCTAATTCTCATAGGTTAATTAACCCATGGCATCCTAATCACTAGCATTTATGTCAGTCAGTTGCTATGGAATTTCTGCAGTTAGTATATGTACGTTTTGGTTAAACTCATCAGCTGTTAAACTTTTCCTTAAAATTCCCTGTTTGCAATGCATTCTATCAGTTAGTTTCCCCCTTTTAACTTAAAGCTTTAGGCCTTGCTTTAGTCATGTTAAGCTAACTGTCCTACAGGCCTGAGGCCTGTAGGTCCTTGCTTTATGGCCTTAATCCGTACATACACTTCTCTTCGGTATCTAGATGTGTTTTTCAGGGATATGGCAGGCTACCGTGATTTGTAGCCATAGCACCTAGCAATTGCCATAGCACCTAGGAGTCCTAGTTGTGGCCCAGGACCCCCATGCGCTAGGTGCTGTATAAATGCAGATGAGAAAGGTGGTCCCTGCTTCAAAGAGTTTACAACTGACGTCTAAGGAGACGACAGATGGCTACAGGGATAAATATACAAAGCCTGTACAGTAAGAGAGAGGGTGCCATCCCTTCTAAATAAAGACATGCAGCTTGTAGGTTCAGCCTTGCAGTGTGAGATTTGATAGTTTAATTCCGTGTGTTGTCTGCAAAGGTTTTGAAACAAACACCCAGAGATGAGTCAGGGGTGATTTATTTCTAGATGCAGCGTAGGTGACTGAATCTGAACGGAGAAATTCTAATGATGCACCGGCTTTCTGCTGGGTAGTTTTAATGACTACTTTCTGCTTCAGTAAGTGATCTCCCATTGGGCTGTGACTTTGCTGCGTCTTAGAAGCTAAAGAGGATTGGGCCTGATGAGTGTGTGGTAGGAAAACCTTGGAGTGCTACAGGGTATCTGGGGTTTCTGTAGGTCATAGCCTGCCTTCTGAATCAATGCTGTACTGATGCCAGGGTGCTAGAGAGGTATTTGGATAGGAGTAAGATGAAGGTCTTGATCACGTATGGACATTTAAAACACTGGGCACTTTCAACATCTGTAAGGGGGGCAGGGGAGGGCTGGCCATGGTGTCCTGGGGAAATTCCAGCGTGAGTTGATTCTGTTACCTGAATCCCCCTGCAATTTCAATTGGACGTGGGCTATGTCTCATCCCAAACTTTTGCCTGGTTCTTCTGTGCGTTGTTAAACAGCTGCTGTGTTCCACCTCAGAGGTGGGTGAAAGGATCCTTGCTTGTGAAAACGCTTTGCAATGAGAAGCTTCTGTATAAAATGAATGCGAGATCTTGCACTCGGCTTCGTTCTTTGTAGTAGCTTCAGCCCTGCTATAAATACTGCGTTTCCTTTCTCTGGAGATTCCACTCCTTGAGGTGCTAACAAGAGGCCAGAGGTGTCGTTTTGGGGCCACTGATGTGGGTTTTCGCCCTAGAACTCAGGTTTTGTCTGGCCTATGGTGCCAGAAGGATTGATTTATTTAAGAGACAGGCACGTGCCTGGCCCTGCACCAGCTGTCTACCCCAGGTGCTTTGTCTTGTGGTCAAGGCAGGCAGGGGATGGGCCTTCACCTTGTAAGCAGTGCCCCATAATGCTGTCAGCAGTGCAGCTCCACAACCCCCATCATTCTCCGATTTCCTCCTGAGACCTGAAGTATTGCTTATGGGATGCTCCCAGCCACTGGTTACCCAGGAAACAGCCCGCAGAAGGCTTCCAACCCATTACCCATGGGGCTGTGCACTGAGCAGTGAGTCACCTTTCCCACATCTGGACTCTGAGTGCTCGGCAGCCCGACAGGGTGTGTTCGTTTCTGCTGGTGCGTCCATCACCTTCTTATCTAGGTGCTGGCTGCAGCAGTTAAGGATCACTGCTGTGATAGTCAAGCTCACCTTCAGTGGAAGCAATAGGGGGTGTGTGTGTGTGTGCGGGGGTTAATGGGACAAAGAGGCAGCAGGACCCCGAGGCAACTAGCACAGAAAGGAAACCTTCTGAGCACTTAGTGCCTGGATTGAGGGGGGCCCGAGGGCAGCGAGGCTGCAGCTAAGCACAGAGGTGCCAGTGGAATGAAGGCACAGCAGTGAAGGGTACAGTGGGATATACCTGTCCCACGTGGTGTTCCATTCGGGCAGTGTTTCTCAAACCGAGGAGGAGGGGGCAGGCTGATTTCAGGGGTTGGAGACAGAGGAGAGGGCCGCCGTGGGTGGGGAAAGTTGCAGGACCCCGGAGCTGCCCCATTCCCCTTCCGTCCCCATCCCAAGCTTGGTGCTGTTGCCTCCCATGTGACCTCTAATGCTACAGTGCTGCAGGCTGCCAGCCCAGGTTTGCTCAGTCTGCCCTTGGGGCACCAATAATGGCTCTGCCGGGGCTTCCAGCGCGTGGGGGAGCGGGGAGGGCAGAGACAAAAGGTGGAGGAGGAAGTCAGCAAAACACATGGGAAAGAGGAAAATGGAGAGAAAAAGGAGGAAGTGCCCCAAGTAGGAAGGGACAGCGAGGCTGGAGAGATGGCAGCAGGTTTGTCACGGGGAGGGCCCCACACAGCCATCCAGCAAGGGAGGCTAGGAGCCAGGCCTTGAATGTCTGTAGCTTGCTCCGGGATCCAGCAGGGAAGGTGGTGTGCAGAGCAGGTTCACCGATGGGTTGGAGGCAGGAGTCCCTGAGTGAAGGGTCCCTTCTGTCTGTTTTGTCAGACTACGGGACAACCCCCTTCCCCCCCCCCCCCCCTTGCAGTGGGGCAGCAGTGTTCGTGTCCTGACAGCAAGACGTCCGGCTTCCCAAGAACCTGACCAAGTGCTGAGCGGGAGTTTTCCTTTGGTTTTGCTGTGGCCGAGATGATGCATTTTTCCTTGCTCACTTCAGGAAATTCAGGCTCTGGGATGGGTTATTTTACCACCTCAAATACCTCACTTGTTGTTTGTTTCTCTCTAGGGTTTTAAACTTGCGTCGATGGCCAGGAAGGGCTCACCGAGCTAGGACCCTGCCTGCTCCTTGGAGCCTTCCTGAGCATCTGATCTGCCTTTAGAGATTTGTAGCTGTTTTCCCTTGGCCGCTGGGGAACATGCCTGCCATTAGTGGCCTCGGCCCCCTGGCGCTGGACGGCCTGCAGAAGCAGCTAGAGCTGTGCCTGGTGTGCTCCAAGTGCAGCGTGAGGGAGAACGAGAGCACCTACGGGCGGAGAGAGGTGGAGCATCGCTGCATGCAGGAGATCCTCCTGGCCCGGTGCAGAAGCAAGAGGAGCCAGCTATGGAAGAAGGTGGGCAGGAGGCCGGGCTTCCCAAACCCGGCACGTTACGCGGTCTGCAGATACTACTCCCCAGGCCTAGGGTGCAACAAGCACAGGAACCAGTGCACCTTTGCCAGCAGCAAGGAGGAGGCGATGGTGTGGAACTTCGAGAGAGAGCACGAACTGGAGCGGCGTGTGCTGAAAACCATGGTGCTCCAGGCACAGATAGCAGGCAGTAGCAATGGCCTGCCGAGCCAGGTAGCGCCCAGCACCGCAGGGGAAATCCAGAGCGAGTTTGGGGGGCAGTTCCAGGAGATCTGCAAACTCTGCTTTTACCAAAGTCCCCAGAAAATATCCTCCGGGGGGCTGGCGAGGCTCTGTGAGGAGCACGGTGCTTGGAAAGCTCTCCTGGTCCATGTGGTCACCGATGGAAGGAGGAAGAAGCAGTACACTGCAATCAGGCCATGGCCGGAGTTCATGTCGCAGCTCAGTTACTGCATGTTCGTCTCCAGAGGCAAACCGTGCAAGCACGGGGCCCAGCGGTGCAACTACGCACACAGCGAGGTGGAGATGGCAGTGTGGGAGGCTGAGCAGAAGCACGGCCTGGCACGCTCGGACCTGCTGCCAGCCTTAGCGATGTTCAGCGAGAACGGCGACAAGCCAGCGCAGCCCCAAGTCCAGTTCTACTGCCGGGCCTGCTTGGTGACCTTCAGCTCCCAGGAGAGCTTCGAGAACCACTGCTCCCTGGTGGAGCACATGCAGATGGTTTTGGCTGACCCCATGATCCAGTGGGCTCACCGCACGCCTCCCTATGGGCTGACCACATTCACACTGTGCAACAGGTAAGCCTTGCGCGGCTGGCCTTGTCTAGCAGGCGATGAGCAAACTGCATGGGTCCCTGCAAAGGGGGCACAGCGGGCTGATGACTTGATTCTAGATCATCTGTCTAGAGAGACAGCCCAGCTGGCCTAATGTTTGGCGTCACTTTGGGGTGTGATCGTTCTCATGTGTACAGAACCTGCCCCGTATTTGGAGGAGAAAGGGTTAAAAATCTCTCCCTGAACCAAGCAGGGACTTTGGGTATATGGTCTCCTAGCAGAGTAAAATGAAGCAGGATCCGGCTTGGGGTGGTTCCTTATTAGGACAGGGAGGATACAAGGGGGTAAGTTTGGGGGAAGTTAATTTTCAAGTGCTTCCATGAAGGCCTGGGCTCTTGTTGACCTCAAGAGAAGGGGGTGAAGAACCTGCCTGTGGCATCTCTGGGGAGTTGGGACCTATAACTCCGCACTGGTGCAGCGCCAGCTGGGCTGGCAATGGGGGAAGCACGCAGGATGCAGGTGGTGTTACTGCCATGTCACCTAACTCTGGCCAGAGCAAGTTGAGATGACGACAGAAGACAAAATGCTTCTGCTGTCATTCAGTGGGGCACTGCTGGTCCCAGTTCTGCCAGTACTGTGGCCTGCTAGGAATCCCCAGATAATCCTTGTCCAGGTGCAGGAGGGTGCTTCATTCCCCATGCAGTCTCAGGCTGGTCAGAGTAACCTGTGTGCTTTGTTTTGCATGTGGAATTTGTTCCCCCACAGAGGGGATATCTGTGAATATGGCGAACGGTGCACCAAGGCCCATTCTGTAGAGGAGCTGCAGGAGTGGATCCAGAGAGCGAAGGCTGCCGAGAGGAACAGGAAATCTGCCAAGAGAGACGGGCTCCTCTCCTACCAGGACCGTCTGGTTGCTGAGTACAAGGAGTGCCGCAACGAGGTGTTCGTTGTACGTCCCCATCTGCTGGGTGGACACTGGCCGTGGGGCACCTGGATGATCCGGCTGATTGGAAGGGTTTTGAGTTTGCTTAAAGCTGAATCCTGATAAAGGGTCAGATCTTCAAAAGGGTCTTGCGACAACCTGGCGGCAGCATTAACACTTGCGAAATCCCTGCATTTGCACTGGCTGGCTACGTGCCTGGCTGCCCCATGAATGCCGGCTGTGTGCGCACCTGCACGTTTGAAGGGGGTGTTTTCAGAGGCTCTTGGAATAGTGCATCCCAATATCTCCCCACCTGCTTCAGCAATGTGGGCCGATCACCCCCAGGGCCTGATCTTAAATAAGTCTTCCCTTGCAGGGTGTGCGCCCCTGGGGTTAATGCATGCGAGCCTGGAAGCGAAATGAAAGTGAAATTAACGAGTTCAGACCATTTTCATTGTAGACCATGAGAGAGGCAGAAAACAAACAAAGGGGATAAATGGTGAAATGTAAATTAGATCTTAAACGTGTATTTGAGACTTAATCTTGAATGTGTGTGCTGTCCCTGTCCTCCAGCCCCCAACACGCCCCGCACTGCCCATTCCCAGGCTTCTCTGAGGAAGGAGTAGGCCTGTTAAAGAACACACTCTGTGCATCAAGCTGTCCTGCTCTGCCGTGTGTCCTTCCACCTTTCCAAGCCCTCACTGGCTACACTGATGAGAAGCGTTGGGGCTCGAATCCCTCGCCATGCCCTTTCAGCTGCCCTGCTGCAGCTGACGGTGCTGGGGCTTACTGACAGGTGCTGTGTGTGTGCGATCGTAAGGTGAAACACCTGGCCCTTCTTGTCTCCTTTCCATCAGCTTTCTGAGCAGGTTGATGGTGTCATGATTACCTGCGAGCAGCCCATGCGGGTGCATTCAGAGGACAGGAAGATGCGATACAGGTGGAAGTTCAAAGTTCACTCCCAGGTAAGTCGGATTCTCTGTAAAGAAAGTCCAGGGGTTTGAAACCAGCTCTTCCCAGCGGTAGAGAATCGCCTGCTCTTCCACCCCTGAGGGGCTGCTGGAGGGAGTCTCTGCATGGTTAAGGAGTGGGAGGAGGTTGGGGCATGTAGATGAGGATCTGTTCCAGGCGCCCTGGGGCCTGCTGAGGCAAGAGGGGGAGAGAGCTCCTGCCCAGAGGTGTTACAGTTGTGACCTGGGTTGTGTTTGGGCCAGGGCTCTGAAAGCAGGGCTGGGCATGTGCTGAGCGTTTGGTAACCTTCCTTATCGTGCGGGGGGGTCTGGCTGTGCTGACCGAGCCCCGTTCCTGCCTGCTGCAGTGCTTCAGGCAAAATAAAACATTCTTAAGCCTGCACAGGCTTTGTGGGGAGGGAATGTGGCCAGGGAGGGATCTCGTCTTGCTCATTCCACCTCTGCTGCCTTTGCTTGCTCTTTGCTAGATCCCAGGACTGAACCTTTATGGAAAATTCCTGAAGAGGTTAATGGAGATGATACCCCACAGAGTTCCTTAGGAATCACTCTAAACCCCTCTAGAACTGAAGAGGGAATGGGACCATTTTGTAGGTTCCAGTAGGAATTCTCTCCCTGCTGTGGAATTCCATAGGGTGGTTGGGGGGAAAAAAGCCTCGTTCCCTATTTAGTTCTATTGGGCTTTTGCAGAGGGGGTGGCCAGATGGCGGGTCCCATGCAGGGAGATTCTCTTCACCGGGTATTCTCTTCCCTTCTAACTGGCAGATGCCTCTGAGGCACGTGGCATTACTGAAGAGAGATCCCGGAGCCACCTTCTTCCTAGCAGGGGACGGGTTCCCGCGGGGCCTCACCTACATCCGGGGGGAGCGGTTAAAGGCTCTGCTGTCACCGCCGCTCTCGTGCCTGGTGGAGGTCTGCATGGAGTGCTGCACGTTCGGAGTCTATGAGCAGTGGGTCGTCTTTGACTTCGGCAGCCGCCCTGTCCTGGTGCGGAAAATCCAGGCCAAGATCGGCAGACGGGAGTTCCCCCGGCACGGCACGGAGGGCAGCCGCTTCGTGAACTTTCAGCGCTGGCACAGCGGCAACCGGGTGATCGTGCCCAGCGTGGAGATGACCAGTGACGAGGTGGACCTGCTAGCCAAGTACAAAGCGCCAGAGCTCTCCCTGGAGTTCCGGCCCGGCAGCACCACGAACACGCCCATCACCCACCTCAACTACAGGGAGAGGATGCATGACTTCCTGTTCCGAGAGGAGGAAGCTGAGCAGACCCTGGTTGACAAGTAAGTGTCCCAGCAGTAGTGGCAGATCCAGAAGGGTGAAGGGCTCATCCTCCTCAGAGGCCTGCCTTCCTTCTATCTGCAGTGGTCCCAGTGCCAATGCTCATTCTGTCCCTTAATCCCTGGTGCTATTTCAAGTCTAGTCCCCATATTCCCCCCCACGCCCACTGTGCAAGAATGGTCCCAAGGGACAGTTGCAGGTCAGTGGGGCGCTGTCATGGAAGGTGACGTGTGGAACAGGAAAGAGAGTGATAATATAGGGCTAGATTCTGCTCTGTGGGGTGTAAACATGGAAAGGAGTGGAGGTAGGGAGCCTCCACTTTCCACAACTAGTATGTATTTGTATTCAGGGGGGATTTGATTTCAATCAAATTGATTTAAATCATAATTTAAATCACTAGTCAGGAAGACTCGATTTAATCATGGATTTCTACATAAAAGTGCATTCTTGTTGGTTGTTATAACCTTCATACATAGTCTTCACAACTCCGAGACAGACGTAGGTTTCATTTTTAGAAGGTACACACTATACATTTTTAAAGTGATTTATTTTGAAAACTTTTCAGATTAGCTTTACAGCTGTATCAGAAAATGAATGATTGTTTGGTTATTTCATTTACCAAAGCGGATAGTTCACCTTCCAATGACTTCATAAATATCTCCAATTCAATGGGTTAATCGTTAATATTTGGAGGATTTTCTTGCCAGGTTGTATTAGGAGGAGAACATCACCAGACAGGCATTTAAATTGTTTTATTTAACTAATTCTCACCTTTCTTTCTTTCAAACATTTTTGCTGTTAACCAGCATGATACCTCTGGAGACACAAATCCACAATTTGAGAACTGTAAAACTAAGCATCTCTGATGGCATCTTCTAGACTGAGCACTGAGTCTCATTGGATAGCTAGAAAGATCAACCTAAATTATCTATACGGAAGCCCCTGGAACCCCATAAGATTGGGTCCCTAATCCATGAACTACTGGAACTCATTTACGAAACTTTTCTTAAACATTACATGAATATATTGTCTCATACTACAGAATCCGAATTTATAATCCCTATTCCATGATGAGATCTCCTTTGAGCTATAATGTATCTTAATTAAAACTATCTTTAGATAGGTTTTGTTCCTCAAAAAACTTTTTATCAAAAAAATCCATTTTTTTTTTTTAATTTAATTCTTTTTTAAATCATTGATTTTTATCCACCCTGTTTGTATTACTGTAGCATCTCGGAGCCCAGGCATGGACTGGGACCCATTGTGCTAGGGGCTGTACAAACACAGAACAAAGACGGTCCCTGCCCCACAGAGCTTGCAATCGAAGCACAAGCCAGGAGACCACAGATGGTGGGGAAACAGTGAGATGCTTTTGGTCAGCATGACAGGCATTGGTCTCCGTGCACCAGCAGCCTAACCGCTGACAGGGTTTTGGCATGTGCACAGAAAGGAGAGTTTGAAGGGGGGATTTGAAGGTGGATAACGAGGTGGCTTTGCCGCTGTTTATGGGGAGCACATCCCGAGGGTGCGGGGCAGCACTGGAGAAAGCACAAAGGCACTTGCATGAACATTTAACAAGTGCGTGCTTGGAGGCTGGTGTCATGGGCTGATCGCAGGTGGGAGCCAGCATCAGGACAGCGAGTGAGAGATGATGGGGCGGGGGTAGGCTCTGAAAGGCCTAGAAAGGAAGGCAAAAGTGGCATATATTCACTGCGATACAGAAGCGGGGAGTCCGTGGAGGGACGTAAAGAGAGGGGGGACATCAGCAAGGCAAGAAGAATGATCTTTGCAGCAGCTTTCTGAATGGATATGAGTGGGGCCAGGCTGCATTTGTCAAGGCCGGAGAAAAGGTTGTTGCAGTGTGGGAGGAGGAGAGTTTTAGCCTTGTGGATGGATCGCAAGGCCTGTATCTGAGAGATTTTCTGCAGCGAGAGTCTGTAAGATTTAGACGTAACCTGGATGTGGACCTAGAGAGAGGTCTGAATGAAAGCTGATACCCAGGTTACGGGCCTGAGTGACAGGCAGGATGGTGGTGTTGCCCAAACAGATTGGAAAAGGAAGGAACAGGGAGGTTGGGGGGAAGATGAAGAGCTCTGCTTTATCCCTGTTGAGCATGAGCTGATGACTGGACATCCAGAAGGAGAAGTCAGAGAGACCAATGGCGACTTTAGTATGGACAGAATCAGACAGGTCCAGAGGACAGAGGTAGATCTGTGGGTTGGTAGAGATGGCAGTTGAATTTGGGTTTGCAGATGAGATTACCCTGAGATAAGGTGTAGAGTCTTCTGAAGGACACAGTGGATGAATGATTGGAGAGACAGGAGGAGAACCAGGAGAGGAAAAGTCCCGGAAGCCAAGGAAGGACAGAATTTTAAGAAGAGCATGGCTGACTGTGTTGAAGGAGGCTGATAGGATAAGGAGGATGAGGAGGGGGATGGAGAGCTGGCTCTGAGATTTGGCTAGGAAGAGGTCAGCAGAGACTTTGTCAAGAGCAGTTTCCATGGAGGGCATGGGACGGAAGCTGGCTTGCAGAGAGTCTAGGCTGGAACTGGGAGAGAGGAACACCAGCCAGCAGTTGTAGACAGTGTGTCCAATGAGCTCGACATGAAAGGGAGATGGGGCAGTAGTTGGAGAGAGAAATGGGGTCGAGGGTGGGCTTTTTAAGAGGGGAGAGACTCAAGCATGTTTGCATTGTGAGGGGAAGGAGCCAGAGGAGAGTGAGAGGTTACGGAGAAGAATAAGAGAGGGGATGAGAGTGGGCACAAGGGAGGTCAGAAGATGGGGTCACTGGGGTAAGTGGAGGGGTTAGAGGAGGAGAAATGTCTGTCTGTGATGGGGAGAAGGCAAAGCGAGCTGTGGGAGGGGAGCGGGAAGGGAATGGCCTCTGCAGGGGCCTGCCTTTCTCTGGAGTGCAATGGTTGGTCACTCTCCCCCGTTCCGTCTCAAGCAGCAAGGCAAAATCTCCTGCCCTGAGCCTCCAGAGAGCACCAGCTGGTATGGCTGCCTAATGTTCTGCTGTGCATTCCACATCTTGGCTAGCGCCTGGGCTCTGGTTTGTGCTGACCACTAGCCAGCCGTGGGTGGAGGTTTTCAGTGCTGCTACTTGGGGAGAAACAAAGGGAGCTGTGCTGTGCATCCCAGTAGACCCACCACGAGGAGCCTACTCTGAAGGAAGTGGGTGCACCTGGTGCGTCTATGCTCCTTGGTGCCCCGGCTCGATGTAGAGTAGATGGGCGCCTAGGGTGTAGCTCTCCTTCCCTGCAGCCTGCAGGAGTTACATAGGCAGGCAGCTCTCTAAGCCTGGTTTTGAAGGTGTCCCGTAGGAGTTTAGTGCTGTTGAGTTTCTCGGGGATTGGCAACCTGTTTGCCAAACTGCCATTCTTTACGTGTAACTTTTCAGTAAGTGCATGTGGCCGAATCTCCAAAGCAGCTGCTCCCCCAGGTGCCGCAAGTCTGCATGCTGTAATTTGAAACAAGGGGCATTCAATTTGAAAACGCTGCTCAGCGTGATCGCTGGTTGGTCTAGGGGAGCACAGAGAAGAGTCCTGTCACCAGAACACAAGGACCAGGGCACAGGCCCTCTTGTGGGGAGAGGGTGGGGTGAAGAGGTGGGCAATCGGGAGGGGATCCTCATGCTGCGGTGATGCAGACAGTCCCTCCGCGTAGTGGGGAATATTGCCGATGAATTGTCGTGTGCAGTCATCACTGTTCGCTCTGGTGCCTTCTCTGTCTTAGGCTCAACCTCCAGGTCACCGTCTCCCTGACCCCAATGCTGCAGACCCTGTCCGTGGGGATGAAGTGCGCCCTCCCTGGTGAGCTCTTTGCTGAAGTGCCGACCCCTTGTGCCCTAACGCCGGACACCAACGAGGGGTACCTACTGAGCCGGTCTGTGAGCACCGCTTTCCTGGCACCTGACCCGCCCACGGACAACCGGGTGTACGAGGTCAAGGTGGACAGCAAGGCCATCACGGAGAGGAGCATCTGGCTTCTCGTCCCCAAGAGATGCTGCTCCGAGCTTGGCTTCCAGCAGGGCACCTCCCGCAAGGTGGAGATCCAGTTCCAGATCGACCGGCTGCAGTTCCGGCTGTGGCACTACGCGGTGGACCAGCTGCTGGACGAGCGGCTGATCCTGCCCGACGTTGCAGCCTGTTCCATCCCTCACTCCCCCACGCTCCTGCTGACCGGGAACAAAAAGCAGATGCAGGCCATCTCCTTCATCACTGGCCAGGCCACCAGCTCCAGGCAGGTCCCTCCTCTTCTGATCTATGGGCCTTTCGGCACAGGGAAGACCTTCACCTTGGCCATGGCCACCAGGGAAATCATCAAGCAGCCCAACACGCGAGTGCTGATCTGCACCCACACCAACAGGTAACTTGCTAGCTTTGCCATGGCCCTTCTCCAAGGGAAGATGCTGGGAGGCCATAAACTGAAGGCTGAGTGCTCAGCTGCGCCAGATTCACCTGTGATGGGGATGTGAGGGTTTCCCTAAGGAAACTAAATTGTGTTTCGATGCCAAGAGTTTTGCCAACAGTCCAAACATTTGGTCCATTATGGAAATACAACAACATTATTCTCTTAAAGAAAGCATTCTGAGCCTAGATGGGGGCAGGAAGATGTGGGTGGAAGGAAACCAGGATACATTCTTGATGGGGACCTTGATTCTAAGCTAGAGAGATGGGGAGGAGAGAGATGTGTTTCATGGTGTGCTACAGTCATTCCCTTCTCGGTCCTCTTCCCCGGCAACACCGTGGGTAACCATTACACGCCCGGTGAAATGAAAACTCCTTTGCTTCTGCCCCTTAATGTCCCCTCTTGGCCTTGCCCAGGTGACTTCATTCTTGTATTGGCCCTCAGATGCTGGCTCTTTCCAAAAGCTGCTAGGCTGCGTGTATGTGTCAATATTGATTCTGCAGGTCCCATAAAGAGGAGAGTTGGGGGAGGGAAAGTCGAGATGCACGCAAAGGTGGTAGGCTCTGAACTGGCCTTCGTTGTTCCGAGATGTTAAAATGAAAGCGACAATGCGGGAGGGAGTGCACAGAGGAGGGTCCATTTCCTTTCCTATGGCGACCATTATTTCTTTAATATTTTTTTGAAAGGTATAATAAAAAGAGATGACTTTCAATCTTAGCCTGTGTCCTGCCCTCTGGCTGCACTGGGGCTTGTTCTACTCTCTGAGATGTTTGCACATACTCCGCCAGGACAGGATTCTAGGAAGGTTGGTTGTGGGATGAGGAATGCCTGGGGCCATGCTTTCATACCTGGGACCCTACACATCCTTGTGCCCACGTGATCCCTGGGCATGTGGCGTTGTGACTAAGGGCCCAAGTGTATGTATTCAGAAGTCCCTTAGTAAGTGAGGCTCTAGGCAGTGTGCACCCACTGATTAGGCCTTAAATCGCACTCTTGAAAAACATGAGCACAGGCTTATCGTGTGCACAGTGCGGATAACTGAGCGTGTACCCCATACGCTAGTTTCTGCACATACGTGAGTATCGCCTGCAGGTTGTAAATCAGGGGCCAGAGCTCTGGAAACTGCGACTGAGTGTGTTCCTTGTCCGTTCCCAAATGAATAAACAATGGGACAGACTACCCCAGTGCATCTTGGATGAAGGGCTTGTCTGAGACTCCCACTCATATCCCCTTGCCATGCTGCCTGGAGTGGCTCAGGACCGTGAATGCCTATCTCAGGGCAGATACCCCAAACTGGTGGTGTGTTTTTTAATTAGACTTCACCAAGTCAGTAACAAGTGTGAACTCCTGGATCACTATAACAGTCTTGCCATGGAGTCCCAGACTGCCTCCCATCGATCTTTCCACCCAGACAAGCTGGACTTGGTGATAAATGGTCACTTACACCAAAAATCACAAAATATTCAGGTTACTCCCAGTCCCAAGAGACCAGTCACTTACCCCAGATCAATTGGTCCCCTAGATCTTACACCAAAGACAACACCTGTATCCAATCCTGGAATTATTCTAAAGGGTTATTAACTAGGAAAAACAAATGAGTTATTTACAGGTGAAAGCAAGCAAACATCTACACACAAATGAGTTAGAATCCAGCTCCTAAGAGTGACAGAATTGTAGCGATCTGTCCATTCGAAATGTCTTTCAGGGCAGATCCAGGGATAACCCTGAGAGATCTCTTGCTTCAGTTTAGTGTCTCTGGCCCTCTGAGAGTTCAAACAGCAGAGATGAAAAATCGTCATGTCAGCTATGTTTATTTCCCCCTTCCAGCGTTCAGATGTCTGGAATGAGGCCTTCTGCACCTGCTTCTCCATGGGTGGATGGGGAAATTAACAAGTCTTATGATGGCCCACTTAATTTTTGAGAGCCCTCCGGGATGGGTGGGGGGACAATTCCCGTGCCTGGGTTCACAAGTTCAGAGCAAACATTTTCAAAGTAATATTTCCTTATAGCATGGAATACAGACATTACCAATGAGATTAATGCATGGAGCAACTTACAAGCATTTCATAGGGTCTGAACACTAAATACATTCTTAGAGGAGCATTACCTATTTTGAATAAAACTAACGTACGGCTGAGCTGGTTTGCTTTCCAGCTACGAGTCTGTCAGCTCTTAGCACACACCTATGGCCTTGGCCAGAGCTGGCACTTGGTTTACCAGCATCACACTCCTGTTTTCTCTCGCTTCCAGTGCGGCTGACATCTACATCCGTGAGTACTTCCACGAGTATGTCACAAACGGGCACCCTGGTGCAGTCCCTCTGAGGATCAAATACACAGACCGTTCCATCAGCATGACCGACCCTGTCACTCAGCTGTACTGCTGCCTTTCTCCAAACCAGAGGACCTTCAGGCAACCCACTCAAGCAGAGATCGACAGGCACCGCGTTATCATCACCACATCCATGCTGTCGAAGAACCTGAGGGTGCCCCCTGGATACTTCACCCACATCTTGATAGATGAGGCAGCTCAGATGCTGGAATGCGAAGCTCTGATCCCGCTCTCATATGCTACTTACGAGACTCGAGTCGTCCTCGCTGGGGACCACATGCAAGTGACCCCTAAGTTGTTCTGCCTGGGAGGTGAGCAGTCTGCCGACCACACCCTGCTGAACCGCCTCTTCCGGTACTACCAGAAGGAGAAACATGAAGTAGCTCTGAAAAGCAGGATCATCTTCAACGAGAACTACCGCTCCACTGCGGGCATCATCGAGTTTGTCTCCAAGCATTTCTACGTCAGCAAAGGCAACGCCATCCATGCCAGCGGCAACATCCCGCCCCACCCTGAGCTCCACCCGCTCATGTTTTGCCACGTGCCGGGCTCCACCGAGCGGGATATGGCCATGACGTCCTGGTACAATGTCTCCGAGATCATGCAGGTGATCGAGAAAGTGCAAGAGATGCACCAGAAGTGGCCAGATGAATGGGGAGCCCGGGACCTGAAGAGAATCTGCGTGGTCTCCCATGGCATGCAGGTAGGCAGGACGGTGCCAGTGCGAGCCGATGCATTGTCGATCCGTCGTTCTGCACTGGAGCGGCATGGGACGCATTGTTGTTTGTAAATGCCAAACGCTGGACTCTGTTTACTTTCTGTAAACACCCCTCTCTCTTGTTGCTTGCAAACCCTGGATGCCAGAAGCGTGAATTTACTTTTGTCCAGTACATTTTGCTAAGGGGGTGTTTACAGCACATGGGAGTGGAAGGGACGGGTGGAGCAGAGATGACTTATAAGGGGATGGTTTTAGGTAGGGCAGAGAGTCTAGCACAGCAAATCTGCTGAAGTCCTTCTCAGCCCAACTGGCAATCCAGAATTTTCCTGCCCTTCTCCTTGGTGTCATTCTTCCCCTGAGCCTCGGGGGTCCATTTTGTTCTTTAAGTCTCTCAAATGTGATTCCCACTGCCTGCCTGCAGCTGCAGGTCACCCCAGTGAGTCTGAGTGTGTCCTGGGCTCCGGGTTAGAGCTTGCAGAGCTGAGGGGCAGGGTCTTATCGGGATGCACCATGCTTTGCTTGCCTGGCCTTCCCCGGTGGCTGGTGAGCCTTGGATTGTTAAACAAGATGCTCTTGCATTGCGTGTTGATAGGGAGCCCCTTTGGCAGTGATGGTGGAACTAAAACAAGCTTGAACCCCATCAAATCTTTTTCTCACCTAGTGGCCGTATGATACCTGCTCTCTGGAGATCGGGGGCTGGGTGCAGGTTGCGGGGAGCTGTTGAGCTGCTCCCTGGTTTGTGACTTTGTGACTCCCTTTCCCACCAGGTCAATGCAATAAGGCAGGAGCTGAGGAAGAAGTACCTGGGAGAGGTGGCCGTGGAAAACTTTGAAAACTTACCAGGTTTGTATCTTGCTGAGTGGCTGTTTTTGCTTTGGCAGGAATGGAATCCATTCTCAGTGGCAGGAAAAAGGAGCCATTCTACTCCGGGCTCTCCCTCTAGGCTAGTGAGAACTCGCGTGGTCACACCAGTGAGAAGCTGGGAGAATATTCCCACGCTGCTGGGCGCTGCGGACAGGTCAAGGGGCAACATGGACTGAATGCTGGATGACTAGCAGAGATGCCTCTGGCACCTTCAGAAGCCTGTAAAGAGCAGAGGGGAGAGCAGGTGCAGCTGATGTGCCCATATGGATGTGGGGCAGCCACACAGGCGTACGATGCCATTCTGTTCCATCTAGGCTCTTATCCTGTGCCCACCATACAACTGCTGGCTGGGCCTTCTAGTTGTGGGGGGTGTGGGTGTGTGATGTTGGGTGCCCCTCTTGCTGAGCACCACACTCTGAGAACTGGGCCCCTTTAAGGTACCTAAATTGGGTGCCCAGAATCACTCGTCACTTTAAAATTTTTATACAGGATACAATGAGCGCATGCACACTCCCTTGCCGCCGCCCCCCCAACCTCCCACAAGAAATTGGTGAGTCGCTTTTAGCCCCTTTCCATGTTGCTGCTGGCCTAGAAAGCTCTGCCTGATCTGTCCAGTTTTTAAAATGGTTCCCGGTCATTTTTTACACATGAATAGGGTTTTAAACTGAAAAACGTGCTCCTGAAGTATGTCCGTATCCTAGTCTCAGCCCATGAAATTGGTTGGGTATCTCTTTCTTTATTTCCTGAGAAGCATGAAAACCCTGGACATAGGCGCTGATCCCTTTTATAATCCTACCTGCAGCCATACAAGCAGAGATGCCCATACTTGCCAGAGCCCCAGAGACTGGGTATCTTGGTGTGATTCATGTCTATACTCAAGATTCCCAGGATACCAAGGGAGAGTCTAATAATGATGTAAAAGAAGGTGATATGTTGTAACCAACAGGGCATCCATGTGCAAAGGCCTCTGGGTACTGACACAATATAACTGACACATGACTTCCTAGTGAGGCTGCTTGCTGAAATGTGACTCTGCCATGGGAGCTGAAGAAAGAGGATTTTGGTGTGTTTTTTTCCTCTCAAGCCAAAGAAGATTGATCTAGTTCTTTACTGGTTTTATGGCGCAGCGGAGACATCTTGTGGTGGAAATAATGAATGCCTGGTGTGCGTTTCCCATCTTCACATTCCTCCTTCTTGACAAACCATTTTCAGCCTTTGGCTGGTTTATGAACTCATTGATTGGCTGTTTGTTATCCCTAGTGTTCATGGTTACCGGAGCCAGACGGCATTGTTTCTACTCTCGGACTGGAGGATCAAAACTTTTTTTTTTTTAAACAGGTGAATGGTGAATACTTCTCTTCCTGCACAAAACCTCTGGTTCCCACTGGGATTTTTGGAAAGAAAAGCGCATTCCCAAATGTCCCTGTGAACAAACCCCATTCCCATGTGTGTTCACGGGGAGCGGATAACAAGGGGCAGAACACTGTCAAATCGAAGAGTGGTTTGAAATCCACGAACACTGCTCTTGTATTAGTCACCTCGCTCTTGCTCTTGCTTCATCTCTGGCTCCTCACGTGGTGCCTGGGTGTTGGTGTGTATCATGGCTCGCGGGTGGGAGGCCCCTGCAATTCCAAGGAATCTGTTTCATTGAGTTAAATCTCAAGTCACTCTTATCACTTAGGGAAATGATCACATGCGGGTGTTTTTAGCCGGTCACTCCTGGGGGTCCACATGCAGCGCTGTGTAGGCATGGACACCTCCAAAGGCACATGCTCCACCCAGAGAGAGTCCTCCTCATTCAGTTCCCATCAGTAACCTTTTTCTTCTCTCTCCTCTCGTTCCATGCAGGGAGGGAGTTCCGGGTCATCATCATCAGCACAGTTCACACCAAGGAAAGCCTGCTTAGCTCCGCCTCCCCCAACATGGAGTTCTTCAACGAAGCGAGAGTGCTGAACACCATCATGACGAGGGCCCAGTCACAGGTCATTGTGGTGGGAGATGCTGTGGCCTTGTGCTCCTATGGCCAGTGCAGCAAGGTCTGGAAGCGCTTCCTCCAGGAGTGTATCGAGAAGGGCAGCGTGACTCCGGAAACGCTGACGCTGGAGCAGATTAAGCAGGCAGTGTCCGACAAGCAGAGCTGGATCCAGGGAAGCACTGAGCAGCAGCAGCTGTGTGAGGAGGAGGATGACAGCGACACGGATTCCTGGACCTCCGAGTTGGATAACGCAAATCCCGACGATCCCATTCTCCAGGAGCTCCTGGATGAGAGCAAGAACGTCCAGGTGACTGTTTCCGAAGAAGGGTTGCTGAACGTGAACTCCGAGGCCTCGGCCCAGCAGAACGGCCGGCTGGAATATGTCAACTTCTCCTCTCACACAATGCAGGAGTATCTTCGCATGCACCCCAAAATGTACAAGAGGTGTGAGCTGGTCAAAGAGGGGTTTGACAAAGCAACTGCCTTCGCCTTCGATGAGTCACCTCCCCTCAACATTCAGATCAAAGGCAGAGTTCGCTGTGGCATGGCTTTCACTGGCGACCAAGTGCTCGTGGAGCTGCTGCAGACTAGTGCCCCTGAGGGTGGCGCCCTCCGTCCCCAAGGGAGAGTGGTGGGGGTGCTGACGCGGGCTGAGCGAGAGCGGACCTTCGTCTGCACGATGGACGAGTTCGACCCCCGCGTGATGATCCCCATCGACCGCACCATCACCAAAATATTTGTACCAGGGCTGAAAGAAAAACCCAATGTTGTCCCCATCCGCAAACTGGTAAAGGGGAAGTACCAGGTGGTCAGCTGTGAGAAGATAAGCCAGGAGATGAAAAGAAGTCAGCTCTTCTGTGTCCAAATTATCTCCTGGCGGGAAGGTTTTTACTACCCTCTAGGCATAGTAACAGACATCCTGCCCATGGCTTTGACTCTGGAAGAAGGCTTGAAGATCCTTGATTTGGAGTATGGTCTGGCAAAAAAGTACCCAAGCGAGGTGACCAAGGAGCTGGCCAAAATTACGTCCAGCAAATCGAACCCTCCCAAGGAGAATCTGAGGGACTGCCGGGGCTACCTGACCTTCACTGTCGACCCCCCAGGCTCTAAAGATTTGGATGATGCCATAAGTGTCCGAGATGAGGGCAGTTGTTACGAGATTGGGATCCACATCGCAGACGTGGCTGGCTTTGTTCCCAAAGACAGTGCTTTGGATATGGAGGCGAAGAAACGAGGCACTACTTACTATGCCCCTGGTAAGGAGCCACTGTGCATGTTCCCACCCCGGATCAGCCAAGACCTCTGCAGCCTCCTGCCACAAAAGAATCGCCACGTGATCTCCCTGTTTGTCACTGTAGAAAAGAAGACAGACAGGATGATGAAACGGAACTTCGCTGTGTCCACAATCCGCTCGGACCGGCAGCTGTCTTACGAGGAGGCAGAAAGCATCATTAAGAACCACTACAGTGGGGAAGTGAAGGCCCTTCGCTTTGACACCCTTGAGGACTGTATAGCTGTGGCTTATCACTTCTCCAGAGTCCACCGACAGTTCAGGCTGCAGGAAGACTGTTACTATGACCGGCTGGATGAGGAAAGTACCCCGGGCAACAGGGGATCGCACCAGATGATAGAGGAGTTCATGATCATGTTCAACAGCTTCGTGGCCGAGTTTCTAACCAACAAAGACCACACCAAGAACGTCACTCCTCTTCGGTGTCAAATGGAGCCCAACCCCCAGCAAGTGGCTCAGATGAAAAACAAATACAGCCACATCATTCCTTTGTCCATCCACCTCTCGCACCATCTGGGAGCTCTGCCTGCTGGCCCAGCCCCTGCTGGGAGGGGTGAGTTCAGCCTCCTGACCCCACTGTGGGAGCACCTCCAGTCGGCTGTGGACGCTCGTGATGTCCACAAGATGCTTGACCTCATTGCTACCGATGACATTCACCCAAAGCTCGCCCCCATCGTCCTGGAGTTCAGGAGGCTGCTGAGCCGTTCCTATTTCAGTCGCTCCAACTCGACCGCTCAGTCTAAGGCGGGACATTACTCCTTGCACGTCGACTCTTACACCTGGGCCTCCTCCCCCATCCGCCGATACTTGGACATCGTGGTCCAGCGGCACCTTCATTCCGTGCTCTGCAAGAAGCCAGTACTGTACTCCTCGGAGGACATTGAATTTCTCTGCCATGACTTCAACAGAAAGAACTTGCGGGCAGTAACCTATGAAAAGAGGGCCCATTCCCTGCAGATGGCCACCCGGCTGAGGTGCCAAGTCCTGCAGAAGATCGCGTTCGTTGTGAGCATTGAGGGAGTTGATAGGTTCTTTAAAGCCTTGTTCCCGCTGAACAAGGAGAGCCTTCCAGATCCCCAACTAATCAACTACCGGGCTCTGCAGTTAGTGGAACAGCCCTCGTTTAACCAAGAGCGGAACAGCATGAGGCTGACGTGGAGGCGGCGAATGTACTCCGTGGCGAGCTCAAAGGAGCACACCCCGCGGTCCTCACCGCTTCGGGACCGCCACATCACCCTCTTCAGCGCTCAGGTGTGGCAAGACGTGCTGGCGGCCATCAGAAAGGAAGAGTTTGAGAGCGTGATTGCTCTGCTTTGGCGCGGCCGGGCCACGGGCCAGAGGCAGGTGGGGAGAATGGAGAGAAGCAACTGCTCGCACTATGTGGGGCTGTTTCTAGAGCTGAGCGCCGGGGATGCTGTGCAACTGCAGCTCACCACGGCGGTTCAGCGGGGATTTCTGGTGCCTTCTGTGCAGCTGTGGAGCGTGACTCCGGGTTTTGACGTCTGTTTAGAGCACACGGAAAAGCCCATCAACTGCTTCTCGAATTACGCCACGCAAGCGTCAAAGGACAAGTACAAGAATCCACTGGACTATAGCAGGGTGTGGAAGCCGCTCAATGCCATGGAATCTGCTTCGTGCGCTGTGGCAGAAAACGACTCCATTGTCCTGCAGGATGTCAAAATAACCTGGGACAAGCAAAGGAACAGCGAAGGGCAGCTGCAGGGGACTTTCTCCTTAACCAAAAGCTTCCTAGAGGAGTGTGCCATTGATGTAGACTTCAACCACTGTTACATGTGCATCCGGCTAGAAGGTCTGACACTCAGTGGATGCCGTAATGACGAGGCATGTCTTAGCCACGGCCTCCAGAAACTCAGCTTGTCCAATGAGAGCACGGCAGGTGGCAGCTTCGTGGTTGATCCAGCTACATACACTTGGGTAGCCCATGGGCTGACCGAAGAATGTAGTGACAATGAGAAGCTGGACAGAAATGGTCTGAAGACTCTGAATTTTTACATCCATTTTATGTCCATGGAGACAGTTCCTGCAGAGATCTCCCGGGACTCAGCCAGGTTTACGGTGGAAATCATTCCAAAGATGCTTCCGGATATGTAAGTGTGGGTGCGATATTCAACGCGTAGCTGGTGATTTCAGTCCTTTGCAAACCAAAGCAGATATGGGGCTAGCTTTCCCCATGCTGCCTTCCCAAACAGAATGGAGCCCTTCTCCTGAGTGTACCTGGTCCACTGAAAATCCCCATGTCCCTACACAAATCAGCCAGGCCCTTGGGCTTCTGGCAGGGTGCTCTGTGTTTTTAGTTGTCGCTTTTTCAGACATTCCCGAAACACCCCACTTCCTGCAGTCCTAGCTGTCTTAAAGAGCAAAGGATTGAGGGGCTAGGAAAAGAGGCAGCCCTGGGGGGACTGCTCAACTTCTGTTACTGTAGCAATTCACCTCACTCTTGCTACAGCATCTTTCACAAACAACTCGGCTTGAAAGGCTGTTCATAGTTTCTTTAGCAGCCCCATGCCCCTGATTTCTCGTTCTTATTCTCCTTTATGCCGGTTCCTTTGCAACCGTGCCTTGTTGAGACAGCCGCACTTCAAGTAGATCCATGGCCTGCCTTTAGAATCAAGCCTCATTAGCAGGCAAGGCGGCCAATCTCGCTCGAGATAGCTGTAGCAGAAGAAGAAGTCTGTGTGGCTCAAAAGCTTGTCTCTCTCTCCAACAATCGGTCCAATAAAAGATACCACCTCACCCCCCTCGCCTTGCTAATCTCCTGGGATTGACCCAGCTACAACTGCGTGTAGCTTTAGCTTTTCTCGTTCTGGAGTGACCTCTCCCTTGGTGCCTTGAGGTTCAGGAACAATGGGGGGCTAATCACCCTGTTTCACTTATAAAAACAGCTGGGGTGTGATCTGTGCTCCCTGCTGCTCTGTGAAATGTAATCCTCTGCCCCCAAATCCTGCCTGGCTCAGTTCTTCATGCAGGCAGGGAATGGGTCACCTGTACAGAGTAACACTATTGCAATACAACTTCTTCCCAAATTGCTTTTAGCTTTCTGCTTAGAGCCTTCATTGAATGAACAAAGCAAAGTGGTAGGATACCGAAAGGCAGTTCAACAAAGCTGTGTCGTGTTTTTCACCATGTGGGGCTTTATGTTTCAGTAACTCTCTGTTTTCCCTTCTATCAGCCGGAAGGAGAATGCAATCTGGAAACTGAAACGTGCCTCTATGCTCGCCAAGAGCATAGCACTGGGCCAGGAGCCTCCTCAGACAGGTAGGTGCAAACATTCACAGGCTTCTTTTGCTCAGTTGCCAAAGGAAGTGGGCCACGTTTAAGACCATACCTGGTGATAATAATAAAACAATCTGGCTCTTACGATCTCAGCGCTTTTCATGCATAGCTCTCAGAGCATGAGAAGTGCAAAAGAAGTCAAGTATCATTCTTCCCATGGGGAAACTGAGGCACAGGGAAGTGACTTTCCTAAGATCACCCAACGGGCCAATGGCACAGCCAGGAACTGAACCTATGTCTTCTGAGTTCCAGTTCAGCATCCTATCCACTAGGCCACACTGCCACTTCTATTGTGCTTATACCACTCTCGTTGGAGCCCTTGGGAGCCATTAACTAATGCCTCTGTGAGGCAGCTGAATAAGAGTGATCTGTACTTTGTGAATGGGCAAACCGAGGCAGAAAAAGCAAAAAAAAATCTCCCTCAGTTCCTGCATGGGGTCTCTTAGCTGATGTGAGGTTTGAGATCTCACAGGCCCCAGATATATGCACAGTCCTGGTTCTGGGTTTGACACAGGTTACCTTTGTTAATGGGTAGCCAGTAAGCAGGTCATTCGTGACAGGGCTGGGCCAGCTCCCTTGTGTGGTGGCTACCTGCTTCCACCTAGGTACGTCCCCAGGAGTCCCAGCTGTCTGCCCAGGTCCTTATGATAGAGAAGCGAGTGTGCTCCCAGATAGAGCTCTGCTGTTCTCAGCATCTGCCTCTTCTCTGTTCCCTGGCTAGGGATTCCTCTTTCCAAAGGGGAATGGAGTCACAGGACCTAGCCGCCATATTAGAGCAGTTAACATTTAACCCTCTGGATCTTTACAGGTGATTCAGAGGCAGAGGGAGTTGGTGTCAAAGTAGGATTATATTTGGGAGCTCTTGGCTCTGAGTCCTACGCTTGGACCATGCCGTGCTCAATGACACTGCAAAGTGTGCTTCTTGTTTGGTGCCCTCTGTAATCTCAGTTTAAAGTTGTTGGGTGTTCTTGTTTTTATTTTTTTAAATGTAGCAGAGAAAAAATCCAAACTCCTGGCACAAAAAACCTTTGATATCCCTGGGAGCCTGAGGAAGCTCAACCAAAGTCAAAACAAGGCAATCCTAGATGCTCTGAGAAAACCCTTCACTCTCATCCAGGGACCACCAGGTGAGACAGAGGGGGTACATGCATGCGTGTATATGGGTGATAGCACTTTTTATGGAAGCTGCATGAGGCCTGGCCTGGGGTTCTCCTCTGCTGCCAGGTCCTTGAAGTGACGTGTTCTTTGTGGGACCACACGCAAGCGACACAGAAATGGGGTGGGGCAGTGACACTCAGGGCTGTGCAAATCCATTCAGTTCTAAATTCTCAAACACACCAGCCTGGAAGTCTCTCTGCTCCACTTGCCAACGACGGTATGTCGGAACATTCTCAGCAGACCTTGTTTCACCCAGGCACGGGGAAGACGGTGGTTGGGGTCCATATTGTCTACTGGTTCAACAAGCTGAATGAGGAGAGGCTGGAGAAGGAACCATCTCTGGACGATGAGGAAAAAGCAGGAAAATGCATCTTGTACTGTGGCCCATCCAACAAGTCTGTTGACGTTGTTGCAGGTAACTTGGCATGCTGACTGCTGGGGGTCACGTGATACAGGCTTTCTATTTACCCGTTTTTTCAGAGAGCTGGGTGGGAAGGTGGAAGAGATCCTAGTGTACTACTTAGGCTGAAATTCTGAAATGCAAACAAGGCAGTGGCAGTTGAGAAGTTGCAGAGGGGGTAGGAATAGTACATCTGACAAAGCGAGATAATACATGTTCTTAAACAGCAGATGGTCCCTACGCTCAGGGTGCCTGGTGCAGCTTGCATTGAAGGCTGGGATTGCTCCAGCATCCCTTTGCTCTATAAAAGATCCCTCACTGACCTGCTCTCAAAGGAGCTTGGAGATCTGTGCCTTTTTGAGTGCAAGGCTGTATATTGGGACCCTGAGGCTAAAAGGGCTTGTTGCCTGGGGGGCATCTTAGGAGAGCCGGAGTCCTGGTGTCACTCAGTGGAGTCTATTCTGCTCCCTCCCCAGAGATGCTGTTGAAGATGAAGGGGAACCTGAAGCCTCTGAGGGTTTATGGCGAGGCAATGGAGTCGATGGAATTCCCCTACCCCGGGAGCAGCCGGCACTTGTCCCGGAAAGCCCTGCGGGATGCAAAACCTAAGCTGGAGCTCAGGTAGGACAGTGCAACCCCAAGCAGGTTAAAGAGAGAGTGTGTCCTGAGTTCTCCCCACTGTGGAGCCGAGGAAGCCATCCTCTAGTCTGCTCAGGAGAGTGCAAATACATCATATTGCAGTATACAGGGGAATTGCAGGTTGGGAGTGGGAACTATTGGCAGGAGGGTCTCTGGAGTAGAATCTGAATCCTTCCAGCACCATCAGATCATGAACAAGGCTCCACCATCTCTGCCTATGCCAGGCCACTCTCTGCGTGTACTCTCTGTTAAGTCCCCTACGTTTTCCCTCTCTGAGTATGTTCAGTGGAGGGTTTTCTGTCGATTGGCCCCTTTTGTGTGTCCCTCCAGCTGTCCACCAGCCCTAGCAGATGCTTGGACATGTCTGGGACATGTATTTAGAATGAAGCCATCTTCTTTTCTGGATAACTTCAGAAATAAGAGGTTACTGAGCTCTCTTGACAAATGTTGACATTTGTTATAAATTCATTCAGTTTACTAACTGGAATAGAAAGAAGAAAATCTTTTGGCCCATCTAGGGAGAAATAAGCCTAGGGCCTGAGAAAATGTAAAAGCTGGGACGTATTTTCTTAGAGATGCTGCTGGTGTATAACCAAGCTGGTACACTCCGTTGTTGCGGGACATCTCCCAGTGTGCATGGATGTGGGTATGTATAACGTTTATATTGAAAAATCCCGTTTTTTTTTTTTTTTTTAAATTTCAGTGAAATAATTTTGCATCACCGAATCCGGCAGCCATCCAATCCTCTTTGGCGAAAAATCCGTGACTTTGATACAAAAGTGAAAAGAGAAGAGCCGATATCAGAAGAGGAGGTTAAGAAGTGAGTGAAAAGAGACCCACATGAGAGGTCTGGCAGTGGTTGGCTGTATTGGAGCGTGTATTAGTATGAAATAGCCAGTACCTGTATGCAACACAGTGCAGTTACTCACATCCCCATCAGGGAGAGGTTTAAGATGCAGTTGCTGGGCCAGAACCTCAGCTGGTCTAAATCAGCATAGCTGCATGGAAGTCAATGGAGTTATGCTGATTTACAGCAGCTAAGAATCTGGCCCTCTTAGCCTTTGCTGAGATTGGAAATTGAAACTAAAGAACAAACCACATCATGTTCCTGAGGTTGCTTTTTTTGAAAAAAACAAATACAACCAGCTCCTGTTGACCCTGTAGCACAGAATATGCTGTGGAGACAGTAACCCTCTGCATCCTCCGAGAGAGAATATGCATCAGATGAAGCAGTTTCTGTTGTGAACTGAACATCCAGGGATACTTCCTTAGGGTAACACTGCAGCCTGTGAGTGCTTCTAGAGTGATTTCTGCTTCGAGGGCTCCGCTTGTGTGGTTCATGAGACTCTGGGCTATTGGACTGAAAAACGAAGCTACCAGGCCTGGGGATGTAGGTTCCATAGCTTTCAAACCCCAGGGTGTCTCCAACTGGGCCTGTGGGAAACCCTTTATGGAGAGGGCCGTGCTGGGGGGAGGGGAGGGTGTAACCCTTTGGGAAGGTGTATCCCGTTTCCAGAATAGGAACTGAGCAGAGGTGAAAGTTTCACAAATTCTGCCACTAGTACAGAATCTGACCTCCTTCACCTTCACCTACAGGTACAAAAGCCTGTTGTTAGAAGCCCGTGTGCGTGAGCTGCAATGCCACAATGTCATCCTGTGCACGTGCTCTGCGGCCTCTGCTGCCTGCCTTGTGGACAACCTGAACGTCAAGCAGATCCTCATTGATGAGTGCGCCATGTCCACCGAGCCAGAGACCCTCATACCCCTGGTCAGCTACGTGAAGGCGGAAAAGGTGAGTCCCTCCCAGTGGTAAGTCATTAGGGCGCTGGCAGTTGCCCCTGGAATTACTCCCTAACCAGAGGATCTCTCCATTGGCTCTGCACTCACTCTAGACTGCACCTCGCTACTCATTGAAGTTTGCAGTTGTATTTTGTGTTTGCAGTTGTATTTCAAGGCTGTCCCTGATGGCTCCTGTGGTGATGCATGCACTCTTCTGGTGTCTCCTCCTTCTGTTCGTCAGGGTGGAGCACCAAGCAAAGCACTAGGATGCTGGGCGTTATGCCCCATTATGTGTTGCCCTTTTACCTTGCAAGGGAAGCTCAACTCCTGTCAAACTGTGTGATGCATCCCAGGCTCGGAGGTGTACATTGTACATCTGCATTCACACCGCTCTGCATAAACACGCGTACCCAAATACATCATGCACACACACGTCAATATAGTATATAAACACACACACTTAATGGGTCTATTATGATGGTGACAACTGCAGTATAAAACTGGTCCGTATGCTCACTAGCTAATTACTTGACCTAAGTATCTCATCTCAGCCCCACAAGTGCAATCTTTCAAACATGCTAAATCCATATTTTGGCTTGACTCTCCTAAAAGCACATATGGAGCTGGAGAGAAAAATAGATGCTATTTTGGCATGCTCTGGAAGAGGCATTTGGCACTACAGCCAGGAAACGTGCTGGCCTGGATAGACAATCTCAATGTGACGAGATGTGCTGTGGTTGTCCTATTGACCCACCTGGCCCTGGTCCTGAAGTTGGAGAATATAACGGAGATTCTGGCAAGCTCTTGCTCAGCAAAGTGTCTTGAATAACAAATGACACCTCGACTGTAAGCTAGGGACTGTGTTCTTTGGTGGGACCCTGATCCTGGATTGGGGTTTGTAGGTGCTGCCCGAATAGAAATAAATAGTAATAATGTATGTGCCTTCACACACATTCCTCCAACAAGTTAACTGGAAGGAGTGGAGTAGAAGAGGCAGAGAACTGGAGCCTGTGTTTTCACTCCATATATTCCAGGTTGTTTTGCTTGGGGACCATAAGCAGTTGCGGCCTGTAGTCCACAACGATTTCTGCAAGAGCCTTGGCATGGAGACATCCCTCTTTGAACGTTACCGGGACCAAGCCCAGATGCTGGACACGCAGTACCGCATGGTAGGAGTCCCCTGGTGGTCTTTCTCCCACCCCCCGCCATAGGAAATACTGTTGGCTTGCTCCAGCCTGTTGGGATGCAAATATTCTGCTGTAACATCTCCTCTGATAATCCAGTCTGCCCTGAGTATTTACTTTAGGGGAGCCTTCCTGGATACTGTTTTAGTCAGGATAGGGCACTCTTCACTGCAGAAGAGCTTTCTGACCATGGTTTTCTCAGCTTCCCTAGTACATTGGCCAACTCTTCACTCGTTCTTCTGGTCTCATAGATTGCCAGCTAACAATGGGCAGGTGCAGAGTCACGGGGGGTTACTGATCTGTTGAGTTTCACCCTTTAGTCAATCTGACTGGCATATTGTTAGCCAGTAAATACATATTCCTATCACTGATACCCTCCTCTATACTCCTGTTTGTTAGCTACACCCACAGGTTGGCTTGTCATAAACTAGACTGTAATTTCTTATGGAAAGGCAGTCCCTGTCTCCATGTGCCTAGGACAATGGGGCCCTGATCCTGACTCAGGCCTTCGGGTGCTGTCACAATACAAATAATTCATAGACCCTAATGCCGGAAGGGACGATAGTGATAATTGAAAGCGACCTCCTGTATAATGCAGGCTCTGGGACGGCTCTGAATTAATTAATTAGCAATAGCCATCCTCAGTGGGTTCAGTACTGGAGGAATTGCTGCCTTATAGAATGCACAAGTGTTGATCTAGCTGACCCAGGCCAAAACGGCAGTCACCGTGCTGCTTGAGCGGGCGCTGCCTTCTGGTTTAACTGTCAGAAGAGCTTTTCTGTAAAGCATTGGACATATAAATAGCAGATGGGTAAAATTTTGCCCAGCCTCTGATTTTGCCCATGCAATTGATTGATTTGGGAAGACACAACTCAAGGGGCTGGGTACCCAGTTGTCACAACTGGCTGTTGGCACATGCAAAATGCGTTTCTACACACCTGCTCTCTTGTCCATATCTATCGGTATACAGGTGACACTGAATTTCTTGCCCTTTCCATAGGGAAAGCATTTTGGAGGCTATTAAGAATGGCTATGTGGCCGGTTGTATGAAGAGCTACGGCTTGAGAAATTGGTGGTAGACAGCCTGGTTAAAGAGGTACTGTGGGACCTGGGGCCCTCACTTTTGTTACTCACCTGAGGGTCTCTCCTTTTGATTTGTCAGCAAAAGGACATCTGCAGGTTCCCATCCCAGGAATTTTACATGAGCAATCTGACGACCTGCCCTGAGCTTAAACGCCCTACCAGCGCATTTGAACACAGATACAAAATCGGCTGTCCAATCATCTTCGGGCACATAGAGGGGAAGGAGCAGAGTCTGACGGTCTCCACTGAGGAGGGAAACGAGAATTCCAGGGCTAACCTGGAAGAAGTGGAACAGGTGGTAAGTAGCCAGCAGGGCATTTTTTTGCTGGCAGATGGTGAGGGTGGAGTAAGGCAGCACTTGGGTTTATGGACATATTGTTTGGCATCTGGTATTGTTTGCTTGCCAGGTGGGTCTCATTTAATAGTTATCCAGCCTGAAATGCTCTTCAGCCAATCAGCTGCGAACATTGACGGTGGTGTTTGGTCTTTTCAACGCAGCTGCCATTTTGTCATTGAAAGGAGTTGCTAAGAGACGCATAAGATCTAAACATTAATAAGGTCAATGCATCCATTGAAACAGCACGACCCTCTCTGTGCCCACTGCACAAGCTGTGACGACACTGTTCTCATACCATCTCTCAGGCTGGTGCTGATCGGGATTTACTTTTTGTCTTAGACCCACGATCAGTCTGCGTTTATAAAATTCGGCCAGGGAGTCTCACGCTCCTTGCCAGCCACCCCTGTTTTCCGCAAAGCAAACAAGCTCTGTCCCTACCTTCCTGTGTGCTAGAGAGAGTCTTTGTATCGATCAGCCATTCGTGAAATACCACAATGCGTCCCGGTGAGATGCAGGAGCAGGTTTCTGTGCACGGAGCGTATCCTGCTAGGGAAGGACAGATTAGAGTGGTAACAGGAGAGTGAGTGTTGAGTCCCACCAAGGGACTCAGCTTGGGGGAAGGATAGGGCTACTCCTGTCTCCCCGTCTCTGAGGCTGCTCCCCTGTTCCCTGCATCTATCAAGTCCCTGATGCAGCCAGACTACCACCACCTCTTAGCCACGCTGTCTTCCCTGGCTGGCAGCAGCAGAGGGAGCATTGAGAGTGGAGGAGTCTTCCCTGCCCTCAGTGCCAGGAACAGAATGGCCCCAGTGACCGGCTGGTGTCTATGGCGCCCTGGTGGAAGTACTGAAGCTGACAGGAGCTCGTGGGGAATCTCGTAGACTGCCCCAGGCAGCCCCTGCCATTCGCTCATTTTCACACGTCCAGTGAGAGGCCCAGGCCCAGGCTTGGTCTGACCGGTGGGGCTGGGCCAGGTTGTTCGGGAAAGCCCGGCTTACAGCACCATTTGGTGAGCACAAGCCAGTGCCCATGCTGGTCATGGGGAAAGCATTAGAGTGATGTTAAGAACTGCTGCCTTTAAACGCTGCTGTAGCCAGTGCAGCTCTGGTCTGCCAGGGGCATTGTTGGTCAGGGCTTGCTGAAATAACCAGCACTAGTTCAAAGATGTATGGTCCTGTTGATGTTGCAGCTAGCAAAGGCTCTCCACAGTGTAAGAGTGTGAAGCCCTTGCTCACCCTTCGATAATGTGGCTACCAGCACAAAACCAAGATGTGATCATCCTGCATCTATTTTTTTTTTTCCTTTTTCTTTTTAATTGTCTTGTTCCCGGGTTGACACAGTGATTTCAGCAAAGAGTTGTGCTATGCCTCACTGAGTCCTAGGAGCGCCATGGGTAGGGCTAGGAGAGCCAGGTTGAGTTTCCTTGCTTTAACGTTAAAATCTCTGGCTTTGCTGCCCAAGACTAACTCGACACCAGTCTCTTCCTCCACCACCTTGGTCTCTGTGCCTTGTGGATGGAGAGGATGGGATGAACGGTGCAACCACAGACCAAAACAGCATTGGTGAAAGGGGCCATGTGGACAAGAAGCCAGAGTGCATCACTGAGTGGGGTATCAATGGGATGGCATAAAACTGGAGAGAACCTCGTGTCTTCTCTTCCTCCTTCCTTCCCAATCTGAAGCTGGGAGGACCTGTTCTCTTCTGTCCCTCCACAGCAATTCCACCTATGTGTGGAATGAAGGAAAAGGCTGTTTCCTTTCCTCCCCCCCCAGCCCCAACAACAAGCAGGAGCTCACATTTTGTCCCCCCTCAGGTGAGGATAGCAAAGCAGCTGACCCTGGATGGCACCATCAAGCCAGTGAGTGTTGCCATCCTGAGCCCGTACAACGCCCAGGTGTCGGAGGTCAACAAACGTCTCGCCCAGGAGGGTGTCCGTGGGATGACAGTTTGCACCATCATGAAAAGCCAAGGTAAGGTCCATAGGGAATGGCAGAGTTCTCTATTTCAGCTTCCAGCTGGTGTGAAGTAAGGTCATTACCCTTCTCCATCCTCCTGTGGGGTACAGCACCTTGTCACTCAGAATCACCAAATCTCATGGGTCAGGGCTTGCTTCAGCCACCGGGAGAGACCCCACGGAGCTGGCTTTCTGGGTGATTCTTGGTCACAATCAGCAGCGAGGGGAGCCCTTGAAATACCTATTTAAAGAAATCCCCCAAATCTTTGTGTCTCAGAAAACCAGCCACATGGATGGAGCACAATTGTTGAACATAAGGGAAGAAGTTAAATGTGAATGACACTTGGAGGGGAGGTTGGGGTTGCTAAAGTGAGCATTCTTCATAGAGCCAGGGTCTGCAGTAAGGCAGATGCTCTCGTAAAAATGACGACGGGATACAGTAATGGCTCCAAATGCCATAGGAACACAGCTGTAAGCTGCGATATTCTAGACTTTTGCTGTAGAGGAATGGATGTTATTCCAGTAGGGAAGCATAGCTGGACACTTTCTGGCTAAATGCCTTTAACTTCACCATCAATAAAATTGGTGCAATTCCTTCTCTCTAGGGAGTGAATGGAAGTATGTGATCCTGTCCACTGTACGCTCCTGCTCTCGATCAGATATTGATAGGAATCCCACCAAAAGCTGGCAGAAGAAGTATCTGGGATTTGTTATTGACCCAAACCAGGTCAATGTAGCCATCACTCGGGCTCAAGAGGGGCTCTGCATTATAGGTGAGTCTTCTGGGAAGGTGCATGAAGCTAGGGTGGGAGAAGAAATGCTGTAGAAGGAAGTGGGGATCCGAACTTAGAGGCAGAAGAAGATGGTCTGTCTTCGTTTTTCTAACATTACGACGTCAATGATTTTGAAGTTCGAGTGGCTGGGAACCACCCCATGTATTTGAACTACCCCTCAGAGTGGAGAGCAGTGATCATAGGCATCTCTCCCATGTTTTTAACATACATTCAGCGTGTATTGTCTTGTTTCTGTTTTTAATCATATTCTTTCTTTGCTTGCATGCTGGATCTCTAGTCCAGCAGAATTTGACCTGTTGGTATTTCCCTGTTGGTCACATGGACAGGATACATTTACAGTGATGTGGCAATGGTAGGGCCATGGCTGGGGACTTTGGGGCTGAAGGAAATGTCCCTCCAGTTTATCCAGCACAGTTTGGCTTTTTTCTCTAGGCCCAGAGGTTACAGACAGGTCCGCCAAGTGTTCTATGGAAACAGATTAGCCATTTCTGCTCACTGTTGGTTTTTCCCTTCTACCAACAGGAAACCGCTATCTCCTGGAATCCAACCCTTTGTGGAGGAGACTGCTGGAGCATTACAAACAGATGGGATGCAGCACTTCGGCTCACGACATTCGGGTCAGGAAGAAGTCAGCCCTTCGCTGATGTGAATAGATCACAGCTGGATAAACCAGTCCCTGCCTGAAATGTTTGATGGGTCCATTGGAGAACAATGCTGTGTTCAAACCTCTTTTCTACCCGTCAGGCACTAACCAGTGAAGAAAATGCACCAGGGATTGGCAAGCTGCACTTGACCACTCCCCTTAAACTTCTTGTAATGAAAAGGCAATCTTATGTCAAGACTTCCAGCATTTGCAAACCAAAAAGCTTTGGAAGTTGATGGGTGCAGGGGCAGATTTTGTGGAAGCCAAGAGAGCTTCCGTGGAATCCCCAACCTGCATTTTTGTGACAGCAGCTATTCTTTGGGGACCAAATAGATATTTTCACTTCATCAGGAGCTGAAGGATGGCATGTGACAGAGCTGCAGGCTTGAGCTGTGATGTGCCATAATAGGATCAAGGCTGCCAAGTGCTACCATGAATTCTGAAACCAAGGCCAGGAAACTACTAAGGCGATCTCATTTCTCAAACAGAAGAAACAATGTGTTTTATTTTAAATGAAGGAAAAAACCAAAAAACCAAAACAAAACCCAGATAATGAAATATTCTTGGCCTTTATGAATAGGTAAATATCACTTAGCCAAGGCCAAGACATAAATAGACATATTAACTCTTAGTGCAAAGGAGATTGTGGTGACCAGTATAAAGAGAACGAAGACCATGGGGGACAACCTCTACCAGCAGATTTTGACACTGTAAAGATATTTTTAAGCTGCCCACCTAGTTTTACTTGAAAATGTTTCCTCTTGTGTAAAGAATGTTCCCTCCTCCATTCTTCTTCTTTTTTAAGCTGCTTCTAACTTATTGACTTTTAACTCAGTGAACTTTGCTTTGCAATCAAAGGCCCGTGCTTTTGGCCACGTGAGATGTATGTGTATATATTTTTAAAATAGCCAAATTGCTATGAACTGAGAGGTGTGGATCACTAGAGAACAGGAGGCTGACAGGAACAGGAGTTATTTTTCCCAATAATTCAGTTCCGATCATGCCTGTATAGTAGTGAAAGTGTGCTCAGCATTGAAGCCTTGTTAAGCTGGAGCAGCTTATGTGGGCATGATATTTATGGGGGACAGCACGGCAATCTCATTATTCCAGTTCTGACTGTATGTGTGCCTGCCTCAGCGCTCCCGAAGACCAAACACATGGGGACCAGTAGATGGCCGTGTAAGACTGAGCCAAGCTGCCATTGCAACATTTTTTGTATCAAATGAAAACAAGGTGGGCCAAGTGTCACCCCAGGTGTAACTACTGACCTTTGTGACTTCAACAAGAGTTATACTAGGGATCAATGAGTGTTGCGTTTGCAGGGCTTCTTTCCCAAAGTGAAGGAATGTGCAATAAGAAAACCTGAACAGCCAGTGTGTAATGTCATACTCCATTTCCGTGATCCTTCCTGTTAGGTTTGAGTTGTGTACAGCCATGGAAAGTGCAGAACCTGTGGAGAAGGTTCTCCTTCTTCTGTTTCTTGTTTTGAAACTGCTTGCTTGCTCTCCTGCCATGTAATAGACCTGGTTTCTGGTAAAAGAGAACAAGCACATCTGCTCTTCTAGTACTGCAGCATATGGGTCCAAGTCCCATGTCTGAGGAAAGAATGTAGAAGGCTTCCTCCGTATTTCTAAAGGGCACTGGATAAAGGCTGGTCATAGCATTTGAGGCCAGAAGGGATCACCAGCTCATCCAGACCTACCTCTTCTGTATCACAGGCCGCTAACATTACCCAGCACCTGCACACTAAGCCCAACAACCAAAGTTTTACAGCCCTCCAGAGACTAAACTATTATGTGCCACAGGCAGAGAACAGGTGAGTTCTTAGGCCTGATAGTTGTCCCACATTGAAGCCTCGTATCTCAAGGATTCCAAACAGGCCTTGTTTTTGCAAACTAATTGTTTTTACGATTCCAGAGTAAACTCTGGACAGGGATCACTTTGTGGACTAGTGAAACGAATGGTGAAAGACAGTATTGGAATCCTTAAGGTAAACACTTCAGTATAGCACACACATCCCAGCAGAGAGAACATTGTATAGCTAACACACTCACCATGGTCCCTTTAAGCCCAGTGGGCCTTATTCTCCTCCCTCTAGTGTAAATCTGGAGTTTCTCCATGGAAAGAATGCAGGTTACACCAGCGTACAACTGGTATAAATGAGAGGCGAATCAGACGCACTGTAGGGGCTGAGTTTGATACTGCTGAGCATCATTTAGCCATGTCACCTTTGCGTGTACCATTTTCCACTTGTTCGTATTTAAAAAAGCAAAAACAAAACACCACCCACCCCCTGGCCCACCAAACTACTTCACCTTGTGCGGTAAAGTATAGAGTGAAGTACTTTGTTCAGTCACTGTTATCTTACAAGGCAACAGATCACATCCTCTCTGGAAACTTATTCTGAAAGAGATTGGTCTCATAACTTGTGTTCGAAAATGCTGCCCTATGGCCTACAAACTACAGTGAGATCGCAGCTTAGACTGCTGGGTTGCATTGAGGTTGTAAATAGGTAGTCGCATAATTGATCATGTAGCCTCAGTAGCCAGGGGTTAGCAGGAAGTGCAATTAATGTAATGTTTTGTAGAGACTATTACTGATAACTGAATACTGCGTTATGGATATTGTGCTTCTGGATATACAGAATCAGAGAAGTTAATATGGAAAAGACTCATTAAATTTAGTCCAGCTTCGTATGCGTAGAGAGATTTGAATCAGTTATTTATGATGGAAGGATTCTTACATAAAACTATTGACATAAAGACAAAGAAGACATTTTTTATTATGGGGGGGGGAAGAAAGCCCCCACTATAAATCCAATGGCATGTGTCTGGCATGATGGTGTGCAGTTTGTCGGCCACATCACGGAGTTTGATAAAACAAGGCTTGTGAATGGTAAAATAGGAGATTAGAATGGTTTCCTAGGGAGATGCCATGACTGGGAAATATCCTTTCATCATAAACATCAGGGGTTGAACTCCAGCTGGTGCTGACCATAGGTGCATGCCCAAAGAACAGCACAATGGCTGCAGTTTGGGCAGAAAGGTGTCCATCCTCATGCACAGCCCACTATTCTGTGCGTCTGACCGGAGTCATGGCGGGGTGGGTCTGGACTGTAGCTAAGAGGTCGGAGTACAGCACCCTCACCACCCCCACTCCATACAGCTTGCTCTTTCTTCAGGATTGGGGTGAGGGACTGTCTTTGGGTTCTCAGCCAGAAGACAAGCATGTGTTAAAATTGCCTTTGTGGTATATGTCCGTCCATGCTGGAGGGTAGCATAGCTTTCCCCAGCACTACCGAGACTTCAACCCTATGTGAGTTCAAGAAAGGTGATCTACATGTAGAGTAAACAGTGTCTCAGGCTTCAATCTGACCAATCTTTGTGATTTTAGCACTCTCCCTTGCTCCTGCTCCCAGTAAAACCAGTAGAAAAATCTTTTGTGGCTTCAGTAGGAATAGACGTGGGCCTGCAGTGCTGTTCCTGAGGAGCCGTACAGCTGTGTAGAGAATGATCCACTGCAATAAAACAGTTTTTAAATGGAAATAAAATGTTACGTGTTGTGAAATGCAAATTAAGGAACCTTAAATGTGACAGGTTTTTTATCTTGTGTGTGTCTGTAACGTGAGACTTGTAACAGCTTTGGAACAACATTTTTGGATACAAATATTTTTATCTGCTTCTAATGTTTTTAAATAAGAACCTCAACATTCCTGTTTCATATTTAAGCCATAATTGTAAAGATGATTAAATTTATTAAAATGAAAAATGTTTATTTATGACTATGGGATCGAGTTCTCTGTGTGCGTGTATATGTGTCCATGCGTGAATAGAATCTGTCCTGTACTTAATTGAAAGGATTCTGCAGAACTGAATCTGGACAGAAACAGATGGGAAAAGAGGAAGTGAGCATTAACCCCAATATTCAACAGAGGAAACTGTTTTATAGAGGATGATCCCTGGAGATTTTGCCCTCTCCTGTTTTAAGTCAAAAAAGGATCTTTTCCTGCACTGTGGAGCATTACTATGGGATGGGAAATGAGAGGGCAACTACATGGCAGAGGCTGGTGGAAGGAACCTTGGCAAGGAGACTGGGCAGTGGTGAGGGACCGTGGGGATTGGGATTCAGGTGAGTGTTTGAGTGTGTGTAAAGAGAGCACTGTTGGTGTGGCAAGGGGCAATGAGGAAAGGAAGGGCAATGAAAAGTGAGGACATTGTGTGGGAAGAAGGCACTGGGTTAGCTGTTGATTTGTAGGAAGGCACCGGACAGTGGATAAACTTTCCCTAAATTGTTTTGTGTCAGACACCATGTGGTGATCTTTTACCCACTGCTATAGTCTGCTTAGCCTCACTACGAGGGGTAGCTGGCCTTCATTGGCAACGGACGTTGCAAAGGATGGGTGGAGGCATGAGGGGCAGTGGTGACTGTTTAAACTGTGTTGTTTTCAGCCCATAAAGATGCATATGAGGCACTCTGTAAAATTACAATTGAAGACACAACAGCTCAATTTTTATGCAAAAACCTTTAAAAATACATTTTAAATTTTACTTCTTCAACTTCTTTGAATTGACAAAATTAGAAAATTCTCTGCTGCTGCTTCATCCGTCAGGGTTCGCACATGGTGCTCTCCATGCCTTCATCAGGATAAGGTTTTGTCTCCAATGTGATGGTATCGCGCCACTGTTCATAGACGAGTGTGTAAGTCTCCGCCCGTTTAACTGTGAATCTGTATGATCTGTCAGACAGCAGGTTCCGGATTTCACACATGTTGGACGTGACCGGCATTATTCCACACTGGATCCTCTCTTGCTGGGTTCGGGGCTCCAGTAGCTTAAACCTGAGTTCATACTGTTCAGGCTGTGACTGTTGACTTGTGATGAACCACTTGAGGCTCACCCAGTCCTCATGGGCCACTGATTCCTTTCGATCAAACATCACTGGCATCTTGGTACTCAGAACAAGCCTAATGTGTGGGATTTTGGTAGCCCCAACATCTGACACCAGACGATGCTTGACATACAGCCTTCCTGGCACTAGCATGGCAAGGAAATTATCCATCAGCTCAGACAGATTTGACAGCTTTTGCTTGACCAAGTCCCACCTGGCGAGGAATGTTACCATGTCATAGGTCTCCAGGAAGTGGACCAGCTCCTCCCGCCCCTGTTCCAGTTGTTCTAACAGGTCAGTTAAGAGCAACAGCTGGATTTTGGTTTGGACTGTTCCCAACTTCTTCATCCTCTGGAATCTCCAGGGGTCAACCAGCTGGAACATAGTGGTGGGCAGCATGAGGTGGTTCTGGTCTCCCAGTGCCAAATGCTTGGGCAGAATTTCAATGTAATAAGAGCACTTTTTCAGAAGCTCAATTCGCTTATGGTGGCGTTTCAGCAGGTGGAGACTCAAGTCAGAGTGCAGGAACTCCAGCACAATGTTCTTCCTCTCCATGTACATCTTCCAGGTTTCATTCTCCTGGTCCTCCTCTTTGTTGTACAAAATACTCTGCAGATTGTTTTCTATCTCATTCAAATACACATCCATGGTTCCAAAACTCATAGTTGCTGTGCAGGAAAGCAACAATAACAACCTTTAAGAACCAAAGGAAAAGCAGTCAATATGGAGCATACCATGATAGTGACTGCTGTTTCCTTATACTATAACATTAATTATAAATCATTTTGGTTCTTATCCCATCTCTAATTTCTGTTAGACTCTATCAGGCTCCCTGCCAATGCTAGAACATTCCTTTCTAACATTACCATTTTGAGTACTTTGCCTAGTCTAGTCCTAAATATCCCAGTCAACTGGGCTCCTGCTATTTCCCTTGAGAGACTATATCTTCATTTAATAAATAAGAACATAAGAATGGCCATACTGGGTCAGACCAATGGTCCATTTAGCCCAGTATCCTGTCTTCTGACAGTGGCCAATGCCAGATGCTTCAGAGAGAAAGAACTGGACAATTAGTGAGTGATCCATCCCATGTTGTTCATGCCTAGCTTCTAGCAATCAGGGTCTAGGGACTCTCAGAGTATGGGGTTGCATCCCTGGCTAATAGGTTGCATCTTGGCTAATAGCCATTGATGGACGTATCCTCCATGAACTTACCTAATTGTTTTTTTAACCCCAACGTAGCTTTGGCCTTCACAACACCTTCTGGCAAAGAGTTATATAGGTTGACAGTACGTTGTTTGAAGAAATACTTCTTTTGTTTGTTTTAAACCTGCTGCCTATTAATTTCATTAGATGACTCCTGGTTCTTGTGTGAAGGGGTAAATAACGGATCCTGATACTCTCACATTTTTTCCTTATCTCATTAGTTCTAATGAGACCCCTTTATACCACCCTAAGTTCTCTCTTTCTCCATTCTTGCTGGTCATTCACATCTCTCATATCTGCAAGTGTCTACGTCTCTCCCGTAGTTTGCTTAGCCAAGCTATACACCCATTCAGGTCTTAGGCTTTCCTTTAGGCAACTGCAGGATACTGGCTTCAAATCAGCTTGGCTGCTGATCTTTAAAACCCCTCCAATCTATCAATGTCTTTTTGGGAGTGCAATGGCCCAAACTGAATGTGATGGTCCCAGTGTGACCTCACCAGAGTTGTAAAGAGAGGAACTATCATGTGTCCTTTCTGTTTGACTGTGCAACCCATTCCTGAAAGTCAACATTTTGAATGACAAATCCTTCTCCCCACCTTTTGTTTAGTTTGCATTATAATGGTTCCGAATGAATTATATTCAGTTGCATGTGGATGAAACGTGTAATTCCATAAGCGTTTCACTGTAACAACATGACACATAACATGTGAAAAACAAACATGAACGAAGTAATGGTTAATCAGTCAGAAAAGGGACAATGGAAATGGCCCTTTTTAAACTCCATATCTGCTCTGTTTCCTTCGTTGTATCTGTTTCCTACAATGACCAAGGCAAGAGTACTGTTTGATACCACTGCTGAGCCAATATAGCCATGGAAGACCTACCTGTATTATCTTTTAGTTGAGGTATCTATGGCTTAGGTATCAAAAACAGAATTGTCAGCTAAATTCCGGTTCTTGAATCTTCACTGACAGTGATAATGACTGAACCAGAATGCAGCTTGTTTTGGATGCCAGTTTGAAGCTCATATTTAGACTTGAAAACTGAACATAGTTGATATGGAAGACAAAGAAAATGTGCAATGTCAAGATGTTGCTTTGCTAGCCCTAGCTACACTTCAATACCACGACGAGGGGGCTAGTGACACAAACGGAGAATAGCTCTCAAGTAGCTATCTGACATCCATGGCATTGGCTTGTTTTAGAGTTGTTTGTTATAAAGTGTTTACAGTGCATAATTCTGATATTTTATTCTTTCTCCTCACATGTTTTCTGACAAGACCATGTTACTTAGTGGGTAGAACAGCAGCAGTCTGTGCCCCGTTATCCCCATTTATATAATGTGGCTGGTAATACTTAACTTCATGGGGCATTATATTATGAGGTACAATTAAATTTGTGACGTGCTTTCAGTCTTTGGATTATAGAAGTGCAAAAGTGTCACTTATTTCTCACGGTAAGTGAGGGCATATCTTTTATTGGACCAGCTTCCAGGGGTGAGAGACAAGCCTTTGAGCTTTCAGCATGTACTTTTCCCAGACCTGAAGAAGAGCTCTGTGTAGACGGAAAGCATCTCTCTCTCACCTTCAGAAGTTGGTTCAATAAAAGATATTCCCTCACCCACCTTGTCTCTCTGTTATCCTGGGACCAACATGGCTACAACAACACTGCATGCACTTATTTTTCATGATAATCCCTTCATTTGCAGGGATGCTTTTTCAAGGATATTGTCAATTCAAATGTGTCCTGAATTTTTTAAACTTTATTCTTTCCATCAGAAAAATGCAGGAAAACAAGGTAAAGCCAAAAAATTGACACAGATCAGCCCCAGGACACCACAGTATGAAATGTAATATAGAGCTAGCAGCTTATTTGGTTATGTTGCTCAAAACTTTAGATGATGTAAAAACGAGCTCTTACAAAGCTAAATCAAACAGAAATGTTTCTATAATTATTTCTGCATTCCACTGGCCAGAGATGCTTTTAAAACACCTGCATGGCTTTGTGGAGGAGTGAGGATCTAGCTGCATGCAACAACTCCAGGAATTGGGGCCTAAAAAAAATGAAAGCAGGGAAGATGCCGAAAGTGAAACTGACTATACATGACAGTGAAAGGGGCTTATGCCTTGCAGTTTGTTCAGAGAAAGACGAAAGAGGCAGCGGGATGAAGGAGAAGTGAATTTAGATTTTAACAAGGTGTTCAGCTTTAGTAACTGAGGCTGATGTAAATTGTTGGGAGAGAGGTGCGAATTCACTAGGGAACCTTGGATGATCCCAGCCAGCAGGCCTAAGTGACAGTCTAGGGAGAGCCTGATGCTGCCAGTATGATACACAGAGTCTGGTAGTGCTGAACTGTGGCTGCTTTTGTGTTTTCTGTTGTACTCTAGAAAGAGATAATTGTTCCTCCTCCTCCTCCTTAGGGGCATGACAGCGCAGGGCCCAGTCTGACCCTGCTGCAACACCCTGACTTGCAGAGGGCACTAGGGGTAGCTGACGCTCCAGCTGAGGGGAAGGTGAGGGGCTGGAAGGGAAGCAGCTGGGATGCCCTGCTAATGGCTGGAAGGGAAGCAGCTGGGATGCCCTGCTAATGGCAGTGAGGGGATCCGGGGCTTGCCCTCCACTGGCTGGGGAGTGCCAGGCCTCCTTGGCTTTCCCCCTCTGTGCCCACAGCAGGGAGGCACAGAGAAGGGTCTTCCATACCCCCCACACGCTTTGCCTTGTGCGGGCTCTCCTGAGCCTCTGTGCCCCCTCTGTCCACCCACTGCTCTCTGCCCACCATCCACCCCTGGGAGTCGTTCCCCCTCCGTGGCCCTCCCCCGGGGAATTCCCCCTTTCCTGCCCCCTGCCCCCTTCCTGCACCATCCCCTCAGGGGTCACCCCTCCATGGCCCGCCCCTGGGCTCCCCCTTCCTGCCCCTCCCCCCCTCCATGCCCCTCCCCCCAGGCTCCCCTCTTCCTGCACCATCCCCTCAGGGGTCCCCCCCTCCATGCCCCTCCCCCCGGGCTCCCCCTTCCTGCCCCTCCCCCTCTCCATGCCCCTCCCCCCGGGCTCCCCCTTCCTGCCCCTCCCCCTCTCCATGCCCCTCCCCCCAGGCTCCCCTCTTCCTGCACCATCCCCTCAGGGGTCCCCCCCTCCATGCCCCTCTCCTGGGCTCCCCCCTTCCTGCAGCCGCCCCCCTTTTCCTGCACCATCCTCTCAGGGGTCCCTCCTCCATGACGCTCCCCGGCCCCCCTTTCTGCCCCCGGGGTCCCCTCTGGCTGGTTGCCCGCGGGGGGGTGGGCGTCCTGACCTGCGGCCGAGCCGGGCGGCGTGTCCCGGGCCCGCTCCCCGCCGCCCCCTCTCCTGGGCCGGGCTGCCTTGGCTCCGGCCAGCCCCAGGCAGCTGCCATGGGAACCCATTGTTCGTAACCCCCCCCTCCCCGCGGGTTCCGGGGCCCGCCCCGTCTGCCCCCCGCGGGTAGGGCAGGGCACTGGGTGAGGGGCGGGGAGAGGCAAGGGGAGGTCTGTGGGGGGCTGGGAGAGGCAGAGCAGGGGGGCTGGGCTGGGCGGGGCTGTGGGGGGTGAGGGGCTGGGAGATTCAGAGAAGGGGGGCTGGGCAGGGCTGTGGGGGTGGGGGGCTGGGAGATCCAGAGAAGGGGGGCTGAGGCAGGGCTGTGGGGGTGGCGGGTGGGGAGGCACAGGGAGGTCAGGGCTGGGGGTGGGGGGCTGGGAGAGGCAGAGCAGGGGGGCTGGGCAGGGCTGTGGGGGTGAGGGGCTGGGAGAGCCAGAGAAGGGGGGCTGAGGCAGAGCTGTGGGGGTGGCAGGTGGGGAGGCACAGGGAGGGCAGGGTGTGGGGGGGCTGGGGGAGGCACAGGCAGGGCTGGCGGAGGGGGCTGGGAGAGGCAGGGGACGGGGCTGGGGAGGTGGGAGAGGCACAGGTGGGGGGCTGGATGAGTGGGGAACTGGGGATGGGTGAATGAGGGGCAGCTGGGTTGGTTCTGCAGTGCTGGGCAGGATGGGGGGTCTGAGCTGGGTCAGTGGCAGAGGACTGCTTGGGGGGAAGGGGGTGGGTCTGTGCCTGGTTCCGGGGAGGACACCTGGAAACAGCAGCATAGAAACTCTCTTAAGGGTTAAGACCAGCCCTGATTTTTTGTTTCTTTTGTGCTCCTGTCCGCCTGGTTTTGGATCCTACGATTTCACTGTTCCAGTCGGCAGGGAGAATACAGCTGGCCCACACCGCATCCTGGGCTTGCATGTGCCTAGGTACCTACCATTATAGATTTCATTCCTATCTGCCTCCGGGTGAGGTTTGGGGCACTGAGAACTATGCTTAGGACCTAATAAATACATTTTGCTTCACAAAACTAACCGGTGCAGATACGTGGCCCTGAGCCCATTTTCAATTACTTTTCTTTAAGGGGTTTACACAACTTCCTGCCTTAGGGCCACATCCCAGATACTTGCATAGTACCTGATTCCTGGAGATGGCTGATTGGTGTATTCATGGCGGAAGGGGTTAGTGAGTGGGCGGAAGGGGATCACAATGTGGCCCTTAACATTTAGGTTCTATGTATGAAGACTGGAAGAATATAGAGAACTGGACAGAGAACTACCCCAGAGGGGGAATCACAGGACCTGCTAGGCAGCTGGAAGGGACAAGCTGCAAAGGCCTTGTGCTGAGACTGCTCTGCATCCACTCCTGGGAATGTCACCGATTGGAACAGACAGGAGAGTCCCGGTCAATCTCAGGTGCACTCATGGGCTAGAAGGTGAGTGCTGGTCTCTTAATGTCCATGGAGTTTGATTTACAGGAATGACCTTTGTGGGAAAAATAAGCTTTTAGTGAGTCCTTAGGAGAGGGATTCTGCTCTACGCCCCCTCGGACCCCATTGCTAGGTCAGAACTAAAGGATGAAAGATAATTTTCTATATCCTTTCTCCACAAGAGGGCAGCAAAATCGTCCCCCCCCCCCCCACTCCCCACCCCATCAGTGGAAACCACTGAAAGATTTATGCTGTTTTAAACTTTGCCTCATTGCAGTGGGAGTATGCTATTGAATAGGGACTAGGCAGGGTTTTTCTGCACAGGGGAAAGAAATACGGGTGAGATGTTTTTGGCTGCCCAATACGAAGCATCCAAGTCACCTACCCAAAACTATCCCCCCCGCCTCCACACTCCTTCCCAGAGTAGAAGAGGGAAAACTAGACAGGTCTGGGAGGGTCCAATGCTGAGAGAGAACTGAGCTGCTCATTTCCTTCTTTAGGAGCATCTCATTCATATGCCACCCACTGCAGAGCCATCACTCTGTAGCCTCTAGACCCACCTCGCTCACCTTTCACCCACTGCACACATGCCGCTCACTCCCCCCCCCACCTGCATTTTTCTCCGCTGCCACCCACCCTGCACTTTTCACGCACAGCTCTCGGTTTAAACCTTCTGTATCCATGACCTGCCACACACTACATCTCTTCTTGCACACAATTTATTATAGCTGATTATACCTTGATCCATGCTCATTCCTCCTCTCAACGCACAGTGACTCCCTTTGTGAACGTGATACTTAGCACTGCTCTGGCGCTGTACATCTTCAGAATGCTGTCAAACACCAAGCCTTCCGGCACCCAGTGAGGCAGGCAGCTCTGTTTTACAGAGGAGGAACCCAAGGCACAGCAGTTAATGGCCTGCTTGTCAGAGGTGTCAAGCACCTGCAGCTCTCAGTGACATCAGTGGGAACCTCACTGATCAGTCCCTGGGAATGCTGGCCCATAATTGTTTGCCCTATATATGACAAAGCGGGAATTTTCTGTATATTTTTATGAACCCTGTTTGCCTCAGTTTCCCTCTGTACTTTGCATTGCTACACAGTGGGTGCAAAAGGGTTAACATGGCTTTTGGAACAGCTCAGGACATGAGGTGTGGGTGTCAGTTTGCTGACTGGGTTGCAGTGAATAGGAATCTTTAAGGAACGGATTGAAACCGACCCAGATCACCAAGGGGTTCAGAGGGAGAGTGCAATCTCCAGTGACTGAACAATCAACACTCAACAGTGGGGAAACTTGGGTGGGTGGGGTTGTGAACTCAGTGTGGCCCTGTCTGGAGACAAAGGACTGAGAGGTGACCAGCTGGGGACAGTGAGTGGGCTTCTGGAAGAAGCTGGCTGCTTGCATCAGGATCTGCCCAAGGAATCCGGGAGAGACAGAACCTGAAATGGAATCCATTACAGCTTGGCTGGTTGGTTGCTCTGGCTTGGCCAGACAGACTATGTTTTTTCCATGCTAACCTGAGTACTTCCAGTGTCGTGTTCAGGTTGTCTAATGCTGCTCTGTTCTGAAAACGCTGCTTGGTGTCACTGAAAATCCTTGCTGAGGGGCATTGCTCCCTGGAGAGGGCACAAGTCTCTGCCCAGGAGTTTGTCTCAGTGTGGACTTGCAGGGCAGAGCTCATGGTGTGAAGCATGGTGGTCCTTGTCACTACTGCATGGAGTTGTCCTTTGCCCGCAGCCTGTATAGTCTGGGAGTTTTTTGCACATCAACATAATTTTTAAAAGGACTTCATTTGAAAAGGGTCAAGTGATGGAGCAGAGGTTTCACCTCTGGAGGCCAGTGACCAAATCTGGATTAGACCATGAGGGAAATAAGTAACGGGGGCTCACTTGGGTTCCTTAGTACATATGTCTCCACAAGAGAAGGTCTGCCACGCTCTAATGCATTGAATTTGAGTCTTGGGGCCGGAGAGGCCAAGGAGTGGGAAAGCTGACATGTCGCTGTAGGTCAGGATTGAGCTGAGGAAGGTGGGGGCATAAGACTAGAACCGTAGAAATGTTGCAAGTCTGAACTGGGTGCATTGGCACATAGCACTTTAGGGACCTAGGGTGAAATCCTGGCTCCACTGACGTCAATGGGAGTTTTCCCACTGACTTGGCTAGGCCTAGGATTTCACCCCAGTACTTTTTAACAGTAAGGGTGTTGCACGTCTGAACTGGGGCATTGCTAGAGCTCTGTGGAGAAACTTGCACAGATCCTGCTGCAGGGAGCGCTATCAGTTCCTCACTGCCATAAATACCAATATCCACCCCAAATGGATTCGGAAAAAGACAGGGGCCCATTAAAAATTTCCCACCCCACCCAGACTCCCAAATAGCCTGTGGGCCTCCATCTTGAATTTAGAAATGTAAAAATATAGACTGGCTGATGATCTTAGTTTCTTGTCATCTGTACTATAACACCACGGAGTTTGGTGGCATTACGCCAGGGATCAGTTTGCCCATAAGACTTTACAAGACTCTATGAATCTCTATAAATTAATATGAATATAAATTAGCATGAAGCAATCAAACTCCGTGTACTCCGTTTCTCCCCTTCTCATCAGCCAAGACAGCCCTGTAGAAGTGCTGACAGATGCAGTGTGTGGCATTAGTCAGTGATTCTGTCCCGTCCCCATTCCCACACCATTAAAATTAAGAACTTGTTGGTTCTGTCTTCAAGATCAAAATATAAGGAGCCAATTGATTTTCCTCCTTTCCTCATTAGTGTGGTCTGACAGTAAATAAAACAAATATTTCCAATCTTGAGGAGTGAGCAAAATGCTCAGATACTGCCTGTCACTGTGGGCTGGGGAGCCGGGATTCATCTTCATGGAAAATCAATAGCTGGAACAGAGGAATCAGCAGTACCCAAATTAAAAGTCACTGGCAATTTCTGTCCTCGTATTTCATGTCTATTGCTTTTATGAAATAGCAATTTACTGATAAATAAACCATCAGAGGAGAAAGGAAAATAGTTGGCTGTATTATTTTTAAGCACGTTGTTCTGCCCTTGCCCCCTCTAAAATGTTGGGGCAAATGGAGTTGCTTCAGAAGCGGTAGCGGGTTTGGGGAGACTGGACTGTGAGCTCTCTGGGCAGAGACTGTTTTGTGCTCTCTGTTTACACAAAGCCGTACAATGGGCCCAATCCCTGGGGGATTTGAGCTTTCAGGATGTTAGGACGCCTTGTTAATAACTTTCCACTTCCCTGCCACCAGCGATTCTGTGGTCACATCCATTCCTAGCAGTTGTGCAGTGGACTCCCCTACATTACCGTGATCCTCCAACTGGACACTGCTAGCCACCTGACTTATCACACATGCTGCTGACCCACTTTAGGGCCTGGGGGTGGGGCGGGGATTGATCTCTATGCCATATTGGCTGAGACCTTGGGAGAATATCCTCTGGGGCACCAAGAAGGGAAGGACCATCATGATCAACTAGCTACGTCCAATACAAACAGTTCCCTGTCATCACAAGGGGCTGGGCAATGGGGGCCTTGATCCTCACAGTTTGACTTTGATCCCGTGTTTCAAGGTTGCCTCGCACGTAGTCTCAAAGGTAAATAGTCACCTAGGGTCTGGGGGAAAGGGGGGCCCTGGAAAGAAGCAGGGGGTGGGGTATTGTTTCCTTCCCCAGCCACTTGTTTAGAAATCATCTTCATCTGGTGAAGGAGCTGCTCATTTGGGAACTGCAATGGGATGTACAAATCCCACACACTGGGCCAGGGCAGGAGGGGTCTGTCCCAAAGACAGCATTTTAAATCTACCCCACCCCACAACAGCTGTTACAAACCCAAGCCTGGTGGGAGAGCCCTGCAGCATTAGTCAGTAATGAGGAGGGCACAGAACAGAGAAGGAAGCAGCTGGGCTTCTGCCAAGGGGATCTGAGTTTGGTAGGACAAGGGGCTTGCAGTGCTTCTCAAATGTGGCCACCAGGAGCTTTTCTTGCGGCCACAGACTCCTGGGTGGTGATTGAGGGGAGGAGGGGCAAAGCAGCGGCCCCTCCCCCAGCACCGCCAGCAGTGGTTGGGCCCTGCCCGCCCCCCTGAGACACAAAAGCTGGAGGAGCAGGCAGCCAGTGAGTTCCCCACCTTCCCAGGGGTGGTGAGGTCGGGCTTCAGCCCTGTGGTGGCAGGTGGCAGGCTCAAGCCACAGGGCTTTGGGCTCCATTCCCCAGCCACGCCGTGGCGGGCTCTGGCCCTGAGCTCAACACTCCCCTAATCAATCCTGGCCCCCACTGCCTCCCCCAGTGCTCCATCACCCCTGGTCCCCACTGCTTCCGTACCCACCTCCTCATTCAGGACTTAATTTGTCCCCAGGCTTGCAAGGGCTGAGTAAGTCTGCTGTGAAGAGTGATATTTGTTTGTATGTTAATATCACTTTTCCCAGCAGACTTAGTAGCCAGCAAGTCCTTAACAAAAAACAAACAAACAAAAAACAACCAAAAAAGCAAAAGAAACAAGAAAAAAGACAACATGCAAACCACCTGATTTGTGCTATTCTGTTGGTTTGGACATGGATATGTGCATATTTGTTTTTCCCAAAGTTAATTAAGTATTTTAGGAAAAATTGTCAGAGCGGCCACCAGCAAGAGTTGGTGGCCGCACTCTGAGGCCACCAAAATTTTTGTTGTTAGAATCCTTAGGGGAGGAGGCGTGATTGTCCAGGACTCCTTCAGCGAAGGGGACGCACTGTCCATAAGCTTCTGCTTCCACTGAGAACAGGCTACTGACCAGTTGGTGATGGGAGAACCCGAGCAGCTTGCCTGAGAAAGAAAGGGCAGGCCCAGTGAGGGCTTTTCCCCGGTGCTGCCCCCTGCCCATTCCAACTCAGGCCAAGGTGCTGTGATTGGGTTAAGTCAAAAGGCTCTTTTCCCTCCAGTGCCTGGTGGTGTGGGATGTTTCTGGCCCCGTTGCGGCCAGTCACTGCTGGGATGACTCCCACCGGAGAGCTGAATGCAGCCCTGTGGGGCAGTGTGTTCTCTCTCTGCCCAGCCCTCCAGAAACTCACCCCCTTGCTTCAGCACCAGATTTCCCTGCTGTACACGGAAGGACACTGCTGGACTTTGTTTCTGTGACCCTGGTGTGGCAGGAGGGAGAAAGTCCCCACTCCCTGCAGGGGCAGGAGGCAGAGGAGATGGCAACGCTCTGAGGTTGGAGCTGTCAGGATCGTGTGTCTGGCTGGGAACCTGCAGACTAATATCTCCAGACTAAGTGCACCTTCTGGGATTGGAGCCTGTTTGCCTGTAATTTATAGCATGCTCCACAGGCTGCTGCTTACTCTGATCCCTCACTTTAATTTACGGCACCAATGTACTGTATAAATCCACCCAAAGTGTTACAGTCCCAGGGAGGAGAATGGATGGGAGCAGACGCTGCATAGCACCTATGCTGGAGAAAACATCAATGCAACAATCACACAACAGTGCAGGGTGTGGGCTGCTGCTGTCTCGGGTCCCCACTCCTGTCCTGGCTTGTTTACTCTCTTTGAGGCTCAGGTTGTTTTGGGATCTAAATTACTTATCTGAGCACCTCACCATCACTACTGTGTTCATCTGCCCAGCTCCCCTGTGTGGCAGGGCGGGGCTATTATCAGCACAGATGGGAAACTGAGGCACAGAGAGACTAAGTGACTGGCCCAAGGTCACACAGGGAGTCTGTGGTGGAGCCGGGACTTGAGTCCAGGTCTCCCAAGTACCAGTCTAGTGCCTGAACCATTGGAGCATCCTTCCTCAATGAATCCCAGTAGATTGAGAGGATGAGTGACTGGAATCTCTGAATGGGGAAATCGTTCCAGCCCTTGTTACAACAGAAGTTACGGTCAGTCGTCCCAGTGAGTTCGGGTCAGATCTGACCGAGTGTGCATGTGGGGTCATTCCTGGTCAAGGTCTGTTCTTGGTGCCCACACAGCTTGGGCCCGAGGCTGAAATACAGGGAAGGAAGAGCACGGTGCGGGTGGATGTTCTGGCTGGTCTGGGAAGGCTCAGATTTAATCAGAGATGGACTCGAGCCTCAAACCCGGCTCCTGCTCCAGGCTGGATTTCAGGCAGCCCAAAGCTCTGAGGTGTTTGAAACCAGGGTTGGCTGGGCCAGGCCTATGGTTGGAGTTCAGCTAACTGCTGTCAGCAGGGACCATCCTGTACACTGCACCCTCCAAGGGTTGTTCTGCCTTGCACTGCACCCTGCATTACTAACCCCTCCCTGCCCGTTGTGACCCATCTGTCCCATCAGCTTGCCTTGGGCCAGAGGGAAGATGAACGGTTGGCTCGTCCCTTGCAGTGAAGGGTTCTTGTGTCTCAAAGAACTTGCGCTAACCAATCCCCCTGGGACTGGATACCCATGTGGGAAGAGAGGGCACATGCCAGGGAGCCAGGCTCTACCAAGGCAGCCTAGCTGGGTGGGTGTTTGTTGGAGATGGGATTTTGATGGATCTAGGTCTGGAACATCACAGGAGCTTCTTGGATCCCAGCCTGGGAGAAGGAGGTCAATAGCTTCACTGGCTTGGGTGGATACTGAGTCAAGGGGCTTAGAAGCCGTTCTAAATGGCAGGAGGAACAATGACCTCTCCCTGCACTCCAGCATGCAGGATGGCCAAGAGACATCGGCCGTGCTGTCCCTGCCATGGACACGCTCAGCAGGCCCACCTGAGCCAGGCTCCACTGGAGCTATTGCCCGGCGGCTCGGTACCTGCCTGCTGCGTGCTGCTGGCAGTGATGTATTGCTGTGTGCTAGGGGAAGGGGGGCGGGGTGTCTGTCCTGTCTCTCCCCCACCCCCACCACTTTACACACACACTGTGGGGCAGGTAGGTGAAGTCATGCCTGTGTCAGCTCATCCATCTCTGCTGCTCTCAGGCTTGTCCCGGGGGAGGCACAGGCCTCAACAGCGCTAAGTGGGTTGGAGGCGGATGCAATTCTGGAGAACAAGATTCCCTTGTAATTTGTTACATATTAAAGTTCTGGGCTGAAAACTTGTTTCTAGCTCTCATCTCTGGCAAGGGAATGAGGTTTTAATTCCCTCATTTCATCTGTCATTTGCCTCCTGCTGTCTCTGTTCGCTGGTGCTTAGTCCACAGAGGAGAAACCCAGGCTATCAATCCTGAAAGGAAACAGCTACGAGAAGTGTCTTTGCTCTCTGGATTCGGGATCAACCTGAAATGTGATTGTGCGGCGCTGGGGTCTATGAAATTGACGGCGTAATAATGTTGGCCAGTGCCCCGCAGAATGTGCAGGGGCTGTGTGCATTTCCACCCCAACAGCCCAGGTCCCCAATCCTGGCTCCCCTGTGCTAGCACTGGGTCCCCCTGCAGCTCTGCTAGTGCATCTCCATTGAACTACGCAGAAACTCCTGCTATTCCAGGTCATAGCCCCTTCCCAGCTCCATGCATATGTCTGAATCCTGACTGCTCCTCCAGCCTGCTCCCGTCCCTGAGCAGAACACTGCAAGCTGAGCCATAGGGTGCAATGCTAAAATATACACTCGAGAGTGGACATCGTCTGCTGTCTCCATGCCAATCTGAAGCCAGGTTTCTGAAGATAGTTACTCTTCCTCCTCGCCCCATCCCACTTGGTGCCAGTTGCTGCTGGGAAAGGCTGAGGCTGGAGGGGCTGGGAGCTCTCTGAATCCAATACCTCTTAGGCCTTCCCTGCAGTGATTTCTGCTGAAAACAGGTGGGCTGGGTGTGGCTGTGAGCACCCTCCACTGCTGATGGGCGTCCACCAGTCCCGACAGAGATGCCAGTGGTGGGAAGCTGGCTCTGGAAAAACGACAAGCTTCTTACAATAGTGTGACGTGATTTATAGACAACTGAATAACTGGTAGCTGCTCCGTCCTCCATCTGTATCCAGCGCCGAGATCAGAGTAGGTTTTCCTACTCCATGGAGTTGAGGCAGGTGGTGGATACCTCTGATGGTGGTCCATCTTTATAGAGGCATCCCAGAAGTGATGGGGCAGTGGGAGGAGATAGGTGGGAAAAAGAAGCCCTTGTTCAGGTTCCATCTGGCCTCTGCACTACTCCTGTCTTGGTGAGTCTGTGGCCTCTGCTTCAGAGTCTCCAGCCAGTGTTCCTGATAGTCCAATGCAAAGGGCAGAAAATGGAGGGCCCCCACACCCCGCACTTGTCAACATGAAAGGTTTAGCAGAGTCCAGATCTCATTTCCAGCTCCTCCTGCAGCCTAGGCTGAGTCATCTCCCTGCTAACGGGGAGTGCGTGGGTTGGCCTCGGCGTTAGCCTGTTTATCTCTGCCTTCTCCAAGCCTGACGCTGGCTCAACCATGGCTATTTATCAGCCTGGGAATGAGCTGAGATGAGCTCCCTGTGCCATAAAACAAGCCTTGCTGTCATCCTGCTCACTAGCTCAGCCAGTCCTCTGGGTGTGGACCCTCCTGTGGGGACTGGAGGGCTCCTGAAAACAGTATGGACTCAAGCCCCCAGCCGTGGTGTGAGTGGAATGACAGTGCTCCAGCCTTACAATGCAATGCCAGAGCCTCGCGTTCTGGGGAACACTTGCTTGTTGTGTGGCTGAGCTGCGGACTCTGCTCTGGGCGATGAGGTCAGTGTGGGAGCCCACAGCCATAACTTATTTCTCCTTTTGGATCCCCGAGCTGAACCAGTGGGGACAATAAGTTAGAATATGGGCTGCTAGCCCAGATGCTGTCTATACCTCCCCGACCTCTTGCACCACACCCCCTAGCAGTGCCCTGGGTGTCCTCTTGCTGTCCCTTGTAACTGAGTAGCTGATTCCTCAGCCTCACCCTGCAGTGCTTTGCCTGTCCCTCAGCTACCACCACCTCCCTGCTGCTCCCAACTGCCTCATGCAGCCTGCAAGCTAGACACAGATTTGATAGTTGCCCTGGTCCCCAGGAGAAAGGAGGTGGGTTTTTGGCAGCAGTAGAAGAGTTGAAGTCTTCATGGAGTTTAGCAGCCCTCTTTGCATATGAAATGGAACGTCTCAGGAGAGCAACTCCAGCGTGAGCCATCTCTCCAGGTGACTGACTGACACCAAGCTCTCTGTGCTAATGATTTTAAAAGCTTTTCAGCTCTGTGCGGTCACCAGCTTTTACCCACTCACTTCTGCACTTTGGAGTTGGCTCATTTGCGATGTTACATAAATGCCGACCTGGAGATCTCGTCCCAAACGGCTGCTGGGTTTCATCCCAACCGCTCTATCTGGGGCTGTCGAAGCACAATGGTCTGAGTGGCCCCTCACAGCACCATGCCGGCTCAATCCTGCCAGAGGCCAGGCATTTGAAAACAGGTGGAGTCAAGGGTGTGCAGCACCTAATGGGATCAGGCCCTTGCACCTTCAAAAAGCGTTCTTTCCCCGAGGGAACTTAGTGCTGCTTAGAGGGAACTGGAGAATGGAATCTTCTGTTTTTCCACAGGGTGGTGCCAATGTAAACTTCCCCACTCCAGGCCACCCATTCACCTCCGCCTGGAAAAGAGGTGACCTCCCGTAGCCAGGAGAATAAGTGAGTTCAGCCTCCGGGGTCTCTGGAAACTACCTGGTGTGGTTTCTGGGATGGGGACAAGCCCACTGGGGTGAACCTTTCTAGGGCTGGTGTGGCAGCATCTGCAACACTGACTTGGGTGAGTTAACTCAAGCCCTGAACACAAAGAACTCCGTACTGGACGTCCCAGGGCCTCACATGACCTGAGGAGCAACAGAGCGATTGCCCTGCCACGCACTCCCCATAGGAACTCAGTGTCCGAGGCCCAATTCATTCCGCTAGCGCCCACAAGATAAGGAGGAGAATAATGGCTGGGTACTTGGGAACTGAGGCTCAGGAATGGCCTGGGGAAAGAGGGTGGCAGTAACTGGCTGCTTGTGAGATTTCGGTTTGAGGGGCCCAGGGGAGGAGAGTGACAGTAGCTGGTTCTTCAGGGACGTGGGAGCACCTGTGGCAGCTTTCAATCCAGTAGGGGGCCCTGGTTCAAAGCTGGGGCTGTGAGAACACGAGAGAGGATACTGGGGGGCTGGTCTCATCCAGCCCGAGGGGCCAGAGAAGGACCAATGGCTCCAGTTATTTTTTGTGAGAGGGTGTGGGCCCCACACTGGCTCTGAAAGGGTTAATGTGGCCCTCAGGGGCCCAATGAACAAACTGGTCTGCACCTAGAGGGCGGGTCAGACTTACTGATGAGTCCCAGCTGGGGCAGGACCTATGTGGTTAGTGCAAAGCAAGGCTGCCCTGGATCCTTCCCTGAATACAGACAGCTGGCTGGGGAGAGATGAAGCAGCCCCTGGGAGTGGAGCAGAGTGATAAAGCCCTGGTGAAAGGGGCAGGCTCCAGATTCTCAGGTAGAGAGCACTGGGAGGGGAACAGCAAGGGAAATGGAAGGGGCATGAAAGGCCAAGCCTGAGGTTGGTGAAAGCTGGTTTGGATTTGTCAGGGGATCCCGGGGAGGTTGTGGGGGGAAGGCCTTGGCAAAGGCCATGATAGGAGGAAGCCCAGGGAGGTAGCAAGGGCAGGTCTGAATAGATGGACCTGGCCTGCTCATTGCAGTGTTCCTGGGCTGGACCCCTGGGTAGTGGGAGGGCTCAGGCTCCTCTGCTAGCCACTGGAGGATATGGTCCTTGGCCCCTTACATCGGGGGCTTCAGACATCGGAAAGCCCTGTGCCAAGGGGTGTAAGGATACAGGACCCATTGTTGGGCAGGAGACCTAATGTAAGGACCTTGGACTTCCATTTGTTAGACGCGTTACCCTGGAAAGGGTGGACTTGATCATGGGAAGAGAGACCATTGCAGCACTAGAGCACCCATCAGCGGGAGGCGCTAGAGAGGAGAGAGCCTGCTTCACCACACCCAGCCGTGAGGGGCCCACCATGGGTGAGTGTGCCCTTTCCCAGCCTCTACGGCTGTGGTTTTCAACCATTTTAGGCTGCATTGCCTTGTCTGGAAAGGGCTATGTACCATGTACCCCCATTCAAGATAGAGTCATCATATACCTCGGATTAGATTGCCAAGTCTTACTAAATCAAATGCATTGTTCACTGTTACAGGATTTTTCATGGGTACCCCCTGATGAGAGCACATGGACCCCTAGGGATGTCCCTAAGGGAATAAATTCTCCCTGGCCAGTCTAGCGCACTGCAGGATTTTCAACCCATCCAACAAGAGACTGTCTAAGACATTCCACATGGGACCCTGCTCTTATCTTGTCTGCTTCTTAATGCTGCAGCTTTCCCTATAACCACGAGGGAGCAGCATTGGCCCTGCTTACTGATCTGCAGATGTAGCTGAGATTGTGTGGAGGTTTTCTGATAGAGCTGCTGTTCCTTCCCCACAGCCCTTCCACAAACAGGGGAGATCTTCTCTTCTGGGGCGGATGAAAGTTGCGGGGGGGGGGGCTGGCCGATACAGACCCAGAATAGCCACCAAGCATGACAAGGCAGCATGAGACAAGAGGCTAGACATTGACCCTCAGGACAGGTAGACTAGACAAAATCATACTATAACCAAACTGCTTGGAACTTGGGGGCTGGGATGCAAGATTCTGAGTGCTCTTTCTCTGATTTTGTTTCCTTGGGCAAATCCGTTTGATCTCGCTGTGCCTTGGCTTGTCTGTGTGTAAAATGGGGATAATGCTGACCTACCTGACAGGGTATTTGTGTTTGGGATCGTCACGACATATGCTACAGATGGGCAAAGTATGTTTTTGTTTGAACGAAGTGGGCTTGAATCCTGGAGACAATATGACAAAGTCTAGAATGCTGAGGATCACATGTTCAAACATGGCCTCTGAAATGGCACCTGTGGAAATTATGCACACAAACGTACATTTGTGCACACATGGTCACTTGTGCACACATTAGCCCGTTGTAAGCATGACTGCCTCATTTGTGTGTTCTAACATGTTTGCAGGTGCAAACGGTGTGTGTGCAAAATATGCAAACCCAGGATGAGAACTTATCTTTTGAAATCAATTTCAGTTGCCAAATTGCAAAGAAACGTCCCCAGAAGGTTACTGAGTTAACAGGAGAGAGACAAATTACCAGTAGAGCACTGCATCTGATTTTTATAATGCGACCATCACCATGGTGTCTAAGAACATAAGAACGGCCATACAGGGTCAGACCAAAGGTCCATCTAGCCCAGTATCCTGTCTTCTGACAGTGGCCAATGCCAAGTGCCCCAGAGGGAATGAACTGCACAGGGAATCATCAAGTGATCCATCCCCTGTTGCCCATTCCCAGCTTCTGGCAAACAGAGGCTAGGGACACCATCCTTGCCCAGCCTGGCTAATAGCCATTGATGGACCTATCCTCCATGAATTTATCTAGTTCTTTTTTGAACCCTGTAATAGTCTTGGCCTTCACAACATCCTCTGGCAAGGAGTTCCACAGGTTGACTGTGCAGTGTGTGGAAAAAATACTTCCTTTTGTTTTAAACCTGCTGCCTATTAATTTCATTTGGTACCCCTAGTTCTTGTGTTATGGGAAGGAGTAAATAACACTTCCTTATTTACTTTCTCCACGTGTGTCATGATTTTATAGACCTCAATCATATCCCCCCACTTAGTCGTCTCTTTTCCAAGTTGAAAAGTCCCAGTCTTATTAATCTCTCCCATACGGAAGCCGTTCCATACCCCTAATAATTTTTGTTGCCCTTTTCTGAACCAATAATCTTTTTTGAGATGGGGCGACCACATCTGCATGCAGTATTAAGATGGATTTATATAGAGGCAATATATTTTCTGTCTTATCTATCCCTTTCTTAATGATTCCCAACATTCTGTTCCCTTTTTTGACTGCCGCTGCACATTGAGTGGATGTTTTCAGAGAACTATCCACAATGACTCCACGATCTCTTTCCTGAGGGGTAACAGCTAATTTAGACACCATCATTTTATATGTATAGTTGGGATTATGTTTTCCAATGTGCATTACTTTGCATTTATCAACATTGAATTTCATCTGCCATTTTGTTTCCCGGTCACCCAGTTTTGAGAAATCCTTTTGTAGCTCTTTACAGTCTGCCTGGGACTTAACTATCTTGAGTAGTTTTGTATCATCTGCAGATTTTGCCACCTCACTGTTTACCCCCTTTCCCAGATAATTTATGAATATGTTGAATAGGACTGGTTCCAGTACAGACCCCTGGGGGACACCACTATTTACCTCTCTCCATTCTGAAAACTGACCATTTATTCTTACCCTTTGTTTCCTATCTTTTAACCAGTTACCAATCCATGAAAGGCCCTTCCCTCGTATCCCATGACAGCTTACTTTGCTTAAGAGCCTTTGGTGAGGGACCTTGTCAAAGGCTTTTTGAAAATCGAAGTACACTATATCTACTGGATCCCCCTTGTCCACATGCTTGTTGACCCTTCAAAGAATTCTAGTAGATTGGTGAGGCATGATTTCCCTTTACAAAAACCATGTTGACTATTCCCTGACACATTATGTTCCTCTGTGTCTGACTATTGTTTTTTACTATAGTTTCAACCAGTTTGCCCGGTACTGAAGTCAGGCATACCGGCCTGTAATTGCTGGGGTCACCTCTGGAGCCCTTTTCAAAAATTGGCATCACATTAGCTATCCTCCAGTCATTTGGTACAGAAGCTGATTTAAATGATAGGTTACAGACTACAGTTAGTAGTTTTGCAATTTCACATATGAGTTCCTTCGTTACTCTTGGGTGAATGGCATCTAGTGTCCAGTCATCAGTAGAAATGCACGGTTTGCCCCTCACCATCTCGCTGTCGGTGAGTCAATCCCTGTGCACATCTCTGAAAAGTACTTATAAGTGTGGGTGTAAGCAGGTGCATGTTGAAAATTCTAGCAGTTGAGTGTCGTCTCTTCCTGGGCTGATGTCACTATGAGACTGGCCGGTAGCTTTGTTCTTCAGTGGATCTTTTAATTAAATGCTTCGCTTGTTACTCCATTTGTACCTGCTGTGCCGACAATTGTATTATGGGTAATGATGGGTGTCCCTTGGAGGATTATGGGAAAATTGTGGGTGGGGGAAGACAGGCCAATATCTTTACTGACCTCAAACTGGCAGCTACAATGTAGGGGCTGAATCACATATCCAGAAATCCCACTCCAAGGGTGAGTGAGGGTTGGAGAAATGCAGGATTTGACCTGATAGGATGATGCAGATTGAATCTGAGGAATCTTTACATTAAAATGTGCTAAGAAGGCAGTGCTGTGATCTGGATTCAAATTCGGCTTAGGCTGGGGGCTGGGTTTGAGACTGAGTAGGGGGTGGGGGGTTGCGCTTGACAGCACTGACACTCGGCAAGCAGTTCTCTTGAGATTTTTGGTCTAGGATGACAGACATCTTTCAAGAACAGCTAACTTGGGGAGAGCGCCACCATTCTGGAGCAGGGTCACATGGGAACAACCACCATTCTTGCCTGGATTTGGCTGTGTCCAAATTGGCACCGGAATATAACCTCCTTCCAGTTCTAGATCCATCCTGAACCCTAACTATGGGAATCAGCTTGTACCCGGGGATTAGTCTCAGCCAGTAAAATTCCAAGGCATGTGGATTAAAGGCTCCATTTTTGGTTCCCCTCTAATTAAAATGCAGCCCTTGCTCCTGGTTGGGGGGTAAGTGAGAGTGGAACAAAGGTGAGAACTCAAACAGCATTTTCTATTCATGTATCAAGGTAAAGACAAGGACTTGCAAATGTGGGGCTAGCTGAGCAAATGTGTGCAATTGCACACTTAATTTGCATGTGCAAATAGGCTAATGGCATGCAAAGTGCCAGTTAGATGCCTGGATAGCTAACTGTACAAAGTACGTGTGCAGTGTTGCTAAGTGCATGTGTATCAGAGCGGTGCTCTTTTAATGGAAAAAACCCGAACTTGTGTGCAAAGCATGTGCAGATGCTGGGGGCTACTGGCCACTTGCCAACACAGCCCTCTGTGTTACACAAGCTGGGCTCCAAACTGTATTTTTCAGGGAGAGGGTGGATGGGGAGGGTGTTCTGTGTCCTGGGGTTTCTGGAGGCAACTGAAGCTTCACGAGTGGAAACCTACCAAACGCCAGCCCTTCCCACTTTATCATACAGCTGGGCCTGTTATGCAGGATCATGCAGCCTCCCCATTGGCATGAACAGCAGGGCTAATGTTGGGAGGACTCTCCTTCCATGCGTCTAGTGGGTTGGTACTTGTGCTGTAATTAATGCCAGCCATTTGGTTTGCTGCTTTGCGAACAGCTTTACATTTCAAAGGGTCAGTGATCCCAGTGGCTGGCAGGCAAGCCAAGCTCCATCTGGTTCCCATTAGCCAGCCCAGGGCAGAGGGACATGTTCCCTGACCTCCTGGGTTATTAATAACAACTCGGGGGATTGCATACGTGTCTGTCTGAGCTTTGCAATGACACATTTTTCCCTGGGCTAGTAGCGGCCAGGGGTCCCTTCTTGCCCACCCTGAATAGGCTTCCAGCAGAACTCTGGGAACATGGACCAGAGCCTGGGCAGAGGAGCAGTGACCGCCTCAATCCCATCTTCCTTTCATCTCTTGTTATATAGTGCCATATGGTCTGTACCACGGCAGGGCCCTAAACAGACAGAGACAGTGCTAATCAGGGAGATGACAGCAAGCTCCTCCCCAGGACTAGGTGAGCCACAGCTAGAATCTCGCATTCAGGGTTGGGCATTTAAGTAGCTGCAAGATGCTTACAAATGGAAGGAAACTCAAAGAAGTGCCAGCAAATGTGAAGGGACGCGGGGGTGGGGGTGCATCAGGAGACAGAACTGAACACACACAGCTGTCTTGGTTAAATGCTGGCCGAGAGAGGATATGATTACTGTCTGGGAGAATCTGAAGGGTGGGAACACCAAGGACAGGAACCGTTTGGGCAGCTCCAAGGGGAGGTGCCATGAGGCCTAATGGGAAAAGCGAGGAACGGAAAGCTTTGGCTTGGTATCCGTGTGTATGTGTGGGGGAGGGGGGAGGAAGCGTCCCGACATGGAGATCTTAGACAGTGGAACAGACTCCCCCAGGAAGCGGTGAGAGTCCTATTGACTGAATCACTTCACCCTAGCCTGGGTGAAACCCTGGAGCATGCATCCTGGGGAGCAATCTTGCCTCTTTGGGGGTGGAGAAGATGAGCTTATAGATGTCTGGCATCTCTAGCTTCGTTGATCCAGTTACAATGAACTAGAGAGCACATGAGGCTGTCTAAGCCCTGGGGCTAAGCAGCACTAATTGCTGTTGGCTTGTTGGCAGCAAAGGAGTCTCGCTTTGCGGCACTCAGGGGAAGAACATGGACCCATGGTATTGGAAGGAGAGAGAATCTCCAGCAGAGGAGGGGAGTCTTGTCCTGGAGGTAGAGCTCATGCGCCGGAGAACTTGCTCCCAAGAAGCCACGTGCTTTTAGGTGCTGAGGGCTGGCCCCAGCTGAGTTGGCGGCTCTCCAGGAGCTGAGGTGAGGAGCCTCTTCTCTTAGCTGGCGAAGGTGGGAAGGGATTTGGGGGAGATGGATAAGGGGGCAACATAAAGCATTTCTCTTCTGTCTTTGGCATGGGGAGAGAATGGAGCCTCCCGTGCTGCACCGTATACCTGGCTGGTCGTCTCCGAAGGGCTGGCACTTCAGACAACAGGTGGGCTGTGGAAGAACTGTAGCTGGGAAAGGGTTGACGAGAGCAAACACTTGTTGTTGGAAATGAAAGGACCTTTATGTCCTGACATCAGGTTTAGTCATGAATCACTGATTAGGGAGCAGGCCTGGGCTTGCAGTCAACTCCTGCCCTTGTTTACTCCAGTGTAAATCTGGAGCAACTCTACAGAAGGCAATGGGGTTTCATTGGATTTACACCTGTGTAAACCAAAGCAGAATTTGGCCTGTAGTTTCTAAGGAGAGTTTCGAGAGACTTGCCTGGAGTGAATGGCAGCTTGCTGCTCTTGCTGTGGCAATGGGCTGGTCAAGATGAAGGTAAAGAGTTTGAGTGGAATAGAAGGTCAAAAAATCCATCTAGAAATCATGGCGTGAGCTGGAGAGGGGCAGAGGAGGGTTCCAAGCAGGCACTGCTGCCTGGGAGGAGCTGGGCTCTGAAGATGGCCTGGCTCTGTTCTTGCTAAGAATGGAGGCTGAGAGTTTGTCAGAAGACAAAGTTCTTCTGTCGGTTTCCACATGGAGCCATTTGCACTTAAAAAAATCACAATCTTATTTCCAATTTTTCCTCCTCTCCCCTTCGTTTCCTTTTCCATTTCGCCAATGAACGCGGCAGGTGAACAATAGCAGAGGATTTTCTTTTCTCCCTTTCCTGCTCTCTTCTCTGAAGGGTCCTGTACCACTTCACATTGTAGTGCTGAGCACCTTTCACTAGCGCAGGGAGTGACGTGATTCCCATCCATCGTGTGGTTTGTTCGTTCTCTCATCCTCTTCCCGGGTGTGCAGGGGGGGGTTGTGACTGACTCTTGAAAAGCTGAGAATTGAGGAATTCTCCACAAGTTAGAGCAGCAAAAGGAAACATGAGAATCGTCCTGGTCCCCGGTCACTCGATTGTCTTCAGCAGCAAACTGGAAGCAGGGAGGGGATGGAATTTAAAACAGCTACACTTTTTTCATTTGATTTCATTGATAAGCTTGGTTCTTTCCCCCAAAAATAATCAGTGTAAAAAAAAAAAGGACATTGATTGAAGGGGGGGAAAAAAGTCACTTGGGGGAGGAGGGGGGGGGAAACACCAGCAGAACTGGAGCTTCCTTATCTTATCTCGAGGCGTGGTCTGTCGATGGAGCAATTTTGAGCAAAGCTCAGGCCTGAGGGAAGAGGAAGACTATTTTCCCTCTTCCACAAGGCTTGGCTTGAAAGGAAACCTGCTCCCCCTCGAGTCTAACAGAGCGTGCTCTATTGAAAGAGAGAAATAAGGGAAGGAGATTTCACCCAGCAGAACGTTCACCATGGGAGCCCTGCTCTTGCCGGTCGATATCACGGTAGGGGTTGCACAGGGCTAAATGACCACCTGTGCTGATTGAATCCCCCTCTTGCCCTCGGAAAGCATGGTCCATCCATGTCAGGGCTGGGGTCCCTTGGAGAGGCTCTGTGGGAAGCTCAGTAATGAAGAAGCATGGGGACAGTGTAGTCTCAACTGGCTGAAAGTGGAGCAGAGAGAAGTTGGAAATTGGGCCCTTTCATCCCTGGGGATGAGAATTCCTCTGGGGGAGGCTTGGGTTGCACAGTTTGAGACCAGCTGAGGAGAAGCTAACAGAGGGTGAATTCTATGTGCCTCCCTGGAGATGGTGATTCCTCAAGATAAGGGTCGGGGGTCCATGTGTGCAGGAGCTGGTGAGGCTTATAGCTGAAGTGATGTAGAAACAGCATCTGCTTCTTATGGGAGTAGAGGTGAGTCCTATAGGCTGGCCAATTGGAGAAGGCCAGGACCTAAGTAAACTGAAATGGTACCCTTGGGTAGGGGGGTTCCTTTAGGCTGGGGAAGCTTTCCAGTGCAGCCTAGAAGGGGTGATATTCCCTGGTCAGGGATGAGATGTACTAGTGCACAAATTTCCTCCTCCCTCTAAATGCCCTTCCCCAAAGCTGGGATTACAATAGGTCCCATCTCGCGCAGAGAGAGCAGATACCTTCCCACCAAGGGAATGCAAAACTAGCCAGCAAATAAAGCTCTTGGGAAGCTTTTTCTCAGCTCTCTTCTTCTCTTAAGAAATAACTGAACAGAAGGAACCCAACTCAGAGCCCAAGGGCTTGCAGGGAAGGCACATTGGAGGGTTGTGATCTCTGCGCTTAGGAGGAACTAGCAGTTTGCCCCAGCCATTGGAGCAGTGGTAGGGTTGGGGATTTTCATGTTATGGCCTGGAGACAGAAGCTTGGCAGCATCTCCCCTGAGCTACAGCTGAGTAGAGATAGGAGCATCCAGGCAGAGTAGAGCACCATCCATTTACTAATGGAGGGAATGCAGCCTCGCAGCCTGCTTCCCCAGGGGGACAGGGAGGAACAATACATGAGAGAACAAGAGAGAAATAAGACTGGGAGAGGGCACTCAGCCAAGCCTCAGGGAGAAGATGACTGCATTATCTCTGTCTGGTCCCCTACTCCCGCCAGTGTGGTGGGGAAGCCACAGCACTGTCAGGGCTGTGAATTCGCTGCATTAAATCAAATGCAAACAAATACGGCTACAAAAACCAGTGGCCCAAATAGCCCAGCCCTCAGCTGTGGCATGGAGACCTCGCTTGTGGGATATTCCCCCTCCTTGGAGGGTGTGACAATTCCATGGGTTTGCAGACTTCCCAGCCAGTAGCTAGTTGGTGCTGGGGTGGGCTTTCAATTTGACAATGGGAAGAAAACTCTGTTCCCACTCCTCCAAAAAATACCTGCCTCTACTACTCCAGCTCCAGGATAAGCTGTAGGGCTATGTTCTCTCTACACATCCAGCCAGCCCCGGTCATGCATGTGGAGCAGATAGCTCACCAGCTGCAGCATGTACGAGCCGTTACACTAACGGGAAGCGTTTAATGAGCAGTTCCTACGAGTGGCAAAGCTGTGGGCTTTTGTTCTTAGGTGCTGGTGCTAGACCTGCAAGAGTGTCAGCAGGGGATCACATTGCCTCCTGGGATCGCTCCCACTCCTCACCATGCAGACCCTTTCTGCACACTGGAAATTGAATATCAGCCCTGGGGAAAAGTGTGGTGGATGCATTTAATGTATTTCTAGCTCTTCTAATGCAATTTCATAGCTGTAAATGAGGAGCCAGCACCATGTGACCGGCCAGCTCTCTCTGGTTCACCAACTGGTGCTCCAGGGACCACGGCTGACCACAGCTTGCAAACTGCTGTGCCAGAGCATTGAAATGCTGAGGCATCACCCCCTGCGAGGGTGGAATTGATGTATCCAGAGAGCTCAGCTTGGATGGAACCTCTGGCTCTCAGACAGGCTCTGTGGCCAGTTTTACCGGCTCTGTTCCACCTCTAGCCACCAGTCCACATGAGCTCCTCAGTGATCCGTGTGGTTGTCCCACTCAGGGTATGAAGCTACTGCTTCCTCCCTGCACACAATGGAAAATGATAGCTAGGAGCCCTCTCAGAGGAGCGGGTGTCACAATGTGGTGTGGCGTACTCATGCGTTGATGTCTTCAGCCCACATGGGGGGGGGGGGGAGGTGGGAGGAAATGAAATGCTCATCTGAGGGTTTATTACCTCTGCAAATGCTGGGTCAGTTCATTGCATTGTTAGGTCCTTGCAGCCGAACGTCCTTTGGGGAAATCGAGCTCCTAGCAAGTCCGACTTGGCCTTTGACACTGAGGCAGAAGCCACTGCCCACTTTTGACAGTGATGATGCCAGGCTGTAGTAAATCTGTGGACACTATGGCTTGCAGCTCAATGTGCATTTCCCTCTCCATCCTGTTCCTTGATCCTCGCTGGCCATATCTGGATTCTCTTCTCTCTAGTCCTCTGTGCTACATGGACCAAGGAAGGCTACTTCAGATGCCACTGGCCAGCATCTGATCATAGAGCAGTTCTAGGTTTTAATTCCTTATTCTGATTTTCCTCCTTTCCCACCTATTTGGCTGCACCTGGATGCTGGTGTCTGTGTGCGTCACGGAGGCACGGACTCCCATACTCCTCTCCAGAAAGCAAAGAATGTTTGTTTTCCCTTTGGGACCATTTGCTTTAACTTTTTCTGACATTTCTCCAGCCGTGTGATGCAGGAAAAGCATCAGATGCAATTAGCTCAGCTGGCACCATCCTATCCCGGGGGACAACGCACAGAGGTTTCGGGAGAGTCTCTCCTTGATAATTCTGCTTAGTCAGACAGCCGGGGGGAATGGGGTAACAGAGGAGGATCTGGGAAAGTTTCTGCTGGCAAGTTGGGAGTTAGGGACTGATCCCAGCTCTAGATGGAGAGTCTTGTGCCGTGTGACTACAGCACATGGGAATGGTTCTGAACTCACAGCAGCAGCGCCTGAGTGGATGCATGGCTGGGAATGGAAGAGCTCCCATAATGTAGGTGCTGGATTGACAGCAATGATGCTTGACACCTTCCATCCACAGAAGAGGTACAATATGGACAGTGGATGAGCAACTCTCAGACCTGGACCCTTATCCAGATCAGAAGGCTCAGTTGCAGATCCATGCCCTGTTTGGCTCTTGAGGTGTTGACAAGGGCTCCAGCCTGGGGTATTTCATTGTGATGTGGACACTTGTCCATTAGGAACTGGAGTGGGTGAGAACTAAGCTGGGGTGTGTGTGTGATTATAGAGCAGCCCTTCCCAATGCTCAGCAGTGCTAAGTTCTGGTTTGGTGGGTGGAGCTTGGATGCACAGCCCAGACATGAATAGCTGTCCCTTCACTGGATGCCCTTTGGCACTTGAGTGCCAGGGGCTGCCAAGAACTTCCTTGAAGCAAGACAACATGCCAGGGGTGGGTGCACTTGGAAAGAGTTTATTCTTGGAGAAAAGGCCCTATGCACCCTCACTAGGAGCCTTTCTGCCTGCCTGATGTTTTCGAGACACACGGGAATTTGGGGTGTAACTGTGACAATGAGTTGAGTGAGAGTCCCTCCTCTTCACTTGCTCTCCCAGTCTATGTACCATGATGCCCTGGTGATGGAAGAGATGCAGAAGAGACCTCAAAGATGCTGGAGCACTGCAGGAGCCAGGGGTGACGCTTGTCCCTAGGGTTGCCAAGACTCTGCAGCTCAGCTGGATTCCAGAGCAGCCCTAGGAAGCGAGTCAGAGCGCAAACCCTGGCTGTTGGCCACATTGGGTGTGATGCAGCAGCTGGCCTGTGACTTCCTTGCTGTGTGCTCCCACTCAAAGGTCTCTCGGCACACAAGATCCATTGTTAAGCACCAAATGGAAAATTCCACTAATGAGGGGTGACAGATCTTCCTGAAGTGACGCCTTAGACAGGAGAACGCAGAGCAGCACTTCAGAATGTGCCAACACTCTGCTCTCCAGGGTGGGTTAATGAGATGACATGAAGCTGAATGTCACCGCCAACCTCCTCACGTCGGACCACTGACAGGCATCGCCCACGCTGCTGGACTGATCACGTGACCTCTCCGCTGAACAACTGCTCCTGTTCGGCAATTGGCAAGGACTCGTCTTATGTACTGAGGGTCGTTCCATCGGTAACCTCTAAGGAGAACCTGCCTCTGACACTGCAGTGACTGCTGAAGGGGAGGAGAGGTGGGAGGGAAGAAGAAGAAAGATGGTCTTTGAAGGACCAAAAGACAGAACCCTATATGGAGCAAGCCCGAGAGCCATAAAATTCTAGGGCTCCACATCTCCTTTGTCAGCATATCTGAGAGTGGGGCCAATCGCACTAGCTAAGCCACAATTCAGGCAGGCATTGTGCAAACATCCTCCCTAAGCTCTGCCATGCACCTCAGTCCAGACACGCAGCATCCCTTGCTGCTTCTCCTCTGGACTCCATCCAGCTCTGCTAACGCAACTCCCTGGTGGCCTGCAGCACACTGGCTGTTCCAGTCCTGGATCTCGAATGCACGACTGGACACATGGAGCTGCAGGGTGGTTGAGAGAGCCCCTGCATAGGCCTCCCTTGCCCCTATCTCACAAGCGTCCAGGTCTGCTCTAAGCACAGGTCTCACTGCCCTGCTTTGTGTCAGGCTCCTTGGGCTTCTCTTTAAAAAAAAAAAAAAAAAATCTTTTCAGGGACCCATTGGCAGGCATGGGGAGAGCTGGATCTCCAGAGCTGCTGACACACAGACAAGTCAACTGTCAATCAAACCAAGCTGCTGAGGGGCCCTGAAGGGGCTTGGATGATGGGCAGCAGTTGTGGAACGAGCTCACTCCTGTTCCTAGTGGTCAGGTGTCCATATTGCCCAGGCTGCCAGTAACATACAGAGAGGCCAAGGACTGGACGGGCCGTGGAGCCTGAAATCCCCCTCATCCCTAGAAGCAACCCCTCCATGGGAAGCCTGTGAAGGGGGCAGCACGAGAGAAGCTTGCACTGCTGATGTCCCTGCTCCGTGGATTTCACTCTCTCCTGGGCTCTCGGTCGGGGCCGTCCACGCTTCCCAAACACCACGTTCATATGGCCAACAGTGCCGCAAGCTGGCGGGGTGTGTGTGCCAATGCCCTGTCATGGGTAATTGCAAAACTCTTCAGCTGTGTCATGGCCCCTGTGCTGATAAGGACTACTGGAGATTTTCCTTTTTGTTCTAGTGTTGGGGGGCAGGAGAAGGGCTTGTGGATCTAATTGTATTTATTTTTCCTCTGTTTTTAGCCTGAGGTTCCAGAGAGCCATGGACCGAAGCCAGGTGATGGCTGAAGCCCTGTGTGGCCAGCAGGTGGGTATAATGCCCTTTTCTATGGACTGTAGCAGTGCAAGTAGATCAGGGAGGGCTCCATGATCCAGCCCTGCCGAGCGGCGGTGCAGGGTGTGCAGGCTGCTAACCTGGTGGCATTCAGCACTGGGATGGCCCAGGCTGTCACAGGTCTGCAAGGTGGAATGGGCTGGTAGGTGGCATCTTACAGCCCAAGGGGCTGCGTGGAGATTCCATTGGGCAGGTTTAACTCCCACCCCATTCCCCAGGTGAGCAGTGCAGCTCCCCTCGGAGTCACGCACCTGAGGCATGCGAATGCATGTGCAGCCCTGGCGTGAGTGATGCTCTATTAAGCTCGCTTAGCTCAGTGCCTGAGCCTTGTCTCTTTCTGCGCCTCACTGGGGCTGACAAGGCCCATTCAGGCGTAGTCGGGCTGAATGAATCCGTTTGAGATCAGCGTCGGAAGCGATTACGGAGCACAATGGTGACAGGGTCTGTTAAGGGGAGCCAGTGACTGGCGGTTTGTGTTCTCTGGGCCATTTCAGTTCCCCGGGGCAGGGCAGGGGAGAGGGAAGGAAGCACGTTCAAAACAAAACCGCAGAGGTCTCTGGGATCGAGCTGGTGAGTGATTACATAAGGCGGTAATATTGCTAGCTGCTGTCAGCTGTTATGCAAGTGCTTGAGCTGCGTCATGTGGCTCTTCCCTCTCTGGGGCTCTGAGCCATGCCATCTGCTAACCTGGATAGCCAAGGATGCCGCCTGGTACCTGCGGAGGAACCTGGGTTTGGCTGTAGCTGACGTTAGGATGTCTCGGGGCTGGGGGAACGCAGAGCGTTGTCCTCACTAACTACAATGGTCTGAGCCTACTGGCCCCTGAAAAGCCACCAACTGAGCGTCCCTGTGATATCTGAGAGCTTTTCTGTTGCGGGGGTTATTTGACACTTGCCCAAAACATGACGTGCTCTGGTGTCTTCATTACATGGAGGGTTTCACCCCTTTCACTTAAGGTCTGTCTACACTGCAGTCCTGGTGTGTGACTGCAGCAGGTAGGCAGACCCTTGAGCAGTCTAATCTAGTTATCACTACAAAAGGTTCCCCCCCCCCTCCCCCCCCCCCGGCTCTCCTGCTGGTAATAGCTCATCTTAAGTGATCACTCTCCTTACAGTGTGTATGGTAACACCCATTTTTTCATGTTCTGTGTGTATATAAATCTCCTCACTGTATTTTCCACTGAATGCATCCAATGAAGTGAGCTGTAGCTCACGAAAGCTCATGCTCAAATAAATTGGTTAGTCTCTAAGGTGCCACAAGTCCTCCTGTTCTTTTTGCGAATGCAGACTAACACGGCTGCTACTCTGAAACCTAATCTAGCTAGTGTGGCTACCAATAGCCGTGAAGTCATGGCAATGCAGGCTGTATAACCTGCCCAGGACGCTGGGCACTTGGGAAGCTAGCTGGTGCTGAAGTCTGTGCTTGCCGTAGTTTCCCCTGCTCTTGGTACCTTAGCTAGCTAGATTCACTGAGCTGGGGTGCATCTCCGCATGCTGCAATTGCATGTCTGATTGCAGAACAGACCCCCCCGGGGTGAAATTCTCTGCCCCGTGTTATACAGGAGGTCAGACTAGAGGATCATAACAGTCGCTTCTGGCCCTAAAATCCTACGAACTTGGTTGTTACTTTCAGTCCTGAATGTTACTGTGCTGCCAGTTGAAAACTGCATTCACTGGCTGGGATGCTTCTCTCCTCTTGGCCCGGCTATCGGGGAGTTGTCCTGTGCCAGTCTCTGGCAGCAATTCCAGAACGGTTCATACAACCGCAAACCTCAGAATAGCCACTGACTAGAGGGGAGGGGTGACTCCATCTCCAGCATTTTAGACAGAGACGGAGGTGCTGGGTTGAGACCAGTCCCTCCCTGTATAGCCAGGTAGGTATTGTGCTCTTAGCAGAGAGGTAGCCGCACTGTCTCGACCCTATTCCCGAGTGCTGCATCACTCAGAAATAATGGATGGATGCTCTAGTGGTGAGAATGGGTCCAAGAATCAGGACTTCTGGGTGTTTGTTTCTAGGTTTACCACAGACTTGCTTTGTGACCTTTATTAAAAGTGCATTTACACGTCTCACATGCAACATACTTGTCTCTGAGCACACAGGGCAGTGTTGCACGTGCTGCACGGGGTATCCCTGCCTGCTGCACGGGACGTTTCACATTAAGGTGCATGCACTTGGTTGCACACATGCATAAAATTGTGGCCCCATCGCTGCTAACCAAGGCATAAAAACACTGCCAGAGGGGAGTGGTACTAAACTCATGGATGTTGCTATGCTTCTTCAAGAGCCTCACTTGAAAGCTCCTATAGCGTTGCAAGCCTTGTCTTTTGGACCTAGTGCAGGGAGAAGCACTGCGGCTCTGGGCCTAGCATGAATGCAGCGGCAGATGTTCTGGGCCGATCCGTCTGCATGGAAGGAGGGGTGCTTCTGGATTGGACTGTGGTTTTGCGCTAGAACTCGTGACTCTGTCGGGAGCCAGCACTTCCCAGAGGAAACTGTGATGGTGCAAGTGCTGGCAAGGGCAATATGATCAATGCCCAGGTTTGGCTGGGCCCACCATGCATGGGAGTGGGGCGTTTGGCGGTCTTTCGCTTGCTTCTATTCCAGGCTTAAATTCTCCTGGCCCATGTGTCTGACTGCAGGAGAGGGAGCAGAGGGATTCTGCAGAGTAAAGAGTCTGTCTAGCTTTTGAAGCCATAACTGGGTGGGTCGGTGGGTGCATTGTTGTGGCTTTGAGCCTAGTGCTTTCCGGGGGCTGCACAGAAAAGCGCTCATCCCCTTCTTAATGAACAGTAGATTGTTGGGGGAGAAGGGAAAGCAGAGGCACCTCTCGGGGAGCATCACACCACTGCATGATCGCCCCCCTATCACCTGCACAGGCCCCCAGCTCCAAGGAAATGCTACCCTGAGCTCTCTGTTGAATGGCTGGGATGCTCTGTGCCTTGGCCTGTATTGTACCTGATGAGGAGAGAACAAAGCTCATCATATCCTCAGCAGTTTTATCCTGATGTCATAGGTGATGGAGCGTGCCAGGAAAAAGCATTACAGGGACTCACTGGCCTGAGTGTGTTGGCTTTGTGTGTAAGCCTCAGTCCACCTGGACTTTCTGGAACTGGAGTCAGTTCCCAGCTGAGCTGACACAGCCTTTCATCCTTCCCTAGCAACTGCACTGAATATTGGGGGGGAGTGATCAGCAAGGTGGTAGATTTCTGAGGGGGTCTGAAGATAGAGAAGCTGACCTGGTCATGGTATTGAAATCTCAGGGTCTGATTCCCCTAACCCATACTATCATGAATCTTGGCTGGGGTGGCTCATGTGAGCAATGGTTACCAGATTTATCCTCTTTAATTAGAACCCCTCCCCCAATATTTACTTGATTCAGTCTATTATCCTTCTGTCCTTAAAGAGCCACATGGCCAAAGCAAGAGCTGTTATCTAAAACTTTAATTAAAAAATGAAACCATGATGCTGGCTCTGGCTTGGGGGTAAAAGCAATTTATGTGGGCCAGAAAACAGAAGACTACAACAGGTGAAATGTGAAGCATAAAAACAAGCTGAGCTAAGGCCAGAATGTCCTGGGGCTGTAGGGAGCATCCAGCAGATGTTAACTAATCGGTTACTATGCTGCATGCAGATTGCTGTCTTCCACCCCAGAGCTGGCCGCGTATCTGTGGTGCTGTGTGCACTATGTGTAGTCTGTGCTTTTGTGAGCTTTCAAGATGACAAGTGCTGAAAAAAATTGAGTTGTTAAACAGCTCTCTAAACGTACACTAAATGGTAGACTACCACGTTCGACACATTATATAAGGTCCTGGCTGTGGGCGTGGGCACGCATGTGCACTCAATCTAGCATGTTTCAATTGATGATTTAACCTCCTATCCCCAAAAGGGCAGGATCTTGCCAAACTCTGGTAACAGACTGGGAGTAACAGCTGTAAAACTCCATCCAGGTTACACAACACAGGGAAAGAAAGGGACTTGTTGCTAGGGCTGTGATTTATCTGCTGTCAGGATGGGAGACCAGATTCCTCCAAGACAGGGCGGGGTGCTGGAATCCCAAAAGCTGGAGGAAGGACTGTCTGTATTGCCCCGAGCCTCAACTTCTGAGTAAGCAGGGGTGGGGGAAAAAAGCATCAACTAGACAACTGTGCCTTTATATGGGAGTCTAATAGCACTTCAGACTTGGCTTATTGCTTGGCTTTCCTCTTGGGTAGCACAGATCTTCTATAAAAAGTTTGGCCAACCTGCCATGTTTCCCAAATCTGAGACCAAGTTAAATCACAGCAATATTTGAAGGACCTGAGACTAGGCATGTCAAGCTGTGCCGTATCCAAATATCTGCCCACCTAATACTTCTCCTTCCCTGCACTCCAGTTTCGAGTGGCTGCAGTAATCCTCTCTCCCTGTCCTGAACTGTTGCTGTGTGTTAAACATCCACCCCGGACATGACTGCATTTTTTTTTTTTCCGAGCAGTTGCTATATGGTTTGCGAAGTGCTTGGGGCTCATTCACATTTAAAGGTGACAAGTACATGTGAGATTATTAATAGAACACAGTCAAGACCACTTTCATAATTTAAATTTGAACACCCCCCCACGTCACTTTGGTGCTACTCACATCTATTGCAGTGCTTTTATTTTAGAATAAGTGTCAAAGTGTCTGGTTTTGTGCTGACCTTGAAACCAAACTCTGTGAATCATTACGCTGTCTTTCTCCACCCGCTATCCAAAAACTCACAGCTGGGTCTAACCAGCCTTGGTAGCATCCATTTTAAAAGGCTAGCAGAGGAGCTGCTGGGCCTCTTGCATATGAGTTCATTGCTCCAGGAATTAAAGAAATGAGCTCTCTTCTCCGCAGCAGGCAGAAGCAGGCTCAGTGGGAGTTAGGGCATTCAGCATCTCCTAGGATACCGTCCTTTTAAGTTCCCTCTGTCAAAGGCGGAGTTCAGTGACATAGGCCAACTTGCCCCCTCTGCCTTTTGGCAGGTAGCTGTCTACACTTCCGTTACCGAAATGGACCCCACAGGCCTGTCTGCCTAGGGTCATGCTACAGAGTTTGCTGAAGGTTCTCTCGCTCAGGAGCCCATGGTACTTGCTCCCTCATTTCCCTGAACCTTGTGTATGTGCTTGCACCAGCACAGAGATGGGAACCGCTCCTTGGTCGTCATGCAGGGTGTTGCACCATTGTAAACAATGACGCAAGGTGCAGGCTGATGACTTGGGCCCAAGGAGTTCAGTTCCAGGATGTGCTATTTACATTTTAGCTAGTTCCATTCGCCCATGGACCGGGGTGGGCAGGATGAGAAGAAGCCACTTATGTGGACTTCCCTGCAGCTGAAGCAGAACTTCAGTTCCTCCCAGACACAGCCTGGGGGGAGGTGGCTTCAGAGCAGGTAGAGAACATAGGCTGCAAAAAGATGCGTCAAACTCCTCCCTGCTGTGAATCCTCTGGGTTGGGCTACAAATGATGGTCTAATCGTGGTGGCACTAAGTCATTCCACCATAGGGGTAGGCCACTTCCCCTCCAACCTCCTCAGACTGATACTAAGCTGTAAAGAGAATTTTCTTCAGCTTCTGTTTTCGGCATGACCTTTGAGAGAATCCTCAGACCATGACCTCTCCATTGCGGTAGGGATACCATGCTGCTGGCCCAGAATGTCCAGCCACACCAGGAGCGGGAAAGGGCTTATCTGCAAACTGGCTTCCCAAAGTAGCTCTGAGGAGAGGAACACACCCTCTCCTGTGTTCGTGCGCTCCTTTTGCTGCCCGTCTGTGTAAGAGACGGGACCTCTCTGAAGTAGCAGAGCCTATTTCAGAATGTCATTAAGCAGGAGTGAGTCCAGCTCTTCACCTCCACTGTAAGGGACATCCCTGACATAAAACCAGCTTAGGTCAGGGCTCCCAGAGCTGCTCTTGGGGGGTCAAGAGTATGCACAGCAGAAGCAATGTTACCTTTATGGCCCCAACCTGATGAGTCCTTTCCCAAAGGAAGGTTAGACAAGCTCTGAAGCCTCTCTCAGGGTGAGAAGTCATGGATAGCTTAAACCAATGCCCTCTGCAATGGGGTAGTAGGTGATGTTTTAAACAAGTGCAACCTCAAGCCATTTTAGCCTCCGATTTTCTTTAGTTGTTTAACATGGCACTGTTAGCTGCAGCGCCTTTCACGCTCTGCCTGCCTTCTGCAGCTTGACCCCAGCCTGCCAACATTTCCAATGGTGCAACAGAATTTAAGACTCTGCCTTTCAGCCTCCTTCTCAAGGCCCGGAGCAGGAGACTCTCTTGGAAGAAGTGAAACAGAAATAAAACTTCCAAGATCAAGTCTTCTGTTTCAGCCAGAGCTCTAGCTGTAGCCCACAAGAGCCTGGGCTGTGCTCATCACCTTAGTTAGGGTTTCTTTGATTTGCAGGTTGCACCTTTTGCTCCTTACAATGGAAAAACCTTTTCCCGGCTTGCTTTCATATCAGCACTATACTGTAAGCTCTTGTCCCTCCTTGCTGTAAGACCTTGGCAAGATCTGGGGGGAGGCTGGAAATAGCAGTGGCCCAGGTGGTTGTAACAGGACAGAGGCAGAAGGGAAGCCTTGGCTCCTGTCTTGCCCTCGCTCCTGTTTCCCCTCTCCCCACCGCTCTCTCTGGAGAGAGGAGCTGCAGGTTCTTTCACTTCACAGTTCATGTCTTAAGAACTCCTTGGCCATTTCTCTGCTGGAGCTCGATGCTGGAAGCCTCCCTAAGGGGAAATCAAAGAACAAGCCTGACCCGGCCCCTGCAGTTCTTTGAGCGCATGGTGTATGCTGCTGCTCCAAGGATTCCCTTCTCTTAACAATGTGTTGCAGCTGGAAGGCTGAAAACAAAGAAACAAAACTCACGTTTCAAATTGAGTATGGCTTTTCAACCCCATCAAACAGCTTTATTCACACAAACGAATCTTAATTTACAACGCCTCTGCCATTCATACACATCAGGGTATCCACAGTGTTCAAGGAACTTAAATACGTCTCATACCAACCCAAGTAAACCAAGTACAAAAAATATTTATATAAAGTTCACACATAGGTCCTAGATTACCAGCTTCTGTGCAAAAAAGAAAAATACAGATTTAACAACTAGTATCATGAACTAACTTTAGTTTGGAGTCTGGGTTTAAGCCTTCCCACTCTACCTCGTTCAGCAGAGAAGATGCATTAAATATCTAACCACAAATCCCCCTGGGAGCCACACCTTAGAGTTAAAAGCATTGAGATGGCAAACTGCAGAAAGATGGAATTTGTCACGTTGAAGTTAGAAGAGGCCACTTTCTACTGTCCTTTTCACCCTGCCTCCCTTCCCCCTCTGACTCTAAAAAGTGTGAAAATGCTTTTAGACTGGAATGGTGTAACTGCTTTGTCACTGGTGGTTTCAGGAAAGTGACGGACTGTCATTTCACACTGCAGTCAAATGTTTACACTGGAAGTGGGCAGCCCAACGTAAGCAGGCACCAATTTACATAGGAAATAGCTAGCACTGTAGTGTAGAGAACAGAACAGCCTATGCAATGATTTCCAGGAACTAGAGCCAGAGGTGCCAGCAGCAGATGTATTGCTTGCAACATGGAAGGAATGGATAAATATGAATGCCAAGTAATTTGCTTTGTTCAGCCACACAAACTAGTGTTGCCAAGCATCAGAAAAAATACAAGGTCCAGCTCCAGGGTACTGCAGCCAAACCTCAAATCTGAATTGCTTCAGTACAAAGACCAGTGTCTCCAAGAAAGTTGGTTGGCTGCAATGCAATGTGCAGTACACAGCTTGAGGGGAATTTGAGCAGCATGGTCTAAATCCACCTACAGATGACGATGTAGGGGTGGATGCTGAAGAATGGGGTAAGTGCTTGATTAGCTTTCTAGAGGAAAATCTCTGAAGGGCACCAACTCAACTCCAGAGGGAAAAGGAGACTAGCTTTAAAACAAAGTGTTAAAGCAACAGTAACACCAGTAGCCCCTGGGAAGGGTTTTGCCTAACATGCTTTGGCAGTGTGTTTAGAGGAGGAAACCAAACAAAGCAGCAATGTGTTCCCCACTATCATGGCCTCTGTAAATTAAACTTAGTATGTTTGGATTTTTGCCCCCATTGCAGCTGGTTGTTCTCTTTGTAGCTGCACCATGTCCCTGGGCAGGCTTAAACCCAGAGTAGATACTGCATATGGAGAAGATTTACACAAATGAGGAATTCCACAAAGATGGTAACTTTTGTTAAAGTCTCTTATTGCTCCACAAAGGCTCTGGGAGCCTCCTGATATGTTAAGGAGCTGGATCCTGAGGAGTAAAGGAAGACTAAAGGGGGACCACTGTCTAGCTGTCACTAGCCCCTCTGAACCTTAAACACAGCAGCAGGAGAACACGGGGGAAGCTAGTTCGACCCCTTCTCTAACCAGCCTATTGAGCCTATCTCGGCTCCCCTCTCCTTACAGTATATGGCTGTGGTATTACAGCCAACCCAGTGTTGGTGTGATGCTGGACGTGCCGACCTCCATTGCAGGCTGGTGTAGCTAACGCATTTCAGAGTCCTCCAGAAATGTGGCTACTTCCCCTCACTCCCACTGTAAACAGGATATTTAGAAGTAAACAATTTTAATACAATCCTATAACATGGACAGGGCCATGTCATCTGTTCTACCAAAAACCTGGCTCGTGAGAGCGAGCCTCAATATCAGTGGAACTTCCTTGGTAGGAGCCCTCAACTCACCCCACTCTGGTTAGGGTTAGACCTTGTAACAGCTAGAGTTGTCCCTCCAGTGTCAGTTTTTAAGTTCAGTATCAAGTGTGGTCAGTTAGAAATCAGGAGACACTCTTGTATGAATATGAGCTGCAGAGACCAGGCAGTCCTGAGCCTCCTGCTTAGCCTCCCTTTTCCCAGAAGCTAGAATTTCCCCAGCTGTAAAGCCTAATGCCAAAAATGTATACGATGGGTGAGACGTTTCAGGCAGCAGCAGTAAGGTGGAGGAGCTGGGCAGACAGATGATGTCAAGCACAAGGAAAGAGATACCCCTTCCCAGAAAGCTTTATGTCCTTGCAAAAGCTGTAGGTTAGAGCAATTCCCTCTTTAGCTGCTGTTGCTCTAGGATGAGTCTGGACAGGGCCCAGAGGATTCAGAGGTGAGGTGTGGTGAGACACCACTACCTGTAAACTGTATGACTGCCTCACTATTCTAGTGAACTTGGAGCACTCTGCAGCAAAGCCATCATCGGCAGGCAATCAAAGGAGAGAAGCATATTTAGACAGACAGAAACTAAAGGGGAAATGACCCAACTGGCCAAAGGCTAGCAGCCCTAGAACTCTTCCTCCGAAGTGTTTTCTAAATACTATAAGGCACTACGGTCTATCTAGCTAACATCAAGCTGTTTTAAAAACACATCTGCAATACAAAAGCTGAAGTGGAAACGTGAGATCTGAAGGTGGCTTGAAGTCATGGCAGGGCTGAGAGCGTGACTTTACACTAACCAGGTGGCTAGCCACATGCTCTGCCAGCAGTGCATTTAAGTAGGGGAGTAGTCATGTCTTCACTGAAGTTTCCAGAGAGGGGAAGGAGGCACTCATGGATATCCAACAAAAAGGATTCCTTAGTACCTCCTCCACGGGGGAGGACTTGAAGCAAGTGGCACTCTGTCTGAAATCTGCCTACCCACCACATACAGCAGTGCTGGAGAGAGCACACAGCCTCTGAGGGAGGACCAGAATTGGAAGCCTCTGGGAGGTGATGGCTTAAATATCACCGGAGGTGGTAAGCAGCTTAAATGGAAAGTTCTGAGACAAGCACTATCTAAGTCAAAGCAGCTCTCCTAGGAGTCTGCCTGGAAGTTGCCTTCTGTGCCATAACATCCCCCTTGGGCTTCTTTCTGGCAGGGAAGGCATGTGTGAGCGTACACTGTAAGAGCAGGTCTTCTGTCCTCTAGCAGTTCTAGCCATGGATGTAGCTATAGCAGCCAACAGTTGCAAAGCTGTACTGAGTAGCCTTGCTATTAGAGCATGGCTTCTGCTGTCAGTTATCCTATCCATGCATAGCTAGCATGGGTTAAGTGCCCAAAGAGTGTTGAAATACAAGCTTGAGACTCTTGTCCTGAGACAGGTGTAGTTAATACAGTCTTGGACTTGGGGGAAGGAGCCTCTGCCTGGAGGAAGCAGCTGGTCGCCTGATGTAGACAGTCACATGGAAGACAAGTTCTATTGTGAACAAGAGTGCAGGAGTATTGGGGTGCTTCTAAAGAACATGGGTCAGGAAAACAGCAAGGAGGATGGAAAAACAACTTGGGCAGAACAGCACGTAAGCCTGTGTTATGTTTCAATGCACCATGTGACTGATGAGGGGCTTCCAGTAGTGAGAAAATCCACCCCTTTGTTACTCCAGAGCGGGGAGGTATCCTAGAGGCTGCTACAACAGCACCCTGCTAAGCTGGGAATTGAATGTAGACTAACCGAACTGAACTGAGGAGTTACAAAGCCAGACAGTCCTCTGTGGTTGATAACCAAACCCAAACGTCCTAACCCCAAATAACCATCTTGGGAAGAAGTGAGAGTATTCAAGGTCTGGCTGTGGCTCATCACAGCACAGAGAAGCATCTCAGTGGGGGTGCAGGAAAGAGGGACTGGGTCCCATTCCTGGGCTTGTGCTATGCTGGTTACTATATCTGTGTGAAACCTTCAAAACACAAGGTGTTCAATCAGGTGGGGGGAAGCACATAACTACAACTATATGCTACTGCTCTGCTATTCCCCTAATGCACAGCACAACCTTCCTGGTAAGGTGCCACCCAAATCTTCTCTGGTCACTGCATTCAACCTCAGCAGAGGTGTCAAGGCTTACAGGTTTAAAAAACAAACAAACTAGACACCATCCTTAATCTAGCCCTAATGGAGTTATTGCATTCTCATTCACTTGTATGGGATTGTACAGCATACTGAATAGACAGACAAGTAGCAAGTGGGTGCACAAAAATGTCAATGAAGAGAAATAAGACTGAAGTGTCCGCACAGACAGCAGGCATGTTAGTACTGTAAAGATCCTGTATGATTAGGTCAGCAGGGCCCTTCTCTAATTGTGAAGCCAGTCACATCCTACCACAATGACAGTGGAATACTTGGCTAAGTGGGTGAGAGAGATTTAGTCTGGAAGCACAACTCATGCCTCCTAGACCAGTATTCCAGCAGGGGTTTGTAATGGTTTGGGAAGACATTTCTATCATGTTTAAGAAATCACAGGGTAAGAAGGATGCTGTGCTTTACATCGAGCAAGGTGTAAAGAGCTACCAAAACCATCACACAGAGTCAGTCCCAGAATGTCAGTGCTGCTCCAAATGCAGGCCAGGAAACTAAGTATTAACTGCTCAGCTTGTGAGTCCCACCTCCTTACCCCTACATCCTGCTGAGGCATAACTTCAGTGCCCAAGCCTGACCAGCCTTCTCTTTGCCCTTTGTAGGCCACAGTTATCACACAAAGGGCAAACAGTCTTCTGCAGGAGCTTTGAAATCATGCAGTGAGTGACTAGCTGTCAGGGCCCCTACCTCCAATACTACCAAATCCTTCACAGCTGAGGTGTGGAACAAGTGACTTCAGATCTTTTTTTCAGTTACTTTCTGCTTTTGTCACATACATCCACCCTACAGTTCAGTTGATCACCTGAAAATCTGTCCCATCCACCCCACAGGCCCATTACAGAATTAGGCTCTCAGTTGCCAAATTCCACAGATAACTTTTTTTCATTTGAGTGGGGAGCTCTTTCCACTACAGCACCAATCTTGCCTAATCAATTTCTTTTCCATCTCATTATTTTTGCTACCCTACTCTAATGTCACTTGCTTTATAGCCTGGGCAGCACCTGCCTGTTAAGGAGCCATCTGGTTCTGAGCCACATGACTGTCTGTTTCCAACATGGGACTTCAAAGACCTTACTTTTTCTACAATCTCTCAACTACAGAGCAAGCCCAGTGAGCTTCTCTCCCCTAGAGAAAGAATATTAACTTTAAAAAACAAACTCGGGCACATCCTGACTTTGAGCCTTGGTACTTGTCAGCAGTTGAGGGAATGCTCTGCAGAGATTTTAATTCCAATCAGTGTTGGTAAAAAGACACAGGTCTTTCCCAGAAGAACCTACAGCATTCTAGTTGAGTAACAAGGCGGAAAGGGGTGGGGAGGTGGGGGGAAGAGAAACGTGTTCTTCTTGACCTCATTCAATAGTCTTGTAACCAAATGAGCAGAATCTTTGCAGCCCTTCTGAAATCTCACATGACCAAAAAACCCAAAACAAACCAGAGATCCCATTGCCAGAGATCCTGTTGTCAGGTGATCTTCAATACCATCTGCTTCCCTCTGTGCATGTAAGTAATGGAGATTGTAGGTCCCTGGTAAATAAACCTAGAAAAAAAAATAAAAAACAGAGATCAGATACTGCCATTGTTTCACTCACTGGTCTAGGGGCTGTACCTGGAAAAATGTAATGTCCTGAAAGCCTCACCACTGGCTGGCTGGCCAAAATGGCTCGCCCTGCCACAGTAAGAGATATCGGACCTTTCAAATCCTCTCATTCTGCTCACCTTGCTTTCCCACCACCCGGCATTTTACTTGCACCATTTTTACCTGCCAGTTGCTGAAAGATTGTATGAATTGGAGATTAAGGCTTCACACCGACTGGAATCAGCTACTCCAGTTTGCTTTTATCTACTGTAAAGCAATGGCTTCTAATGGCATAAACCAGTAGTTGCTTAAAAAAAATAAATCAGACAAATTCAACTGGGAAGGGAAAAGTAAAATGGTAATAGAGTGAATGGATTCTGAGATCAGATACTTGTAACTGACCATGGGTGGAACTGACTGTAGATACCACTGCAGAGAGATTTAAGTATATAAGTACTTGTTTCCAGTCCTGATTAGTCTGAAACATAGGTCTTTATAACTCACACATCCCGCAGCCTAGCAATGTTCTTGTCACTGATCCAGGACTGGCTATAGCAGGTCTGGACCTCAGAATGTTGTTTTCCTTCTCCAAAACATATATAATCAATGTATAAATCTTGGCAACATGCTATTTATACGTGCCCAAACTGTGTTCGATCACTGAGATCAGTCACTTAACCATGGATAACACCACATTTATATTTAAATAATGTAGCTACATCCTAAAAGAGGTCTGCCATGGTGTGCTGGATGAGTATCTATTAAGACATGAAAGCACATTTTCCTGAGGCTCCATATGATATGCTCATGAGCATGCCCATTTAAAAACACTTTCAACTGTGCGTACACATGTCCAACTAAAGGAGAAACAGTGTGGATGTCGCACTCAGATATGAACGTCTTCAATTCACTAACAGAGAGAAAGCATCTTAGGCTTCTCAAGTTGTGCTGGAGGCAATTAAAAAAAAAAAAACCCCTTTGCTGTACACACATTGAGAAACTCAAGAGGAGCAGAGACTGCTTCTTATTGGCTGTGAATGTTAACTCTCAGGGATGTTAGATTCCATCTCTGCGTGCTAATTGCTATGGTCTGCTAGTTAGCTCACTCATGGGACTTACAGAACAGAATGGGGAGTCAAGTTTCGAAGGGGCTAGATTGGCAACATGAGAAGGTTCATATGCCTTCGTTCCATGTTTGACTTGTAACTAGTCGCTAGAGGTCACATGCTTTGTTGCTTCTGCAGGCCAAGTTCATTGCACACACCTGTCTAGTCCTCCCATAAGCTGATGTCTGCACTAACCCGATGCCAAGTGCATTCCCTGACATTCTGAAATTGATTGGATGTGGTGTTCAAAAGTTATGTTACATCCCAACAGAGAAATGCCATCATGTTGAATGTAGGATCTCACTTTGCTCAGCCAGTAATACTAGAGGCTGACACCCTTTGCTGCTGGTGTAAGTAGGGTTGCCAACCCTCCAGGATTGTCCTGGGGTCTCCAGAAATTAAAGATTAATCTTTAATTAAAGACTATCATGTGATATCTCCAGAAATACATCCAACCAAAACTGGCAAACCCTAACTGTAGATCAAGCTCACTGCGTGTATCAGGAGCTCCTTGCATCCCTTCATTCTGCACCACTCTCTGAAATCTTGGAATTGATCCAGTGCAGTGTTCAAAAGTTATACGGACAAGCGGAGAAATGTCATGTGTAGTATAGGGCCTTGCTTTTGTTTGGCCAATCCCATCAAGCTACATTTCTCCAGGACAAACTCTGGGTATGGTGGGAGTGAAGTACATGGGAGTTTACTCCCCCCTCCAATGAGTGAAATCAGTTCCCCACTAAAACAGTGCTGCTGACTTAATAATGACAGAATTTACCTGTTGAGGAAAGATGGTTACGCCCCAGAAAATCACTGAAATCCCTTTATGTACTAAGAAATCTTGTTAAAGAATAAACTTCTTAAAGGAAGAAACCTCCTCTCCTGGTGCTTGAAGCAGAGTGGATTGATTTAATATCAAACCAATTTAAATCACTCAGCTTTAATCATGATTTAAATCGGCAAGCAGGAAGCCTCGATTGCAAGCAGGAAGCCTCGATTGAAATCAATTTTAACTAAAAAATACAAATGCAAAATAAGATTATCTTAAAGAATAGTTGATTTTCACTGGTAACTATTAAAACATGTTGACTTGCAACTAAATATAGTCTTTACACTAAATTTTTATTTCTTTTTGCTTACAGGGACAACACATTGTATCTAGACACATTTATTTAAGCAGTCATATAGCTTAACATAATTTATTCAGATTCTTAATTTTCACTTTTTTATTATGTTAAAATTCTGAATGATACTTATTTACTAGATATTTTTAAACTTGTGATTAGTGTCAAGCTCTATTTGGATGGGAACTGGACTTTAATGTGCAGAAATGTTTTTTTTTTAAATGAAATAAAACTATCTCAAATGTGCTTAAGCGGGGGGGGAGGAGTTTATCAAAACATATTTTGCATTTAAAACCAACTGATTTATTAAACAAAGGAAGTATTATATGCAGTTTGTGAACTGAAGTGATTGTTTCTGGTCATCATGTCTTTCAGGATTTTAGAACTAGTAGATCTTATGTTCTCACACCTAGTTTTAGTCTTTGATTGGAAGAGGAAAAAAGCCTTCCTGCTTTTTCAATTCCCAATTGGTTTCTTAACTTTGAAAGAACTAGTCATTGAACTAACTTAGTTGAATAAACTGAAATGAAGAAAATATTGTCTATAGCTGTCGAAGAGGTTACTACTGACAAAAACCGGTTTAGCACTTCAACAAACTCTGATTCCAGCTGCTTAGCCAGTGACCTTCCAGCAATTCAGTGCTGACTTTCTTTAAAATTTTGGCAGAAAACATGTACAGCTTGAATTTTTTTTATTTTAATAGATTAGAGTAAATTTAGGCCTTAATGTAGGTTGTCAAATGTTAATAGGTTGATTTTTTTTTAAATAAATATATTTAAATAAATCAGTTTAATCTATTTTTATCCACCTTGGCTTGAAGCAGTGAAATGGGAATGTATTTATTAACTATGCTTTCTAGGAGAGTACAGATGAGAGATGCTAATCAGAATAGTGTGCTAGTGGATTGACCAGATAAACTTTCACTACAAAGACAAAGCATTCTGCCATGGGCAAAGGCACCTGGAACATCAGGAGCATGTTTCTTAAAGGAAATTACACAGGAAAATTTCCAGAATGTTTCTCTTACGCTGCAGCCTCATCATAAGCAGGGTTGTATGGCTCTTCTGTTTGAGTTTCACTGGAACCAGAACATCTCCAGAAGAGATACCGCATTTGAAGTATTTGAGAGATTTCACCAACTTCAAAGTTTCCCAAAATAACTTTTGACAAAAGGTTTCAGAGTAACAGCCGTGTTAGTCTCAAATAAATTGGTTAGTCTCTAAGGTGCCACAAGTACTCCTTTTCTTTTTGACAAAAGGAGAGCTGAACTGATGCACACTGTTTTGAGGGGGTACGTGCAAAAGTTTTTAATCCTGCCACTGATGACACTTATAGTCTTAATTAGCTAAAATGTTCACGAGGGCATCAACAGCATATCAATTACTACACCAAGACCTGGTGCATGCAGTTGGGAGTTCTTGTCCACAGTGCCCAGCACAGGAGGGCACCCATGGCACAGGTCACACTGAAGTAGTGGTAGATGGCTTGGGGGCAGTCCTGCAAAGAGCATGAGTCAGTTATTTTTGGTAGCAGAGCGTTCTTACTAATGTGGGGGAGGCAGAGATTAACCTGCAGATTCTCACATTAATCACATTATCTCCCCTGCATGGGAGGAAAGGGCACGGAAGAGGTGGGGGAGGGAGTTAATCACTATCTTAGTTTGCTAGGTTCTATATCATGCTGCTTAAGTGTATACAGAAACAAAGCAACCTAATTTCCTCCTCTGATAGGGTTACTGGACAAGGGAAGAGGGCGGAAGCAGTAGATGTAATATAGCGTGATTTTAGTAAAGCTTCTGACACAGTCCCACATGGCATTCTCAGAAGCAACCTAGGGAAATATGGTCTAAAGGAAATTACTAGAAGGTGGGTGCACAACTGGTTGAAAGGCCGTACTCAAAGAGTAGTTATCAAGGGCTTGCTGTCAAACTGGGAAGGTGTATCTAATGGGTCCTTCAAGGGTCTGGCCTGAGTCTGGTACTAGTCAGTATTTTCATTACTGACTTGAATAATAGAGTGGAGAGGATGCTTCTAAAATCTGCAGATGACACCAAGATGGGAGGGGCTGCAAGCACTTTGGAGGACAGGATTAGAATCAAAATAACCATGACACATTAAAGAACTGGTCTGAAATCAACAAAATGAAATTCAGTAAAGATAAGTGCAAAAATCCCCACTTAGGAAGGAAAAATCAAATACCCAACTACAAAATGGGGAATAACTGGCTAGGTGGTAGTACTGCTGAAAAGGATCTGGAGGTTACAATGGATCACAAATTCTGAGTCTACAATGTGAAGTTGTGAAAGGCTAATATCATGCTAGGGTATATTAACAGGAGTGTTGTATGTAAGACACTGGAGGTGTCCTGCTCTACTCAGCTGTGGTGGGGCCTCAGTTGGAGCACTGTGTCCAATTCCGGGCACCACATTTTAGGAAAGATGTGAGCAAACTGGAGAGAGCCCAAAGGAGAGTTATAATAATGATAAAAGATTTAGAAAACCTGACCTATGAGGAAGGGTTTTAAAAAAAACTGGGCACATTTAGTCTTGAGAAAAGATGACTGAAGGGGGACCTGATAAGTCTTCAGCTACGTTATGGGTTGTTAGAACTATTAGGGCAGTTAAGCTCTGGAACAGGCTTCTATGGGAGGCTATGGAATCCCCATCACTGGAGGTTTTTAAGAACAGGCTGGATAAACACCTGTCACCGCTGGACCAGGTTTACTTCATCCTGCATCCCCCACAGAAGGCTGGCCTTGATGACCTCATGAGCTCCCTTCCAGCCCTACATTTCTGTGATCCTTTATGGAGTTTCCCAAAAGCCATCTCCAGGCCCAAGCACATGAAGGGGGTTGGTGAAGTTTAACAATGGCTAAAGGCTAATGAATCCAGCTCAAGCTGGTAGTGAGCAAGAGTCATTATTGGCTAGTGGATGTCTGGGACCTGTGTGATGTGAGTATGGTTTTTTCAGACCAGTTTCCAGGAGACAAGCATCCAACCACAAAAGCAACATGTGACATTAATTGTAGTCATGTTGATCAGGGAAGAGATGAGATGAGCCATCCTTTCACCCCTCAAAAGGTCCCTCCAGATCAGGGTTGAGATCTTTTTGTTTAGCAATCTGGATCTTGGTCTGTTCTGAGGATAGGGAATTTTTTTTTCTCCAAGACTGTCAATCTAGCACTTTAAAACTGAACTCACAAATGAAAGACAAAACAGAAGACTGCTCTTCGCCGGCCTGCAGGTTATTTGTGCGACTTTGTTCAAATGTACTAAGGCTGTTTAAGTTAATTAATTTAAAATTAATGACCTTCCTTTGTTATATTTTAATACCAGATAGGACTGGACCATAGCCAACAGCTCAACAATGAATTCACCACTGTGATAGCTTGTATAGGCCCCCACCCTGAGGGTGGAAGGGCAGTGGGACAAGCTGTGGGGAATTATTGAATTCCTTAGGAAAGAGGAAGAGAGCAGTAGGTGAGGGAATGAGCAGCTCTAGCAGAGAACTGAAGGCAAAGCGGGGGCTGTGTGTTCTTGGGGCCATACTGAACCAAGACACATGGGACCATTTTGCTTTGGTCTGAGGTAGGTCACCTTTTTTATGGAACCCTGAAGTGAGCTGAGGAGGAATTTATTTGGCCCTTAAAGGGGTAAGAGTTTGGGGTTGGTTGCTTGCTTCCTTACCTAGATGTTTGTAATCCTGATATGCAAGGTGCTGTTTGCTAATCCTGGTTTGACTGGCCGATTATAACCCCTCACCCAACTGTAAAAATTCTAAAGATCTCTCCTGAGGGAATGGAAGGTAGATGGGAGGAGTAAGGAAAAACCAGCAGTCTCCTGTTCTCTGGCCACAACCCCCAATCCCTCTGAAAGGGTGCTCCCTGAAGGTCAAGAAGCTGGTGAGACAGGATTGTAGGGGAAACCAGTTCCATTTTGCCTTGCATTGTGGCTGGACCTTCAGCTCTGGAGATAGTACTAGCTTGTTTGCTTTCAGAAGCCTGGTCTACGGGTTTAGCTACATTGCTGACGGGTGAAAAATTCACCCCAAGATACATAGTTAAGCAAGCTTAAGCACCAACACAGACATCTGTAGGTCAACAGAGGAATTCTTCCATCTACCTAGCTACTGCTTCTCAAGGGGTGGAAATACTATGGTGACAGAAAAACCCCTTCTGTTGCTGTAGTAAGTGTGCACACTACAGCAGTGAAGCGGCAGCTGTGTCACTGTAGTGTAGACGTACCAGTCTCCTGTCCTCAAAGACAGTCATTAAACTGCTTCTTTCCTAAAGGGACAGTGGGAATATAATCCTTGCCTCTACTCCTTTCTTCCTCTCCAGCTCAGTTTGTGGTTGATGACTAGCAAGCCACCTTTATTAAGAGACTGGAAGTGTCTAGAGATCTCAGCTACTAGAATGCCAGTCACTGTTAAGTGTCCTCATTTCTGTTGCAGCTGGAGAGCTGCCGAGTATGCAAGGGTACCACAGGAGACCCGAAGATTGTGCTTGTCACTGCAGAGGGATCAAGACCTAAGCAATTTAGTTTTGAACATGAGGGGATGATAGATGAGAACAGACCTTTTGTTTTAAAGCAAGAAGCTTGTTTGTGAGATCCTTCCCCCTCCCTTCCCATGCATTTGGCCCTCAAGAGGCATTTCCCTAACGGCGGTGTGCGTTTGGGTTAGTCTGTTTCAGCATCTAGTTCAGTAAACTGTGCTCATTAGGACAGAGACCCATTGGAACCCTCAATTAGCTGAAGGAAACCCTGAGCAGAACACAGCTGTTAGAGTACATGGTAATTAGCAACTACCTCTTAGGCCTTACTTTCTTTACCAACACTCTGAGAGTGCCTCTGAAACTAGATCCATGCAGCTACAATTAGCCTCTAAAGAGAACGGGGCTCAGCTGTGACTGCTATAATTAGAGGATCAGAGAACAGATAGGAGCTACTGATCTTATGGAAAGGACTACAGTAAGGTCGAGAGAGTGGGTGAATTTCTGGCTGAGAGATGCTGGTCAGTGTATAGACACCAGATTTCTATGCCAAGAGTTGCAAACTGGGAGCAAAAAAAGCATATGAAGACAGACACAAGAGAAATGTTGCAGGAGTTCTCCATGGATAGACCCACAGAAATGGTATCCCAGTCCATACTTGGCACAAGACAGCGGGACTGAGGAGCAGAAAATCAGAGAGGAGATTAAAGGTGTCTCTGAGCAACTCTGCATAGAAATGATCAATAGGTGTCCATGGATGGCATGTTGTGAGGCAGGAGAAAAACAGCCACCTCACTTCATCCTAATGTGACTGGTGAACAGGCAACGAGTCCCCAGAAAATGGTCAAGACCCTCAATGGACAAACTCCAGGGGAGAAGTGAACCTCTCCACTCCTTTCTCAGAATGAAGATGAGAGTTAGAGGCTGAAAGCTGAGGTAGTGTAAGGAGTGATCTAGACTGCTGGAATAAGTCAGAGAACCTCTGCTGGGCACTGAAATCCCAACAAATCATTACCTGCCCACTATTCCACACATGCTCCTGCCTGCACAGTGTTCTTTTCAGTCTGACCACTCCTCACATTCGTTTGTAATTATGTTAACAACAGCCATAGCAGCCCCTCTCACTGCTGTGCTAGTCAAAGGCTAGGAGCTCCACCTGAGCGCCAATAGGAGCCCTCCTGATTAGAGTGGAATGCTAGCTCTGCTACTGCTATGGCTGAACAACACTTGTTTAAAAGCAGACTCTCAAAGCTGTAAAATCCACAGATCTATGTGGCCTGCCTTGAAATTTGCTGCACCTCAGAAGGGTGCAGATAGCCTCAGTGGTCCAAGTTTGGGGGTCATGACCATAGACCACATCTAGTCTCTGGCTTTCAGTTCTCCATCTGTAAAACTGAGGAAAACAACAACACTGGCCTGAGGAGTATTGAGGATAAATACGTTAATGACTCTGAGGTGTTACAGTGATAGGGGCCATGCAGCTTGCTGTTACAGTGACTGTGGCTCAAGGGGATCTGCTGTGGACAATGAACCTGAGACATCCATGCATGCTGTAAGTGTGAACCTTGCCCTGGCAGAAGGCTGTGAATGATCATTGGGCATCGTGCTACTATCTACCTGTCAAGGGGGTTTAATCTTGTGTGCAATGCGTCCTGAGTAATTCAGCTAATTTAGAAGGGCCTCTAACTACTTTCTGAAAGATTAATTACGTATTCTGTGCAGCTGTGAGAATGATTGCAGGATCCGTGGCTGCTCTTCCACCTGCAGCATTATTAAAGGAGAGTGCCAGGACTGATGAAGGAGGATGAAACAATGATCCTGTAGCTGCCTAAACGCACTCAGCACCTAACTTTTTCCAAGTAAAATTTCCCTAAGCACCTGTGTTTCTGCCTCTGAGCACACGCACTGCTGCCTCCCCCTAGGTGACTGGACGCCTATCTCCAGCCTAAGCCACAGAGTGATGCATGAATTACAAGACGACAGGCATTCAACTGCCTAAGTCATGTACTCAGAGGCCATCTACCAGATTAGCTCCCCTTTGAAAGCCAGCTGGATGAGGAGGTGGTGGTCAGAGTCAGGCTCACTTCAGAAAGAATAAGAGTCTCCCACCCCTCAGGAGAGTTCTCTAGCCCTTGAGCTATGGGATATTCTGATGTGGGGCTCCCCCAATCTCTCCTGTAGAAGCTATTGCACTCTAGGTAGATAATGAGTGGTTAGAGCAGGGGGACTGGGCCCAGGGTTTCCCACCTCCCATGTGGGTGCCCTAACCCCTGGACTAGAGAGAGAGAGAGAGAATGGGAATGACTGTCTCTGGACTATGATAGTGAGTGAGCCAGAGAGAGGGAATAACTGCAGTCCAGTAGTTAGGATACCCAACTGGGAGGTGGGAGGCCCTGGGCCCAGTCATCCTGGGTGCTGGAACAGTGCAAGCAAGAGTGGGCTGGAAAGGAGGGAGGGTCAGAACTATGTGGGGGGCTCCAGCAGACCACCCCCAAAAGCTCCAATTATAGGTACTTGCATGGCCCCTATCACTGTAACACCTCACAGTCATTAACGTATTTATCCTCAATACTCCTTAGGCCAGTGTTGTTGTTTTTCCTCAGTTTTACAGATGGAGAACTGAAAGCCAGAGACTAGATGTGGTCTATGGTCATACAGGAAGCAGAGCAGGGAATTGAACCCAGGTCTCCCATGTCCCAGCTCCTAACCACTAGACCAAGCCTTCTTTATGGCCCTCCTCCAATTTCTGTCCTTCCCTTCAAAAGATGTCCCCCTTAACTCCATGCTATTCCCAGTACAATTCCTGCTTCCTCTCCCCAGCTCCTTAATGTGTGGGTCCCCTGCTGATGCCTGCCTCTCCATCGGGAGGACAGCTGAAGAGGACGGAGCAGGCTGGCACTGCAGATGATAGAGGCAGTGAAAGTACCAACACCCAGCCAGTGCATTCTGTGGCCAAGCTAATAATAGCAGAGGAGCTTGAGGCAGTGCAGGGAGAAGAGCTGGGTGCGGAGAAACTTTTTTAAAAGAACAATTAAATGACCAAGAGTTTAACCCAGGGTTCAGGTTACCCCATGGTGCCTCATGCCCTTCCCTAATGTGGAGAGGGGCTACACAAAGACCTCTGAAAACCAGGATAAACAGTTAAGATACACAGCACTGCAACCTTAACTCTGCCCCCCTGGAGTTGACAACACCTCTGGGAGTTATCTGCATGCACTTCTGTTGCATTCACTGTGCTAGATATAGCCCTACTGAATGGTGGAGGGATTAGCTAGAGCAGCTTCACAAAGCTGTGATTGTCATGGGATGATCTAGGGAGTCTGAGATCCACTCCCTCCTCACCATGTGTGTGATCCAAGGACAGAGGTATATGCATATCTTTAGGGATGCAATATGCCTCATTTCAGTGCTGCACAGGGTCTCTTGCCATGGGGATTGTCAGCAGCGAGGGGGAATAGGAGTGAACTGTGGGTTTAATGACTGGTAAGTGAAAGCATAATGTTGGATAGAATGCGGTCCGTAAGGGTGAAGGGCTTGTAAAATGTGGTGGTTTCTGTGGTGCAGGCACAGTGAGTGGGGTGTAGGCAGCTCTTGTTCAGTCCATGTCAGCTAAACAAGTTTTGCTGTAGCAAAGGGAAGGTGTTGGACTTAGTCCTATACTGCTCACGTGGCCTATTCCCTGAGTGTTCTACCCTAGCTGCAGGGGCAGGGCTTCAGCATGTGTGTTACAGGAATATTACGGCAGCACTCAAAGAGGACAAGGTTAAGATTGTATAGGTGTTTTTTTTTTAGCTCTATATTTCCTGTTTTCAGAGGTTTAAGTTTAGCCACTACCCCCTTCTGGAAGGGCTCAAGGCACTACCTGGCAACCTTAAACTTTCTGGACATGTGGTTGTTGAGGAATACCCAGTGCTAACAGCTCTGTATACCCTCCGATCACACTTCAACTATTCTAAAATAACACTTTCCATTCTCAAAGAAGAACAGCTCTTGAAGCAGTTTCGGGACAGCATTAATCAGGATGTTTATAGCTTTTGAAAGGTAAGTTATGCAAGATCACTCTAGGGGGCCCAAAGCCTCAACTATCAGAACAGCACAGGAAAGATCTTGCCTTTACTCCTCTTAGTATCTGCTTATTTCTATAGTTAAGGTTACTAGAACCACTGTGATGAGACACAAACCAAAATCTATGAGATCTTTCTTGTGTGTGCTCGTCCCCATACCATCACTCACCTGATCAGAGTAATGTCTCTAGGCAACTCATCCCTGCCAGAGTGCCCTAGGTTCCTAGCTGTATAGATATTTAACTACATCCAGTACTATACTGATGTCCAAATATAAGTAACTTGCCTAACCTGTAACCATAAGGGATGGTTTGCTGCCACAGTTAACACAGGGAGAGGGAAGTCCGCCGCGTACATATTCCACAGTGGCCACAACACTAGAATGCAGTGCACAGCTGGGAAAAGGGGGAACTGATGCCACTGTCTGTGATCAAGCAGTACATGCTTTCACCGAAATACAGAACAGGATGATAACTGCAGAGTGAACAAGGAAGGAAATCCTGTGTGTCTCTAGCCACAAAGAAACTGCCTGGCCTGCTTCTGCCCCTTTAGTGTTGCTCTGCACCAAGGAACAAGGCAGAATCAGACCCACAAGATGGAATGCACATTAATGCTGACAGTTACTTACAAGTGATATTATCCAACCACTTTCATGCTTACAGTCAGCCTCCCCCTTGAGGCATGGAGAGGTTAAGTACCTACTAATGTGTAATGCAAGTGCAGTAACCATGCTAAACATCTACAGGAATCAAGGGATTAACCTGAGGTCACCCACCCAGATCAAACAGCTCAGTTTCTGGTTGTACTGAATAACTTCTGTATCACATACCTAGAAAGGGAAAGATTGTATAGATTGTGTATAAGACCTTAGGTAAGAGTGACAGCACTCTCCAGAAGCTGGGGTCCTGTGAAAGCCTTACCCCTTGGTGTCTACTCAAATGAGGAGGAGAAAAAAAAAATTCCTTTTATTTCAGTGAAATATGCACACAAACATTGCAGGGAATGCCTTCTACTCTTACAGACAGGTTTCAGAGTAGCAGCCGTGTTAGTCTGTATTCGCAAAAAGAAAAGGAGTACTTGTGGCAGCTTAGAGACTAACAAATTTATTTGCGCATAAGCTTTCGTGAGCTACAGCTCACTTCATTGGATGCATTCAGTGGAAAATACAGTGGGGAGATTTATATACATAGAGAACATGAAACAATGGGTGTTACCATACACACTGTAACGAGAGTGATCACTTAAGGTGAGCTATTACCAGCAGGAGAGCGGGGGGCGGGAAACCTTTTGTAGTGATAATCAAGGTGGGCTATTTCCAGCAGTTAAAACATTCAAAAACCAGTTGGAGAAGACTTCAATCTCTTTGGTCACTCGATTACAGACCTAAAAGTTGCAATTCTTCAACAAAAAAACTTCAAAAACAGACTCCAACAAGAGACTGCTGAATTGGAATTCATTTGCAAACTGGATACAATTAACTTAGGATTGAATAGAGACTGGGAGTGGATGGGTCATTACACAAAGTAAAATTATTTCCCCATGTTTATTCCTCCCCTCCACCCCCCACTGTTCCTCAGACGTTCTTGTCAACTGCTGGAAGTGGCCCACCTTGATTATCACTACAAAAGTTCCCCCCCCGCCCCTCCTGCTGGTAATAGCTTACCTTAAGTGATCACTCTCGTTACAGTGTGTACGGTAACACCCATTGTTTCAAGTTCTCTATGTATATAAATCTCCTCACTGTATTTTCCACTGAATGCATCCGATGAAGTGAGCTGTAGCTCACAAAAGCTTATGCTCGAATAAATGTGTTAGTCTCTAAGGTGCCACAAGTCCTCCTTTTCTTTTTACTCTTACAGAGAAAGTCTGTGCGCGCAGAGTCAGGAGCAACAGCTAGGACAGTCTGAGTAACCATGTGGGACAGACAGCTCTGGGGTACTCAGCCAGGCTGGTAAAACCAGTAGGAAGGTCACCTTCACGGGTTCCAGCTGGCTTCAGCAGCAGAACAGCAGGAACACTTTCTCCCACAAAACCCTAAATATTGGTTAAATATAAAATCTGCTGAGTGGCAGATCTGCAATATGTGTAGCATCAGTGTAGAGACACGAGCCCCCTTGGACCTTGAGAAGCCAGAAGGGGCCAGTGTGGGCAAGCTCTGGCTGGCAGCATTGCGTGGTGTCTAAGCTAGGACATGAACTTTAGTTAAATTACAGTCTGACGTCTCTTGCCATTTAACTCTTCAAACAGAAATGAGAGGCCTGTTCTGAATGGCACATACAGCAATTCAAGATACAAGGTTCATAAGGGTCAAAGTTACACTTGCTGTGGGAAGTGACTTGTGGTTAAATGCTCAACTGCTAGGGCACTAATGTTGACCTCAGGCACTGATTTAAGTTCATTTAAAGCTTCTCAGGCAGTTTCAGACTTAAGAGTTGGGAATGTTTCATTGTTGCTGAGCTTTAGCGTAAGGGACCTATTGTGGATTTGAAGGTGTGAATGCTGTTTAAAAAGCCATGCATGTAAGAGCACTGCTGCACAGTGAAGGAACCAGAGAAATACTTCCCCATCATGCAAAATAATGCGCCAAGTCTACAATGAACATATGGCCGGCACTCAGCTCAGCTACTGGGGACAAGCAAAGCATAGCCACGATGGCACATTCAGTTTAGTTATATGAGTGGTAACCACTTCCACTGTGGCTGGGTCACTAAAGGAAACATTTGGTGAAGACTAATTGCTGGCTCCATCCATGGATAGGGAAGGGGAGAATCTGAACAGGCAGCTAGAGTTTTAAGTAAACCGCTGCAGGGTAGGACTGTCCTCTCTGTTTATTATCCCTGCATTTACTATTCTGCAGATATGTGCAGAATGGATTTTCCCCAGAGGGCACGGGCTTGTTACATAACTCAGCAGAGCATGAGTGATCACAGATGGCAACAGCAGAGGCAAAACATGGACCACTCGGGAGATGCATGATGCCAGGTGCTTTAAAAATAGCATATCCCCAACCCCCACGGGAGGAAAACATCCACCTCTTCCCTTAAAACCAAAAGGTGAAGGATGCTATTCTAGTAGCATCTAGTCATACCAGAACAGGTAAGGATCAGTTATCACTGAAGTCCATTTCAAGGGTTCACAATTCTGCTCATTCATTCTTAACTCCCTACCTCAACCTCATCAGGAACCTGCATTATACACAGCCAATGATCCACCATCCTGTGCACTAATGCAGCCCCACCATTCAGTCACTCACTGTGATGTACCTTTTATCACATACATGGCATTAGAGGGTGAGTATCTAGAACAAAGTCTCAACTAAGGGTGTCTTTGCTTTCCTGGGTTAAGTCAGATTCTTACCAAAAAAATAAAAATCTTAGTTCAATCACAGCAGCTCTTCAGCTGAGAAAACCAGCTGCTGATTGACGCTGGTAAGAAATGCCCCAAATAACGTACTTGTCTGGGCACATTCCAAACTGGTGTCTAGAGAAAGGGGAGGGAAGATTACATAATCTTCAGAATGCTCACTTTAGGTCAAGGCAAATCAACAGCAGCGAGGAAATTAGGAGCCAGGGCTGCCAAAGTGCCCTTAACTCATCCTGTTGTACATGCATATTACTGCAGAGGCATGTCTCTAGTCTACGGGTTGATCTTATCACATGTTGCACAACTTCACCATGAAGGAGGAAAATAGTGACGTGCCAAGGCAGCTCCAATCTGTAATTTCCTTCAATATTTAATTTGAGTATGAGCTCCTCAGTCTCCTGACCACAGCAAGCAGAACAGGTGGGCTAAGTTCCAGTTTAGTCATTTTTCCACTAATGAAGTGTCACAGATCATTCCTGATCAGCATTATACAGAGAACACTGCAGGAGCTTTTGAAAGACCAAGATTCTCCAAAGGGCAGTTTTACTTTCATCTCCCAGATCTGCAATTTTCCAGTTTCATCCCAGTTCTTTGGCTTGGGGAGTCCCTAGTAACTACTTTTGTTTCTAAGTGGCTTTGCCACAAATAAATACTTCCCAGGTACTGAGGACACCACCTCAATGTAACCCCTATTCCCTAGTTCTACAGCTCTGACAGACAAGGCTTTTGGCTACTGGAGTCCTTTAGGTTCTGAATACAGCAGTGGCAAGGGCAAACTATGAGAGCTTTGCTTCCTCCTTGAATTTTGGAGTTCCTAGGTGTGGTTTAGGGAACTGAGCCTAGAAGGAAAGAGGTTCCATTTAAATGAGCTGGGAGCAATCTGTTAAAATACAACAATTCTGTAAACGTTCTGCCTGTGAAGGCTTATATCGCCCAACTGTGCCAAATACAGGAACATGTGTCTGGCATTGCACGAGTATATTTCATGCTAGAAGGAATTCCCTTATTTAATACTGGGAAGTAAAAATGAAACACGACCAATTACATTCCTTCTAGATGAAGCAGGATTGTGCATGCTGAAAACTCACCTGCCACTTTACCCAGTATATGCCTAAGCAGTGTGCACAGCTGTTTTAGCTCTTCAAATTCAATAAGGGTGTTATCAGTCCAGTACATTATATTGGAGGTGGGAATGGGTGTGCAGAGCCCAGGAGATCGGATGTCCAATGTTCCAGCTTCAGGGTTGCCTAAACTAGGCTCAGCCTGATTGCAACCATTAAGTAGAGGAGGTCCTTTGATGTGGAAAGTATGTATTGCAAAACTGTACTGCATCCAAAAGATAGCTAATGAGTGGAATATGGCACCTTATCATGGGAAGGCCTCTGAGCATAGTGATGAGCTTCATTTGTGTACAAACAGAAGAAAATTGCTATATTACATGCAAAACCCACAATTAAGAGAACATTAAGGCTGCAAAGGGACACACTCTAGTTATCGACAAGGCAGCCAATGAAGCCTTCTGTCCCCTCATGTGTACACATGATACAAGGATCACATTAGCATACTATTCTTTCCCTGCAGGATCCCTCCCTCTAGTTGGTCAGTGCGCAGAGAATGAGCCAGCAGGCAAGCTTTTGTCCTAATTGTTTGAGTGGTCCCTTGCCTCACCACATCACTCACCTGAGCAGAGTAAGGTCTCTAGGCAGGGATGAGTTGCCTAGAGACCTTACTCTGCTCAGGTGAGTGATGGTGTGGGGACGAGCACACAAAAGTAAGATCTCATAGATTTTGGTTTGTTTCTCATCACAGTGGTTCTAGTAACCTTAACTATAGAAATACACTAGCCAGCTCGGTCAGTGAGTGAGGCAGGGGTCCTCTCAGGCATCCGAGACTTGTGTTAGACACTGTTTCCAGTATAGGGTTTGGAGAACATTAGACAGGGATGCTGCTAGTTCTGTTTTCCATCTCCTTTTACGATTTTTTTATTTAAATAAAGGTGGATGAAAGCCTCAGGAAGTAGTCCTTACATGAGTCAGTGGATAAATAGCTAAGAATATAAAAGGCTCCACTGTGCCATTACACAGTACAGCCAATAAGTGGGATGGTGCAATAAGTGAAGAAAAGAGTTGCAGAAAAACTGCAGAACACTTACCCAATTGCAAAATGCACTAATGCTTTGCCCTGAATTTAAGCAGCACATGTAACCTGGTCCATTCTGGTTTCAAGCTCAAAGGCATCAGGTCGATCCTGTGGGTTAGCAGCTAACATGTCTTTCAAGAGTTGCTTGATCCCCTCAGACATGGAAGTCCTGCGTTTCTGGGGGATATGCAACTCCATCTTTGGGTTTTCTAGCAGTGCTTCCCCAACGGGCACAATCTCTGTGCCCTGCTTGATGTAGGTCCCCAGTAGCTCCTTCTTGGTCTCTGCGTCGATGAAAGTTATCCTCTCAATCATGGCCCAGATGATGATGCCCAGGGCAAAGATGTCTGCCTTGGCAGTGTAGTGTCCCTCCCAGACCTCAGGGGCCATGTAGAAGTCAGAGCCGCAGGCTGAAGACAGCCAGTACTTGTTCACATTCACATTTTTGTTATCATTCCCACCTTCCTTGCCCCGAGCCGTCAGCCCAGCACAGACCTTGCTGAGTCCGAAGTCTGCCACCTTGAGAACCGGGGTGCCAGACTTCTCGGTGATCAAGATGTTGTCTGGCTTCAGGTCCCTGTGCACAATATGGTTCTTGTGCAGGAAGGCAATTGCGCTGGTTAGCTGTAGCATGAAACTCTTGTTAGTGGCCGGGTCTGGTCGCCGCGAGAGCACGTACTGATTCAGATCTCCCCCTTCACAGAACTCCATGACGAACCAGAGATAACAGGGCTCCTCGGCATAGCCCAAGATCCTCTCACCTTACAAAAAGAAAGAAAGAGGCATAGTAATGGCAGACACAGCAAGAGGTTAGCCATGGTAAGACAGTTCTGTTTTAAATGCAGCGGAAGGTCCTGAGGAGTCTAGCCAGAGCCGCCCTCACGAGAACATGCTGGTGATCACTGCTGCTAAGTGTGTCATTTGTAAGTTATGCAGAAGGCTGCAGATGGGCTGACTGACACCCTCATCTCTACAGTTTAACTGCTTTGGGGCCCTGTGGAATGAGGCGGCTGTAGAATATTTTCACTTCCTATCACAGTCACAACCGTACCCTAGACACCAGCTTAAAGGACGGTTTGCTTAAAAGTTGTTCTACAAATGGCATTGAGAGGAGGTAAACGTGAACCCACCCTCTTTAGTTTCTACAGAGCTCAGATTGCAAGTGAACAGTTTTACTATCAGTCCTGCACACTCCACCTGGAATCTGAAAACCAAGCTATGTTTTTCAGTTTCTGCATTTACCACCAGTAAGATTCTGCAGTTAGAATTCTCAGCCTTGCTAATGATGTAGGAATCAGAAGAGAATCGAGCTTGCTCTCCTATAGTGTTTCCTCCGCTGTGGTGACGGGAGCCACTAAGGGCTGGCCTACTCTAAGATTTACTGGCATAACTCCATTGGTAAGTATCAGAGGGGTAGCTGCGTTAGTCTGTATCCACAAAAACAAAAAGGAGTCTGCTGGCACCTCAAAGACTAACAGATTTATTTGGGCATAGGCTTTTGTGGGTAAAAACCCAATTCTTCAGATCCCTTTTTTACCCATGAAAGCTTATGCCCAAATAAATCTGTTAAGTCTTTAAGGTGCCACTGGACTCCTCATTGTTTCTGTTGGTAAGGGGTACGATTTTTTGCTAACATAGGTGTATATTGGTAAAAGCCCTCGGGTAGATATAGTTATACCAGTACAAAGACTACTGATTACCACTGGAGCTTATTTGGGATGATATCTGTGCCTACAGCCATATTCCCAGCAGGGAGGGGAGGAATCTTGAACTGTTTACCTCCTAGCAAATAGCACTTCCTGAATGTAGTGAACTAACATGATGCAGGAGAGAAGATGGAAGTTGACCTTGGTTATACAGGCAGAACCTGTTAGTGCAACTGGAGTATTTCCTCATAAGATGTTGAGAATTAAATTTCATCATAAACCCAGAGTACTCAACTCAATTGCCTCTACTTTTTCTATCAAAACATATGGGCAGAGCTGAAGAGTTAAAATGTGTTAAATGACTCCACCCTCCAGCAAATAAACGTTTTAGCACAGACTCCAGAGACCGCATGGGAAAGAAACCAGGATTTCCAATGGCTGATAAAGCCAAAGAACACCAAACAAGCCAAGTCATCAGCTCTTTAATAACAGTCTCTGTAATGGTCAGTGATTGGTATGGGTAGGTGGAGAGAAATATTGGTTATTTGCATAAACAGTCTGTAACCATGACTACTGCCATGGAAATTAGAAAAGAAGGATCCGGCTGTACCTCCCTGTCCTATGTGAATGATGAAAGTTAGATCAGAGGGAGGAGTGGGAGGGAGACCCTTTAAACCAGCAGTTCTCAACAAGGGGCCCAAGGCCCCCTTGGGGGCTGCAAGCAGGTTTCGGGGGTCCACCAAACAGGGCCACCAACAGACTCACTGGAGCACAGGGCAGAAAGCTGAAGCCCTATCACCTGGGGCTGAAGCCTGAGTAATTTAGTTTTGTGGGACCACCTGTGGTATGGGGCCCTGAGCAATTGCCCTGCTTCCTCCTACCTACCCCCCAATGCTGGCCCTGGCTTTTATATGCCAGGTGGGAGGAGGTATTGTTTCATGGTCTCTGTGTATATAATGTCTTCTGCAGTTTCCACAATATGCATCCAATGAAGTGAGCTGTAGCTCACGAAAGCTCATGCTCAAATAAATTGGTTAGTCTCTAAGGTGCCACAAGCACTCCTTTTCTATATGCAGACAAACAGTTATGGCACAGGCGGGCTGTGGAGTTTTTATAGCATGGGGGTGGCGTGGGTGGGGAGGCTTAGAAAGAGAAAGGTTGAGAACCCCTGCTTTAAACAAGCCATCAGGAGGTGGTGTGCTGGTGGCATGTGCTGGGCAGGCCAAACCAAGGCTCCCGAATAAGAGTACTGTAAAGAGGGAATCCCTCCAAGTTAGAGTCTCGGTGGCAAACAGTCTATTTGGGGAAGGAAGGGTTATTTGTTTCTGGAGATGAAAACTCAGAACAGGAAAACAGCAGCCACTGTCTGAGCCGCCCTTGGTGGGAAAGTGGGAAAAGGACATGACAGAATGGAAAACCAAAGACAGAGCTACTGGTCTTGGGAACAAAAACGTTTGCACAGTCAGTCAAAACAGTTACGAGTACTTATAGTTTATAACTTTATTAACTCAACTTAATTAAAAAAAAAAAACACACAACACCTCATTAAGAGTTTGTGTATACCCTTCAGTCAGTGCTGCTCCAGCCCCCTGCAGGAAGATTTTGGGTTGGATGGCTATTCCTGGCAAGGAATTACACTATTTTGGTAGGTTTCAGAGTAGCAGCCGTGTTAGTCTGTATTCGCAAAAAGAAAAAGAAAAGGAGTACTTGTGGCACCTTAGAGACTAACCAATTTATTCGAGCATAATTTTCTTTTTACTGTTTTGGTAATAACTCTGAACAGCTGTTCTATGTGTTGTGTATTCTATGCCTGAGGATGTATGGACTCTGCTTATAACACAATGGCACACCCCTCGTGTGCATATCCTACAAAAGTAGGAGTGCAGGCAGTACCAAGGTATAGGGCACATGTGGGAATGCAAAAGCATTCAGATTCTAGTGGTGTTGATGGGCACCTTTCTACAAGTGTGACCTGTGTGGTGGCGGCCAAGCTCAGTAACAGAGCCAGTCAGTTTCCAACAAGCTGAAATATTGGCTTAGCAATGAAGAAGAAGCCTTCAGTTTTTAAGAGCAAAGAGAAGATTGTTGAGTTTTGAAGCACATCCTCAGCCACTGGACTCCCACAAGCCAAGCCCTCTCGTGTCAAGATGGCCTACTACTGTGGATGCAGCTAAGTACAGTGCTAGTAACTGGGGGTGGGACACTGACCTACCAGGTCTATGCCAGGAGCAATATTTATTCACTTTTTCTATAACCCAGAAAATTATTTTAAATTTGTTAAATCACCTTTCTGTTGTCGAAATAAAGAGCCTCCATTTAAAGAGCTGACATAGTAGTAGCTAAAATGGAATTTCCGAAAGTGAAATTAAGTGACCAAGAACAATGAAAGGTTTAGACAATAGGCATGATGAGAGCTGGGAAAAAGCTGCTCCAAGCCACCTTTCTCCTCCCCTGATCCTGGGTCAGATGGGGACCAAAATGGCCTTCAGCATAATTTAGGAGAGTCCTTAGGATGCTTTGGATTATGCTGGTTGCAGTGATCCCATAGGCTCTCCTCAGCCCTCCCCTCTGGCATGTCCCCTTACCCACACATCAGGGAGTGAGTGGCATAGAACTGGCAATGGCAACTACCTCCCCTACATCAGGGCCAATCCTCTACTGATCCTTCAGGGCTGCTTTCAAGCAGTTTTGTGCTATTGAGACAGTGCAAGTCAGCTGGAACCAAAGCAGAGAATCTGGCCCCATAGACACAAAAAGGTACAACAAATGTTACACTCAGGTTGCACGTGCACATTCACACCACTGTGACAGTGAGTCTGAAGACTGCACGTAGCTGAGTTTTGAAGAGGGTGCTGATTGTTACATGGGGGGCGGAGATGTGTTAGCCCTCATGTGGTGAGGACCAGGTTAGGGTTTGTGTGGCAGAGCTACACAATTGGGACCATAAACTACACCGAGACTATTAATAGGAATCCTATACACACAGGATAGAACATGGCCTTTGGGTAGGAATTTAGCATTTTAAATTCTGCTAATGATCTAGCCTCCTACTCTGACTTATGCGGGAATGCTACACACAAACAGCAGAAAGAGCAGGCACCTTGCAGTAGGTGTAGTGGGAAAAGCAACATGGGACACTAGTCTCCCTTCTATTCCTGCATTTGCCTTCTTCCTCCTCTAGCCTTGATCCTCCCCTTTCTTTATTTGCACTCTATGGCTTTTTTGGGTGATTCGTTGGCCACTCCCCTCTCCCCCCCTCAATTGTTGGGATCCTTCCCTGGTTTTTGTCTCTGAAGGGTGCATGGAAGGACTGAGTTCTAGTTAGTTTTCCTCAGCAGGTTTTGAACTTTGCATAGAGAAAACTACTGGGAATAGTCTTCTTCTGCCTCTGGGTTTTTACAGAGCAGGCAGCAGAGGGAGACTAAGAGAAAAGACAATTAATAGACAAGTTCTGAGACTGATCCATGATGTAAGAGCGTTTACATAAAGTCCAACTGAATTCAGTGACATTGCACTCCATTCTAGGTGGTGTAGGATGCATAAGGTGCACTAACCCCTTCATTGCCACAGTGACATTTCCCTGAAACACCTTTTGGAACCTCAACATTTCAAAGTGACTTCATTCAGTCAAATCACTGAGCAAATTTAACAGCTATCGAACTGGTGTCCCTTTCTCCATTGTTGCAATTAGATGTAATCTTAAAAGACACTCGTTAGCTCAAGATACCAGCTGTTAAGAGTCACATGGCAAACAGAAGATATGGCCAGCACACTGCACTGAAGAGAGATGGCCACAGACACTGGTATAAGCTGGTGGCATTTGCACTGCTGTGTTGTAACTAGGGTGCAGGCTGTATATCATGGACACTGTAGAAGTATTTAGAGAGCTACAGCACGGAGTCCAGGCAGCTGCGCAGCCAGTTTGTAGCATGTTAGCCGACATGCTAGCGAGCACTGCCCTATCTAGGTTCAGTCACCCTCTAATAAGAGAGTTATGTACATTGACACCATTGGCTAGAACAGCCGACAGGGCACGTGGTCAAACATGAGCCCTGAACATGTGTATGTATGAAGGCTGTGGCTTTGCACATTGCCAACATACGTACTTCCCTCTCAATGGTCCTTCAATTGAGACTAATGGAACTCCAAGCCCGGTGCTCAGCTTCAGCTGCATTTTGCTTTAACCGGAGATGCCGAATAATGAATTTCAGATCATAAATGACATTCACTCTGCTAAAGAATTTGAACCCTACAGTCTAGTGGTCTGTTACTTGAGACTCATCCAAAATGAGAAGCACGAGTTAATCCCCACATCCTGAACCTCCGCACGTTGGCACAACATCTGTGCATGCCTGTAAATAGCCCAGCTGAGGTCATGCAGAATGGCACAGCAGGGATTCTAAGTGCTGGGCTCAGAGGCCAGAACACTGTTGGTGGCGGGGAACAAGAGGGGCACAATCAAGCACCAGTGCCTTGGGTGACTGGGGAAGGGGAAACTGAGGTACAGTAGCTTTTGGTGAGGTCTCCCCCCAACTGTTTACCTACTTCAAAGCACCTATCAGTACAATATCACTGTAGAAGTTACAATAGCTTTGGAGGTAACTGAGCTGCAAGCTATTGAAGTTTTTTGGGGGTGAACCAATGCGTTTTGGAGCGTACGGGGTCTTCACCTAGCAAACAGCAGAACTCAAAGCTCACTGACAGGTCTGTGATGACAGGATAGGTATGAGGACGATGAGGGGGTGCAGTAGCTTTGAGGGAGAAATTCACCAAAATGCAGGTTCAAGCTGGCTTTGACTGTTGCAATGCAGTGCATGTCTCCCCCTCAGGGTAGGAAGGGGATAGGGGTCCCAGGGTGGTCTCCCCAATTTACAGCTTCCTTCAGCAGAATCTTTTACTTTCATATACAATTGGCTCCACTTGTTGCCATGAGGGAAGGTCTGAGGGAGAGGGGATGGCTTCTGCCTGAGGCAGTTTCTAGGGTAGAGGAGAACATACAGGAATCTTTCAGGGGAGAATATTGCCCTGGGGAACCTCTTTCCCCAGTTCCCAGGGAAGGACTCCACTACAGGGACAGTACAACGAGGGACCTGAGGGGCGCCCCCACTACCTTTCTGCTTGGTCTCCAGACTCAGATAAGGTTGGCCCTGCTTATTATAAATGAGGTGGGTCTCACTGGAGGAGGGGCAGGGCCCTCAAGGGTGGTACCCATGCCTAGGGTTCTAATTATCTTTCAGAAAGTTCTTCCTGAGAAACATGCATAGTTGACTCTGCCTGTTGCTGGGTTTATGAGGAGGAATCCCTGAGAGAGCTATGGGAGCCTCCCTCCTTCCTCGGGGGTGGGAGTATAGAGTGGGACCCAGAGGTGTGGCACAAGTAGAACAGGTCTTCCTTACAGTTGAGTGGGAATACAGGGGTTATGGAAGGCCCCTGGTTGAAGCTGTATGGGGAAAGGGGCTGGGGGAGGAGTTGTGTGGCAGGGGTAGGGGGATCTTATAGCAGATACAGGTAAAGCGGTCTCTGCTTTCTGCTGTGTGAGGGGTTTATGGAGGATCCCCCTGAGGATATATACAAGGTAGCAGGCCGGGGGTGGGGGGCTGGGGAGATAGCTTGTTGCTGTATGGGTGGGTATTATGAAGGGTCCGGGGGGGGGGGGGGGGGAGGCAGGGGTGTACAAGGGTTCCAGGATTGTGTACAGGTCCTGTGGGTGGGTCCCAGTAACTTTCAGGGAGGTCTCCACCAGGCTCAAGTAGAGCTAGCTCTGCTTGTTGCAAAGGGGGTGATTCGGGGTCACTGTGTGGGGTGTATATGAGCTCCCAGGGCTTTAGGAGATGCAGATGTTGCTGTGGGGGTGTATGGAGATCTGATAGGGCTGTGGGGGCATATAGAGTTTCAGGACTATAAGGTCACCGTGTGGGGTTGCTGTGGGGGCCCTGCTATCTTTTAGGGAGATCTCCACCAAGCATAGGTACAGCAGGCAGTGGCTGCTGCTGAGAGGGATACTGTACAGAGGGGTCGCAGTCCCAGGGCTGAGGGGTCTCTGGGGGGCCAGGTCTCTTTCGGGGAGGTCTCCACCAGGCGTAGGTAGAGTTGGTTGTGGCAATCGCTGAGCGGGTGTTGCACAGGGTGTGTGTGTCGCTGAAGGGGGTTTGGGAGTCCCAGGGCTGGTACTTTTCAGGGAGGTCTCCCCCAGGCGCAGGTACAGCGGGCTGTGGCTATGGGGGGGCGTTACAGTGGGGTCGCTCGGGGGGGGGGTCCCAGGGCGGGGGGTCCTGGTACCTTTCAGGGAGGTCTCCAGCAGACACGGGTACAGCTGGCTATGGTTATGGGGGGTGGTTTTACAGGGGGATCACTGAGGGGGGGTGTTTACATGGGGGGGGGTCCCAGTACCTTTCAGGAGATCTCCACCAGGCACAGGTACAGCTGGCTGTGGTTATGGGGGGGCGGGGGTTTACAGGGGGGTCGCTGAGGGGGGGGTCCCGGTACCTTTCGGGGAGGTCTCCCCCAGGCGCAGGTACAGCAGGCTGTGGCGGGGGGGGTTACGGGGGGGGGGGTCCCAGGGCATGGGGGTCCTGCTAACTTTCAGGGAGGTCTCCCCCAGGGGCAGGTACAGCTGGCTGTGGCTATGGGGGGGTTTACAGGGGGGGTCCCAGGGCGGGGGGGTCCCAGGGCGGGGGGGCCCCCGCTACCTTTCAGGAAGGTCTCTACCAGGCGCAGGTACAGCGGGCTGTGGCTATGGGGGGGGGGTTACAGGGGGGTCACTACAGGGGGGTCGCTGGGGGGGGTGTTTACGGGGGGGTCCCTGGGCAGGGGGGTCCCGGTACCTTTCAGGGAGGTCTCCACCAGGCGCAGGTACAGCTGGCTGTGGTTATGGGGGGGGGTTTACAGAGGGGTCACTGAGGGGGGGTGTTTACGGGGGGGGTCCCAGGGCGGGGGGGTCCCGGTACCTTTCAGGGGGGTCTCCACCAGGCGCAGGTACAGCTGGCTGTGGTTATGGGGGGGGGTTTACAGAGGGGTCACTGAGGGGGGGTGTTTACGGGGGGGGTCCCAGGGCGGGGGGGGCGGTACCTTTCAGGGGGGTCTCCACCAGGCGCAGGTACAGCTAGCTGTGGTTATGGGGGGGGGTTACAGAGGGGTTGCTGGGGGGGGGGTCCCAGGCAGGGAGGGCCGGTACCTTTCAGGGAGGTCTCCACCAGGCGCAGGTACAGCTAGCTGTGGTTATGGGGGGGGGTTACAGAGGGGTTGCTGGGGGGGGTGTCCCAGGGCGGGGGTCCCGGTACCTTTCAGGGAGGTCTCCACCAGGCGCAGGTACAGCTGGCTCTGCTTGTTGCCGTGGCTCATGCGCTGGCCCAGCCCGTCGCGCTGCAGCACGCACTCCTCGAAGCGCACCACGTTGGGGTGGCGGCGCCGCAGACTGGTCAGGGCCCAGAACTCGGCCAGCGCCAGCTCCACGTTCTCGGGCGCGTCGCAGCGGATCCGCTTGACGGCCAGGCGGGCGCCGCTGCGGCCCGACACGGCCTCGTACACCACCCCGTAGGAGCCGCGCCCGATCTCCGCCACCAGGCTGTAGCGCGGCGCCCCGGCCCCGCCGCCCGCCGCCGGCTCCATGGGGCCCCTCAGCGCCGGGCCCCGCTCCCGCTCCGGCCGCCGCCTCCGCTCGGCCGCGGGCCTTTGTGTCCCTCTGTGGCCGCCGTCCGCCGCGGCCGTTTCCATGGCTGCTCCGCCGCGTGGGGCCCTGGCTGCTGCCGCCCGGGGCCCCCACTCCTCATCCCTCCGCCCGGGGCGCGGGGAGCATAGGCCGCCTCCGGGAACCGGAGCCTGCGAACGACACAAGCCCGACAGGCAGGGATTGAGACGGAGGGGCGTGGGACTGAGTCGGAGGACAGAAAAGCGCGCCCTGCCTGCCCCTTTAAGGGTTGAGCCAATAGCGGCTGCCGAGGAGGGTGAGGCCGAACCATTCTGGGGGGAGAGGGAGGAAAGCAAGGGGTCGCCCACCCCAAACGCCTCCAGAAAAAACAGGAGCCGCTGGTTCCACGGGCAGCTCGACAAACGCCAATTAAAAATCCTAGTGGGGCATTACGAGCCTTGCCAAGCGTTACCATTGGCTCAGCTCCCAATCCATTGTCTTGGTTCTCCCCCGTTTAGAATGGTTTGTCCCACGGAGTGTAAACACTCCATAGCGGGCTGCCGGGAGTTGGGAGAGTCCATTATGCACCAAGGGGGAGGGGGGAGAGGAATCACTCATTTACCTGTCTCCCTCCCTGCCCGTGTAAAGCCCGCGCGGCTGGGCCTGGGGCCGCTGCGGGGCTCGGGGCGGAGCTGCTGCTGCGGCGGGGCTCACACCGGGCGGCGCAGGGGCGCTGAGAGGCTGCTGATGCTGCCGCGCCTCCCCCGCGCCGGCCGCCGTGCTAGGGTCTGGGCGCTGCGCGCGGACAATGCGGCTGAGCGGTGGCGGCGGCGGCTGCTGGGCTAAGAGCCGGGCCGCAGCAGCCCCTTACGTAACGCTTATGTAACCGCGGCTGGCTCCGGGCTGGGGGAGGGGAGCCCTTCGTCCTCCTTCCCTCCAGCGCGCGGGGGCGCGGCTGGCAGGGGCTGCAGTGGCGGCATGGGGCTGTGAAGGGGGGCAGTGGTAGGATGGGGGGATGAACGGGGGGGCAGTGGGGTGAATGGGGAGGGCTAGGGGGGTGCAGTGTCGGGATGGGGGGTGAATGGGGGAGGGGTGGGCAGTGGTAGGATGGGGGGGTGAACGGGGGAGGAGGTGCAGTGGGGTGAATGGGGAGGGTGGGGGGTGCAGCGTCGGGATGGGGCTGTGAATGGGGGAGGGGGTGCAGTGGCTGAATGGGGAGGGCTGGGGGTGCAGTGTGGGGATGGGGGGTGAATGGGGGAGGGCTGTTAAAGGGAGGGCTGGGTAGTGGGGGCTGTGGGCAGTGGAGGGATGGAGGAATGGGGAGGGCTGGGTAGTGGGGGCTGTAAATGAGGGAGGGGTGGGCAGCGGAGGGATGGGGGAATGGGGAGGGCTGGGTAGTGGGGGCTGTAAATGAGGGAGGGGTGGGCAGCGGAAGGATGGGGGAATGGGGAGGGCTGGGTAGTGGGGGGTGCAGCGTCGGGATGGGGGGTAATTGGGGGAGGGGTGGGCAGCAGCGGGATGGGGATGTGAAGGGGGAATTTGAGGCTGGGCAGTGACTGGGGCCCGACTGTGCAGTAGCAGCAGGGGAAGCAGGGAGCTGTGCAGCCGCAGCAGGAAGGAGTGTTTTGTCTTGCGGGTGGCTGTGCTGCAGCTGCACGGTGGGGGTAATAAACTGAAAGGTGGGGGCTATGCATCAGTCTGCAGGGTGTGAATTAGGCAGGTGCTAGGATGAAGTAGCATGGGGGTAGGATCTTGGGGGCTTTGCGTGGTAGCATTGGGGAAGGGTTAGTTGGGACAGGGCTGTATGCCCGGCCGTTAGCTCTGTATTGTTAGGTGAAGTGTACCAAAGAGAGAGTTTCTCTGCCCTGAATAGCTCAATGTTGAAGAGCTCCATGTGTCCAGTACAGAATGGTACAAGAAGAAACACACACACAGTGCCAGGCTCTTTGAGAGAGGAGAGGAAAGAGCTTGATTTATATGAATTGGGAGGCTGTATCCATATTTACAAATACCATGGGGAGTTTTCTGTGGCTTTTAATCTGTGTTGGGCCTTTTCAGGGTGAAATGACAAAAACCAAACCATACTGAAAGGGAGGGAGTCCCATCGTTATTATGTATAGTATAAAATACCCAATATTTGAATTTGTTTAGCTGCACCTTCTCAAAATCTTCCTAAGTGTGCACGAGTCTAAATAGCTTTGTCTCATCAACAGCTTGCTAGTTACTGCTTTCTCGCAGCCATTAATAAATAGTTCTGGACACAACACCACTTCCAGGGATATCCCACTGAGAGCGTCTCAGTCTACGCTGGAGGGAAGCTGTTGGTTAAATGATGAACTGTGGAGGTCATATTTTGGTTTTGATTTTGTAATCCCCAAAGCCAGAGGTGATTCAGATCAGGTCCAATTTTATCTAAATCACCACAGTTCTTTGAAGAGGATGGTTAACTGGTTAAAAGATAGGAAACAAAAGGTAGGAATAAATGGTCAGTTTTCAGAATGGAGAGAGGTAAATAGTGGTGTCCCCCAGGGCAGCCGCGTAGCCAGGTGGAGGGAACAGGGGGAGTGATCCAGAAAACGGCGCCACCCGCTGCGACGCTTTTACTCACCTGGCAGCGCTCTGGCGGTGAGCCCTCACTCGCTCTGGGTGTCTTTGGCGGCACTGAAGGTCCTGCTGCCAAGGTGCTGCCGAAGACCCGGAGCGAGTGAAGATCCCGCCTCTGAGGTGCCGCCGAAGACCCAGAGTGAGTGAAGGTCCCGCCGCCGAGGTGCCGCCGAAGACCCGGAGTGAGTGAAGGTCCTGCCGCCGAGGTGCCGCCCGAAGACCCGGAGTGACTGAAGGTCCTGCCGCCGAGGTGCTGCCGAAGACCCGGAGCGCCGCCGGGGGAGTAAAAGCGCCGCAGTAGGTGGGCGCCGTTTTTTTGGATCGCTCCCCCTGTTCCCTCAAGGGGAAAATTTAAAAGGCACCAAGACATTGACAAGGCGCCACTTGTGCTCAGTGGGGGAGCGGCTGCTGCCCCGCTCCCCCCTAGCTACGCCACTGCCCCAGGGGTCTGTACTGGGCCCAGTCCTATTTAACATATTCATAAATGATCTGGAAAAGGGTAAACAGTGAGGGGGCAAAATTTGCAGATGATACAAAACTACTCAAGATAGTTAAGTCCCAGGCAGACTGCGAAGAGCTACAAAGGATCCCTCAAAACTGGGTGACCGGGCAACAAAATGGCAGATTAAATTTAATGTTGATAAATGCAATGTAATGCACATTGGAAAACATAAACCCAACTATACATATAAAATGATGGGGTCTAAATTAGCTGTTACCCCTCGAGAAAGAGATCTTGGAGTCATTGTGGATAGTTCTCTGAAAACATCCACTCAGTGTGCAGCGGCAGTCAAAAAAGCAGACAGAATGTTGGGATCATCAAGAAAGGGATAGATAATAAGACAGAAAATATCATATTGCCTCTCTATAAATGCACGGTACGCCCACATCTTGAATACTGCGTGCAGATGTGGTCGCCCCATCTCAAAAAAGATAAATTGGAATTGGAAAAGATTCAGAAAAGGGCAATAAAAATTATTTGGGGTATAGAACGGCTTCCGTATGAGGAGAAATTAATAAGACTGGGACTTTTCAGCTTGGAAAAGAGGCGACTAAGGGGGATATGATAGAGGTCCATAAAATCATGAATGGTATAGAGAAAGTAAATAAGGAAGTGTTATTTACTCCTTCTCATAATACAAGAACAAGGGGCCACCAAATGAAATTAATAGGTAGCAGGTTTAAAACAAACACAAGAAAGTATTTTTTCACGCAGTGCACTGTCAACCTCTGGAACTCCTTGGCAGAGGCTGTCGTGAAGGCCAATCCTATAACGGGGTTCAAAAGGGAGCTAGACAGATTCATGGAGAATAGGTCCATCAATGGCTATTAGCCAGGATGGGCAGGAATGGTATCCGTAGCCTCTGTTTGCCAGAAGCTGGGATTGGGTGACAGGGCATGGATCACTGGATGATAACCTGTCCATTCCCTTTGGGGCACCCGCCATTGGCCACTGTCAGAAGACAGGATACTAGGCTTGATAGACCTTTGGTCTGACTCAGTATGGCTGCTCTTATGATGGTAGAGTTTGGCTGAAAAAAATCAGTTTTGGTCCATCTCTATTATTTGTATTTATGCAATGCCATAAATGCACATGGTGCTTTATGAAACAGCGAAAGACTGAGGCTGCACTCTGTTAGGACACACAGGATTTGGAGGCATAACTCGCACTCATTCCAATGGGAACTGTGTCTGAACCCCTAGGTGGCTTTGAAAATCTCACCTTGGGTTCATGACTTGAAATGCTTGTGGTTTAAAGGTAAGAACAGGAGGAGAGGAGAGACCCAGACGCTTAAGAAGTTAAGGGTGATAGCAGTGCAGATGAGTGATGTATGGATTTTAAGGTTTACATGGTGGTTCATTTCTTGACAAGTGTTTTTCACCCACACCAGGAATTAGCCTCTGAGACTGGTATCATCAAACATTTCCTAAAGCCTACAGACATTGGGCCAAATCCTGCTGTAGCTCCACTGAAGTATATGGGGGACTTTAAAATCTGCAGCAGTTTTTGGCTGTTAGACGTATTCTGGAGCATAGATATTGTAGCACTGGACTGACTTATTGGACCCGCTAATTTTTACTACTATATAGTCTGTTTCTAGAGGCTGAGAGAGAAAATGTCTTGGCCATCAGATAAAGTTCTGAATATGTTTGCTACGCGATGCATTGCTGCAGCAGTTCCCAGCACCCAACAAATGCAGTTTGCAAAGGCCTGCATTGTCCCAGTGAATCCTGATTGTAGTTTAGTGACACTTGATCAGCCATTTGAATGTGTGTTGCTGCGAAGTCTGTCCCATAACTAACTTCATC